>NC_090436.1:684568988-685242268 GCF_031143425.1 Pleurodeles waltl | reverse complement strand
ACTGCCCAACAGAGCTGCATCGCAGGAGGTCAATAGCCTCCTCACTCAGGGCAGCAGGGCTAACTGTGGCAGGGCCTGAGGTGCCTGGGGCGAAGGAGATGCCCACCCTCCTGGGTGAGCGGGCACGGGAAACTCAATGAGGGGCTTCTGGGAGGGCGGTGCTGGTACAGGGTGGCTGTACCTCTAGTTGGGGTGGGCAAAGAGGTGTTCACCACCACCAGGGAGCTTCCATCAGAGGAGGTATCCATGTCCAAACTGTCCCCTCCAGTTTCTGCCCTGGTGCTCCCCTCACCCTCCGTCCCACTGGTGTCCTCACCGTTGGTGGATTTGGCATTCTGGGTCCTGTGGGATGCAGCTCCCTCTGTCGCTGGTACCTCCTCTCCTCTGCCAGATGATGCTAACGCACAGTAGGACAGGGTGAAAAAACAAAAAGGGGAGGAGAGACAAAGAATACACTTGGTCAATGGCCTTTGGCGTACACGACACACACAGGGAACAGCCCTACGCACTAGGCAACGCAGTACCAGTCACAATGCTAGTCACCAGGTCATGGATAAGGACACCTAACGCCAATTGCAGCATACCAGAGGACCACAGACCCCTGCCCAGTAGTGGATGCCTACTAGCTTGGTTGGAAGAATTTTACATCAGAACCCTGCCCAACATGGGACCTACTCTGCAATGTCAGGCCTGGCCTAGGGGACCCACAGGCACACATCCCCAACCCGGAAACCACCCCACCAGGTACAAGTTATATATTGGGGCACTGTACTCACCCCCTTGTGGCTGCTGTGATGCCCCCAAGCGCCCATCTAACTCCTGATAGGCCACCACCAGTATGCATGCCACCAGGGGGTCAGGGTTCAACGGGCACCCCCACTTATTGGGAGGCCATCCCCAGCTGGGCCTCCGCAGTCTTCCGTGCCCAGCGTCTCAGGTCCTACTGTTGTAGTTTAGCAGCGATTAGATTAAGCATTAGCGGAAGACATCTGTGTTTGTAACTATTGTGAACATTTCGCAGAATCCATTTTGAATTCATGGCAGCCAGTTTCTCTGCCACATGCTGCCATGTGCTCACCATGTGCTCTGTCCTACCTTTCTGTTAACTACTCTTGAAATCTGCCTAGTGACAAGTTATATTTAGCATCTCCCACTTTCGCACATGCTCAGTAAGGTCTGCAGCTGTTAGTCCTTCAAAACTGTTAGCTCCTCCTATCTGTCGACTGTGCATTTTCCACATGACCTTAAATGTATACAAGTCTTGCTTCTATAATTGTACCACCTCCTTTTAGCCCCTGCGTGGGTATAAAGGGACCATGCTCTCTCAGTTCAGTGTGCTACTTCAGACATTACCTAAGGGTGCTGTTTGAACTGTAGTACCACCTCATGAGGTTAATAAACTTTCTCTTTTATTTCAGTTCCTGTGCCAACTTCTTCATACATGGTCTAAGGACTTTGTGCAGAGAAAGGTGAACCCCTTGCACTAGTAGGCCTTGCTGAGGCTTACTTTAACAAATTGGCGCCCGAACAGTGACTCATCGGTGACTCGGATGCCCAACGGATTGGTCGCGACGACGGATTGGGATCTCGCAGCGGACGATCAATGCCTGAGGAGACCTAAGTCTTGGCAACCACGGCGTTTTTCCCTTCTTTCTGATTTGATAATCCAGGTGGCGCCGGTCCTCGACTGAGATCCTTTTTGTTCATTCGTCATGCAGTGACCATTTGGTCGATTTTAGAACTTGGCAGTTGGAACCTGGACACCCGGTGATTGGTAAGAGCCGTTTTACGGCACTTGCTGTGGGTTTTGATGCCTTTGTTTGGTAATGTAGTTTAGCGCTACTTACTGTGGCTCTCGTGTTTTGGGTGACTAGTAAATTTGTATCCTTTGAATTGATATATAAATTGCAATTTATATAGGCAGGTAATGAGGAGAATTTTCTCCAATTTAATTTTGATTTGAACGGCACCTTAAGTGCTACTTTGATTATAATATTGCATATTTTGTACTATTTTTGGCATGCCTGTTTTTAGCGCACTTCGTAGGATGTGTTGCTTTTGTAATGGTACCAATTTGAGACTGGAAGAATCGCAACCGGCACCCCCAGAGGGGACGCCAAATAAAGATATGTATGTTAAACATGGTCTTTCTTCTATAATGTACAGCACATTATGGAATAAATACACTCGTGCGGATCCTGAGTTACATTGGCCTATGCATGGGTCATTTTATTTGCGAAAGATTGAGTATGTGGAACAATGTATGTGTAAGCGAAAGTCTAGGCAAGATATGTTTGACTGTGTACGAATGTGGGAGAAAGAAGTGCATGGACGAGTGAAGCGTGAGCAAGCCTTGCTTGAGAAAGAGCAGCGGAAGAATGTATATGTGAAAGCATTGGAAATGAGAAAGAAAGAAATAAATGACTTAAAGGAGCTAGAAGAGAAAGAACGTAAATTACAGGTAGCTGGCCAATACACCGTTAGGCAACCTCTCTATCCTATCCTTAATAAACCACATGATGATTTATTGTTACTAGATCGCCCTCCACCTCCGTATGTCGTCCCTTCTGCCACACATGAGTTAGCTAAGGTCTCCAGTTCGGAGCAACAGAAGATGCGAGACAGTCGCTCTATGTTGCCTGCTGACCGTGCGTCTGAGCTTAGATCTATTGCTCGTAAAACAATTTGTAGCGTTGTCTCTGCTTCTGAACTTTTAGACAACATGAAAGGGTGGACGGAAAAGGAGCAGCTATATTTTACTGAGGCATTTGGCTCAGAAGTTATTGAACTATATCGGAAATATTCTGATGAGTTAGAGCCCGATGATGTAGCAGCTGATCATAAGCAAATGCATGATGGTCTTTTTGTTTTCTCCCAGGTGGCTGATGCAATCAGGCGGTTGGTAAAATTATGTGTTACGGCAGTCCGCTTCCAAGAGGAGAAAAGGGCTGTGGACGTAGTTGCACGGACATCTCAGACTGGTGGGGTGCAAGCTTCCATCTTCGAAACAGATAAGACTATGATAGTTCACGCGAAACCAATGCGGGAGGCCGCGCCTTTGTATGTTCCTCCTAAAGGATTGGGTACAAGTGATAATAAAACTTCTGTTGATGCTAAGGGTTATTTTATTTATAATTGGGTGTACACTCCTTGGAATAGGGCAGATGTAATGGCACTTAAAACAGCATTACCTGACCCGCGGAAAAATCCAGCCGCCTTTTATGAGGAAGTTGAGGGAGCAATTAGTTCTTGTACTATGACTTTGGCTGACATTGATTTATTTTTCGGATTGATATTACCGCCAGATATGTGGAGAACTGTTCGTAAAATTGATGATCGTGCAGTTTTTGGGGCGTCATGGAAAGAATTAGAACAGATGGACGGGAATAGGGAACCTGCGAAAAAGCCATATCAGTTGATTCTAGATCTTCCTGCAGCCATATTAGTTAAGTTAAAAACGATTATTCCCCCTAAAAAGTTAGATTGGATTGTTTTAGCGTCTTGTAAACAAAAGGCAGATGAATCGGTCTCTGATTTCTTTATACACTTTGAAGAAGCATTTCATGATTTTAGCGGTCAGTTATTGTCAGATGATACGGGCAGACATTTGTTTGTCGATAAATATGTCACAAATCTGTTACCATGAATAGCTAGTCGTCTAAAAGCTAGTGAAAGTTCATGGACTACCTCTACTCCGGTTTCTGTTTTGACTATGGCTCAGTATTATGAACGTCAGGAATAGGATAAAAAGATTAAAGAATTAAAGACGAAGGTTATGTTGGCTCAAGCTTATGGTCCGCCTTTCAGAGGTAGTGATAGAGGTGGACGTGGATCTTATGGTTCTTCTTACACTCGTTCGAATTTGTCTGTTGATCAGTGTGCGTATTGTAAGAAATTTGGGCATTGGGCTGCCGATGGTCCAGAACTACGTGTTCAGCAGTGTTCACGTGGTCGGGGACAAATGAGAAATCGCTCAGGATATTCAGGACCTAGAAGAAGCACGAATGATCATGCTAGGGTTGATGCCAATGTACGAGGGCAGAATGGGTTTAACACTTTTGATAGACGGAACCAATACCAGATGTCTAACTATGTGCAGCCTGATTTCCAAGATTCTGCTTATGCATAGGATTGCCTAGGATGGGGTAAGGAATCAGTTGAAGTTCCAGTAGCTCAGAGGGGTCCCTATGTTGCAGCACATGTTTTGGGTTCTACTGATCAGTTTCTGGTTGATACAGGAGCTACTCGTAGCGCCTTGTCTAAACAATTGATTCCAAGGGCTCCCCTGTCTGGCTTAACCATTACATCGATAGGTTTCGATGGAACACCTTCCCCTAGCCCATTGTCACAACCACTTGAATTCCATGTTGATAAATGTACTGCTCCATGTCCATTTTTGCTTTCTCCAAATACACCAGACAATATTGTGGGTCTTGATATGCTCAAGTATTTCAGGGCTACAATACGATGCTCTCCTGAAGGGGTGCGTGTTATTTTAAATGATAATCATCCTGTGATGGAAAGAGTTTGTCTTGTTAAAGAGGATATTGCATTAGCTTCACTCCCTAGTACTTTGTGGGCTACTTCAGATACTGATGTGGGACAAATGATTATTCTACTGGTACATATTAGTGTCAAGGAGGGAGCTGTATTGCCACATTTGCCTCAATACAAAATTTCACAGGAGGGCGAAGAAGCACTCACACAAATTGTGCATGATCTTATTGCAGTTGGAGTTGTTGAGGAAGTTCTGTATAATGTTTGTAACAGTCCGATTCTTCCTATTCTGAAAAAGGATATTGATACTAGGATTTACCGATTCATCATTGATTTACAAGATACGCCCCTTTTAGATGTAGACGGGGAATTGTGGGTTGATGGGTCTTGTTTGAAGTTGCCAGATGGTACGACCTCAGCTGCATATGCAATCACCACAATACACACGGTAGTGGAGACAGCTCGTATACCACAGAAGTCAGCTCAAGCAGCTGAACTAATAGCTTTGACACGAGCATGTGAGCTTAGTACTGACTTAAGTGTGAACATTTATACAGACAGCCGCTATGCTTTTGGAGTGGCTCATGATTTTGCTTTGCTTTGGAAGGAGAGAGGCTTTCTCACATCCCACGGTATGCAGATAATGCACGGAGAATTAGTGCATAACCTCTTGACTGCATTGACATATCCAAAGAAACTAGCTATTGTGAAATGTAGTGCACATAAGAAAGTGACCGATAAGATAGGGCAAGGTAATGCTCTTGCAGACCGCGTAGCACGTGAGACTGCGATGCAGCGAAGTACTACTTCTATGTATGTAGTGAAGTCACAAGCTGAACGTTGGCATAATGCTAGACAAGTCGTATTAGAAATACAGAAAACTGCTTCTGTGAAAGAACGTGAGCAATGGTCTGAAGATGGAGAATTGGATGATGAAGGCTGTTGGCGGAATAAGCAGATGGATAAATGGAAATTGCCTATAGCTTTTGTGCAACCTATGGTTCAGATGGCACATGGGCTGGCACATGTTGGAGCTTCAACAATAACGAAGTTGCTTACGGAAGTTTGGGAGCATCCAGAAATTTCCAGTACAGCTAAGAGAGTAGTACAGTCTTGTTTGCTCTTTTTACAATACAATCCTGGAAAAGGGACACGTACTCCTGCAGGAGGGTTTGCTACACCAACTGCACCTTTTGAAGTTCTACAAATGGATTATATTCAACTTGAACACTGCAACAATTTAAAGTATGTCTTGGTGGTGGTTTGTGCCTTCAGTAAATGGATAGAGGCGTACCCCACAAAGGATAATACTGCCATTACCACAGCGAAGGTGCTTTTGAAAGAATTTTTCCCTAGGTTTGGTGTTTGCAGACGTTTATGGAGTGATAACGGACCTCATTTTGTTGGGGAAGTTATTAAGTATGTCCTGAAAGGATTAGGGATCAAACAGAAGTTCCATGCGGTTTTCCACCCACAATCAGCAGGGTTGGTGGAAAGGTATAATGCTACTTTGAAGCTGAAGTTAGCGAAGATATAGGCTTCCACATCCTTAACTTGGCCGGATGCATTACCGTTGGCATTATTGTCTATTAGGTCAGTGCCACACTCTCGAACAGGCCTGACCCCCTATGAAATTGTATTCGAGAGGCCAATGAATATTTGGGGAGTTCCTAAGCCAAAATCTGTATATGATGTAACTTGTGTCCTGATGAACGATTATTTGGCACAGTTAACCGACAATTTGGTTTCTATTCATCAACAGGTTCGAGAAACACTTCCTGACAGATCTACAGGTGAAGGCCATGAACTCCGACCTGGTGACCAGGTGAGGATTATGTCTTTTGAAAAATCAAGCAGCTTGGAACCAAGGTGGCGAGGCCCAGAACAGGTGCTCCTTGTGACAAGGACAGCAGTTCGAGTGACGAACCAAAAGAATTGGGTCCATAGTACTCACTGCAAGAGAGTGCTACCTACCTTGGTGGAACCTGCTGTGCTGACCGATCATCGAGAGATTTTGACTACGGAGAAAGGCCGTGCTATATCACCTGACGAATCTGCAGAGGTCTTCCCGGACCATACGACTTCTGGAGTGTCGTGATATAATTTCAGACCGAGGAAAGAATCTGAAAGCTTTTGAAACAAACTGGTTGAGCTACCGCCCTGGGTTAGTGAAACGGAGAGCCAATGTGGCAAGGGGGGGGATCAGCCATGCATTAGAGTAGTGACACCCGTCTTGGCCTGTGGTAAAGAAATCAGCGGCTGCCCAGGGATAAGAGCTCCAACGATTGTTTTTAATCCATTTCTGAAAGGGTCGATTATCACTGTTGCTAAAATGAATAACAAACTGATCATTAGTACTATGGGGTTTGTTGTTGTTTTGGTGGTTACAGCAACAATCACCTGGTTTATTGAAAAGAAGGCTCCTGCTCGTGAGTTTTTTGTTGCCACTACTCCAGTACCAGAGGATCACTATTACTTTACGCTTCCCTATCAGGAGCAGAAGCACCGTCAATCGTACTTCAATAATACTTTCATTCAGATGTTGCATCATACTCATAATGCTACAAATACTACTAACTGTTGGGTATGTGGAATGATACCTGCGCATCAAAAGAAAGGAGTAACACCTTTCATTCCTCTTCCTTTTTCACACAATGGTTCTTGTCAAGCTTGGTACACGCTTTTGTTTGCATCTGGAAAACGTACAGAGGGCGGACTTCTTTTTCGCCTTAATAAAGTATGCTACCAAGACAAAGATGGGTATCCCCAAGCCAAAGGAACTAAATGGGAATGGGAAGAGTATCAACCGGACAATGTTTCAATACCATATGTCTTCACAAATATAAGAGACTCTGACAAGAAAGAACAATTTGTGATTTCTGTTACAAAAACTAAAGCAGATTTATGTATACGTAGCATTGGGCGAATTCCAGTAGGGATAAGCGATTGTACCTTGATTTTAACTATTGAGGGTGTAAATAATAGTAGTTTTACAGCTTCACATAATACATATTTTGTTTGTGGTAACTATGGATATTACCAACTACCTGTTGGGTGGTCAGGTGTGTGTTATGTATCTTTTCTATTACCCCCTGTGTTTTTGGCCCCTGCATCATATCACCAAGATTTAAAACTGTTCAATGACATCATTAACAATAGATATAAAAGGGCAAAAAGTACAAATGAGGTAGACCAAACGGATACTAGCCTGCAAAAATATGTTGATTTTAATTTAGGGTTGTTCCCCTTTGTGGGTGCTGCGTTAAACAGTAGGAAAGTGAGACGATTGACTAGGGTTGTGGAAGCTGTTACCAATCAGGCAGTTCTGGCACTTGTTAATATTACTGAGGAGCTCTAAATTGGGAGGATTGTAGCGCTCCAAAATCGTATGATACTAGATGTAATATTAGCTGACCGAGGTGGTGCATGTCGCATCATCGGTAGTAGTTGCTGTGTTTTCATTCCTGATCACTCACCTTCAGTATATGATGCAATATCTAAATTGCATAAAAGTGCTGCAGAAATCCACACAGAGACTGGTATTTGGACTTTTTCTGGATGGTTTTGGGCTCTTGTTTCTGCCTTGGGCTGGAAACTACTGACTATCCTGTGTGTAATCATTGCAATATTTTTCACATGCTGTATCTGTATTCAGTGTGGTCCAATGTTCTGCTCCATGTGTATTACTGCTTGTATGCCTACCAAAAGAAATATTACAGAAATGAAAGCACAACATATGTTAGATAAAGACATAACTGAAATGATGAGCATAAATATATAAGATGAATATTTAGATTATCCCAGAAAGACGAATGTCTTCAGCTAATGCTGAAAGGGTTGTCTGTTGTAGTTTAGCAGCGATTAGATTAAGCATTAGCGGAAGACATCTGTGTTTGTAACTATTGTGAACATTTCACAGAATCCATTTTGTATTCATGGCAGACATTTTCTCTGCCACATGCTGCCATGTGCTCACCATGTGCTCTGTCCTACCTTTCTGTTAACTACTCTTGAAATCTGCCTAGTGACAAGTTATATTTAGCATCTCCCACTTTCGCACATGCTCAGTAAGGTCTGCAGCTGTTAGTCCTTCAAAACTGTTAGCTCCTCCTACCTGTCGACTGTGCATTTTCCACATGACCTTACATGTATACAAGGCTTGCTTCTATAATTGTACCACCTCCTTTTAGCCCCTGCGTGGGTATAAAGGGACCATGCTCTCTCAGTTCAGTGTGCTACTTCAGACATTACCTAAGGGTGCTGTTTGAACTGTAGTACCACCTCATGAGGTTAATAAACGTTGTCTTTTATTTCAGTTCCTGTGCCAACTTCTTCCTACATGGTCTAAGGTCTTTGTGCAGAGAAAGGTGAATCCCTTGCTCTAGTAGGCCTTGCTGAGGCTTACTTCAACACTACCACCGTTTCCGACAATGGGTGCACCGCCTGCCGTATACCCCCAGGGTCCGCACGTCCTTGGCGATTGCACGCCATGCCATATACCCTTTTTCTGATAAGCACTGACCTGCAGGGAAATGGACACAGGGAAGGGTATTAGTCCGACCGTCCTGCCTGTTATACTCATGGCCCACCATGCCCCTTCCCATCCCCATTAGCACAGACATGGCCCACCATACATGCTGCACGCTGCCCAGGCCCCATCCGCCCCCCTACATGAGGCCTTCACACACAGCACTCCATGCATTTACGCCCCATGCATCTTACTCACGGTGCACTCACCTGTTGGTCTGGAGGACCATACAGCATTTGGTACTGGGGTAGGACCCCATCCACCAGTCTCCTCAACTCCACCGAGATGAAGGCAGGGGCCCTTTCCCCAGTCAACCGAGCCATGGTCAGTTCCAGACACAGGTCACAGCAGCACATGCAGTGTAGGTCCTCTCCTGTTGAAGGTCATATAGCAAGTGAGTGAACAGATAGAAAATGGCGGTAACGTCCACGGTGGTGCATACCGTCCCTGCTGGCGTACATCACCATTGGCCACTGTACCCCATAGGGCCCAAACTAAACCAGTGAGGAGTTGCACAACGGTTCTCGCCCGCCTCCCGCGATGGCGCACAACATCAGCAGAATTAACTCATTTCCACATGTCCCTCCATACAGGACAGGCAGGCGCCATTTCAGGGGGTGGGGTGCAGGCCATGGCTCCTTACTGCGTCACAGTACACATACGCACAATTTAGAACTCTCCAACAAAATACTGTTACAATTTTCCCATTTCTATGGTCACACAGTGTACCATTTGGCATCTCTATTTGCAGATATTTGTGACCCACTATCGCACCTGGTTTGTTGACTGCAGCCAACTACAGGTCATTCCTATGTATACATCACTGTACAGTTGAATTGCAATGTTTAAATCTTGTTAAAAGAATACATACTTAAATGATTTGACATACTCCATAATTGTATTTTTTCAAAGGGTGTTTATTTAAATGCTACGAATTAGAGGGGGATGTGCAATGGGCTGGGGTGATGGTGGAGGAAAGTCCAGGATAGAGTCCAGTCTATTTGTATCACAGGTGCATTGTCCAAGGGGAGATAGGAAGGGGAGCAATGGCAGTTCAAGGTGGATAGGGTGACAGAGTGAGACACAAGGGTGACAATCAGGAGAGTCTTATTTCCTGGCAGAGGTCTTGGCAATAGTCTCTGGCTTCTGCAGGGAATGTTTACGGGGTGGTTCTCCTTCTGGAGGGGGAGGCGTGCTGGTGGCCTTTTGGTCCTGTGGCGGGGCCTCCTGTTCACTAGCTGCAGCGGAGGTGGAGGGCTGTTCATCGGTTTGGCTAGTGTGAGGGGCCCGGTGGTGTGCCACTGCCTCCCTCATAGTGTTGGCCATGTCTGCCAGCTCCCCTACAATGGTGACTAGAGTGGTGTTACTGTCCTTCAAGTCCTCCCTGATCCCGAGGTACTGTCCCTCCTGCAGCTGCATGTTCTCCTGCAACATGTCCAGTATCTGGCCCATCGTATCCTGGGAATGTTGGTATGCTCCCAGGATCATGGTGAGTGCCTCCTGGAGAGTCGGTTCCCTCGGCCTCTCCTCCCCCTGTCACACAGAAGTCCTCCCTGCTTCCCTGTTGCCCTGTGACTGTCCCCTGAACTGTGTGCCCACTGCCACTGACCCCAGGTCCCTGATCCTCCTGTGTTTGTGGGGTGGGCTGGGATCCCTGTAGTGGTGGACACCCTGCTGATTGATGTTTCCTGGGGACAGAGGTATGGGCCCACTGGGTGGGTGCTGTGGTGATGTTTCCTGAGGGGGGAGGCTCTGTGATGGTGTGAGAATGTGCTTGGGTAACCGACTGTCCAGAGATCCCTGATGGGCCAGGTTGGTCATCCAGATCCAGGCGAGCAGAGCTGCTGTCATCACTGTGGGATCTTCTGGGGGGTGCTGGATGTTGCTGGCACCTCTTCATTGGTGACATTGGCTGGGGGATCTGTGGGGATGTAAATGCAATGTTATAGTTTCTGCGTGTGACATCATGTGCATGAGTGTGTTGCCCTCTATGGTTGTGAGAGTTGCTATTTGGTGGGCTAGGTGATTCTCTCCAGTGTGCATGCAGTGGTGATAAGTGTCCATGCAGGTCTGTGAGGGGTGTCCATGCATTGGTGTTACATTCAGGGATTGGTATTGGGATGAGTGGGTTGTATTGGTGTGGTATGTGGGAGATGGTGATGTGATGGTAGTGAGGGTAGGTGTGGGGGTTTGTGATAGCATGCATGTAGTGGGGGTTATGGTAATGGAGATTTGACTTACCAGAGTCCAGTCCTCCTCCTACTCCTGCAAGGCCCTCAGGATGCATGATTGTCAAGACTTGCTCCTCCCATGTTGTTAGTTGTGGGGGAGGAGCTGGGGGTCCACCGCCAGTCCTCTGTACAGCTAGTTGGTGTCTTGCTGCTGTAGAACTCACCTTCCCCCGTAGGTCGTTCCACCTCTTCCTGATGTCATCCCTTGTTCTGGGGTGCTGACCCAAGGCGTTGACCATGTCCACAATTCTCTGCCATAGCTCCATCTTCCTAGCAATGGATGTCTGCTGCACCTGTGCTCCAAATAGCTGTGGCTCTACCCGGATGACTTTCTCCACCATGACCCTAAACTCCTCCTCAGATAATCTGGGGTGTTGTTGTGGTGCCATGGGTGTAGTGTGAGTGGTGTGGGGTGATGTGTTGGGGTGTGTTATGTAAGGTGTGTGGGTGGTGTATGGGTGATGGTGTTATGTGGCTCTGGTTGTGTGGGTGCTCTTGCAATTCTTTCTAGTCGTAAAGGGATGTGGGTATTGTGGGTGGGTGTTTTATAGTGGTGCAGGTGTGTGGGTGTGGTGTGTGTATGTGTGTCAGGTGTGTGTAGTTTGAATTGTCCAATGTGGTGGTGTTTTGTTTGAGTGTGTGTATTTTGAGAGCGGCGGTATGTACCGCCAATGGTTTACCGCCATTGAATGTCCGCCGTGGTGATTCGTGGGTCATAATGTTGTGGGCGTAGTTCTGTTGGCGTAACGGTGTGGGTTTGGATACTGCCAGTTTATCACTGACCTTTGGGCTGGCGGACTTGTGTGTGTGGCTGTATAGTGACGGATTGGTATGTGTGTGTCATAATATGCTTGGTGGTTATCCGCCGCCGCAGCGGTATATTGATGGCAGTCGGTATGGCGGTAAGAGGAACTTACTGCCAATGTCATAATGAGGGCCATAGTTTCCAAAATACACTGGCAGGACAAATGCCATACAACCTATGCCCTACATCATATACATTAACTTCTACAATCTTGTAAACAACAGGACCATGTATTGTGCTTTTAAATGTACCATCAACCACTAAATTTCCCCAGAATCTTTTGAGGGAATCCGCAGGATAGCATACAGGGAGGTCTATAAATCCTAAAATGTATGCTATTGGGCTTATCCTGGTTTAAAACGCTCACTGTGTCATTACTGTTTCATTAAGTCTCTAACATTTCATGGGAGGATCTGAGCCCTCTTCTGCAAAGTAATATTTAAAGCCTAACATGTTTTTATAAATGTTTCTTGGATACAATGGTTATATAACTGTCCTTCCAGAATGTTTGTACCAATAACCACAATGTGAGGACTGAATTCAATGTCCCTGGAGGAAATATACAAATTCTCACTAATTTCCCCCAAAAATCATTGTACATGGAATCCATCTAATCCATTTATGTAGACCTTTAAGCAGTGGCAAAGCATCACTTGCCTATAAACCTGCAGAAAATTGCTGGGGTAGAACTTTCAATTCAATGTTGGCTGGGGATGAGGGTAATGTGTGTTAAATCACACTAGGCTGTGAACAATGTTTCTGTTTAGCGTGCTATGAACTTTACCCTTTATCACTACAGTTCTCAAAACATGTTTGTGTGAAAACTACCTTCCCTTGTATAGAGTGTTTTTAAACCATGCCATGTTTTGGCCAAAAGAACTGGCCAGATCTCATAAAAATAAATACGTTGTAACTAAATGCATACATAAGCACCCTTTGGGATTGAAAATTCAACTCATCTATAAGAAATTACTTTCATTTGGAATACGGTAGAAGTTTGTGTTACTTGGCTGGCCTGTCATCGTAAACACTGCAAATGATTAGAACATTTATACTTATATTGTTCTTTGAATCATGAAGCCAAAATCTGTACAGCAGTATGTTCCTTTTAAAGAATGGGTGTTGCTCACCTTTTAAACATGTTGAAATTGGCTTACACGTGAATGGCCCATTAAACATTCCTATAAGACTATTATATGTGGTGCAGAAATTCACCCCTCGTTTGGAAGGGTAATTGACACTTGTGAACTACAGCACTTATTGTACTATCTACTACAGAGTCAATGAAAACAGGGCTTCAGCCCTGCCACATGTAGATGTGTAGCCTGACAGCAGCAGCTTACAGCATGCTGCACAAGACTGTCAAAATCATCATTTTGACAGGCAGAAAACCCTGGTTTTAATTATTAAATAAGCCACCCAGAAGCACAACTTGCTGCCCACAAGTTAGTATGCTTAATATTTAAGAGTGGAACACACAAGACATTAGTAGTGACATTTTCACCCTCCGTCCACTGCCACATTACCTCCCCAGTGACCAAACCCAAAATAATACTGTTGCTAATCTGGCTGTAACTGGCACAAAGGAAAAGTCAAAGTATAGATTATATACTTCAATCTATAATATTTGAGCTGTACCAGTTATAAACTCCATACAAAGACTTATTTTAATGTCTAATTAACATCCAATCTAATGATGAAGTTAAATTGTTATTAAATATATTGGAAAAGTAACTTTTAGAAAGTTACCTTTACACTGCCTGAAACTGTTGGAGGCTAATTTGTACTGACTAGTCTGTACTTGGCCTGAGTGGGGTATGAAAAAGATGCAAAAACTGCTCCGAGAGCAGACAGTGGTTTGGGAATGGGGAGGTGTTTTTCTTCCCCTGGGTGGAAGACCAGTTGTGGTGGGCACAGACATGTAATTAACTTAAAAAATACCTGCATTGTGATATCCTAGCCGTTGTCCCCTAGTCGGGCTGACACTAGACCCAGTGGAAGGAAAGCTATCTCCCATACCAGTTTTGTGCAATCACAGAGGAAAGTACTGCTCATTACCCTGGCCACATCTCTCGGAGGGCATACAGGCTCTGCTCAAGGAAAGAAGGAATTCTCCATACTGGCTTTTTGAAGTGAGGGGCATTGTAGGATTGTTTGCAGAAGGAAGGGGAATGGAAACTGCTGAAAAAGAGGGTAAGGTTGCCACTGGGAACTATTAAACCATTGGTTAGGAAGTGCCAAGGTGTCATCACGCTCACTAGTTGGTGCCAGGCTTAAATGTGGCATCCCAAGGCACTAATCACAGAACACTTTCTAGACCTGGCGAAAATCATAAGAGCACTAGACCTGCTGTCTGTGAAATGAGAGGAGCCCTGAAGGACTGTTCCTGCATCCTTGTGAACCAAGACAAATAAGAAGACTTCAAGGGTCAGTGGCTTACCCGCTGTGTGTTTGTGAGGGCTTTTCCTTAAAGTGGCCAGCTGACCGGGGGCAACTGGACTTGGACTGGACTTTGCTGTTGGCCTTTGCCTGACACCCTTAGTGTCACCAGGTGCCTTTGCCCTTAAAATCCTGGAGCCTTAGAAGTGCATTCCTGTGGTTGTATGGGCATCAGTATAAGGTTTAAAAACTTTTGAAAACTTTTCCTCCATAGTATCAACCAGACATGCCTGAAAAAGTATCTGACTGGCACTTCTAAGCATAAGATTCAATTTCAGCTTTGTCTCTCTCAAAAGCCACTGTGCCTGTAAAAAAATGACTAAGGACCAGATGTATCAAGGAGGCCTTTTGCGAGTTGGAAATAGCGATTTTTAAGAAATCGCTATTTCTGATTTGCAAAATGGGATGTATCACATTTGCAAATCGGTAATAGCGATTTCTTAAAAATCGCAAATGCTATTACCGAATCGCAAATTGCGATACCAGCCCCATTCGCACCTATTGGCCTGTAGGCCCATATCTGCTAATTTTTTGCATTTCCAAAATTGTGATTTCTTAACCAGAAATCGCAATTTTGGAAATGCAAAACCCCAGGGTACTGGGGACCTAAGGCCCCCTCTGCTGCACCCCAAAATAATTTTTGGCAACATGTAAAGTGCACACATGCCAAAAGGGCATGTGTGCTTTACATGTAAATTTAAAAAATGAATTTTAAATGCATTTTTAAAATTTGCACATGGTTACCACCAAGTTCAACTTGGTGGAAAATAGCGATTCCTAAATGCCCAATTCGCATTTAGGAATTGCTTCTTACATGTGCTTAGAAATCGCAAATAAGGAATCCTTATTTGCGATTTCTTATTTAGAGAGTCGCGATTTGCGACTCACTAAACAGGGTCGCAATTTTAAGGAATCGCTATTTTAGCGATTCCTTAAAATTGCATTCAGAATGTCTTTCATACATTCTGAAATGGCTTTTTGCATTTGCAAATGGGCATTCGCACCGTTTGCGAATGCAAAAAGCTTTCATACATATGGCCCCAAGTCCCATTCAGCATTGAGACTTATAGAAATATTCAGCAAGAAATCTCCAAAGATTCAGAGCGCCAGCTGGAACAACCTGCTTCAGGTTTCCAGCCTTCGATGTCAAGGCAAGGCCTTCAATTTCAGCAGGTCCTACGTGCAGGAAGATTTTTGTTCTCAAAATATGATAGCACTTTCTGCGATGGGACATAGAAGAAATGTCTGTGGTTTTCCTCAAAAAGCCTGACAAATGGCCTGATTTAGATATTGGCAGATGGTTTACTCCATTTCATTGGTGATGGGTACCCTATCTGCAAATTCTAAATCCCATTATTTCCAATAGGATTTAGATTTTGGAGGACGGGATATCCATCACCAATGTGATGGAGTTTCCCATCCGCTAATATCTGAATCAGGCCCAAAGTCACTTAATGAAGTGGGACTTAGACAATGTTTTGACCTTTTTGACTTCCAAACGTTTCACTGGGATGAATTCAACCAGGACTTCATCCTGGTTGGCCTCAAATCATGCCTAGGTCCTGGTCATTGCTTCCATAGGCTATCATTGGGGCATAGTGCTTTTTGGAGGAAGTTCCATTTGAAAATGTAAAAACTAAATATCTCTGTTCCCTCGCTGGATTTTTGTCAATTTGGTGTGTAGGAGGCTGGCCTGGTATGTGGTGGGTACCCAAGGTACTTACACCTTATACCAGGTATCCCTTATTGGTGTAGTGTAGTCAGTGTCTAGAAGTCAAGCTCTCTAGAGGTAGCTGTGGATGAGCAGCCAAAGCTTATCTAGGAGACACGCAAAGCTCATGCAATACGACGGTAGTTACACAAAATACTTACACACATGTAAGAAAACACTCAGGGGGGTTATTGCAACTTTGGAGGAGGTGTTAATCTGTCCCAAATGTGACGGATATACCGCCAGCCGTATTACGAGTTCCATAGGATATAATGGACTCGTAATACGGCTGGTGGTATATCCGTCACTTTTGGGACGGATTAACACCTCCTCCAAAGTTGTAAAAACCCCCTCAGTGTTAAAAAAATAAAGGTGATTTGTTTTGGTGACACAAGTACCAAAAATACCATAGAGGCGATACTCTCTTAGGAGGTAAGTAATACGCAAGCTATATCCACTAGTGTGCAGAAATATGCATACAAACAGTTAGAAAACAGTGCAATGTAGAGAAAATCTCAATAGGAAATAATGGCCCTAGGGGGAGCACAAACCATATACTAAACAAATGGAATGCAAGTGTGGGTCTCCCACCTAGGTACGTGGAGTGTGTAGAGGGAAGCTGGGAGTACTAGAAAATCTCAAAGGGAAGTGCAACAACACCCACCAGTGACCAGGAAAGCAGGAGTAAATCACTGTAAATTCCCCAGAACACCCACTCAGAAGAAAAGAAGAATAATGCAAAGCCCAGAAGGGACTGCAAAACACCAACAGTGGATTCCTGGACAAGAGGACCTGGGACCTGTGGAAGAAGGGGACCAGGTCCAACAAGTACAGCAGAGTCCAGGAAGGGCAGGAGACCCTACCTACCAGACTGAAGGTGCAAGAGATGAGTCGATGGTGATGAAGAAGAGTCAGCACTGCACCCTAGAAAATGGAGTCCAGTTCCTGGAGGATGCAGGTGATGTCCCACACCAGAAGGAGGATTGCAGTTGGGTTTGCGTCTTTGGATTCCAACAACAAGCCTTGGCACATGCGAAACTCGTGGTTGGAAGAAAGTGGTGTTGCTGGGGACCAGGAAGGACCAGATGGATTCTACTCAGGAGAAGGGGTCAGAGGGGGCACTCAGCAACACAGGCAGCCCACAGAAGCACAGGCAGCACCCACAGGAGTCCCACAGGATGGGGACACAGAAGTCAAAGAAGGAGCCCATGCAGTACTACAAAAAGGAGTCCCTCGCTGCAGGAGAACAACTCAGGTTGGAGTGCGGGGGCTGGAGCTTCAAGATGATTGAAGATTCCATGGAGTGGATGCCAGCAAGCCTTGACAGCTGCAAATTATGAGGTGCCTGGGGCTACTGTCCTGCATTGAGAGGCAAAGGCTTACCTCCACCCAAGTTGGACAGCTGGAATAGAGGACCATCGGAACCACTTCAGTCTACCACCCGTGTTGCAGGATCCACACGCCTCAGCAGGAGAGGAGATTCACACAACCAGTTGTTATTGCAGTTGGTGCTTGCAGATGCAGGGGAGTGACTCCTTCACTCCAAGGAAGATTCCTTCTTCTTTCTTGTGCAGGCTGAAGACGGGCTTTCCTCAAAGGATGCATGCCCGGGGAAATGTTGCAATTGCTAGAAGGAGCCGTGGATACAATGTTGCAGGCAGAGTCTTGCTTCTTTGTTGTGGCTTGTCGGATCCTGGATCGTCCAGATGCAGTTTCTTCAGTCAGAAGTTGAAGTGGAGGTTGCAGAGAAATCCTGCTGGAGTCTTGTAAGCTGAATTAGAGGAACCACCCAAAAGAGAGACCCTAAATGGCCCTGAAAGGGGGATTGGTCACCTAGCTGTGTGACCACCAATCAGGTGGGGGCTCTGACATCACCTGCCTGCACTGGCCACTCAGATGCTTCCAGAGTTCCTTGCCAGCCTTTAATCCATTCCAAAATGGCAAAACCCAGCGACCCTGTGGAGGAGCTCTGAGGACCACCCATGGGGTGGTGATGGACAGGCGAGTGGTCACCCCCCTTTTCTTCGTCCAGTTTCACACCAGAGCAGGGACTGGGGTTCCCTGAACTGGTGTAGACTGGTTTATGCAACGAGGGCACCAAATGTGCCCTTCAAAGCATTACCAGTGGCTTGGGGAGGCTACCCCTCCCAAGCCTGTGACACCTATTTCCAAAGGGGGAGGTTGTAACACCCCTCTCCCAAAGGAAATCCTTTGTTCTGCCTTCCTGGGCTTAAGATGCTCAAGCAACAGGAGGGCAGAAACCTGTCTGTGAGGTGGCAGCAGTCTGGGCTGCCTGGAAAACCTCAGAAGGTTGTAGGAGCTATGTTGGGGGTCCTCTAAAGAGCCCTCAGAGTGCGTTGAATCATACAACCAATGCTTGCACAAGCATTGGGGTATGATTCCAACATGTTTGATACCTACCAAACATGCATATGTTCAGAGTTACCATTATGTAGCTGGATATAGGTATTGACCTCTGTCCAATACACACGTAAAATGGTGTCCCCGCACTCACAAAGTCCAAGAAATTGGGTCTGGAGTTTATGGGGCGCCTCAGCTAGTGTAAGGGTGCCCTCATACACAGGTAATGTGCATCCTGCCCTCTGGGCTAGAAGGCCAGCTATAGGGGGGTGACTTATAAGTGGCAAGGTGCAGTGGAAAGTGGCAGTGAGAGGTTCCTTGCATCTTTTCAAGCAGACTGCAAAGGCAGTCCTGTTGAACCCTTTGCTTGGGCTCCCTATGGGTGGAAAAATATATGCTGCAGCCCATAAGGATCCCCTGGAGCCCCAATGCCCTTGGTACCTAGGTACCATACTCTAGGGCAGTGCACTGCTCTAGGGACTTACAGTGAGGCACCAGTGTGCCAATTGTGGGATGAAATACCAAGTTTTGGGAGAGAGAGCATAATTACAGGGGTCCTGGTTAGCAGGATGCCAGTGAACACAGTCAAACACACTGACATCAGGCAGAAAAAGGGGGTAACCATACCAAGAAAGAGGGTACTTTTCTATATGGTGTCATTTTGTTTATTTTATTTTATTATATTTTTCTAAAGTAGTTGGGACTTTTATTACATACATTCTTTACACGTTGCCCTAAATTAAGACTGTTTGCTCTGTACCATTGCTACCAGTGGGTTACTCTCAGCTTAGGCCCATCCTGATACAATTGTTGGCAATCCTTGTGGTGAGCAGCCCCCCACCCAAATAATAGTCAACTTTTTTAAAAGATGGACTTCACTTTTTTCAATAAAGTTACCAGATGTTTATGAACTGCTCATTTACTCTGTGGATGCAGAGGAAACATGAAGTCACTTATAGATAACGGATACAACTAATTCTGACCTTTTGAAGGTCACTTTGGAGCATTTGAATGAAACATGATGACAATTATGGCTGTATAGAACTGTCTTCAAATGTTTCCTTATGTGAATCGAATAACAGTGCTTTAAAATCAGGCAACAATGCTCTATTTAATGATGTAATTCAATTTTGGTTGTGCCTATTACAACTAAACACACTCTGCACCCATGTACTCATAAGGTGAAGTACAATTCATGCTACTTCAAGTCTCAAGAAATGTTTAAGGTGTGTGTTGGGAATGCTGAGAATGATAGGATGTTTAAGCAGCACAATTTTGCGTGTTATCCTGGGTATGGTGCAAGCTTTTCAATAAATTAACCGGAGTAAGTGGTGTAGGATGTTGTTATGTTATGCAGATTTGTAGATCACACTATCATCTAGGATGATATCCTGGCGTTGTGACCTGCCACACCTAGGGCCTATTGCGACTGCTTGAAAAGCCAGGTCTTCAGCTTCTTGTTGAACTCAAGAAGCGAGGAGGATGGTCTTATGTGTAGCAGGAGGTCATTCCACACTTTAGGAGCAACGCTTTAGAAGACTCGACCGCTAGATCTGGTATTCTATATACATGAGATTTGCGGAAGAAGAAGTCTGGGTAAGTGAAGGCTCCCAGTAGAAAAATAATATTCGAATGAATGCTGGAATTTTTGCAATAGAATGTGGAGAAACTATGAGATGTGATACATTTTGTGAAATGAATGAAAAAATAAACAATGACCTTACCAAGGTACCATGCCCTGTGATGAGATAACTATAATGAAATGCAAGTGCTAGTCCAGCACCGTGATCTAAATAGCCAAGTTTTCAGAGCTCTATCAAAAGAAGAATGATTACAAAAGGTTCTGTGTTGGTTAGAAAGTGTATTTCTTGACTTAGCTATCGTTAAGTTGGCCATGACTTGTCTACTTTTCCCACATTCATGATCATCCACTTGGGGCATCCAGCAATCACCTGAAATCCATTCCATTTGGCCCATTATGGACCACCAGGCCATATTCTCACTTGGGGGCCTTAGAAACTACATGGCCATGCCACTTCTTGGGTCACCAGGATCCACCTGTCCGTGCCCCACTCAGGACTTCTAGAAACTACACAATCACATCCGCCCCACAGCACCCAAGATCCACATTATGCAAGTTCTGCCCTACCCACAATTATTTAAATAATCCAGTTTTGCACCCCAAATCGCAGCTTATCACCTGTGGTTCCTGCTCTCTTGGCTAGGTTCTGGCTTCCCAAATAGGTCCATAGGCTCCAGTCTTCTGGTGCAAGAGTTACTTCCCTTGCTTTGTCATCACTGAATCATGGTACATTCTGCTTTCTTCCTGCAAACAATGTCATACATTTCTGAATCCAAAATAACATAACATCAGAGCCAGTTGAATTAGGATGCACAGTAGTTGCACCCACTGCAGCTTACTACTAGCAACAATAGCATCATAAAGTATGTAAAAAGCTCTAATGAAGGAGGATCACATATGAAGGCACACCTGCAAGAAGTTCAAGCACCTGGAACCTTTTAACAATGAGAAATCACTGTTAAAGCAAGTTCTTATGAAGTGGGATGTCAATTTACTGTGAAAGTACTGCTAGAGAAAGGTCACATTGCTGGAGCCCATAGCAAAGTGTAGAAGCTGCTGGAAAAGCTGAAATGAACTGGAGTCCATGTTTAATGAAATAATGTAGGTGGAGCAAAGTCACACTACACAGATCCTATTGCAATGACAAGCTCCCTCTGGATAAGTGCACACTGCTAGAGTTCTCTGGACCTGGGAAGAACTATTGGGAGAAATATAAACTCATTCCTCTGGGGTTTGCTAATATGGAGATGGCACTGCTGGGGAAAGCTGACACTGTGCTTGATTTTAAAAGGTAGAAGAACAAACTTCTACAAGAACACTTTGTGGGAGCCCAACAGCATTGAACATACACTTTTCAAAGAAGCCTGTGGTACTAGAGTCCTCAAGAGCTCAGACAGTGGAGATGAGGGAAATGGGAAGCTGGCAGTACTGGAGTTCACTACCACTAACTTCCTTCCTCCCACCTACTGTGAGATCTATAATGTCCTCCTAATTTATCTGCTGCTGGTTAAATCTGTGTGTACTAACATCCAACCTAGGATCCATATAAAAAATTTCACCGGTCTGTGCAAAGTTTGGTTGGTGCTAAATGGTTGGTGGAGTGGAAGAGTTTCTCCCCTGAATAAAAAATGGTGAAAGTTGGTGATTCTGTGGCCACACCATGCTTTATGTGCTTATTACAGGCCTGGCCTACTGGCGCAAAAGGGTGTCTCTAGACAATGATGTGTTGATGCATAGGGTCCGACTTACAAACCTTTTGCACTGGGTTTGCGTCATAAAAGTGACACAAAGCTGTGCAAAACATTTTTTGTTGGATTTACTTTCCAGCACAAAACTTGTTTTGCACTAGAACGTTAACTAAAAGTACCACATCAGTGTCAGAAGGGTGCTACATGGGTGGTGTATTGGTGTTCCCATGCAACCATGCATGTTTGTTGACGCAAATCCCTATCTACTAACAATAGAAGACCTAACACACAGCAACACTTTGAAGCAGGTGTTAAAAGAAGAAATACTTGTATTTCCCCTTTCTTTTCTGACTGAACTGTACAGCACATACAAAGCAGGAAAGGTTTTAAAGTTAGTCAAAGCATAGTATTGTGTACTAGAAGAATACCCTTCCAGTATAAAACCTGTGCTAGATTCACAGAGACATCTTTGCACTATGGTGCAAAGACGAGTCTGGCGCTCAGCAGCCTGATTTTGCACTAGGGCTAGGGAGAGGAGAGGGCCATATCTCTGTAGGCACAGCACTTCCCTCCTCTCCAAGGGTCATTCAATGCTTCACAACAACTCGGCTGCCGTAGTGTATTGTGTTGGGGGTTCGTGAATGTGGCCCATCCTATGCAGAATTGCTGACTAAAGGAACTCGGTAAAGGGTGAAGCAAGGCTTCTGTATTATTTCAATGCCGCATATGATGCAGGCCTGTTTGTATGTCAACATTGCATTTTGTGCAAAACAAATACTGGAGTGTGTAGTGCAAGAGCAGAACCTAGAAATCAGGTTTGCCTGTATTTTGAGCAGCTAAGGAATGATTCCAGTCTCTGGTGCATTTGCCGATCACGAATGTGGAAACTGAAATATGGATATAAATTAAGATAACGTAGTTTGTTCTATCTTGTAGAAAGAAGGAAGTAAAGTAGGTGCAGGCTTCTGCGTAAATTTTGAATATGATGTATTGTTCAATATCCTGCATACAAATACAGGATCTGAATATGAACTGACTTGTCCTTGCTACATGAATCACCAGGTGCAAGACAGTTACAATAAATTCCTCTCTTTGGGTGGGCTTCTGATGGGAATGTTGAAGGATGGCCCAATAAGGAAGCTTTTCGTGAACTGGCCTATTATGAAGTACTAATATAACCATGCTGTTAGATGGCTGGTCATAACTGATGTGTTTTTAATAATAGGCTAGGGATTTGTGAAGCACATGAATGGGGCTTATCTAACCCTTTCACCCTTTCCCTCTATCGAAAACACAAAAGAGCTTTACCGAACAGACAAAATAAGCATGATTCCATTCCTGCTTGGCAACGTTCTCTCTCTTCAGTGCACTGAAGGCTTTATAGATCCGCTACAGGTAGGCGGAAATGTATATATCTGATGGACGGTCATCCACCAGAGGAACAATGACCATTGTCTGGGCTCGGCTGGTTGACCTAAACTTTAAACAACACCAAAGTTATTTACCAAAATAACACAATCCATTCAGAAGGGGAAACTTGGACTTCAGTGTTTTTCTCCTGGTTCTAAAGTTTGCAGCTGGAAGATGTTCTTCCATAGAACCACAATACTAATCCCAAACTTCCACTCTCATTACATCAGATTGAAAAATTATATAAATTCATAAAAAATAATTTCTATAACAGGTACTGATAGTGAGATTAATTTTCAAGGGATGATTATTCTTAAGTGCTCTTCTAAAGCTGTATTTTGTAAGTAACACAGAAATTTTAAAAAGGCGAATTTTCTCAATTGCTTTAAAGAAGACTGTGTATTTAAAAATCAAAGGGCCTAATGTAGAATTTGGTGGGTGGAGTAGGTCAGTCGGGCTGGAGGAGTAAATTACCTCCACCATTCCAATGGTTCTCTGTTCACCAAATTTAAAATAGGCCGCTGGCTCAATGATCATCTCTGTAAATTGAAAGGACCCCCCATGATGGAGGTTTCTTTCAATGTACTAAAAGCTTTTTATTTTCATAAACAAACTCATAAAGTAGGCATTTGTTTCTGAAAAACAAAAACTAATGACACTCACACTCTGGGATTATTGACCCAGGGTGCCGGAGTCACTTATATTTTTTTCTTGCCCCTCACCACCAAGTTTTCATGACAGTGATGGACAGAAAAGAAAGGCATTACACCGTCTGTCGGGTATACATGGTAATGTTCTTCCCCCAACAACCCCTACTCTGTCAGTTTGTTGAAGGAAGTATTGAGTTGCCGGAGCCAAAGGGGGCTCCATCAAGGAAAAAGTTAAGTTCCGCCCATCTCTTAACGAGGTGGGAGGACTGACAGTTTGGAGGTGAGTGTACTCTGTCATGTTTACGACAAAGTAACCTGTCCAGCAAACTCTAAATTTGGATGTAAATAAAAATCTCACAAAATATTTCGCCAAGTATTCTTTCTATCTACAGTTAGGCTTTTAGGGACAGATGTAGCAACGAATTTGCGACTCGCAAACGGCGAAAATCGCCGTTTGCGAGTCGCAAATGCGTCTATGGTATGTAGAAATGCATTTTGCGAGTCGGAACCGACTCGCAAAATGCATTTCCGTGTCGCAAATAGGAAGGGGTGTTCCCTTCCTATTTGCGAGTCGCAGTGGTATGCCATTCCATTTGCGACCGCATAAGCGGTCGCAAATTGACTCGCAGTTACTATCCACTTGAAGTGGATGGTAACCCACTCGCAAACGGGAAGGGGTCCCCATGGGACCCCTTCCCCTTTGTGACTGGACCCAAAAATATTTTTTCAGAGCAGGCAGTGGTCCAAGGGAAAAGGTTTCGTTTTTTTTTTCTAAGTGCAGCTCGTTTTCCTTTAAGGAAAACGGGTTGCACTTTGAAAAAAAAAAACTGCTTTATTTAAAAGCAGTCACGGACATGGAGGTCTGCTGTCCCCAGCAGGCCTCCATCCCCGTGAGTGCCCTGAGTCGCTATGGGGTCGCAAATTGCGACCCACCTCATTAATATTAATGAGGTGGGTCTTTGCGACCCCATCGCGACTCGCAGAAGGTGTCTGAGACACCTTTCTGCATCCCAAATAGCGACTTGCAATTTGCGAGTCGCAGGGACTCGCAAATTGCAAGTCGCAATTTGGGAGTTTCCTACATCTGGCCCTTACTGTTTTCTTTTTACGTGAACATAGTGCAATAGATGAAAAAAAAACTTGAATGTCTTTATGCACACCGGTCTTGATGTAATTTATGTGCTGCTAAACAGATTACATCCTTAATTGGTGGACTTTATCTCACGTCTACACCTTGCCAGCATTTCTATAGTATATGTATTGAAAATAAAAGTAATCATCTTCATTTATATTAGTGACATGTTATAAGAACTTTAAGGTAAATATGTAAACTAGTCATATTTCAATCTGTTTGTTGGTCAAATAGTGATGCACAATGTTGTTATCTTACACCTATGATTCTCTACATATTCACTTGAAAGTCATTCTGCATGCTTGGAAATACTGTAATGAGTCCTTTCTGTGTAAACCAGCCCTTAATTGGACTGCAATCAAATGTTTAGACGCTCTGTCAGGAATACTGTAGTTTATTCTCACTGGGGATCATGTCCAGTGCTGCAGGGCCACAGTCACATTATTCAGACTCTACAATACAAGGCTGCTATGGGAAGAGTTAAGCACCAGTCATAGCATAACACTTAGCCTAGCAACGGTGGTTGACAAGTTCCTTATTCGAGTTGCATAGTCCCCACCATTTGCATTCCCTTCTTCTATTTTGCTCCTCTTCAATTCCTGTTGGTGGTTAGGTCAGCTCAGGTTAATCCTTCCTTCCACACATGCTCTGCTTGCTGCCTTTATGGAATTCCTGCATCAACTTCAAACACTTCAATCGTCCTGGCTCCCAGCATGTCTGCTTGTGGAGGCAGACCTTTGTAATTGGTTACTGGTAGTTTAGGCCCCGGTCATGGCCTCTCTGCTTTCATACAGTAGGAAGCAATTGTACTGATACTCTCTGGGCATTGTATCTTGTATCCAGTTGTATGAAAATATATTTGGATATGTTCTACATCCTGCTGTATGCAAGCATATTTAAATTAATGATACTGTGTTTTATTGGATTTTGCAGGTTACTGGTACGTCCATTGCAGATTGAGTTTCCTTGCTGCATGCCTTCCGCCAGCGTGTGCTCTCATGGTCAATGGGCTGAAACACTTGCAAAGTGTTTATTTTCTGTCTATCTTACTTCCTCTTTACCCACTGTACAGTCACTTTAAGTTCTAGAGTTCATTACGGATCTTATTTGACTGGAAGAAGAGGGAGAGTGTCTAGGATTGGAGTCTCTGGTCTGAATTTCAGTGAAATTCTGACATACAGTACATACAGGACAGTAAAACCATATCATTCTGCCCTTGTGCTCTTCTCAGTCCCTGCTCATTTACTGCACCATACAGACCAGGGCCTTAGTTTTGTTTTACTGCTTGGGCAACAAACAAAAAAAAAAGAGGCTAGACTTCAGAATCCTGATCCCTGTGACCCCACATGCATAATTCCAGGAAGTATAAGTGCATCCGCAACTGTTCCCACATCCATGCTGTAGTCATTATGAGGATTGGAGGAAAAGGGTAGTAATTGTTTTAGGGACATTTAGCTTGGAGTAGTGAAGGGTTCAGATGAAGAGCACTGCTGAGGCACAAAAGCAATCAGCACCCATGTTCACTTTTCAACACTGGGATACATATCTGTCAGAAAATACAAGTCAATGGTGAAAACTGGGGTAGAATGGTATGCCTGTAAAGCAGCAGAAGCAGGGAACACTAAAGTCACATTCATCAGGACAGAAGAGGAAGTTGTGACTTGGTTTAGTGTCCCAAATTGGGAGAGGCTTGAAGTGCTCTCTTTTCCTCAGCAAAGTAGCTGGGGTCAACTATGACCACTCAGTTACAGAGATGGAGAGCAACAATGGAAATGTAATGTATTATCAAAAACTAAATATACTGTGTGATGTCCAAAGAGGGAATAAAAGGAAAAAGTGTGTGAAGGGATAGTGGAGCCACCTTGGCTCAGGTAAATGGGGTTCCAGATGAGACTGTTATAAAGTGGGACTTGAGGTGCCACCTACTGTTCTGTGTGGTCCATGTATAATCTGGTCCAGAAGTTTCTTGCTTATTTCATCCTAACAATAATCAATAGCAATTCATCAGGGCCTAAACATAAAACCTAATCTACTCAAGTGGGTGTACTCTTCTGTAGAATTTTTTTAATTCCACCCAACAAGATCTGCAAGAAGTGTCACAAAGAAACTTACTTCTCTTACAACTTCAAACCCTGATTCCAAAAGACGCCTGTGACACAAATCCCAAACTGATTGGACCTCATAAGCCTTGTGGGTTCCAGATCCAGACTACAAGGTGGACATCTTCCCTATCCATTGTCACTACTGTGAGCCACCATGGCACTGGAGATAGGGAGGATCACAAGGTGGTAGCAGTTGTTCCTACAATTATTTATCTGTATGACAAGATAATTAAGATCTATCTTTGCCTTGTAGGAATTCACAGAATTCCATAGACCTCAATGACCAGAGGAGTAATGATGCAGAAGTGATGGAGTCCTTTGTCTCTGTTTTTTTTTCTCATCCCATTTCCCTTTACTTGCCTCTACCACTGGCCCTCATAGTTCCATGTATGTGGTCATTACTGGGAGTGGTGAAAAGGAAAGAACATGTGTTTCTTTTGGATCTTGTGCTCACTATTTGTGCAACATGGAAGGGCCTCAGACATATAGGTCTGTAGAAATTAAGAGAAGGTCTGACTTTATCTGCGGTGACAGGGTAGTGGCTGGAAAGGAAAGGACTGGGTTTGGAAGATAGAATAGCCAGTGGAAGATTAGGCCATGGGGAGTTTTATCGATTGTGGGCAGTATCAGAATTCAAATGTCACAGTATGGGAGGCCAGGTAGGTGTGTGGGGCCAGTAACAACACAAAGGACTCCACACACTAGCTGCTAAGTAAGATTCAAATCTGATAGTTCCTTCGAGAATTAATTGTAAGAAGCAAATTATAGAACCAAACGAACCATCTATTTATTTATTAATGGGACTTAATGACAATTTTATATTTAATGAAGGAGTGTGCTGCAAAACATCTGGAAGAATGAGGCAAATGTACATAGTGAGCTGATAATATTTATTGATTAATTATTAATGCTAGAATTATTAAAAATACTGTACAACATAATGCTCATATAATGTTCCAAAACACACAGTGTAGGTTTGCCATTATGTTGGTAACGTTACTATGTACTATATACTGTTTTCACTGATCGTGTAACTTTAAAATGTAATATACATTTGACAAACGCAATGTTTATGTTTTGTAATTCTCGATCGTAGAAATAAAGAAACTTGAAATACATGATAAAAAGTATGCAGTGAAGATAACGTTACTGTTACTGGCTCAACTCAAAGTCTAGCATTGCAGTTTTTGCACTGTGTCACAAACTTTAATTGTGACGACCCACAGGACCCACTTTGCCACCTTGTCATTACATTGGAGTCCTTCTTTGGGCTTGGTCAAATAACTGGTATGTGAAATGGACACCCATAATTGGTTTATTTATACAGTCTGAGACCTTAATAGGAGACCGTCATCTGTCAAGATACTTGCATAATTTACTGGAGGTGACAGCCACATTTAGAGAAACACGGGGCATACATTGCACCTCTCACTGGTGGCTGCTTTGGCTTGGCAGGCATTCTTTCTGAGCTCCGTATATATATATTGTATAAAAGGTCTGGTCTGACACCCAAGAAAGAATTCTATATTATATTTCATGATAAACCTTGAAGAATGACTAGCAAGGCAGACAGACTACTGGAAAAGAGAGATACATATACATTATCCAAACATTTGCATTTGATTTTATTCCTAAAGTTGGGATAGGTGGAAAGAACAGGGTTTTTTTTATAGCAAGAACCATTTGAGATGTACACCTTTTTTTAGAATCAGTAAGTGGCGGTGTGATATGGGCAGGCAGAAACGGGCAATTAAATACTTCATTTTCAGAAGACCTCCTGTCCTCCAACTCCCACAGCGGGCATCCATGCTCATTAGTATATGACTAATGCAGGAGTCCTGCTCTGGCTGAGTAAGAACTGTCAAGATTTTAAATTCCATGGCCCAAATTTGCAGGGTACTAATAGGGTAGCTTTGGGAATAAAACTGTAAATTGTATTTAAACTGTTAGAGTTGGCGGAGTAGTCTTTTAATTGGCCCATTGTTTCCTCAGAGGCTTTGCTGCATGATGTCTATAGGGGCAGGGGCAGCCAAGGCTAACTAACGCCTCCTTTACCCATCAAATAAGTGCTTATGCGGCAAATTATGTGAGTGCAACTTCAGAGGCGCCTGTGACTATCCAGTATAGCAGCAAAATCACAATCTCACTGCAGATAAAAATACACCTTATGCTACTGGTTCTAAAACTGCAGGGCGGCGTCTTTCAACCTCCACCGCTTCACCGAGCGTGACTCTTGTTTCATTATCTTTGCGTTTTGCGTCTTTGGCGCCATTCGGGGAAAAAAACATGAGTCAAATTGTATCGTAGTCGGCTATTTATTTACTGGTATATTGTTCATAGTCTCTTTTTGTGCAGAAATCGAACCCATTTTATAAGACGTTAGTTAAGCTTGTGATTGTTCACAGGCCAGCCTCGTGTGATGCAGATACTGAGCCAATCTGTTCTGTTTTGCAGCTTTCCGATGGAATGACTTGTCACTGCTTCAATCCCTAATGCACGCGGAGAGGTCGGCATTTTGGAGGATTCACTGGATGCATTATTCATGAGGCCCGTGTGATAAAGGCACTGGCAGTCTGCAATCTCCCTGCTCTCCCCGGAGGCTAGCGATAATGCGGATGCTGGGCCGGCTCTGAGCTGACCTACTGTACTGTCAGGCGCGGCAACCGTGGGTAAATGTGTGAAACAGAGCCTCCATTTTATGCAAAGGCCTGGCCGTGCACGCCGCATCTGCCTCCGGGGAGACTTTAGGAGCTCTGACAAACAGCTATCTATGCCGATAGCAACCGAGTGGATGGAAATACATCTTTATCTAAGTAGGCTTTGGCAATTGTTTTTAACGATTAAAGTGATCTGCGACTGTGCTTTGCGAGAGCGCCCACACCACGCCTGGATTTAGAAAATGGAAACATCTAAACATCACAAGCTGAGTACTGGATGCAATTCATCACGTTACAAAACTCGTCCAAAATCCAGCTAAAATGCCCTTAAAATCACATTCGCCGAACAAATCCCTGTGCTGACAAGTAATAAGCAAGCCAAAATAATAGCTTACCAAATAATTCAATTACAGCACACTTAACTGTAATCAGTTTGCACAGAAACATGCATTAAAGCAGACAATCTGCCTCATTAAAATTCAGCAGGCATTTAGCTCAGCTGCAGCACGCGCCTGTTTTCAGAGGCACGCAGGGCCTGTTCAGAGAGCTGACTAAGGCACTGCTTCCCAGAGAATTAAAAGCAAGAGGTGAAGTACTCAGGCTATTGAAGTGGGCAACATCTGCACATTTTTATGACCTATTATAGAATTTAAAGCCAAACTAAATTATAGTTTTTAACCCGTAATTACACCGGATCATTCCTGGTTCTTGTGCCTTGTAACACTGAGTCTGAATTTAATCATGCTACTTTAAATCTGTCTCATTTTTCATACATAGTGTTTCAGCTTACGAGGTTTGTGAATTATAGTCTTTTATTATATCTCATTGAGCTTTTCCGCCGCCTCCAGCGCCTCATTCGCATCATACACCCTTTGGAATCCGAAGCCCAGCGCCGATTAAAAACAACATTTTCTTATACACAATTTCGTTTATGTTTTTCAGTGTTCCATAAAATTGATTGCACCAACTGTAAAAAAACACATTTGCCAGATTTGCTTACAGGAAATGTGCAATTTGTTTTATGTAACAGACTGTTATATGATTCGTAATAGCTAATGGGCCAAGCACTGAATCCATTTTCTCTAATTTAGATGTGTTGCCCCAGCAGCTACAATTGTAGCTAAAACACATTTTACAGCGTGGTTCGCCAGAGACTTGTGTATTTCATTTGTGTCTTTTCGTTGGCATTATTAAAATAAATTAATGATTTCTAAAGTGGTTATCAGCTAACTTGGAAAGGTAATGTCTCTGCAGTGCACGGCGTAAGGAAGACGGAAAGCAGCCCGAAATGCTTAAACTGTTATTATCTGTGAACAGCTTGCCCGTGTGCATGATATTAGCTAAATGTCAGCTACAAATATAGACACCAGCATGAACATCAGCGGTAAATGTTGTCTGCATATGAAATAGAAACTTATACTTGCCCTAAAACGAAAAGGCTATGGACGCGTTTTTTCCAACCCTTTTCCACGTGCGAGTTTCAAAGGCTTTCTCAAGAGACTGCATTATTCTTCTTCTAGCAAAACATGTTCTCCTTCTCAGGTTGAGCTCAATAAAACACTACAGACCTCAGACCTTTAAGATGTTCACAAGCACAAAATGATTTTTTTCCCACAGCATGTCCTAAACCACCTTGGAACTTATCAAGCAAGGACATCGACTGGGAGAGAGAGAGGCAAAGGTGTACGGCTAAAGCAAATCATTATCATTGACTACCTTCAAATGAAGAGGCAAATCACACCAGTCAAGCTCAGAAAGGACTCATCTTTGAGTGTGATTTGGTAATTGCTCACATTTAGAGTCGAAAAATCAGATACTACAAGAAATAGTATCGACAATGCTTGCCAGCAACCCTCACCTCCACACATAGAAAAAGGAACACAATACCACCAGGTGTTAAAGATGTATCAGCAACAGTGTAGAAAGATGAGTTTGTCAACACTGCATTGTTATAAAAAATGATGTTAAAAACATTTTATTTTTTGTTGTAAAGTGTTGTGATATGCATGACCCAAGAGAGCTTTGGAGCTGTAGCAGCACATAAGAGGGAGAGATAAGTAGATTAGGATACAATTGATGGAGCTGGTGCCAGTCAACCAGGCAAGAGGCAGCTGGCCATCACACATAACCTGGACTAAATCCCAAAGCATTAGAGAGCAAATGTTCTGAGTACTTAGCTGAACAGGAAAAGCCGAGTTAAGGGGTCTCATCAGACAGGACATATTATACTTCTGAGGAGACATAGAGAAGGTATGGTTGTCCAAATGCTATGGCGAAGAAAGCTAGCTTCTGAATTTGAGGTAATCATTTTCTGTTTTAGGTGAAGATGAAGGGAACATCACAGGGAGAAGCTCTGGATGTGGCGATTACAACCTCTGTATGCCCTCTACTAGAATGGAGGAGCTGACAGAATGCAATGTTTGTCAGACTTGAGGCATCTGAGAGTCTGGTAAAGGTCAAACAAACCACATTTTGTCTGCAGTGAGCATTCAGTTTAACAAAGTGTACTCCACACACGGATGTAGAAAATACACAAAAAGCCAAGGCCTAACATGGCTCACACGTGAACAAATCTAAGGATTGCTCCTTTGATAAAGGTTTGGATTGCACTTTCTGTGATCACCTGAAGCCTTTTTCAAGGTAAAAATAACTTCTAGGGAAGGGATTTCATGAGTCACAGTTTCCCTCTGAATTAACCTTATTTGACAGTCACTCAATAGAGCTTTGTGAAAATGTCACAGCCTGCCAATGCAATAATGATTGACAATGTGGTCAACACTGAAGGTTGTTAAGGAAAGAATGTATGATTTAGCACAGACAGGAAAGTTGAGGTGTAGCCAACAACAAATATGCTTAAAGATGAGTGGGTATCATGTGACCAATGGAGCATCAATAACGTAAGAGGTTTTATAAGTTTGGAATATTTATTATTTGTATGATATCACATCTTTAAAGGATATGTTAACTTTGTTCTGTAAGATAATAAATTAAGTGAAAGTTTGCTTTCCATGTTTTCTCTGGATTAATGACCGATCTGCAAGTTAGAAAGTGGCCAGGGTATGTTCAGAAGTGGGTCCCTTGCTCACTGTGCCATTTGACTCAAGCTAGCCTGGCTGAGATGGGGTAAGATCCCAAAACGGGTTCCAGGATGCTTGTTTCTAGTCCAAAGAGGACCTTGCCTGGCAGTTCGGGCTGAACTGTTCCCATGGGTAGTAGGGTCAAGACTCATTTGCATATGGCTGGGTCCAAACTGGGGTGGCATAGTGAGCAACAGAATGATGGATTAAACCCTAATCTGTGACTGGGGGTGAGTGTTTGAACAGTTTCATCCTTTTGTGTTGCTAATACTGGAGCTCACACATGAGATCTTACTTCCATGCCACACTACAGGCCTGCTTTAGTTTTGCCAGGGCACTGTCTGACTGAGCCCAGTTGCATTCTGGCAGCACCCCATCTGAGGAGGGCTCAGAGTCCTTGCCAGTTTCAGACATGCACCATGTGACCAATGCTTTGAGGCAGGTGGTTGGTGGTTCAGGAAGGTGGCTCAGTGCAAGGGCCCCTGGCAGGAACTGGCGGCCTGGAAACACTGCAGGCAAATTGCAGAGCCCTTCAGTGAATACACCATGAAGGTATTCCCCTTGCAGAGCAAGCATACGTTTGTTTCTCTCTCCCGAGGAGCGACACACTCTGCACTTCATGAAATGCTTGGAGGGTCAACAGACCAGGCAGTCTTTATCCCTGGCCAAGCACTTGGGGCATGAGTGGTGTGGTGTCTGTTAGAGAGTGCTTGTAATGAGCATATGACTGGAGAGCCGTCAATGACTGTCTACCTTGTTGACAATTTGTGGCGAGCATCCATATTTTAGGGGTGTGCATTTCAAATAACCGACTGTTGTATATGATAACTGCATTATAGTTCTCTAAACGAGGATCACTGCTGCTGTTTATGTCTCACATTTTGTACTCATGCTGCATGTGTCCTGAAATTCCTATAATTATGTTTTGAGTCATTTCTTTGAGAAGTTCATCTGTGGTGGCTCAAAATGTAATCATGGGAATTTCATGACACTGATGGCACGAGTGCAAGATGATGATTACATTTTGAGCCACCACAAATGAACTTCACAAAGGAATGGACATGTGTAATTGTGATCCTCGCTGCACACATGTGTTTGCGTACCACATTGTGAACCTTTACGAGTATCATACTGTGCCCCTTCTCACACTTCTTTGCACCTCTGTGCAGCCTTGTATACTCACCCACTGTAACTTAGTGGTGCATGTCTACAAATGCCAGTGCACCTGACAGCATTTGACTGCAACCCTTCTCTGCAGCTCGTTTATACTGACATTGCTCAATATTGTGCATGTGGTCTAGACACACTGCTCTGAGCGGGAAACATCCCGAACAACGAGTCCTAAACAACAAAGTCGGAACAACGTTTTCGTTTTCCACGACTTCCGTGTTAAGGCATTAACCATGCATGTGCTGAACCATGGACATGCGTAGTTAAGGCACAGAAGAAGGGAGTCGGCTCAGGAGGATGATGTGACCAAGGAGGAGGTAAGTTGGGCTGGGACTGGGGCTGTTTTAAGGGCAGGGGGTCGGGTATTTTTAGTTTTAGGGGTGGGGGTGGGGAGTCGGGGTATTTTTAGTTTTTGCGGGTGGGGTGGGGGGCTCGGGCGATTAAGGTTTAGGGGCGGAGGAGGGGGGGTCGGGGTTCAGGTTTTACGGGTGGGGTGGGAAGGTTGGGGTGCTTTAGGTTTTAGGGGCGGGGTGGGGAGTCGGGTATTTTTAGTTTTTGGGGGTGGGGGCTCAGGGTGATTAAGGTTTAGGGGTGGGGGAGGGAGGGTCAGGGTTTGAGTTTTAGGGGTGGGGTGGGGTGAGGGATTGTGGTGCTTTAGGTTTTAGGGGAGAGGGGTTGGGGTTGTGGTAATTTTAGGGGTGGGGGTTAGAGTAGTTGTGGGGATGGGGGGTCACGGTAAATTTTAGGGGTGTGGTGGGGGGCAGGGGGACCCAAGCTGGAACCATACATGCCGTTCACTAATGCCTTTACCAGGAATGCCTTTACAATGAAAAATCGTTGTTAAGGCATTCGTGGTAAAGGCATTCGTGGTAACAACAAGGTCGTTGTTCCGACCTCGTTGTTCAGGCACGCGTGGTTCAAGCATGCATTGTTCTGAAATATGACCCTCTGAGCAGCACACCTTAGGACACTCCAGTCTGCAGATGATGACTTCTTTCTCTATTTACCTCACTGTTGACAAGGCCAAGATTGATTTGCAGGAGGTTTGTCCCTCCGTGAAATTGAATGTGTAAAGTAAAGCATTTATAATTTTAAATATATCTCGCTCTTTCTCAGCTTTGGCAAAGGATTAAGACAGGTCCTCACAGGGCTCTCTGTGCTCAGAGGTGCCTCAGCTAAATGCCTGTAAGGGGTGGAGGTTGTGAGCAATGCCTTTCACCTTCATGTGAGTAATGAGTGATGACTGCATGCCCTCTGTAATCACCCACCTGATAACAAATTACTTTGTCACCAAGTCCAGTCTGTCTCTGTAGCAGCGCTGCTGGTTTGCTGGACACCTGCAGCCAGAAGAAGCAATTACTTCTAAAATTAAGTATCCTGGCCCGATCCTGCACTGATGAGAGAAATGGCCCCATTACTATAAGCCAATGACTGTGGAAGATGCCATTAAACCAAAATGCTTTACGATGTGAAAGACGATTGCTTCTCCGTTCCTCATGTGTTCAGTTTGCATAGGATAAACCTTTGTCAATGGAAGAGCTGGGCCTTTTAATGACAGATAACAACTAAACTTGTGGTAGCAGCGATAATCAAATTTCATATTCTAAGTGGCATCCACTAAGAGTGAGGCAGATGGGTGGAGGGGCCACGCCCTCCCACCTTTTGCCCCTCATAAAGAGTGTCTGTCAGGCTGAGCAAAGGTCAGCCTGACAGACACTCTTCATATTCAGGTCAAGCAGCCAGGAGCAGACATGAGCAATTTGCACAGACTCCTGGCTGCCTGAGCTGAACTTTCCTGGTCTGAAGAGGTCACAGCTCCTATAGGCGTGAACTCCTCTGCTCAGCAAAGGTGCCTCGAGGCTCTCCTCCGGTTGACGAGGAAAGCGTCACCCATTGACTTCGACCTGGACACTTCAGGTTTAAACCCTGAAGTGCCAGGTCGAGTGCCAATCAGTGAAACCTCATCACAGAGTGGGGTGGGGTCAGTAGTCTCACTGACCCCATCCCACTCTGTGACGAGGCTTGGGACTGCTGCCTTCCCTCATTGGCTGCTCTAAGGTCAGCCAGTGAGGGAAGGCAGCAGTCCCAACCCTCCTGGGACCGCCGAGGCTGAAGGTAAGTGTGTGTGTGTGTGTGTGTGTGTGAGTGTGAGATATTTTTAAATGAATGTTTGGTGCATGCGTGTATGTTTGAATGTTGATGAGTGTTGTTAATGGATGTGCATGAGTGTTTGTGTGTGTGAAAGTGTGAGTGTGCTTTCCGTCTGCCCCCTCCCTCCTAAAACTGCCGGCCGCCACTGTGAATAATTAGCTACGTATTTTAAAAATGTCTTATTTATCTAAATGCATCACAAATTTCATTTATTCTAAAGACACAAGCAAGCACACACCTGCAGAAGGGCACAGGTTTCCCTGCCAGAAGAGGCACATTCCTAATATGGACGGAACTCTGCAGAATCCTTTGGAGTTTGAAAGTAACTCAGCAGGGTTCCACGGAGTAAAACTCCACGAGTTCCACCCACCCTTAATAATGACTAGAAGACAGTCTTGCATACATTTTCCTGAGATCACAGAAAGATTTCTAAAACTTTGAAATAAATAGAGGACCCAAATTCGAACTGAAAACCAATGGAATCTCATCCAGGTGTAGTACTGCGTGTAAAAAGAATGTCAATTTAATTGACGCAGGCATTTCTTTCAATAGAGTGAAGTGAGCCATTTTTGTTACATAGTCTACAATAACTCAAATGGTAGCCTGTCATTGCTGAGATTGTGGTAATTTTACAAAGAAATTTAGTGACACTGTGTAATTGCTTGGGAAGTGCTTGGAAGGGGATAAAGTAATCCTCTTGATGCTAAATGTAAGTTTTTCCCATGACCTAAAGTTGTGCATGCTTTGTCAGATTTTAATGCATCCATGGAAATTAACAGCCACTAGAAGTGCCATTGCAAGAGTTCTGATGTTTGTTATTCTCTAGGATGCCCAGCCAATACACTGGCTTGACTAGCTTGCTGCTATAACACATTAGTTGGAAGATACAAAATACAAATGTTACTCAGATAGCTCTTGACTAATATTTTATGGTATGGAAATGTAGTCAATTATCTTACTCAGTGTGCACAGCATAAAACATCATGCCAGCAATTCAGTGATCTTACTGAAAATATTTTACCACTGTTCATTGTACCACCATAAGCAATACAAAGAATTTATGAACAAAGAGAAAGATGAATAGAAACAAGCATTTGCAATGCAATGGATCTCGCATCTGCTCGAGTTAGAGCTATTAGCGTTATAAACTCCTAACCCGACTTTTCTTGCCACATAAATTGAAAGTTAAACACTTTCACATAAGGGAGCCGATTCACAGTGCCACAGCCGCCATGAGCATCGGCGTGAAGAGATACACAAAAGGAAAAGAAGTTAGCTCGCAGTAAAACTCTTTTTCCGCTTCAGTGTATGCACCTAAGCCCTCCGCCCACTCTTGTTTTGCCCACCCGAGCGCCTTTGTCTCCTAACCTCCCACCCGCCTCCCATTTCAGTTCTTTCCTCATCTATGTGTGTGAAAGTTATTCCACGTTGGCAGGAAATTTAAATAGTGTAGTGCAGAGAGCAACGCTTTCACTGCAGCCATGCAAAATCGGGCAATGCCTTTCAACCTTAAAATGTATTTACTGTTTGTACAAGTATGTTTAGCATATATGCTTTTTCACAGTATATTTTAAAGCGTGTTTCTTTTAGCCTGGGCAGAGTTGTGTTTCTATAGGTAACGAGAGCAGTGGTCAACAGTACGTGGAGTATTCTGCTGTGCAGATAGTTTTGTTGGAAACTCATCAATCACATTTGTAGATGCTAAATACATGGTGGTTGTGAGCATCGTTTTGATAACTGCAGTTTTTTTGGGGGGGGGGAGGTGGGGGTGTTTTTTCTGAAATTAACATTATAAAATTGTTTCTAAATTTTGTGCCGAAAGTTGTGACTTGGGGTGGTGAAATTACACAGGCTGCTTTTGTGCTGTCAGGCATCTTTTTACACTACTTAAAGAAGTAAATATATTTTTCGTTTGAGTGCTGGACGTTTTAATGAAGTGCCTCGCGGGAAGCAGAATCAGTCAGTGTGCCGGTATGTAAATGGCTGGCAAAAGCTATCAAGCAGTTTGCATCCTAAGTATATGTGAAACTTTCGCCCTGCTGCTCTAAACTGATATACAAATGACACGTTTCAAGCCTTAGCTGTATCACTGAAATGAGCACCCCAATTACCCTGGAATTTCTACTGATTTCTTCCATTGCCGCCATTTACCCACCTCAAGCCTTTTTACTTAAAGCTTTATTGCACAGCAGCTTAAGTGCTAAGCAACATTTAAAACAAGCATTTGGAATGCAACAGTCTTGTGTTTGCTTGAGTTAGAGCTCACAGCGTTGTAAATTACTGACTGGACTTTTATTGCCACACAGACTGAAAATAACAAGAGGAAAAGAGCGAGAGGGAGCTGGCCCTGGAAAAGCCCCCCTCCGATGTTGGTTTATGTTTACAGAGGGAGCTGGTGGGGAGGAGGGACTGAATACACACCCACAGTGCAAGCCAAACAGGACAATACTGAAAGAAAAAGTCCCCTTCAGAAGAAATAAACAGGACATTACATAATTACACAGTACTTTGTGCTGCTCCCAAAGTGAAAAAAGGCAGGACAAAGAGGCAGAACTGACCACTAGCAAGCAAAAAGTTTTGAAGGACACTACAACTAACCAATCAAAACGCTGAAACTCACTCTTTTGTATACGTTAGTGTACAGTAGGCCGAACGCTAACGCTCGACCTAAAAACGAAGAAACAATAAATATTTCCCATTCATTCATGCTATATAAATCAACCACACCTTGGTGGATTGTCAGTGAGTACATTAGTCCCACCCACAGTTACTAATATGTCTATACATCCAACAAAGTGACAGACTAATATCAGTAGATAGAAACGCCCTCCTGTAGCTCATGGCAGATGTGTGCCCATTTTAGAGATCAACACCGACTACATGGTGCCCCAGTTATTGGTAGCTATGTTGCCAGACCCTTGTAGGTACTGTTTCCAAGGTGTGTTATTTCAGCTCTTTACTGTTTTTTAGCATTATGCAACCATACTCTAGTGCTTGGTACCTTGTTTCCCTTCAGTGCATTGAAATATTTATTTCAGTAAGAACCAGGACTAAGGCCGTCATTGTGAGTTTGCCATTCAGACGAGACGGCCACCAAACTTGCGGGGATGTGACCGCCATCAACCAGGTCAGGCTGACCAGTGGGAACATCACATTACGGAGCCAATGCCAATATTGTCGCGTAGGTTCTCATTATTCTAATGAGACTATTGGATTTGAGCTGCAGGATCACCTGCAGTGTGGGAGACTGAGTCTTAACCCACTACAGGTGACACCTGTCGCCCTAATCTGGCTTTTGCTCCGGCTAACTAGCAGTGCCTCATCTCTACCCAAGAGGAGGGAGATTGGGCAGCCGAGCGCATGACACAATTGACTTCTCAAGGAAATCGTGGTTACTCAGGTCTCATCCGTTTCTCTCAGTTACATTAGTCTCACATATACAAATGACAAACAGAGGCAGTAAGGTTTTAATGAAGCGACTGCATTTTAGATATTAAAACATGTATTGCAATAACCAGGACGATAAAGCTTGACAGAATTAAAATTGTGATAAAGGATAAGGATAAAGCATAGGAATAACACTACCATGTAGTCCCTAGAGTCAAGTAGACTAATTCCTACCTAGGCTATATTAGGGCACAGCATGTTAAGTTCTAGTTCTGCCCTTCAGGTTTCCCTGGGAAGACATCACCCCCATACCGGAGCAAAGTCTGCATAAGCAGCTGTAGCTAAGCGTTCAGCAATCAGCATACAGTCGTGGTCTTTTGGCTGGAATCTCCCTCCAACGTGTAAGGGACAGGGAAGTGTTTCTATAATAAAACAGCTGATGTCCTGAAAAAATGTCCCTACGTAAGGATGTGTGTTTTTCAATGAATACCAGAGACAAAACTTTTACCACGTTCACCGGAAACCTCTCTTACTGCACCCTTGAAAGAAACACAGAATGAACAAGAATGTCTTGTTTGAGAACGTAGTGCTGGCCTAAGCAAGAACAGCTAGATAGAGAGAAATAAAACAAGACTGCAAAAGTGGCTACTGTTAAAATAATAAATGAAGCTGAATAAAATATATTTATGTTAAAGTGCACAGCGGCAGGCCTAGGGTGCTAAAATAATAGGCATGGAGCTATAACTAAAATGGCTACACAACACCCTCCCCTTGTTGGTTAAAGGTGGTTCAAAGCCTAAGTATTTATACAAGCTACTTAAACTCAACCTTAGATATATGTACAAAATGTCAATAATGTTAACATGGAGCGTAAGAAGGCCGAATTTCAAGAGTCAGAGTCATTTTGGAAGTTGTCAATTGAGTCTGTGACAATTGAAGACAGGAGATCTTCCACTTCGGCAGGTGTTAAAGCAGGAAATGCATCACCGAGAAGGACCCAGGAGCATTTGTGTTCCTTAGCCTGAGCCTCAGCCAAGGCAGCAGCACTCCATGGTGTGCCCAGTAATGAGTTCAGAGCCACATCCTCCAGGAAGAGCAATTCACAAGCAGCTTTCCAGAACAAATGCACCCTGAATGCGCATGTCTGCTAATGAACCCTCAGCGAGAACATCAACAGATCAGCGTCCAATGAAAGCAAGCACTGCGTAGAAAGACAAACTTTCAGTGCATGTTCGAACAAGGACCAGAGGCACCGAAACACGGGCTGCACACAATGCAAAACCGGTCTGAATGACAGAGACCAGTCACAATCCAATTCCTCCAAGAGTGTTGCTCCAAAGTACTGTATCATGCGTTTACGACACAGCTGTGCCGGGGGGAGCACATTCATTCCTCCTTTTTGCGGTGGGACAGCCATTGCACAGAAAATGTAGCAATAGCAAAATGCCACCTATTATAGTCAAAGTTATTGGAAATCCCCCCAAAATACTGGAGAATATTGAGTGGATGGCTGATGGTATTAAACCGAGTATGGAGGAGAAGATGTGAACGAAACCAGAACCAAGAGCCTTAAAGAAATTTGCGATTCCAGTAGTACTGGACGCATTAAATATTCGTCCCACTCTGACTTGGAAATTCCATTTGAATTTTAAGCTTCAACAATTGATAAGAAATGTTGAGGCAATCTTTCGCTTTGCCCGCAGATTAGGGCATAGACCGGTCCATCAGATCCTCACACTCTACAATTCTAAATGTGTTTCGGCGGCGATCTATGGGGGTGGCCTTTGGGGGTATATTAGTTCAAATACTTTGCAGCTTGCAGAGAATAAATTCCTTCATCGGCTACTTATGGTACCTAAGAACATAGCGAACATTTTATGCCATGAGGAATTAGGAATCCGCTATATTACAGATCTGATAGATATTGCCCCACTTTTGCTATGGATAAAAGTATGGTCAAATCCGGTGGCTACTTTAACACATGATTGTGTAAAAGACTGTCTCTCATTATCAAACTGTAACAAAATTCCATGGCTAAACTTTGTTCACAAAGGCTTCCGAAACTTGGATTTGGAGTTCATGAATTTTAAACCAGAGCTTATGCCAGCTAATGCGAAAGAAATTGTTAAACTTCGACATAAAGAGTATGTCATGAATCTAAGATACCAAATGGCAGAGAAATTGAGCTCTTTTAATTCATATACAGAAATTTTATCATCAGACTTGTTAGAACCTTATTTTGGTTGGTTCCCGACCCGTTCTTTATATTCTTTACTTGTATCTTTTAGACTTAATCTGATCTATTTTAGAGTGGCGTTTCCGATAAAATGTGTGTGGGAAAAAACACTACCTCCATGCCCTTGTGATAACTTTTCAAAACAAAGTACTTGCCACTTTATTTTGTTTTGTGAACTTTACTTGGCTCCCAGGAAATCCTTTTTATTACCCATTTTGTGTAATTTGCACACTTCTTCCTACAAAGAAGGACTGATTGGCATCCAAAGCCTCTCAACCAAACAAATTTGTATTTCTATTCTTAGTTTTATTAAATCCGCTATCACTATTAGAAATCGATATGAATTGGTTATGTGATCATTTATTAAGAGAAATTAGGCATTGTCCTTTTTACTATATTGTCTCATTGTTATATATGTTTTTATAAGCCCTTTTTTTTTTTTTTTTTACTGTTTTAGTAAGCTTGGGTGGCAAATTTAGATTTAATAGACTTATTTTAATGAATGTTATGAGTACTATATTTTATGATGATCTTTATGTATGCATGTTTGCTTTTGTGGCTAACCGCCGAATAAAGTTATTTTGACTGACTGACTGACTGACAAACTTTCAGTGCATGTTCGAACGAGGACCAGAGGCACCGAAACACGGGCTGCACACAATGCAAAACCGGTCTGAATGACAGAGACCAGTCACAATCCAATTCCTTCAAGAGTGTTGCTCCAAAGTACTGTATCATGCGTTTACGACACAGCTGCACCGGGGGGAGCACTTTCATTCCTCCTTTTTGCGGTGGGACAGCCATTGCACAGAAAATGTAGCAATAGCAAAATGCCACCTATTTTAGTCAAAGTTATTGGAAATCCCCCCAAAATACTGGAGAATGTTGAGTGGATGGCTGATGGTATTAAACCGAGTATGGAGGAGAAGATGTGAACGAAACCAGAACCAAGAGCCTTAAAGAAATTTGCGATTCCAGTAGTACTGGACGCATTAAATATTCGTCCCACGAGTTCACCAAAGTGTCTCAGAAAGTTGGTACTTAAAAGGGACTGTGGCCCTCATTAAGTACATGGCGGTTGAGACCGCCACGCCAACGGCAGTGGAAACTACTGCCACCGGCATGGAGGTCCTCTGCCACTGCCAGGCTGCCGCCGAAAGGCAGCCTGACGATGGTCGGATTACATTATCCGACAGGGCAGCGCTGCAAGCAGTGCTGCCTTCCGGATAATGTACCCTGTTTCCCCCAGCCTTTCCCTGGCGTGTTCCCCCGCCTGGGAAAGGCTGGTGGAAGGGGTGCTCTGGGCCCCCCCAGGGGCTCCTGCACTGCCCATGCACTTGCAATGGGCAATGCAGGGGCCCCCATGCAGTGCCCCGTCACGCAGGTGATCTGCGCGACGGGTGCTGCTGCACCCGCCGCACACCAACATTGGCCCATCAATGTTAAAGCCCTTTACCCTGCTGGGCTGGCGGCCGGAAACACTGTTTCCGCCCGCCGGCCCAGCAGGGAAAACATTATACGGCCGGCAGGGGGGGTCGTTGCGCTGGCGGTCTTCTGTTGACCACCAGCGCAGACCGCCGAGATCATAATGAGGGCCTGTATCTCAGCTGATGACCTTGCCACTTGAAGTGCATAGATCTTGCATGCAGATATGAGCACCACATGCTTTTGGAACAATAAAGCCTTGAGTCTACTCAACTTGTCAAAATTCACATTTGAAGTAGCAATATGGGGCCAAATGTCAGCTATCTCTTTTTGTCAAGTGGGGGTAAAAAGTACGTTCCCTCAGCATGTTACAGTCTTAGAGACCGAAACAACATAAACTATTCTGGCTAGAATCCCACAACAGTCTTCACTATTGAGGAGAACATAGCTGCCATTTGAAAGCACCTGAAATGTAGGTCTAATCAAGGGAACTGGAACTCCATTCAGATAACAAGCCAAGTTCCCTGCTGATGTGTTACACACCCTGTGCAAGGACAGCTGTTTACAAAACATCTAATGGTTGACAGAACTCTTGCATTCACTACCGCTAAGAAAGACCTCTTTCATGCCACTGAGACATTTGCAGCTCCCACACCTCATGGATTTAACTATCTTCCATCCTTTCATATCTGCTGACCGGAATGTGTTTTAAACAGGACGTGAATTGTAGTGTTGAAATGGGCAGATTAATGACCCCATGTATTAAACATTCAGCAGATGGTATTTCAGCAACAGTAACAGGCAGCTTTTCTAGCTTTTCAATGTTTAGCATGACATAAGTCGCTTCTTTCTTAGACATTAGGGGTTGTTGTCGCGTTAAGTTAAATGTAGAGAATATGCCCCTTGCGCTAACGTGTTGCAAGGGAACGCAACCTGCCTTCGGTGTTTGAAGTGTTCAACCCAACTTTATAATGGACCTTAGTTGACTCTGTCCATGGTGTAACGAAGACATATCAGTTTGTATTATGTCTATAGCAGAAGAGACAATGTTTTCTAGGGTTATATCTGGTCGGGCAGGGTATTAATCCCATTATCTACAACAGCTAATGCCTTCTGTAAATGTTCCTAGTCTATTTGCCCTAACCGGGCAGCAGCTTCTTGTTGGAAAAGCTTCCAAATTTCATTATATACTTCATATATGAAGCTCTTTCTGAGTTGTTTTCTGGGGCCTAACAGAAAGTCCTGTAAATCAGTGTTATTAGACAGGAGACTGAGATGTTCTCTAACCGCATCTAGTGAGGAACTCTTCAACCATTGTTGGCATAGTTTCCCTACACTGTATGTTGTTACTATACCCGCATGTTCGGATGATATATAGTGAGGGTCCGGCCTACTAGTTCTAAAACCCCCCATGGAGTTTATAAAACATTCATGACACCCATTGGTATCTCTTGGCCACAATAACCACCCGCCAGGATGTGACAGTGAAGCATTAAATGTGCCATTCTGGACCCATTCATCGAGCTGATCTTCAGTTGCATTTATATATTTTTGCCATTTATAAAAAATTTCAGGGGCAGGAATACTGGTTACATTCAATTCCATTATTTTTGCTAAGCCTAAACAACTTGTTTGTTGTACTGTTTCATTTAAAAATATCATTTGAACAGGTATCAGGCATGCTCTAAATAAAGCTTCCTTCCCCGGTATTTACCAATGTCTTGTTTCCCACTTCAATTGACTTCAGCCTATATTCATAGGCTTCTATAGTCAAATGGGAAACAAAGCAGTCAGAATAAACACATTTCCTATCTGTGAATAATATGTGCACATTTTCTATTGATCAAATTTAAAATAATATGACTCAGCATTTTTAACCTTGTGCCCAGAAAAATATGCAAAACTTTTCAGAGCATGTTTTAGAACTCCCTTGTGGTAGAGTTGGACAATGGTCTCTTTGTGTGTAATTAAAACAGTCTTTGGGATACTTGCTCTGTGAATGAAATGGTGCCCATAATAATTATAGCAAAACATATCACCATAATTCTCTTTAGATTGGTAAACATCTTCATTTTCAAATACAGTGGAATACTGCAATTCAGTCATCATAGAATACACTGTTTTCACATCCAAACATCAGAAACAACTCCGGGTATTATTACATCGTTCATTGAAAGTTTAAACACACATGGTATTTGAATGACCTCTGTCCGGGCGTATATATCAAATGTTACTTTCTCCCAAACAATCCCATCAGGAATTGGTATAGCGGAAATGTTCACAAAAGACAAGTCTCTGTGGACCTTATGAGAAGAAAATGTGGTTTTAGTACCTCATCCACCAGTTCAACTTTTGATCTTTCAGGAAGAAAATGACCATGTATTAATAAAAGAATGTCATAACAAAACGAATGCAAAGTAGGAAAGCCAGTATAGTCAAATAAAGCCACAGATAGTTCCATGGGAGAATAAAGTAAGTTGCTTTAAGCCAGTTTATCAGCTTACGTGTTTTGACAGTTCAGATGTAGAAGAGGCAAATGAGTCTGAAACTGTGTTGTTGATGTCGGCAAAGTATCCAGAAGCAGTGCGTGCAAAAGCTAGAGCCGTGTTTGTAGGTGGAGAACCGGTGGGTGTTTACCATGGTATTTCAGAATAAATGATGCCATCCGTCTGTGTTGAAGTTGTGTCAAATCAATCAATTATTTCTTTATTGTTTGTTGAAACAGATGTCATTGAAACGGGGAACATCCTTTTTTTTATGACTTTTTTTTTCGAAAGTCGTGGTTAACAAAAGCGCAACAACGCTTTTTTTAACCACGACTCTGTTTTTTTGTGCCTTAACTACATATGTTCTGAACAACGAACATGCGTGGTTAAGGTACAAAGAAGTGAGTTGGCGAAGGTAAGTGGTGGGTTTAGGTTTTGGGGAGGGGGTGGGGGGTCAGGGGGTTTTAGGTTTTGGGGTGGGGTTGGGGGGGTGGGGCGTTTTTGGTTTTGGGGAGTGGGTGGGGGGTCAGGGGGTTTTAGGTTTTAGGGTGGGGTTGGGGGGGTGGGGCGTTTTTGGTTTTGGGGAGTGGGTGGGGGGTCAGGGGGTTTTAAGTTTTAGGGTGGGGTTGGGGCGTTTTTGGTTTTGGGGAGTGGGTGGGGGTCAGGGGGTTTTAGGTTTTGGGGTGGGGTTGGGGGGTGGGGCGTTTTTGGTTTTGGGGAGTGGGTGGGGGGTCAGAGGGTTTTAGGTTTTGGGGTGGGGTTGGGGGGGTGGGGTGAATGATGTAGGGTGAATGGTGCCTATTGCTAATGATTTTATCAGGAATGCCTTTACAACCAAATATAGTTGTTAAGGCATTTGTGGTAAAATTATTAGTAGTAGGAACGAGGTCGGTGTTCCGACCTCGTTGTTAAGGCAGTAGTTGTTTTTGAAGTCATTGTTTCATCGTAAAGTCCATTGAAACCAATGCAAGATGATTTTCCACCCTCCCCAAGCTTGGAGAGGTGTCAGTGTTGCTGCTCAGAACGTGTAGAGGGACTTCTTGACCAGAAGTGAGATTCGGAAACTATTGGGGGTCCCGCTTGGCCTGCTGTGCAGGATCGGCCACATGGTGTAACTTGACATTGTCATTAGATACAAAGCGGTTTTCTTCAGCACCAGCCAACGTTGGTAGAATGAGAGTTCTGGTACCATGTATCCCCAAAACTGGGACCGGTGCACGATAAGAAGGACTGAACTCCTTTTCCACAGCAACCTTTTCATGTTCCGGATCTTCAACCTTAGGAGTCCAGCCTGTAGGCATTACAGGTACATCCTTAATTCCTGTGGAGGCAGCACTAGCAGAAGCGTTGTCATCACAGAACTGTTGTAATTCCTGTAAGACAGTGACACATTAATTTATGTCAAAGGGTGTTTCTGCCGCCTCCATGCCAGGCCCATCAAGATCTGGAACAGACATTCGAGTTCCGAACAGAAACTCACATGAAGTACGACCCCCCAGGGATCTTCTAGGCAGATTGTTAAGTGCTCTCTGGACTCCATACAGGTGGTTAAGCCAACTACGGCCCGTACCTAAGACTCTGGCTGTTAAGGACTGCTTTAAATCACAGTTCATTCGCTCCAAGACACCATTTCCCTCGGGATGGAGACAAGTACTGGAGTTGGACCCCTAACGAAGCCATGGTGTCCCTGAAAGCCCTTGAGGCGAAAGCAGGGCCCTGGTCCAAGTGGAAATATGCAACTGCAGATGTACCGATAAAGACTCGCAAATCTTTAATAACAGTCCGAGCGTCAGCCGAGCGTTGTGGCCACACCCGTAGAAATCTGGAGCAAGAGTCAACAGTGACTAAAATGTATTTGTATGCAGTATCTGGTGTTAGGGGACCACAATGGTCCAAGAACACACATTGTAATGGTTTGTTGGAAATTAGGAGGGGTGTCTGCTGTGGGCGCTTGGCAGTGGAAACCTTAATTTGTTGGTAGATGTCACAGCAAAGGACATACTGTTTGGCCTCGTTGTACAGACCTGTCCACCAATAACGTGATTGCAATAATGATATTGTAGCCCCCACACCAACATGGGCAGATGAAGCCCCCTCATCCACTACTTTAACTCCAATCTTATGTCTTTGTTGGGAATTACTCAAACCCCTAAACCTGGTATCTTTAACTCCGCATCTAGGCAGCCTCCCATTCAGTAGGAATATTTAGTAGCAAATGCTTTTGGATAGGGCATGCCCTCAGCTGTGGCTTTCACAGCAGCCCATATGTCATCTTCTGGTTTCGCTCCTGAGCAGGTTACTGCAGCTACATGGACATCTGGTAGCGTTTCCATCAGATCCGCTACTTTTCCCCACAGAAGTCTGTGATAATGATATTGCCTTTGGAATCTCTGAACCCAATCTGGCACCGGTAATACAAGTATTCATTGAAGGACTGGACACAGTAGAACGAATCACAAACAATCAGTGTTAACTGTGCAGGATCTGTATGTTCCAGTGCCATCACCAGAGCCTTTAGCTCTGCTAATTGTGCAATCCCTTAGGGTTTGCATGAACGTATGTTGGGGACAAAATTTATCATCATCCATATAGCCGCTTACAACTGCGCAAGCAGCGGAGTATTGATGCTTTGTGCCAATTGCAGGTTGTGCTGAGCCATCGGTGTACATGACTCTTTGATACTAATCAATAGGCAGTGTGTTTGCTAGAACCGGGTATTCTAGCTCATATTGGAAACATTTTTTGAGTGTGTAATTTTGGGTCAAATATGTAGTCTACATCAGTGGCTGTCAGAAACGTTGCCCATTGAATCCATTGTGGATGTAATGCTTTAGCGTTAAGAACGCTAGCTTTGGTAACAGCCTCAAGGGCTGGAATTGGAGAGACGACAATAATGTGTTTGCCTTGGGCCAGAGGTCTTTCTTTAATGACAGGCATCTGAACAGCAATGAGAATTTTCTCAGTGGGAGCAAAGCGTTGTTCTGCTGTGGAGTACAAATGTGATTTGTATGCTATAGGGACTGTCTCACCCTCCTTGAAAGTGACATAGGTGAAACCAGCAGCACCAGCAATTACTCTGATGATCAAATGCATTTTGTAGTCCCTTGTGTGTGAGTGTTGTGCTGCAAGCATGTAAGTTTGCAAAGCTCTGAGAATGCGTGTGTGTTCAACTGTCCAAAATTTACTTGAAAAGTCAGGACATATTAAGTCATATAGAGGTTTTATGCGTGATGCATAATGAGGAATATAAGTTCTGCCAAAATTTAAGAAACCCAATAAAGATTGAAGTTTTTTAATGGTACTTGGAGGTTGTAACTGTGCACATGTTTTCCAAGAATTGTAGCGCTAGGCTCTTCCCCTCACTTGACAGCTCATATCCCAAGAACAGGATGCTAAGGAAGGCTAATTTTGTTTTTTTTTAAAGTTGAATTGGTAGCTGAACTCGGCAAATCCTACAATAATGCGGGCTACCCGTCTTAAATGATGCAGTAATTCATCATCCGTGAGATAGATATCATCTACATAGGACAATACTTGAGGGTCTATGTCGTGCAATATTGAAATCACATGAGCTGCAAACAGTCCTTGACTGTTCTTGTACCCCTGGGATAAAACAACAGAATTTTCCTGGGAGCCTAGTGCGCTGAAACTTGTTAAGTCTGTACTCTCAGGTGCTATATTTTGGTAGAAGAAATCATTGGAAATGTCCATTGTTGTTTTATTTTTTTTGTTCACTATGTTGTTCATGAGTGCTCTGCTATGTGAGTTTTGTATAACATATGGGCATGTATGACTGATAAAGTGTCTGAAGTCTAAGACTATTCTGTATGAATGGTTCGGTTTAGCTACTGGGTATAAAGGATTATTCATTGGTGAGACGCAGGGTTCGATTACTCCAGTTGTGTGAGGATTTCTTTCACGGGTGCTTTTGCATCATGTTTTATAGGATATGGGGGTTGCGGTTGGGGTTGATTTTTAATAGGAATTACATGGTAGGGGGAATCTTTGTCCGATCTTATGTGGTTGCGATATAACACGGGTTCCTCCGCCAATGCCCAATCGATGGTGCAGGATTCTGAGAGCTCCTCGAGAACAAGGGGCGAGAAAGAAGGTTTAGTAACATCTTCCCTATATGGGCAAGTACTGACAAATTCAGGTGGCCAATCCTTTTCGGCCAGCAGAATATCATATATGTTTACGATGCGGTCCCAAAAGATTGCGTCTATTGTGCGTTCTATGTCCCCTTCTAACTGTAGCGTTACTTTGTACACCCAATCAGGCATGGGGACACGCATGTCCATGGTTTCTACTTGTAGGAAGTCATCAGTTGCTTTCACCTCCAGATGCTCTAGGAGATTCTGGTGAACAATTGTGACCTCTGCCACGCTGTCTAGTAGCGCTAGTGCCCACTCCTTGTTCTTCAAGAGATCCCTCTTCTTGAGTGGCATGTCGAACTGCAACTGCTGCCACCTTTTTCTTTTGGAATTGGGATTTTTGTTGGGGAAGTTTCTCTTCCTTGTTAATGGAAACGTCTGTTGAGCGTTGTGATTCCTGTCTCGGTTTCACGTACTTCGTTCTTCGTTCTGACCGCCCACCTCTCTCACTGCGTTTTTCAGATGAGTCCTTAAAGGAACGAGATTGGCGTGTATCCATATATTGATATCTGTCAGGCATTTTTATATTATGTCTATTTCTGAGATTATGGGGGTCATTACAACATTGGCGGTAAAAGCCGCTTACCGCCGAGCAGAAGACCGCCAATACACCGCGGCGGCGGCGGGAGACCGACACAGCTATTATGACACACATCACGGAATCCGCCGAAATTCAGACACCCACACAAGTCCGCCACACCAAAGGTCAGCAATAAATATGCGGAAACAAATCCTCCACGCCAACAGAAACACGCCCATGCTATTACGACACAGGAATCCACCTGGCGGTCTTTCAACCGCGGTATTCCATTGGCGATACACACCGCCGCGCTCAAAATACACACACAGCTCCAAAACACCGCCACATTGGACAATTCCAAATACACACACCTGATACACATACACACACCACTCCCACACACCCAACACAATATAAAACACACACCCACATCACCCACAAACCCCTACGAGCACAAATTAGAGACAAAGGCCAGAGAGAGACAGCACAGAATAGATAACACCATCACACAGAGGCGCACTACACCATCACCCACACAACATCCACGCACCAAACACCACATACCACTACACTCACCACACTCATCAACACATACACCACCCCACACATCACACACAACACCCCATGTCACGCCAAAGACACCCCCGCTTCTCCGAGGAGGAGCTCAGGGTCATGGTGGAGGAAATCATCAGGATAGAGCCACAGCTATTTGGCTCACAGGTACAGTACACATTCATAGCCAGGAAGATGGAGCTATGGCAAAGAATAGTCGACAGGGTCAACGCTGTGGGACAGCACCCAAGAAATAGGAAGGACATCAGGAAGAGGTGGAACGACCTACGGGGGAAGGTGCGTTCCACGGTATCCAGGCACCACATCGCGGTACAGCGGACTGGCGGCAGACCCCCACCTCCTCCCCCACAACTAACAACATGGGAGGAGCAAGTCTTGTCCATCTTGCATCCTGAGGGCCTCGCAGGACTCGTTGGAGGAACAGACACTGGTAAGTCAAATCTTCACTATCATATCCCCCACCCTACCTGCATGCTATAACACACCCCCACCATCACACCCTCCCCTATCACGCTAACTCCTCACTAATCTACCCATAACACCAACCACCCATCCCAACCCCAAGACCTGCATGACACAACTAAGCATGGACACCCATCACTAAAGCATGCCCACTGCACAGAACCACAACACCCCCCAACCATCACCACACAAGCCCCCACACAGGAATGCCTGCACTGGGGTTCACGCACACCCAACCATTGCACACCATGAAACAACACATGCAATAATCATGTACTTATACCCCCGCAGGAACCCGAAGGAACGTCACCACACCAGAGGGTCCAGACAACACCACTCCACCCCCAGAAGAGGCCCACAGTGACGACAGCAGCTCTGCCCTAGTGGATCTTGATGACCAGCCCGGACCATTGTGGGCCTCAGGACAGTCGGTTCCCCTTGCCCAGCCACAGCCCAACACCGAGCTTCCACCCTCTGGTAACCCCAGCACAGCACCCACCCAGCGGGCCCATACCTCCCTACCCAAGACAGGTCAATCAGCGGTGTGTCCACCACTACAGGGCACCCAGGCTAACCCACCACCCCAACAACAACATGGACCTGGGGGCAGTGGCAGTGGGCACACGGTCCAGTGGACGGAGGCACAGGAACACCGGGGAACTGGGAGGGCTGCTGTGCGACAGAGGGAGGACAGGCCAAGGGAACCCACTCTCCACGAGGCCCTATCCTCCATCATGGGAGCATACCACCACTCCCAGGAGACGATGGCAACGGTCCTGGACAAGTTGCAGGAGACCCTGCGTCTGAAGGAGGAGCAGTATTTGGGGTTCAGGGAGGAGCTCAGGACCATCGGCTCCGCCCTGGGCACCATCGTAGGGGTGCTGACGGACATTCAAAAGACCTTGAGGGACACCGTGGCACTCCAAGGGGCCCCTGACACTAGCCAGGACGATGAAATGCCCACCACCTCCGCCGGCGCTAGTGTACAGGACGCCCCGCCACAGGACCACCACACCAGCACCCCACCCCCTGCAGACGGACAACCACCACGAAAGCGGGCCCTGAGATCCAGGAACAGGACGGAGCAAGATGGCAAGACCCCCGCCAGGAAATAAGACCACCCTGATTGTCCCCCCACTGTCCACTTTGTTACCCTGTCCAGACTGGAACTGCCCCAGCTACACTTCCAATGGCCAGATGTGCAATGTACCTGTGAGACTAATAGACAGGACTCTGCCATGGACATTCTTCCACCATGACCTCCCCATTTCACAACCCCCCTATACTTTTATGCACTTCAATAAACACCCTTGAAACCTCAATAATGTTGGAGTCAGTCAATGACTGTGAACTTTGTATTGTCAATTACAGTGTTAAAAAAGGTTACCCATTGGAAGGTCAAAATACCAATGACACACATCACAAGCCTTTCAGGGGTGCAAGCTGTTGACACGTAGGTTACCACATTACTGAAACTGAAATGGAAGGGGACAACTCAGTTACCAAATAGGGAGTAAAATGTAGGTAGAGGATAGAGGTAGACGTGTGAAATGTAATATAATGTGAAACATGAAATTGTACTCACCTGTGTCTCATTGAAAATATTGCTGTATGACTGACTCCCTGTTGTCGTTTTCATCTTCATCAGCTTCCTCCTCATCACTGTCCACAGGCTCCACAGGCTCACCCGCTGCAACAACACCGTCATCTGGATCATCCTCCTGCAGAAAAGGCACCTGGCGTCGCAATGCCAAGTTATGGAGCATGGAGCAGGCGATGATGATGTCGCACACCTTCTTCGGTGAGTAGAATAGGGACCCACCTGTCTTATGGAGGCACCTGAACCTGGCCTTCAGGAGGCCGAAGGTACGCTCGATCACCCTCCTAATCCGCCCATGGGCCTCATTGTACCGTTCCTCTGCCCTGGTCCTGGGATTCCTCACTGGGGTCAGTAGCCAGGACAGGTTGGGTTAACCAGAGTCCCCCAATAGCCATACACGGTGCCTATGGGGTTCACCCATCATATCAGGGATGCTGCTATTCCGCAGGATGTAGGCGTCATGCACTGAGCCAGGGAACATTGCATTTACCTGCGAGATGTACTGGTCTGCCAAACAGACCATCTGGACATTCATCGAATGATAACTCTTCCTGTTCCTGTACACCTGTTCATTCCTGCGGGGGGGACCAGAGCTACATGGGTCCCATCAATGGCACCTATGATGTTGGGGATATGTCCAAGGGCATAGAAGTCACCTTTAACTGTAGGCAAATCCGCCCCCTCAGGGAAAATTCTGTATCTCCTTACGTGTTTCAGCAGGGCAGACAACACTCTGGACAACACGTTGGAAAACATAGGCTGGGACATCCCTGATAGAGTTGGGAGGGGTCCAACTACAACGATGGTGCTGTAGGTAATGACTGTTCCTCTTTCCTTGTGCATGTCATGTAGGTCAGCGCCCACCAGAAGAGGGACATTTGGCGTGCCATCGCCAAGGAAGTCCGGACCCTGGGGGCCCACCAGAGACGGGGCACCCACTGCCGGAAGAGATGGGAGGACATTCGCCGCTGCAGCAAGAAGACGGCGGAGGCTCAGCTGGGGATGGCCTCCCAACGTGGGAGGGGTGCCCGTCGCACCATGACCCCCCTGATGTTCCGGATCCTGGCGGTGGCCTACCCGGAGTTGGATGGGCGCTTAAGGACATCACAGCAGACACAAGGGGGTGAGTACAACCTCATCCTATGGACTTTGCGTGCAGTGGAGCAGTCTGGGTGGGGGTGGTGGGCTGTGGGTGTCCCTAGGCCAGGTCGAGTTAGGTAGGCAAGGCCCCTCCGTTATGTAGGCCATGTGGCACTCTACCCCAGCAAAAAAAAAGGCAAATTGATGTATAGTTGCCCCTTTGCCATCCATGTGGGCAGATTTCTACCATTGCCATGCAGGACATATCCCAGAAATTGCATGTGCAGAGGGCAGGAGCACGGCGTAATGCAGGGGGCTGCTGCGTTTGTCTTGTCCGCCAACGGTAGCGGTATGCCATGCACTAAAACTCTCTTTCTTCTGTCTCCACCCTTTTTCTGCTCTCCCTGTCCTTCTGTACATCAGCATCAACAGGCGGAGGTACAGTGGCACCGGAGCACGAGGGAGCTGCATCCCACATGGCCATGGAGGACCACACCACAGACTCTGAATTCACCAGTGGGACGGAGGGCGAGGGGAGCTTCACGTCGGCCACAGGCTCACCAAACAGCGACACGGACTCGTCCGCCGATGGGAGCTCCCCTGTGGTGGCGGCACCATCTGTGCGCCCCACTTCTACAGGTACAGCCGCCACCTCCCCTACCAGCACCGCCCTCCCAGCAGCCCCTCAGCGTTCGCCCCGTGCCCGCTCACCCGGGAGGGTGGGCATCACCTTAGCCCCAGGCACCTCAGGCCCTGCCCCAGTCACCCCTGCTGCCCTCAGTGAGGAGGCCATTGACCTCCTCAGGTCACTCACTGTTGGGCAGTCTACCATTGTGAATGCCATCCAGGGTGTAGAACGAGAGTTGAAACACGGTAATGCATTCCTGGAAGGCATTCATTCTGGTCAGGCTGTCCTTCAGCGAACCCTGCAATCTCTGGCCTCAGCACTGATGGCAGCCATTGTCCCTGTGTCCAGCCTCCCCCCTCCAACTTCCTCCACCCAGACCCAATCCCCTGTACCCCAGCCCATCCCAAGCACACCTACAGACCAGCATGCACACAAGTCAACACACACAAGTAGCTCAAGCAAACATAGGCACCACACACACCACAGGCACTCACACAAGCATCAGACCCATACAGACACAGCAACATCCACTGTCTCCACTGTGTCCCCCTCCTCCTTTTCTCCCTCCTCCCTCCCAGTGTCGTCTACACACACACCTGCATGCACCACATCTACAGGCACTAGGACTCGCACCAGGACACCCAGCACCACAAGCCGCTCACCTGCACTCACCACCTCCACTGCCATATACACGTCCCCTGTGTCCTCTCCCAGTGTGTCTGTGACGCCCCCTCCCAAATTACACAAACGCCGGCAATCACTCACCCAACATCCATCCACCTCACGACAGCCTCCAGTACCTGCACCTGCACCCAAAACAGCTAAAGTGACACCTCCTACAACCACCTCCTCTTCCTCCACTCCCAGAGCCCCTCCAGCTACCCATCCCAGTGTACGTCAGAAACTGTCCCTATGTCAAATTGACCTTTTTGCCCCCACCCCCCCTCCAATTCATCAGTCCCATCGTAGCGCCTCAGCCAAAAAGCCTCCAGTACCAGTGGTGCGTGTACCAGGTTTTTGGAGTGCCCCGTCCACCAGGGCAGGCAGTAGGACCCGGAGCCAAGGCACTGTCAGCCCACCCCCTGTAAAGGCTCCGAAATTGGAGAGTGGACGACTGGACCGTGTCAAGACTCCTGGTGGGACAAACAGTGAAATGGGATCCAAGGCGATTGGTGAGTCATCTGTAACTCAAAAGAAGGTGGGGAAGGTCCTGAGGAAGTCTCCCCAACCTGTTGTGAGTGTCACGGCGGAGAAGTGTGCCATCATTTCCGGCGGTCCAGACACAACCGCCAGCACCGTCGTCACTGGTCCAGAGACCACCGCCAGAGTCATAGCCCAGGAGGGCCCAAGTATCGTTACTGGTCAGGAGACCACCGCCAGAGTCATAGCCCAGGAGGGCCCAAGTATCGTTACTGGTCAGGAGACCACTGCCACCGCCGAAGTCATAGCCCAGGAGGGCTCAAGTATCGTAACTGGTCAGGAGACCACCGCCAGAGTCATAGCCCAGGAGGGCCCAAGTATCGTTACTGGTCAGGAGACCACCGCCAGAGTCATAGCCCAGGAGGGCCCAAGTATCGTTACTGGTCAGGAGACCACCGCCACCGCCGGAGTCACAGCCCAGGAGGGCTCAAGTATCGTTACTGGTCAGGAGACCACCGCCACCGCCGGAGTGACAGCCCAGGGGGCTCAAGTATCGTAACTGGTCAGGAGACCACCGCCAGAGTCATAGCCCAGGAGGGCCCAAGTATCGTTACTGGTCAGGAGACCACTGCCACCGCCGGAGTCACAGCCCAGGAGGGCTCAAGTATCGTAACTGGTCAGGAGACCACCGCCACCGCCGCAGTCACAGCCCATGAGGGTCCAGAATCCCACAGCCCCGCTGGGCAATCATGGAACGTCAAGCCACACACCAACGTCCAGTTTGGAGTTCGTCAAGCCACACACCAACGTCCATTGTGGAGATCGTCATGCCACACACCAATGTCCAGTGTGGAGATCGTAATGCCACACACCAATGTCCATTGTGGAGATCGTAATGCCACACACCAATGTCCATTGTAGAGATCGTAATGCCACACACCAATATCCGTACCAGAACCGCCATGGCAAAGCACCACTGAACAAGCCCAAGACCGCCATGGCAAAGCACCGCTGAACAGTCCATAGCCAGCCATGGCAAAGCACCGCTGAACAAGGCCAAGACCGCCATGGCAAAGCACCCCTGAACAGTCCATAGCTAGCCATGGCAAAGCACCACTGAACAAGGCCAAGACCGCCATGGTGAAGACCGCTGAACAGTCCATAGCCAGCCATGGCAAAGCACCGCTGAACAAGGCCAAGACCGCCATGGTGAAGACCGCTGAACAGGGCAAAGACTGCCATGGCAAAGCACCGCTGAACAGTCCATAGCCAGCCATGGCAAAGCACCGCTGAACAAGGCCAAGACCGCCATGGTGAAGACCGCTGAACAGTCCATAGCCAGCCATGGCAAAGCACCGCTGAACAAGGCCAAGACCGCCATGGTGAAGACCGCTGAACAGGGCAAAGACTGCCATGGCAAAGCACCGCTGAACAGTCCATAGCCAGCCATGGCAAAGCACCGCTGAACAAGCCCAAGACCGCCATGGTGAAGACCGCTGAACAGGGCAAAGACCGCCATGGCAAAGCACCGCTGAACAAGGCCAAGACTGCCATGGTGAAGACCGCTGAACAGGGCAAAGACCGCCATGGCAAAGCACCGCTGAACAAGGCCAAGACTGCCATGGTGAAGACCGCTGAACAGGGCAAACACTGCCATGGCAAAGCACAGCTGAACAGGGCAAAGACCGTGTGGGTATGAATAGTCCGGCACATCAGGCATTGTTCTCCCATGTGCAGCTGGGACTGTGACAGGACATGTACTTTCACGGGGAGACTCATCCAGTCTGGGCACCAGTCCCACCCAGTACCAGTAGAGAACTGCATCTACTTGCGAAGATGTGTCTTTGCACTCCCCAGGATGTAACAGTGGGCAAGCTACCTACTTGTTAGACTTGAGAGACTGTGGCTTAGCACTCCCCAGGATGTAACAGTGGGCAAGCCACCCACTGTAGAGACTTGAGAGACTGTGGCTTTGCACTCCCCAGGATGGCACAGTGGGTAACCGACCCACTGAAGTGACTTGAGAGACTGTGGCTTTGCACTCCCCAGGATACATCAATGGGCATGGAGCCCCGTCGTGGATCTGGCTTCGCAGTCATGTGGCTGAGGTGCCCCCCCTTCCCTTCCCCCTGAGGTGCCTGTAGTGTTTCTATCTGATGCCCCGGCAGTGTTCTCTCGGATTTTGGTCAGGTATCTATTGTGGTCGTCACCCATGCATTTTTGGACTGTTGGTGCACGGACATTGTTGTGTACATATCTGCACTACTTCTTGTATTGTACATTTATTTTTGACAGATTTCGTGATATATATATATCCGTATATTTTTTAATTAGTAATATATTGGCACAATACAAAGTTTGACCGCTATTCGCTTTGTCTTTGCATTCTTCCGGGGGGATTGTGGGTTGTTACTGTGATTTTTGTGAATGCAGTGGTGTGTATGTTGTAATATGTGAGGGTTGGGGTGGGGGTGTTTGGTGGGTGTCCCCGTAACTTTTGCCTCCCCGTGTCGTAGGTGCTGTACTCACCGGTATGTTTTGCGCCTACGTCGCTGTTGGTCGTAGATGAGCAGGAATGCAAGGGCAGGGAGTATTTGTAGTTCCGGATCCATGGTGTCCTCGTGGGATGTGTTGAGGTGAGCGTTTTCCCATAGCAAAAGCTGTTTCCGCTGTGTTTTTATCCACGGTGAATCCGCCCCGGAAAAGGAGGCGGATTGGTGTGTTGTGATAGTGTGGGCGGTACATTGTCTCCCGCCTGTCTGTTGGCGGTGACCGCCGCGCTGTTTGTCTGTACCGCCATGGCGGGCGGTGTGTTAAAGTGGCTGTCTTAGTTGGCGGTTTCCGCCAGGGTCGTAATTCCCTTTTTTTGTCCGCCGGCCTGTTTGCGGTATTACCGCAGCTTTAACACCGTCCGCTAGCGTTGTAATGACCACCTATATCTATTCTGTGGGCTCTCCGTGTGCGGAGATTCTCTCCTTTCCTTTTTAGGAGTTTATTGTTTTATATCCCAGCACTTCTTATTACCCTCCTACCTTGCTTGGTAAAATCTTTATTAGATTTACCTTGAAATTGTGGTTATGTTGGTCTGGTGCCCAGACTATCTCGACCAATACTAGAGTAGGTTTCCATGATAATCTTTGGCCGCTCTCGTTCTTGATCCTGTGGAGGAAACGTCCCAGAGCTGCATGTGCACCACTATTGCCACCGCTTCCCTTTTAAGGTTACTTAATATAATTGAGGATACGTGGCAAAGTAGCCTATTAATTGCATCCCCAAGTCCAGGGCAAGGGGCAGCCTCACATTCATCTTGAATTTGTTTCAACACTTCCGGTAAATTGGCAAGTATCGGAGTATCGTGTGCGGTTGTATAGAGTGTGGCAAATACCATGCCCCATGTATTTCAGTTGTCTACTGTGGGAACCATCCCAAATGGCAAGCACATCGTTTGTATTCTGTGTTTATCCTGAGGTCCCGTATGGGGAAATACTGCTTCAAGCGCATTTATTTTTTGAGCTAACCAAAACGGAATTTCTTCTCATTTGGCGGGTACCTTACCCATGATCGAATGTACATTTTCAGGGTTAATGCCTGGTGTTACTGCATGTGGTTGTGCCGGAGCAGCAAGTGCTGGGTTTGTGTTTGATGTGTACATTACAAACTGTATTAATCATTTGTATATTGCCGTCAGCTCAGCATATAAGCGATGGACTTCAGCTGTTGTTACGATTGCTGTAGCAGGGTGAGGTGCATATGTGGCCAACAAAGGCCAGGTAGAACCGTCATTACTTAGAGGACCTAACTAACATGTAAAAGTGTGTGAGGTAGGGTGCCATCAAGCCAATTATTATGTTCTTGATAAGATAAAGGTATTTCTAAATATGCATATGCTCTGTATTGTGCAGGTACATTTGCAGGTGTATAGTGATGAAATGTATTTGTGTTCCCATCAACTGCTGGAAATGTGACCCAGAAATAGAAAAGTTCTGTTCTATAAGCTGTGTGTGCATCAACAACAAATGTGAGTGGACCCCCCCAGGCCGTTAGTCCATGTGCCAGTAAATGTGCAGGAAAGGAAGGTCTCATATTGACTGCCATTGCTACCTGTTGTGGATTCGCCATAAGGAATGGTAAATTTGTTCAGAAATAAACACACTAAATGGGGATTATCCTTTTAGAGTTAAAGCTTGAACAACCTACAGCTCTAGTTAGGTGTTCCCTACTTAGCTGAGGAGGAAATCCTCAATACCACGGACATCTACGTATATAGTACTGAGGCGTCTTTGTATGTAGTGAGTCAGAGATACTCAAGAGAACCCAAAAATTAGAGCCTGACCAAATGTTGGTGGCACCATGTCGCTTAGGCTCTCATTATTATAATGAGACTACTGGATTTGAGCGGCAGGATCGCATGCAGTGTGGGGGACTGAGTCTTAACCCACTGCAGGTGACACCTGTAGCCCTAATCCGGGTTTTGCTCCGGCTAACTAGCAGTGCCTCATCTCTACCCAAGGGCAGGGATGATTGGGCAGCTGAGCGCATGACACAATTGACTTCTCAAGGAAATCGTGGTTAGTCAGGTCTCATCTGTTTCTCCCAGTTACATTAGTCTCAGATATACAAATGGCAAACAGAGGCAGTATATGTTTCAATAAGGTTTTAATGAAGCAACTGCATCTTAGACAATAAAGCATGTATTGCAATAACCAGGACGATAAAGCTTGACAGAATTAGAATTGTGACAAAAAGGGTAAAGCATAGGAATGACCCTATCATGTTGTCACTAGAGTCAAGTAGACTAATTCCTACCTAGGTTATATTAGAGCACAGCATGTTAAGCTATAGTTCTGCCCTTCAGGTTTCCCCTAGAAATACATCATCCCCCATACCTGAGCAAAGGCCTGAAGTCTGCATAAGCAGCTGTAGTGAAGCGTTCAGCAATCAGCATACAGTTGTGGTCTTCTGGCAGGAATCTCCCTCTAACGTGTAAGAGACAGGGATGCGTTTCTATAATAAAACAGTTAATGTTCTGAGAAAATGTCCCTATGTAAGGAAGTGTGTTTTTCTATGAATAACAGAGACAAAACGTTTACCAAGTTCACCGGCAACCTATCTTACTGCAGCCTTGAAAGAAGCACAGAGTGAACAAGAATGTCTTGTTCGAGAACGTAGAGCTGGCCTAAGCAAGAACAGCTAGATAGAGAGAAATAAAACACGACTGCAAAAATGGCTATTGTTAAAATAATAAATTAAGCTGAATAAAATATATCTAGGTTAAAGTGCACAGCGGCAGGCCTAGTGTGCTAAAATAACATGCGTGGAGCTATAACTAAAATGGCTACACAACAATACCGTAGCACAACAGCACCCTCAGAATGCACACTGCCTGCCAAGCAGACAGTGCACATTCTGAGGGTGCTGGGCAGGGGGGGGTGATGTGATCATGGGCAGTGCCTGGTCCCCCTTGTGGCCCCCAGCACATCCTTTGTGGCAGCCAAAAGGCTGGTAGAAAGGGGACTCATAATCAGCATGGCAGTGCTGAACTCAGGACTGCCATGGCTGACCACGAATCCGACCGCCATCAGCCCGTCATGAACCATGTTCCTGGCAGGGATGGTGGTCCCCTGACGATCTGACTCCCAGGGTTGTAATGTGGCAGTCAGACCAGCTGGAGTGTAGCATTCCGACCACCATTGCGAGGCTGGTGGTCTCAAGACCACCAGACTGGAAAGGAGGCTCGAAGTCACAAACTTACATATCTGTCTACTGTTACTAAAAATGGGTATACAGCAATTAAAAAACATTCTTGATGTAGAATAACTAGGATTCAACTCTTTCTGTGTGCTTTTAAACTAACTGTTGGACCTCACTATTTAAGTGTTTTTTTCTGTATCTGAGATGAGAATTCTGAGAATGTCATTGCCATTAAAATATTTTCAGGTGGCATTTCAAAGGTGGTTTAGCAGGGTGCTCTGTTACAATTAAACATTATATGGATAGGGCATGTGCTTTCCCATTGTTTCTTCCTGGTTAGAATTGAATTATGGCATCCTAATCACTAAAATCACATTTCCAGTGCAGCTGATTTGTGTACTCAGCTCAAATGGACTTTAGAAACTGTAAGTTTCAATTATTGGTCACTATCATTACTGAATGGAGACCTCCCCACAAATAAAGCCTCATTACAGCAAATACCATGTTGATAGCAAACAAGTCTCTGTTGGTGGGTAACTAAAGAGTTTAATTCAGCTGGCCTTAACTTGTGAGGGATATTTGCCAGAGGGTGTAGCTGCACAGTCCCTGTGTTATGCTTCAACACAACATCTACTACTGCTATTTGAGAGACATCAGCATCCACAACAAAAGGTTGCTTATGATCCGGATGCATTAGGAAGTGGGCACTAACAGATTTTTCATCTAACTGATTAAAGTCTTTCCTAGAACTTACTTCCCTTTTGTAATAACCTCAACATTTGAGTGACCATGCTTCAGAAGTGATTGATGAATGTCAGATGAAATTTACAAACCCTAAAATAACTTGTACCTCCTTCACATTCTGAGTACATTTTCAAAGTTCTATTTTATTTTCCTTGTTAGGGCCTATTTGGATTCTGGTAGGAGTTATTATAAACCACAAACTTTCTACCCTTTGAGCATTAAAGATACATTTTTCTAACTTGGTGTATAGGGTATTTTTAATCAACTGTTGGAGATACTCTCACATATGTGGAAAGTGTTCAGACTGAGAATGGAATGAAGTAATATATAATCTATATAGACAACATAGAAGTAAATATGTAAAGTACTTCATTTATTAAGAAATGGAATGCTATTGCAAACTTCCACAATCCAAAAGGGTTGATGAGGTACTCAAAGAAGCTAAACTTTGTTTGAAAGGCTGTCCTCCGCTTGTCACTCAAACAGAAACATGCCAGATTATAACCATCCTGCAAATTTAATTTTATGTAAATGGTTTCATCTGATCAGAAAGAGTTAAGATCAAGGGTAATGGATACCGATATTTGACTGTTATTCTTTTCAAAGCACTTTAATCAATGCACGTTCTCAATTTGCTGTCTTTTGCAGGAGCATAGAACATGGGTGAACATGCTGGAGATGCAGAGGTCTGAATTAAATCTATCGCTAACATTTGACCTAGATACTGTCTCAAATGCATATTTTCCTATATAAATTCAACTGCAGGGGACTTGGGCACCTGGCTACAAGTCAGTTTGAGAGTCAACTAGCCTGTGAGGTGATAGTTTTAGGACTTTGATTTCTACCTCAGCAAAATCATAATACAACTGAAGGAGAGAGATCTCCTCCTTTTCTTTATCATACAAAATGAATGTCTCCTCCCTTGTCTTTTTCAACAATTTGATTACAAAAGGAAGACTGTAATTTTATTTGCCAAGGTCCCAGACTATTACACAGTTTTGTTTTTACAGATACAGAATTACTAGAATATTGGTATACATTACTTAAATCAAACTGAAGTTTTTAGTATGAAATTAATGAATGGCTGTTCGTTGATTACAGGCCCGGAAGACAGCCCACTATCTTCAATAGTGTGAACTATCCCTAGACACCTTCCTACTAAAGATTAGGATTCCTAATGATTTGGCAAAGGTAATATCTAAAAATTGTCCTGTCACTCTAGAGTCTAGTAACATTTTCATTGAAATTACCTGCATTTCAGACCAAGCCAGAGTCACAGGAATATTTAAAATGATTATAGCAGGTATCCTAATTTACATGAACTAACTGTTGGAAGGCCTCATTGAAAACACAAAGAAGTCTGGACTGGTGGGCTACTGGATAATTAGTTTTCTGATTCTTCCTTTGGCCTTTCTACTGTCCTATTCTTGCTCTTAGGCATCTTTAGAGAGTCTTTCAGAAAACATCAACTATTGTATCAATATAGGCATAATATTTTTTTTGTAATGTTGTTCCTCCTCCTTGGTCAATGGTTTTCAAAGACCCTTTACTTGCATAAGTTCTAAAGCATCATTAAACTTGCTTGCTTCAGGTGTCTTATCTCTGATTACTACTACCTTAGTTTCTGATCTTCCACAATCACTACATCATTCACTCAAGTGTTGGTCAATCTCACTTACCAGATGAATTCGTTCTTTACAAATTCTTGAGGATTAACAACCCAGGATAATAAGTCCCTCGACTCATGCTTTAAACAGCAGGTATTTTCCTTTTTCTCTGGCTATGTGGAATCTGTAACTAACCTGTTAAATGATGTTAGATAAGTATGAATGTTTTTATTTCCCTGTTTGACTTTTACCATTTCTAGGTCGATTGATTGCATAAATGCTTGTTTGTCAAAAAACATTTTCATCTTTGCCTTGAAAGCCTGAATATCATAAAAAAGTGGATTGTTTCATTCCACAAGAGGAATAGACCATGAGTCAGCTGTACCACTCAAATACAAAAATACAATAGATTCTTTGGATTGTTCGACCGGAAAGTAGGTTGGGTGAAACATAAAGTATAATTGACACTGGTCCAAATTTGTAGAACATTCAGCAGATTCTCAAGAAAATAGTTCAGGTGAGCTAATGGCACTGCAAAATAAGTAGCTACATGAACTAGCAATGCTTGCTCTGCCTTTCCTACTGGCAATAAGTATGTCATGGAAGTTCCGGGAAACAAAAAGTCATCTGGTTTTAGGATTTGTTGGGCTTCCCATTGAATGAAACAAAATTCAGGGTGGTGACTCTGGGTTGGATGACCTGGTTCAGGGGTTAATCTCTAGCCTGGTGGGGGGTCAGTGTGCCCCCCAAGAAGTCCTGGTGTGCCAGGCAATGGTTCAACCTCAGGGTGGTGACTCTGGGTTGAGGTACCAGGTTCAGAGGGTAAACTCTGACGTCGTGGGGGGTAGGTGTGCCTCCCAGAAAGTCCTGGTTTGCCAGGCAGTGATCCAGTCTGAGGGTACAGACCCTGGACTGAAAGGCCAGGTTCAGGGTGTCCCCCTGACCTGGAGGAAGGGGCTACTGATAACAGTGCCCCTACCATGTTGTCTTCTGAGGGGGCCACTCCTAGTTGGGGGGTGCTGGACCCCAGAAGGGAGGGCAGGGGGAGGGAAGCCTCACCCCAGGCCCTACTCCAACCTGAAGGTACAGAGCCCAGGTTGGAGGACCAGTTGCAGGTTAACAGCCCTGCACTGGTGAAAGAATGGTGCAGGGCTGCTTCTATAAGCACCCTGACCATGTTGGACTCTGGGGGTGCTGCTCCATGAGGGAGGGTACAGAGCTCCAGAGGGGAGGACCAGGTTCAGGCTGTCATCCCTGCCCTGGTGGAAGGGAGAGTGGTCAAAGGGTGCCCAGCACCTGGAGCTACCGCCCCCACTCTCCACAGTCACAGTGGTTAGGGAGCTTTGAGAGGCCTGGGGCCTGGCTCTCATCCCTGACAGCTGTCAGTGGACACTTCGCCTGCCACAGCGGGACAAACAAACAGCGCAGCGGTCACCACCAACAGACAGGCGGGAGTCAATGTACGGCCCACCCTATCACAACCCACCAATCCGCCACCTTTTCCGGGGCGGTAGCCCCGCCGATAAAAACACGTCGGAAACAGACATTTCAAACGGAAAACGCTCACCTTCATACACCCCACGAGGAATCTGGACAGCATGGAACCCGAACTACACATCCTACCAGCTATTGTATTCCTGCTCCTCTACCAGGAGCACGAACGCCGGCGCAGAAGACTACGGTGAGTACTGCACCTACGACACAGGTGAGGGGGGAGGAGAAAATATTACGGGCACACATACGCTACACACCCACCACCACCCTCACCCACTACAACACACACATCAATACATAGCAATACATCACTGTTAAAACCCCCAACCCCCCCAGAAGAATGCAAAGACAAAATGAAATGATCATAAATAGTCGAATATATTGTATTATTGGCATATAAAAATATCACACATTTAAAACTAATATATACATAAATATTAAATATCCGATACTTTTAGCAGTCATTGTCCGTGGACCACTGGGCCCAAATCACATGGGCAAGGCCCACACAGGATACCTGACACCAATGGAGAGAACACTGCAGGGGCATCAGATAGAAAAACTACAGGCACCTCAGGGGGAAGGGAAGGGGGGGCACCTCAGCCACATGAGTACACGACGCCAGATCCACGAGGGGCCTCCATGGCCACTGTCCCATCCTGGGGAGTGCAAAGCCACAGTCTCTCAAGTCCATACAGTGGGTGGATTGCCCACTGTACCATCCTGGGGAGTGCAAAGCCACAGTCTCTCAAGTCCATACAGTGGGTGGCTTGCCCACTGTACCATCCTGGGGAGTGCAAAGCCACAGTCTCTCAAGTCCATACAGTGGGTGGCTTGCCCACTGTACCATCCTGGGGAGTGCAAAGCCACAGTCTCTCAAGTGGATGACAGTGTCCACTGGTTCTGGAGGGGGACTGGTGCCCAGAGTGCTTCGTGCAGCCCTGCCTGACACAGATGCGGCACTGCCCCTTCCGCCAATGGGCCAGCGGTGCTTGAGATGAAGGGCCCAGTTCAGCGGTGCTTGAGACGGCGGTGCCCTGTTCAGCGGTGCTTGAGACGGCGGTGCCCAGCGGAGCGGTGCTTGAGATGAAGGGCCCAGTTCAGCGGTGCTTGAGAAGGCGGTGCCCAGCGGAGGGGTGCTTGAGATGAAGGGCCCAGTTCAGCGGTGCTTGAGATGAAGGGCCCAGTGCAGCGGTGCTTGAGACGGCGGTGCCCTGTTCAGCAGTGCTTGAGACGGCGGTGCCCAGCAGAGCGGTGCTTGAGATGAAGGGCCCAGTGCAGCAGTGCTTGAGACGGCGGTGCCCAGCAGAGCGGTGCTTGAGATGAAGGGCCCAGTTCAGCGGTGCTTGAGACGGCGGTGCCCAGTGGAGCGGTGCTTGAGATGAAGAGCCCAGTGCAGCGGTGCTTGAGATGAAGGGCCCAGTGCAGCGGTGCTTGAGACGGCGGTGCCCAGCGGAGCGGTGCTTGAGATGAAGGGCCCAGTGCAGCGGTGCTTGAAATGAAGGGCCCAGTTCAGCGGTGCTTGAGACGGCGGAGCCCTGTTCAGCGGTGCTTGAGACAAAGGTGCCCAGCGGAGCGGTGCTTGAGATGAAGGGCCCAGTTCAGCGGTGCTTGAGACGGCGGTGCCCAGCGGAGCGGTGCTTGAGATGAAGGGCCCAGTTCAGAGGTGCTTGAGATGAAGGGCCCAGTGCAGCGGTGCTTGAGACGGCGGTGCCCAGCGGAGCGGTGCTTGAGATGAAGGGCCCAGTTCAGCGGTGCTTGAGATGAAGGGCCCAGTGCAGCGGTGCTTGAGACGGCGGTGCCCTGTTCAGCGGTGCTTGAGACGGCGGTGCCCAGCGGAGTGGTGCTTGAGATGAAGGGCCCAGTGCAGCGGTGCTTGAGACGGCGGTGCCCAGCGGAGCGGTGCTTGAGATGAAGGGCCCAGTTCAGCGGTGCTTGAGACGGCGGTGCCCAGCGGAGCGGTGCTTGAGATGAAGGGCCCAGTGCAGCGGTGCTTGAGATGAAGGGCCCAGTACAGCGGTGCTTGAGACGGCGGTGCCCTGTCCAGCGGTGCTTGAGACGGCGGTGCCCAGCGGAGCGGTACTTGAGATGAAGGGCCCAGTTCAGCGGTGCTTGAGACGGCGGTGCCCTGTTCAGCGGTGCTTGAGACGGCGGTGCCCAGCGGAGCGGTGCTTGAGATGAAGGGCCCAGTGCAGTGGTGCTTGAGATGAAGAGCCCAGTGCAGCGGTGCTTGAGACGGCGGTGCCCAGCGGAGCGGTGCTTGAGATGAAGGGCCCAGTGCAGTGGTGCTTGAGATGAAGGGCCCAGTTCAGCGGTGCTTGAGACGGCGGTGCCCTGTTCAGCGGTGCTTGAGACGGCGGTGCCCAGCGGAGCGGTGCTTGAGATGAAGGGCCCAGTGCAGCGGTGCTTGAGATGAAGGGCCCAGTTCAGCGGTGCTTGAGACGGCGGTGCCCAGCGGAGCGGTGCTTGAGTGAAAGGGCCCAGTGCAGCGGTGCTTGAGATGAAGGGCCCAGTTCAGAGGTGCTTGAGACGCCGGTGCCCAGCGGAGCGGTGCTTGAGTGAAAGGGCCCAGTTCAGCAGTGCTTGAGACAGCGGTGCCCAGCGGAGCGGTGCTTGAGTGAAAGGGCCCAGTTCAGCGGTGCTTGAGATGAGTGTCCAGTGCAGCGGTTCCGGCCCAGGCATGGATGTCACACGCCACCTGACATGTGGCTGGCGGGCCTTCCTGCCCATCTGTCTGTTGGCTTGCGGGGCCCTCCTGGCCTGCCGTTCCGGGCCTCTGGGTGTCCTCGTGCACACCTGGGATGGGGCTGGTGGGGCCCTCCTGGGCAGCTGGCCTGCTGCTGGACTTGTCGGGCGTGCTGCCCTTCCCACCCTTCCCTGGTCGTCTGTGGCCCTTTCCCACCTTTGGCGGTGTGCCAGGTGGCACCCCACTTCCAGCCGGAGCCAGGGTAGGGATTTTGGTCCCTGGTGTCCTTGGCCTCTCGCGCCGGGCACTGGTGATCTTTGGGTGTTTTTCCGGGGGTGGGCTGGCCGTGCCTTGGCTCCTAGCAGAACTAGTTGCCCTTGAGGGTGGGGGACTCTACAGTCCTTGGACAACAGTCTTGATAGGTCCTGGTTTGGTGGTGACTGAGGTGCTGATTGCAGTCTTATTCGATGGACGGGGTGGGGGAGTTGTTGGAAAGAGGTCAAGTTTGGAAAGGAAAATCAATTTGGAAAGAGAGGGACAGCTAGGTGTAGTGGGTATGGGAGTGGAGGAAGAGGATGTGGTTGTAGGAGTGTGAAGTCTTTGGGTGCAGGTGCTTGGGCTGGAGGCTGTCGTGAGGTGGATGGCTGTTGGTTGGGTGGCTGCCTGCGTTTGTGTAGTTTGGAAGAGGGGGTGAGAGACACACTGGGAGAGGAAACAGGGGACGTGTAAATGGTAGTGGGGGTGGTGACTGCACGTGTGCGGAGTGTTCTGGTGGGTGTGCTGGTGATGGACGTAGTGGCTGAAGATGTTGTGCATGCAAGTGTGAGTGGAGACGTCACAGGGAGGGAGGAGGGAGACAAGGAGGAGGGGACACAGTGGAGGCAGTGGCTGTTGGTATGTCTGCATGTGGATGTTGCTTGTGTGAATGCTTGTGTGATGTGTGGTGCTTATGTCTGGATGAGCTTCCCTTGGGTGTTGAGGTGTGTGCAGGCTGGTCTGTAGGTGTGTCTGGGATAGGCAGAGGTACAGGGGATTGGGTCTGGGTGGAGGAAGTTGGCAGGGGGAGGCTAGAGACAGGGACAATTGCTGCCGTCAGTGCTGAGGCCAGAGCGTTGAACGATCGCTGATGGGCAGCCTGACCCGAATGAATGCCCTCCAGGTATGCATTACTCCGGTGCACCTCCCTTTCTACACCCTGGATGGCATTCAAAAGGGTAGACTGCCCAACAATGATGGTCCTCAGGAGGTCAATGACCTCCTCACTGAGGGCAGCAGGGGTGACAGGGGCAGGGCCTGAGGTGCCTGGGGCGAAGGAGATGCCCCCCTTCCTGGGTGAGCGGGCACGGGGCAAACGCTGAGGGGCTGCTGGGAGGGCGGTGCTGGTGCGCTGGGTGGCGGCTGTACCTGTTGTTGCAGGGGGCACGGATGTTGCCGCTACCACAAGGGAGCTCCCTTCAGAGGACGAGTCGCTGCCACTGACATCAGCACAAGTCCCCGCTGTAGAGCTCCCCTCGCCCTCTGTCCCACAGGAGTACTCAGAGTCCATTGCATTGCCCTCCAGGGCCATGTGGGATGCAGCTCCCTCGTGCTCCGATGCCACTTCTCCTCCGCCTGATGATGCTAATGCACACATGAACAGGAAGACCACAAAAAAGGGGGGGGATAAAGAAAGACATGTTGAGTGCATGGATTACCGCTACTGTTGGCGGAGAGGACAGACACAGAAGCCCCCTGCACTACGCTGCGCACTTGGGGTCCACTACTCAATCAGTGGGACATGGCCTACAAGCCAATGGACGACAACTACACACATAGATGGCACAGGGCCATGAATAGCTGTACTTGGCACCCTACAGAGGTGGGGGGCGGGGGCACAGGGCCATGCCTTACGGAGGGGTCTAGCCTACAGAAATCGCCCTGGCCTAGGGATACCCACAGCCCACCTCCCCCACCCAGACACCTCCACTGTGCGCAAAGTCACCAGAATGAGAGTGTACTCACCCCCTTGTGTCTGCTGTGATGTCCTCACGCGCCCATCCAAATCGGGGTAGGCCACCGCCAGGATCCGGGACATCAGGGGGGTCAATTGAGGGCCATGAATAGCTGTACTTGGCATCCTACAGAGGTGGGGGGCGGGGGCACAGGGCCATGCCTTACGGAGGGGCCTAGCGTACAGAAATCGCCCTTGCCTAGGGATACCCACAGCCCACCTCCCCCACCCTGACACCTCCACTGCGCGCAAAGTCACCAGAATGAGAGTGTACTCACCCCCCTTGTGTCTGCTGTGATGTCCTCACGCGCCCATCCAAATCGGGGTAGGCCACCGCCAGGATCCAGGACATCAGGGGGGTCAATTGACGACTGGCACCCCTCCTACGTTGGGAGGCCATCCCCAGCAGAGCCTCCGCCGTCTTCCTGCTCCCGCGTCGGATGTCCTCCCACCTCTTCCGGCAGTGGGTGCCCCGTCTGTTGTGGACCCCCAGGGTCCGGACGTCCTTGGCGATGGCACGCCAAATAGCGATTTTCTGGTGGGCGCTGACCTATGTGACATGTACAGGGGGAGAAAAAAAATCATCACCTTCTGAATGCTTGATGTGAGTGGCCCCCCATCCCCACCCTTGCCATGTGGCCAATGCTCTCATCTGTCGTCTGATGCATGCCTCAATCGCTCCCCTCCCCACCATCTTTCATCCACCCGACTCAACCCAGGCATTGCCCACAAAGCATGGTCCCAGTGTACTTACCTGTTGGTCTGGAGGACCGTAGAGTAGCGCATACTGGGAGAGGACCCCATCCACGAGTTTCTCCAATTCTTCAGAAGTGAAGGCAGGGGCCCTTTCCCCAGTCGCAGCAGCCGTTGTCTCTTCCAGACCGAGGTCACAGCAGCACTTGCAGGTCCTCTCCTGTGGAAGATCAGGTATCGAGTGATTAAGTAGATAGAAAATGGCGGTCACGCCCGCGGCTGTGCGTACCGCGACCGCCGGCGCACATCGTCATTGGCTCGTGAAACCCATAGGGTTCTATGTTAACCAATGCAGCTTTGCGCCGCGGTCTTCGATCGCCTACCGCCACGGTGTGCCACGCCAGCGCATTGACCTCACATCCCATTGTCACACTTCACAGGTCAGGCAACTGCCATTTCAAGGGCCCACATGGCTTAATTTCTACTGCGTCACACATACCTAGGCCTTTCCTCAACACTCATAAAAACCATTCAATACATAGTGAATCGTGTTGTGTGCAAGCTGTGGGAACGTACCTGTGGGTTGATTGACTCTGTGCTCGCTGTTGTCCTTCCTAGGCACCGTCCGCTGGGCAATGCGAGGAGATGGAGGAATCTTCCAGTGTACAGACCGCTGGTGGACCTGTCGACAATGGAGGAAAGACATGTCATACTGACATACAGGCTTGACCGAGCCACTATTCATGAACTGTGTGCCCAGCTGGAGGCAGACCTGATGTCACCCATCCGCCAACCCACAGGGATCCCCCCTCTAGTGCAGGTGCTGTCAGTACTCCATTTCTTAGCAAGTGGGTCATTTCAAACAACAGTGGCCATATCATCAGGGATGTCTCAACCTATGTTTTCCAAGGTGTTGTCCAGAGTGTTGTCTGCCCTGCTGAAACACATGCGGAGCTACATCGTTTTCCCTGAGGTGGGGGATTTGCCTACAGTAAAGGGTGATTTCTATGCCCTTGGACATATCCCCAACATCATAGGTGCCATTGATGGGACACATGTGGCTTTGGTACCCCCCAGCAGGAGTGAACAGGTGTACAGGAACAGGAAAAGTTATCATTCGATGAATGTACAGATGGTCTGTTTGGCAGACCAGTACATCTCCCATGTTAATGCCAAGTTCCCTGGCTCAGTGCATGACGCCTACATCCTGCGGAATAGCAGCATCCCGTATGAGATGGGTCAACTCCAGAGGCACCGGGTGTGGCTATTAGGGGACTCTGGTTACCCCAACCTGTCCTGGCTACTGACCCCAGTGAGGAATCCCAGGACCAGGGCAGAGGAACGCTACAATGAGGCCCATGGGCGGACTAGGAGGGTGATCGAACGCACCTTTGGCCTCCTGAAGGCCAGGTTCAGGTGCCTCCATATGACAGGTGGATCCCTAATGTACTCACCAAAGAAGGTGTGCCATATAATCGTGGCCTGTTGTATGCTTCACAACCTGGCTTTGCGCCGCCAGGTGCCTTTTCTGCAGGAGGATGGTCCAGATGGTGGTGTTGTAGCAGCTGTGGAGCCTGTGGAGAGTGAAGAAGAGGAAGCCGAAGAGGATGACATAGACAACAGGAACACAGTAATAGAGCAATATTTTCAGTGACACACAGGTAAGAGTAGACACTGGCATATTACATTTACTTAAAGACTCCTACCTCTCTACTGTCTGACTTTTTCCCCTAGTGTATGATAACTGTGTTGTGACTTTCCCTTCCGTTTTCAGAGGTGTGGGCCCCACTGCGTGACATCTGCTTTGTTTCCCCATGGACTACAGCTGTGTGACAGCGGTTTGTTGGCATCACAATGTGAATAACATTTTTGGCACTGTCATGTCTAATACATTTGTTAAAATCACAGACAGACTCCAGATTGTTTATGTGCAATAAGTGTGTTTATTCAAGTGCTCTAATTTGGATGGGTGGTTGCAAATCGGTGAGGGGTGATGGTGGAGGATTGTCCATGGCAGAGTCCAGACTATCAGGTTCACAGGTGCATTGTCCAAATGCCTGTGGGAAGTGGAGCAGGGGCAGTTTAAGGTTGGACAGGGTGCCAATGTGGGACAGTGGGATGACAATCAGGGCGGTATCCTTTGCTGGCGGGGGTCTTGACATGTTACTCTGTCTTCTTCCTGGATCTCAGGGCCCGCTTGCGGGGTGGTTCTCCTTCTGCAGGGGGTGAGGTTCTGGTGGCCTGTTGGTCTTGTGTCGGGGCCTCCTGTCCACTAGCATTGGCGGAGGTGGTAGCCAGTTCTTGGTTCATGCTAGTGACAGGGGCCCTTTGAGGTGCCATAGTGTTCCGCAATGTGGTGATTAACTCATTCAGGACCACTACGATGGTACCCATGGCAGAACTGATGTTTTGTAGTTCCTCCCTGAACCCCATATACTGTTGCTCCTGCAGAAGCTGGATTTCCTGAAACCTGGCCAGGACCGTCGCCATCGTCTCCTGGGAGCGGTGGTATGCTCCCATGATGGAGGAGAGGGCCTCGTGGAGAGTGGGTTCCCTTGGCCTGTCCCCCCCTGTCGCACAGCAGCCCTCCCAGTTCCCCTGTTTCCCTGGGCCTCCGTCCCCTGGACCGTGTGCCCACTACCACTGCCCCCAGATCCCTGTTGTTGTTGGGGTGGTGGGTTAGCCTGGGTTCCCTGTAGTGGTGGACACACCGCTGATTGACGTGTCCTGGGACAGAGGTATGGGCCCGCTGGGTGGGTGCTGTGCTGATGTTCCCAGAGGGGGGAAGGACTGCTGTGGCCTGTGACTGTCTGAGGGAACCGACTGTCCCGAGGTCCCCGATGGACCGGGCTGGTCATCTAGATCCAGGGAGACAGAGCTGCTGTCATCACTGTGGGCCTCTTCTGGGGGTGGAGAGGACATTTGTGGACCCTCCTGCGCGGTGACCTGGCGTTCGGGTCCTGCAGGGGTATAAAAGTATGGTTATTGCTTCTGTGTGTGCCAATGGCGTGCAATGGGTGGGTGCCCGTGTACCCCAGTGCTGGCATTCCTTTGTGGGGGCTGTTGTGACGGTGTTTTGGGGGGGGTGATGGGTATGTGCATTGGGCATGCTTTGGTGATGGGTGTCCATGCTTTTGGGCCGCATGCAGGGCTAAGTTTTGGGATGGGTGGGTTGTGATGGTGAGACATTTGCAAGGGGTAGTTGTGATGGGGGTGGGGGTGAGGGTGGGGGTATGAGTTGGCATGCAGGTGGGGTGGGGGGGTTGAAGTAGTGAAGATGAGACTTACCAGAGTCCATTCCTCCACCGACTCCTGCGAGGCCCTCAGGATGCAGGATGTTCAAGATTTGCTCCTCCCATGTTGTAAATTCTGGGGGAGGAGGTGGGGGTCCGCTGCCAGTCCGCTGTACTGCGATGCTGTGCCTTGATACCATGGAACGCACCTTCCCCCTTAGGTCGTTCCACCTCTTCCTGATGTCATCCCTATTTCTTGGGTGCTGTCCCACAGCGTTGACCCTGTTGACTATTCTGCTCCATAGCTCCATCTTCCTGGCAATGGTGGTGTGCTGCACCTGTGTCCCGAACAGCTGGGGCTCTACTCGTACGATTTCCTCCACCATGACCCTGAGTTCATCATCTGAGAACCTGGGGTGTCTTTGAGGTGCCATGGGGTGGTGTGGATGATGTGTGGGGTGGAGTGTGTAGTGATAGGTGGGGTGCTATTTAGTGGTGTGTTGTGTGAGGTGCGTGGAAGTTCTGTGGGTATTGGTATTGTGTGCCTGTGGATGCTTGGTAGTTGACTGTGGTGTCTCTCTCTGGCCTTCTCTCAGAATTTCTGGTCGTAGGGGTTTGTGGGTGATGTGGGTGTGTGTTTTATGTTGTATATGGTGTGTGGGAGTGGTGTGTGTATGTGTATAAGGTGTGTGTATTTCGAATTGGCCAATGTGGTAGTGTTTTGTACGAGTATGTGTATTTCGACCGCGGCGGTGTGTACCGCCAATAGAATACCGCGGTTGAAAGACCGCTGCGTGGATTCATGGGTCGTAATGGCATGGGCGTATTTCTGTTGGCGTGACGGTGGAGGTTTGGTCATCGCCTGTTTATCGCTGACCTTTGGTGTTGTGGACTTTTGTGGATGTCGGTATTTTGGCGGTTTGCCTTTTGTGGGTCAGAATGACCGTGGCGGTTTACCGCGGCCGCAGCGGTGTTATGGCGGTCTTCTGTCTGGCGGTAAGCGCCTTTTACCGCCGAGGTCGTAATGCCCCCCATGGTGTATGAAATGATTAGAGTAGAGCCTCATCTATCTGGAGCCCAAGTCCAGCACACTAGTATCGCAAAGAAAATGGAAAAATGTCAAAAGATAGTCGACAGAGTGAATTCTGTAGGCCCCACCCTGTGCACAAGGGACAACATCAGGGGGAGGTCCGTTCCATGGCATCCAGATACCAGCTGCATATCCAGAAGACTGGCGGTGGGCCCCCACCTCCATCCTTACAACTCACATCCTAAGAGGAGAAGGTCTTGGCCATCCTTCATCCTTGGGCTTGAGAGGAATACCTGGGAGAGTGGAATCAGGTAAGTCACAAAAATAAAAAGGTCACCAAAATTTATTGGCATGCATGCTCACTGATCACCTTTTGCCACCCTCACTATTGCTCCGCTCAATTGACAGCACTACAAATCCCAGCAGGCACTGTTCCAACATTACTAAAACCAGAACAGTGTAGCCTACTCAAATGTAATGTTGTGTACAATCTCCATATTGGAGTCTACTCACCTGAGAGGACAGCATCTGTATAGTCTGTGTATAGGACAGGTACCGATAGCAATGCCAAGGCCAGGAGACCGTGCTACTCTCACTCGACTCAGCCCAAACACTGTCCTATGCCACTTTAACCTTTCTCAATCTACATAACCGTTAAACTGTACTCACCTGAGAGGATGGCATCTATATAGTCTGTGTGTAGGACAGGCACCAATATCAATGCTAAGGCCAGGAGACCCTGCTACTCTCACTTCACTCAGCCACAACACTGTTCTCTGACACTATGACCCTTCTCCCCCTACTCAACCATCAAACTGAACTTACCTGAGAGGATGGCATCTGTATAGTCTGTGTATAAGACAGGCACTAACAGCAAAACTAAGATCATAAGTCTCTGTATACCCAATGGCAAGCATCAGTCCACTGTGCATCTTTTCAAGTATCCCTATATATGAACTTGCAATGGAACTGTACTCACTTGAGAGAATGACCAATGTATATTGTGTGTACATCTTCAAGTAACATGACTGTATATCCAAGTAGGGCCAGTCCAAGAACCAGGCCAGTGTCCATATTACAATGTGCATCTGCCTGTGAATTCACAGAGGTAGTTTACCCACCTGGGAGAGGCCAAGATGCAGATCATGGTACACTCTGTGATGTAGCTCACCACCTAGATACATCTTGGGCAGCTATGCCAAGATGCCAAAAATGTAGACAGGAAGGACAGCTCAAACTGTGTGCCAAAAAGCTTTAAAGATAGATCAAAGTCACCATAATGCATCATATGAATGGTATTGGCAACAGGCATATTCCCAAAGTACTTACACATGATGACAACTATCACATTTACAACAAGGGTCTGGATCTGCATGCATGATAATCAACTAGGGCTTAAGCTGATCTAATCTACATCTTGCCCAGCCACTGTTTCACTGCACTGCTGGCAATATATATGTATATGCCCATCCCTCCAAGTGCTAATAAACTCAGACATCCTGAGCTAGTTTACTGAAAAGAAATTGGTATGTTACCCAAATGTCAGGTCAACACAGTTGATAGCTTGTGTACCTGTCACATAAGGCAAATCTGCAGATCCAATGTGTACATGACCTTAGCCAAATGACACTGTTAACAATTGGAGGTAGATGTCATAATACAATCTGTAAAATTCTGTCTCTCACATCAACTGGTCTACCTGCCACTTGGAACACAGAGACCACTCAAGAGATTGCTACTACCCCCATGGATGAAGCCCTCAGTGTGGACAACATTCCGTGATGTGTGGACGTTGCGGACGGTTCTGGCCCATCTGGACAACCTGGTCAGATGACACCTGTTAGCCTCACTGTGACCACATTGACATTGGTTGTGTCATCATCCCAGGCAACCAGTCACCCCCCAAACCTGTGTCACAAGGACAGTGACAAAATTCTTGTGTCCTCTGGTCCAGGATCCTGAGTCACAGCAAGACACCTCCAACAGTGATGGTCCTGGAACCAATAGTAGGGGGTATGCTACGCCAAGTGTGCAGGCACTTGGGCTAGGGTGCATGGGAGGGATGGGGTGGACCAGCGCATGTAGCTGCTTGGGTTATGTCCAGGACACCATCACCCAAGTCATGGGAGCATAACAAACATCCCAAGGCGTGATGGGCTTTACACTTGCCGAACTCCGGGAGATCAAGGAGCTACAGAGGAACTTCTATTGGGAAATTTGTGAACAGTGGGAGGCCTACAATAGCAACATGGCCTCCCTAATGGGGGTGTTGAGAGACATCAGCTCCACCCTGAGCAGGGATTGTCAACAACACCACACTCTTTCCACTGGCCAGTCTACTCCAGCCCCTTCTACATCTGTGGCAGCCATTGGAAGTGAGGCTCTGCCAGGGGAAGGACCTGCCTCAGACACCCCTGTCTCTGTAGCTGAAGAACCCTCCTGCAAGCATCCAGGAGGTTCAGATGGCAAGACATAAACCACTGCCAGGAAGGGAGTCCTTCCTGATGAAACTCCTTTATGTGCACTGATTCACTCTGTTGACTGTTCTCCAACCACTTTCCATTTTCATGCTAGTTGGACACTGGAGTTTGGACTTCAAATCTTGTGGCATCTACCATAATGATTACATCTACCATGACTGATTCATTTACTGTCAATTTTTTTTTTCATTTAACATTATTTCATGTGCACATGTAAATAAACACACCTAACACTAAATGAATGCCTACAAGTAATTTGTCATTATTCTGAGATTTTGAATGTTAAATCCTTGTGGTGCCAATGATGAATACATAAGAGTGTAATGAAAGGAGGTATATGTCACAAGTAGTGGCATGTAGAGGATTACTGCTAACACAATGACACAAGCGACTAGTCGAACCAAACATTTTATTACTCTGTACAGCACATAGGCTGCAAAAATAATTGGACTGTCATGGCCAAGAATGGCACAACTATGTTGAGTCAGGGTTGATATCTCAAGGTACCATCCCCCAGACCACAGAAGAAAGGGCTATGTCAGACCTTGTCCTGTAGAATAGGCTGACAGATTAGTGTATGTTGTCACCAGCTTGAGACTTAGCACACAAAAAAACAAGTCTACCAACTTGAGATCCCCCATGACACAGACAGAGGGCATTACAACAGTCCCTAATCAGAGGTCCATCCTATTACAATGAACAAGCATCTGATGGTATAATACAAACCTATGTCAGTGTTGCAGCACAGACACTGTGGCCTGAAATGAGGAAACACTTTGACAGATACATACAGGTCATACAGGATCATTGTCATCATAATGAGAAGGGAAAATGTGCGGGTTGCACTGGATGACAGCATGTATCAAGGCCATATGATCACACACATGAGACAATTAGATCAACACACAACATCAAACAATTGTATTGTGCACTTCAGAGTACCACCTACCACCGTCCTAGTTGCTTTTGGCAAAGGACCTTTACACCCCAAACCTGTGACCAACATTACCTGGATCAATTAATGTCCACTTCACATGTTAGGACAGCAACAGCTACATGCCAATATTATAACTCTGGAATGCCCACATGAGGATGGCTTGGTGAACGGACCTGAATGAAACACAATGGGGGTCATTCTGAGTCTGGCGGGCGGCAGAGGCCGCCCGCCAGACTTCCCCCCTCCAAAATACCGCTCCGCGGTCGAAAGACCGCTGAGGGTATTTTGGCTTTTGCACTGGGCTGGCGGGCGACCACCAAAAGTCCGCCCGCCAGCCCAGTGCAAAAGACCCTTCCCACGAGGACGCCGGCTCAGAATTGAGCCGATGAAGTGGGAAGGTGCGACGGGTGCAGTGGCACCCGTCGCGTATTTCAGTGTCTGCAATGCAGACACTGAAATACAAAGTGGGGCCCTCTTACGGGGGCCCCTGCAGTGCCCATGCCATTGGCATGGGCACTGCAGGGGCCCCCAGGGGCCCCACGACAACCCATACCGCCATCCTGTTCCTGGCGGGAGAACCGCCAGGAACAGGATGGCGGTATGGGCTGTCAGAATCCCCCAGGGCAGCGGAAAACCGGCAGGAGACCGCCGGTTTTCCACTTCTGACCGCGGCAAAACCGCCGCGGTCAGAATGCCCTGCGGGGCACCGCCAGCCTGTTGGCGGTGCTCCCGCCGACCCTGGCCCCGGCGGTAAGGAACCGCCGGGGTCAGAATCAGGCCCAATGTAAGGAGTTTAGGCAGTAAAATGACATACATATGACCATAGCCTTATATTAGACTTTGGTAGATCCATTCACATTTCCATTAGACTGACACAAACAAATAAGAAAATTATGGTCTTCGCTTATTTTCAGTCAGAATTTGCAATCTCTCCTTGGCTGTACACTGCATGACATGATATCTCCTGTCCTTTACGAAAAACATGCTTTAGTCACCACATCCTGTCAACTACAGTTTGCCTTACAATGCCCGGAATCCTGTTTTACTACAGGCTTACTCTTAAGTAAAGTATTGATTGATGAGATCTGCCAGCAAGTCTTCACCTTCCTCCTCATCACTGTCATCTTCACTTGACATTTCAGGATTTTCATCCCGTGGCACTGCTAGATCCCCGTCATTTGGTATATATGGGATGTTCTTCCTCAGGGTAATGTTGTGAGTTCATGCAGCAGGCCGCTATGATCATACATACTTTTTTGTGTGAGTAGAGGAGGGCTCTATCTGGCATATCTATGCTCCTAAATCTGGCTTTCAGGAGCCCAAAAGCCCTCTCCACAACACAACATGTTTTTCCATGGGCATCGTTGAAGCGAACTTCCACTGGAGTAGTTGGGTTCCTCACTTTTGTCAACAATCATGGATGGTTTGAGTATGCAGAGTCCCCTGTAATGGAATAGGATATATGTGCCACAAATAGTACCTCTCGTTGTTTCTGCTGCAGCACACATTTGATACAAACACACATGACATATGTGTCTCACCAACCAGCCAGGCCCTCTCTGGGTACAGTTGTGACATCAGCTGTGGAATTGCGCTGTTCTGCATGATGAAGGCATTATGGAATGAACACGGATAATGAGCAACCTGTGAATTGTAGAGGCCCGCCAAAAAAACAACTTGGACATTGATGGAATGGAAGTTCTTCCTGTTTCAATAGACTTGTTCATTGGCATCTGGTGGAACTAAGGCAACATGAGTACCATCAGTGGGTCCCGCCACATGTTAGATGTGTGCCAAACCATAGAAGTCACCCTTCACATGTGCAAAATCCTTATATTGAGGAAATGGGATGTAGCTGTCTAGGTATTTCAACATTGCTGAGAATACATCCTTCAATACAAGACAGAACATAGGCTGGGACATCCCAGCAGATAGGGGCATTGTATTTTGGAAGGACCATGTGGCTAGAAACTGCAACACTGCCATAACTTGTACAATGGGTGGTATGCTATTTGGATGAGTAGCAGCAGGCATGGGATCTGGCACTTTGACAGAAATCCAGAATTGTTTGCCTATTAAAATGGTACATTGGAATGATGTGTCTGTCTTCCATGGCCTGAAGGTCTGGCAGTGGATGGTAGACAGGAGGATGTCTGATCCTTCCCCTCCCTGGGTACCTATGTGGGATACGAAAATAGTACAGCCATCATCCAATATTTTTCTGGCAACATACATAATGCATGTTGTTGGCATATTGTGACAAGGCAATGCTGATTTGATGACATGACCTCAGTACACGTTACCAATGTCAATTCCACAGAAGTAACATGTTTTCCCATTGCTTTATCACAAATTTCTATACATCATCTATGTAGACAGCAGCAAATTTTTCCATGAAACATTCTACTAGGAATGTGACATGAATTCCCGAATTTGAATTGACCAGGGGGGTGTGTCTGTGGCCAAAATGAACTTGTGATATGTGTCTGGCAATGTATAACAATGCTGTCAAAGTAGAAGGACATACATAACAAGACAGAACCAGCACTTATCAGTTGTTCAGACCATTATTCGGAGTTGTGACACATTTATTATTAACCAAATATCACATGAAATGCTTTTAAAAAGGCAGGTGCCTGACCCACTCCACTCGACACTAGGAACAACTTACGTCCATCGGCGGAAGTCGTCATGGCGGTAGGCATCTGCAACTGTGGCGGACACAGCCACAGGCTAATGTTGTTGCCAGTGGCGTTCTTGGGCCAATGGATGTGTCCACCAGTGGTGACGGCCGCATTTGTGGTGGACGTGACTGGCATGTTCTAAATAATCCCTCACTTGACTCCTCACATTGCTGCCAGCAAGGCCTCCAGGACCTGAGCTACTGTGTACCGCCTCTGTGCGTGATCATACCACATCCAACAGGTGATATGGCCCCTGCCTTCTCCCAAGTGGAGCTGGAGAAGCGGGTGGAGGAGGTCCTATCTCTGCATGGACAGCTCTATGGTGCAGTAGAGGAGCATTTAGGTGCCTCATGTCCACATTTTTTCCCTGTACTTCAACTTATATTACCTCCTCACTAGCTAGATTGTGCCCATGTATGCCAGCATTTGTAGTAAAGGGCATGGAGCTGCAGTCGCTGTGGCTTAGGAAGACACAGGGTTGTGTTGTGTCCCATACTTTCTGAAATCTCGGTCAGAATGTCAGGGCATATCCCACAAGATGTCAATTGACCAACCTAGTTAGTGGAGGGCCTGAGCAGGGTGATGGTTTGGTCTGCAGATTGGGAAGTGTTTACAGTCTTGTCCATGTACTCAGTGACTGGTATGTACCCCACTTGGGCATTTTGGGCTAAACAGATTGTTCATTGCAATATGTACTGAAATGTATGTGACTGTCATTTTGTATGTGATCTGGGGACATCATTTCCTGTCTTGTATTTGTTCATTGATGCAGGTCACCACCAGTGAAAAGAAAGGGATTTAGAGAGCCAACACCAAAAAGGTATGGACCCTGGCGGTCCACAGCCGGCAAAGCACCCACCTCAGAAAAAGGTGGGAAAACCTGAGACGCTGGGCCTGGAAGATTGCTGGGGCCCAGCTGGGGCTGTCCTCCCAACGCGGGTGGGGTGTCCGTCAGACCATGAGCCCCCTTATGGTCCACATTCTGGCAGTGACCTACCTGGAGCTGGATGGGCATTTTAGGGCAGCACAGCAGCCACAAGGGAGTGAGCACACAGAGAGTTTCTGCTTGTCCCATTGCCAGGTAAATGTGTGGGGTACTGACTGCTTCCCCTGACAATTAGGATGAGCCATGTGTCACACAGTATTTGGGCATTTGACATGTCCTTTTGTATCTAACCGATGTACCTTGCCTTCTGAACTTGGGGCTTAGAACAATCCTTGGGGGAATTCACAAACCACTTACTCTCCATTCTCAAAAAATTGCTGTGTCCACTCTTTATTTATGTACTATTTGTTGTTGTAGTAGGTGTTATTTGTGAGCCAATAATAACTTCCCCTGAATCTCACAGACAAAAGTTAATTGTCCTCTGCCATGTGTCTTGGCATGTGTGTATGTAGACATCTGTCTCCCAAAATCAAGTTATCCTCAGTATATGATTGGTACTGGTGTCTCACTGTAGTTTGTGCTGTGTTGGTGCGCATCATATATGTGACATGATTTACCTAGACAATTGTTTGCAGATGTAGCAAACCACTTTCCCTTTGTATGTGGGGACTGTCTATTGACATGAATCGTGTCCCATGACTGTTGACAACATTCAATGTGAATACATATCAGCATGTGTCCTTTTCCCTCTAGGAAAGGCTCATTACCTGATATTTCAGGCACTTCCTAGCCATGTTGATGATATGATGTCTGTATCCCCTCACATACATGTGCAAGGAAAACTTATTGTAATGGTATATTTACAATGGTGGTACATTCCATGTTGTGCCACAGACAGGAGTATGTTGGCATTGTGTATTGTCTGACAGATACCTTCCTGCATCTTAGTATGTCATTTGGCATGTAGAACTTCTGTAGCAAAGAGGGATATGACATGTCACCCAAATTGTGGGACCAATCTGTGTTTATCTATGCCCTTGATATGGCATCATGTTGAAGAGTTTACTGCACATGTGTATTGATTGAGGATTATTTCCAGGCTGTTGTCATGCATCAAGGAGTGTCTTGCATTGATGCTGACATAAAATGTGTTTGGGTTTATGCATTCATCCACAGACATCTACCATGTTTGGAATGTCCAAAATGCGGGTAGTGATTTTGTTTCTCATTGGACAAAAGGTTGGAGTCCTTCTATGTGTGATTGTGAGCTCTGTCTCTACAACATTCAAGGGACAATGTGTACTACTGCCACATTCAGATGCTTTAATTGTCATGGGTATCAGATATTAGTGGTGAATATCCTGGGGCTTTCTGATTCTTTGTTGTGTGTACTTGAGACATTACTCCCTGACATATTGAACCTGACATCAATGGAGTTCCTTTCATTGATACATGAAAGGCCTCTCTGTGTGACACTGATAGTACCTCCTTGACTCTATTGTGGCAGGTGTCACGTCTAGATATGTACATTGTTTATATGTGTCCATTAAGACATGGGTATTTCCATTTAAAATACTCTAGGGTATTGCACTTTTATATCTGTCAGCTGGGTGTCTTTGGCTTCATCCCAAATTGTTGGTACATCATGAAAGTGAAAAATGGATGTGTGCACAGACTTGTGTGTTAAAAATGGGCGTGCACTTCACAGTAGGATACTTTTGTGGGCTACAAGTTAACTGAAGTCTGCTGCATGTGGCACAGCATTGTGGATGGAGAGGTCACCTAGTTGTAGTATGGTTGTGGAGTTTACCAGACTTCATCCATGCAATTGTAGTAGTCTGACATCCTGATTTTCTTATGTGTAACATTGGGAAATTCAGATGGCATGGAAGCGTGTTATGGCACATGTATGTGCCACATAGGTATACGTTTTTGCTGAAGCCTACTTGACCTGATGGTATTCTTTGTCAATCAGAGTTCTTGTTGAAGTGTTATCAGGTACATGTTGTGACCCTATTTCTCTTAATTTAGTAGCATCAACGCCAGCAAGAGAAGGAGATGGGGCACAGCCGAGTGGGGAAGCATCTGCCCATTGGACCTCAGGTCAAGATATCACCGACACGGAGAGTGGCCTGGAGGGTGAGGGGAGAGCCACAGGGAAACCAAACTTTCTTCATCATCATGAGATTCCTCCTCCAGTGGCCACTTTCTAGTGGTGGTGGACCTACCAGGGACCCTCCCAGTACCATACCTGTCCACCACCCCTAGCTATATTACCGCCCTCCCTGATGCTCCTCACCCAGTTGGCAGTCCCTGCTTACCTGCATCTCCTTTGCTGCAGACACCTCTGTCCCAGTCTCTGTTAGCCCTTCTGCCCTCAGTGAGGAGGCTATTGACCTCCTGAGAAGTATCTCTGTGGGTCTGTCCACCACTGTGAGTGACATCCAGGGATTGGCACGTCAACTCCAACAGACCAATGTATTCCTGGAAGGTATTCATGGTGTAATGGCTGCCCTACAGAGATTTTTCAGCCTGTGGCCTCCACACTGATGGCAGCCAGTCACCCTCCAGCTTCCGTCCCCCTTCTACCACCCTCTTCCCATTCCAAATCCCCCATTCCCCTACCTACCCAAGAGCACAAACAGATCTTCAGGCATCTACTTCAACAGACAAATGTAGTGCACACAAACACAAGCACCACAAGACACACCACTAGCATGCACACAAACAACATCCACCTGCAGTCAGAGCAACAGTCACTACTTTCCCTGACACCCCACCACCCCAGCATCACACACAGAACATCAAGCCTACCTACAGACACTACCACAACAGTCACAGACACAGCTACCACACCCATCCTACCCAAAGACACCACTCCAGCAGACCCATAGACATCGACCCCAAACTCCACAGCCTCAGACACCACAGCTACTGACACACCTACATCCAGCACATCCACCATGCCTGCAGTCACCACCCCAACAGACATCCACCCACCTACCATGGCATCCCCCAACACCTCTAGCCCCCAAGCCAAAGACACATAAACACCCTGTCTCACCCACCCAACAGACACCCACCACAGACAAGCATACGTTTCATGAGCATGCACCCAAGACACCCACAACTACATGTCTGACAACCACTCCCTCAACCTCCAAATCCCACCCCTTCTGATGACTGCCCAGGTGTGCCCAAAAAACTTTGCATTTGTGACCTTGGTCTTACCCCTGTCCTCCCCCGTACCACTCCTAAAAGGTCCTCATCCATCCCTTTCACGTCCAAGGCCTCCCCTTCCCCCATGCAAAGACCGATACCCCTCCCCAAAAAAGAAGCCCTTCCTCCCAAAAAGGAGCCCCATCCCAAATCTGATCCCCCACATCCCCAGATAGTCACTGAGGTGCCTGCCTGCCCCCTTGATGCCTCATACTGTGGAGGTTACATGACAGTCAGGAGTCAAGTAGGGGCGCAACACTGTGCCATGATTTGGACTTTGATTTGACTGGCCAATGGCCTTTGGACATTGTTTTCACCATCATTTCTGTTGGCATTAAAACCAAAGAATTGATTTTGTTGGATATATATTTGTCCTGCAATTCCTTTTCTAGGTTGATGTTGCTCCTGAGTGACTTTGGTTTTGTGCCTCTAGTTGTGTGTGTTTGTGCCTACTTGCTGCTCCATGTGCTGTACTCTGCAGTATGTGGGTTTGTGTGCAATGCTGTTGCCCCCAAGGGAAGGTTATTTGTTGTGTGTTAGGTCTGTGTGTGTATATGCAATGTTGGTTTCATGCCATTGTGCACTGTTTGGTATGGTAAGTATTTATTTTTGTGTTGTCCAATGTGGGCATGCATTGTGTTGGACTTGTCACCCTGATATGGCTACTGTACATATTTGATGTGTGTATTCTTGAGTTTTGTTATTGCAGACATGGAGTGTGTTAGGTTGTGCTAGGTTGCTTAGCATTTGGGTGTGCATGTGTCCATTTACGTGTGTGTCCTTTGCAGCTTGTTCGTGTAGAGCTATATCCCATGGCGCTAGAGTTGTAAGTGCTTTGTTTACTTGCCCTTCCCCATTGTGTAGCTGTGCATGACAAATGGTTTTGGTATTGTTTGTCCCTGAGATCCAGGTAGGGCCATTTCCTGTGTGCATGTTGTTTGAGGGGCCTGTTCAACCCGACATGTGTCCCAGTGCAGCCTCCTTACATGTATGCTCCTAATGCTCCCAACCCAACTATGTAGGTATTGTTGTATGGTGCATTTTGTCTATTTTAACTATTTGTTTCTCTGTCTATTGTGTATGCCATTTTGTTTCCATTGTTGTGTGATGTGTGTGTCCATTGCAGGGTTGGGTTTTGATGGTGTTGTAGGTATTCCATGCAACATCGATCAATATGTGTGTTGTATGTGTTGACAATCCCTGGCCAGTGTTTAATATGAGTGTGGGATTTGTATTTGTATATGTGTTGTTGTTGCTGTGAGTGCCTATGTTCTGTAGCCTTCAGTGTCCCTGTGCCTGAGCTGTGTGACCGTGTGTATTTGTGTTTATTTGTGTAGTTTTGCAGTAGAGTGTGAGTGTGCTGGCCAATGTGTGTATATTGTGAGTTAGTAAGTGTCCGTTTTGCTGTATGTCAGTGTGTGTGTGTGTGGTGTGAGATGTGTACCTGGTGCCCATGGTATCCCCCGATGATGTGTTTGCTGGCTCTACAAGCTATTTTTAAGGTAATGATACAGGTAGGTGTACGTACTTATGTTTGCTGTCGTCCATGGCGGCGATGATTTTGTTGTCTTTCAGCGAGCATGAGCAGCGGCATGACATTTGAGAAGAACACAATGGCAGCTCCAGAAATATGTAGCTATCTGTAGGTGAGGTCTCCCTTTATAGTGTCCATTTCTGCCAGCTTCTCCCTGGTGGTTGGACCGCCACAGTCACATTGGCGGTGTGCAACCTCGTAATGACTCCAGCAATAACACAGGCTCCATTGGCCTGTTTGTATTTTCAGGTGACCATGGCGGTCTGTGCTGGCTGATGTGCTGGTGGACTGCTGTCAGTCTTCTGTGTCTACGACCGCCATACTCTTAATACTGCGGTACACTCTGCCAGAACGTTGGCTGTCAGACTGTCACCACCAACATGGCGGTTACTGGACTGCCAAACTCATAATGAGGCCCTCAGGGCCTCATTATGACTTTGGCAGTCTTTTCGCAAGACCGCCATGGTGGCGGCAATCCGACCACTGTATTAAGAGTCAAACACTGAAGACCGCCAAACAAAACCCACAAATCCAACACCACCGGGACACTGGAAGGCGGAAAACATGTGGTTCCACCACCAGCAACACCAGCCTCACAACTCCCCACCCACCAGATTACGACCGACAAATCACCACAGCGGTTCTGCCATGGCAGAAAACCATTGGCAGTCCAAACTGCTGTGCTCAAAAACTCACCTTAGCTAGAACACAACACCACATTGGACAGCTCGAATACCCCACACCTGACACACATACACACACCAGACACACCCATGCACAGCACTATATAACATAGCCCCCCACAACCCACAATCCTTTGTGACAAACACTACATACACAGACAGTGAGGACCCACAAACTCATTACTTAGCACATATACACCATAGGCACATATGCACTTCACACTCAGCAGACACCGCACAACCGCATGATCAACACTATACATAGATCACAACTACACACTAACACCACAACCAGCGACCGCCCCAGTCAAACACCCCCACCCCACCCCATTAAGCATCCTACACTGTACCCTGGCACACACAACACCCACCCCTACCCACAACACAACCACCATGTTCTGTTAAAATCCCCAACGCTTCACTGACGATGAGTTGAGGATCATAGTCATTAAAATCGTAGGGTAGAGCCACAACTGTTTGGGGAATAGGTACAGCAAAAGTCCATTGCCAGGAAAATGGAATTATGACAGAGAATAGATGACAGGGTCAACTCAGTGGGCAGCCGTCCACGCAAAAGGGAGGACATCAGGAAGAGGTAGAACGACCTACAGGGGAAGGTGTGTTTCATCACCTCCTGACACCAAATTGCTGCGCTGAAGACTGGCGGTGGGCCCCCACCTCCTCTCCCAGAGTTCACATCGCAGGAGGAGAAGGTCTTGGACATCCTGCATCCAGATGGATTGACTGGAATACCCAGTGGACTGGATTCTGATAAGTAACTAACATTCCCCTGCCACTAAATCATACAGTCTAGCATGCCTCTTCACCACCCACTCACTCCTCAATACACCTAATCTTCTACAACATCTCCCACCTAATGCCCCTATCCTGCATGTCACACCACTACCCTGCACCAATGCCCACACTGTCACTGCCAAGTGAACGGATAGCACTGCCAATCACAAACTCTATGACTCCCACAATCCACCTGCCCATCTACATTGAAACTGCAATGTGCACCTCACATCACATCTCTTGCATGTACGGCTATTGTACCAGCTACACTAACTGGATGCTTCGACTGATGACCACTACATGGCAATGAAAGCAATGCAGTGGCACAATACAGTGCCAACCAATGCCAAACACAGACACAGAACTGTCGCCAAACCTAAAGAACACTAATCCAGATCAACAATCCAAAAATAGACTGCACATGGGCTTGTATGTAAGAAGGGATAAACCATGCACAACATACACAGACAGGACAAGCAATCTTGCATACACATACATACCCCCCTCCCACTTGGACACCATGCTGCAATGTTCAGCCATGTCACTCACAACTAGCAAGCCTCAATTGCCATATGCTAACAGGGCACACCTGCCATGTGAACCATCACACAGTAACCATCACACAGGAACAGAACCTACACACCGACCTAAAGTTACCAAGTCTGACTGACAACAAGCCCTATGGAGCATGGCACATATCACTATCCAACATCCACAAACTGTGTTAGCAGTGCAGCACCTGTCATTGCCATTGCTGGGAATCAAGTCAAGCCACTGTATGCTTCAGACAAAGACACAACCATACACACCTCCACCATTTAACCCTCTCTCACTCCATCCACAGGTACCCCTGCCAGTGCCACCATGGAGAGGATACCAGAGACTGCCAGCCCTCCTCAGAATGAAGACATCTAGGACAACCCCGCTGGATGTCTTGACAGTGACAACCTACCTTACCCATTTGGGTCCACTGCGCACTCTACCATTCCCTGCTTCACCCTGCCCACATCAACTCCCCCCTGTGGCACCAACATCACAGCCAAACCTTCATCCTCAAACCTGTGTCCTAAGAACTGTTCAATCAATAGTGTGTCCCACAGTACAGGGACCTGAGCCGACCCTTACACCTAAGGCAATGAAGGTCCTGCTGACACTGGGAATGGGCACACCGTGCCAGGGGCACAGCACATGGGAGCAGGGTACGTGGGAGGGAACCTGTGGGCCAGAGGACAGGGCACCAAAGGCAGTCACCTGACCAGAAAGCCATCTCCCAAGTCCTGGGAGCATACCATCAATCCCAGGATAGGATGGGGCAGATCATCAACATGTTGGGGCAAAACCAAAGGCTGCAGAGGGAATGCCACCAGGAGGTCATACAGCACTGGCAGGCCCACAATGCCACCAGGGCCTACATTGCAGGGGTGGTCAGGGAAAGTAATACTGCCCTGTGTGCTTCTTCCACCCACCAGCAGGCCCCTTCCACTAGTCACAACACTTCTGAGCCCTCAATATCTGCAGCAGCTGGTGGAATGGAGGCCCTTCCAGGGGAGCCACAGCGCACAAGAACCCCCCCCCCACAAACATGGACATCCATCCAGACATCCGCCTACAGAAGATGCCAAGACAAAACCCACTGCCAGGAAGTCACCCTATCCTGATATGTCTCCCTTATGTGCCACTGAGACACCCTGTTGACTGTTCAATGACATTTCCCCACTTTTCCCAAGGTCCTTGGACAATGGACCTGGGCTACCCACAGCTGTGCCACCTACTCTGATGATTTCAACCACGATGACCCCACTCATCCCCTGATGGCAATTAATGTACAGTAAATACTGTAGATCACAGCAAATGCATAAGTGTCTTTATTTGTACTATTACAAAAAAGTGTTCTGCAATATGTTACGTGGGCATGGCCTCCTAAACCAACAGGCAGTGTAAAGGACAGCAGAAGGAGGCATCCTCTGCAGGAGACACATAACAACAGACATGTCCCAGGGTAGATGTAAGGGGGTCACTAGTCCAGTGTGCACAGAGATGAGACCTGTTACAATACAGGTACAGACACATTGAAGATTGTGATGACAGGTGTCAAAACAGAATACACATCCAAATGCACACATGCCAATGAGCTAAGCCCTCTCTCTCAGTAGACGTGCCATCATGTGTGGGACATTGCTGTTCCTCAGAATGAAGGAGTCATGCACAGATCCTGGAAACTTGGCTGTCACTTGGGAGATGTACTGGTCTGCCACACACACTACCTGAATATTGATGGAGTGGTATTTTTTGCTGTTTCTATACACCCATTCATTGGCACTGGGAGGGAGTAACACTATATAGGTGCCACCAATGGCCCCTATCACATGAGGGATGTGTACCATCTCATAGAAGTCTACCTTCACATAGGCCAATTGCGCACATTGGGGGAACCTGATGTGGCTGTCCAGGTGTTTCAAGAAAGCACACAGTATATCATTCAAAACAAGACTGAACATGGGATATGACATCCCTGCTGCCAAGCCCACTGTATTCTGAAAGGATCATGTGGCAAGAAAGTGTAGCACTGACTTGGATGTGGGAGGGAGAGCATAAAGATTACATATGGCAGGCAAGAGTTCTGGCTCCAACTGGGTTCAAAGACCCATAATTGTGTGATGATTCAGAGGATAGGTGTGGATGATATTCCTCTCCTCCAGGGTTACAAGATCCACCAGTGGACGGTAGACTGGTGCATGTCTCACTCTCTTCCTGAAAGGCCATCTAGGATAGAGAGGAGAGAACGTACAACGTGAGAAGCACTCCACACATGTCATTTGAACATGTCCTCATTGCACACACCTAACACTATACACATGCCTCGCACGGCTGACACACACTATATTGGGCATGCTGTGTGGCATGGGCACCATCCTTGCTGCACATTGGTGGCCCTGATTAGTAGTTTGTAACACACATCAATTGTGCAATGTTCCTTATCTGGCACATTGAGCTGTTCTGCACTTAACATGTATGTAGTCATGCTATATACCTATTTAGTTACATCGCCTATGATGCTCCGAGCATCTGGACATGCACTTCATGTGACAACCAGTCATGTGACATCACTTTGTCATGCATGTCACATGTAGCAGCCTAACCATGATGGCACAACATAGGCCTGCCCCGCATTCTGGTAAAAAAAAAAACGTGCATGGTGCAGCAAGGCATGATATGTGCATAAAATGACAACCACCTGTCCTGCTGCACAGGACAGTTGGAAGTGACCTAAGTCCACCAGCGTATGTTGTCATGGCAGTAGGCGGTCGCAACCGCTATGCAACTTCTCATTGGTTAACATTGCTGCGTATGGACGACTGGAGGCCAATGGTGATCCGGTATGCGGTGGCTGTGATCGCCATTTTCTGCAGCCTTGCTCACTTGACTCCTGACACTCTTGCAAGCAAGACCTCCTCAACATGAGCCACTGTGTACTGTCTCTGGAAGCCATCATGCTACGTTCTGCAGGTGATAAGGCCCCAGCCTTGACACAAGAAGAGCTGGAGAAGCTGGTGGAAGGGGTTTTACCCCCATATAGACAGCTGTATGGGGCACGAGAGGTGCAGGTGAGCTCAATACTATAATCATGTGTGATAGGGGTGTGTGTGAGGGTGAATGGCATAAGTGTGGCGGTCTGGGAGTACATGCATGCAGGGTACATAGGTGGTCATTCTGACCCTGGCGGTCTTTGACCGCCAGGGCGGAGGACCGCGGGAGCACCGCCGACAGGCCGGCGGTGCTCCAATGGGGATTCCGACCGCGGCGGTAAAGCCGCGGTCGGACCGGCACCACTGGCGGGGTCCCGCCAGTGTACCGCGGCCCCATTGAATCCTCCGCGGCGGCGCAGCTTGCTGCACCGCCGTGGGGATTCCGACCCCCCCTACCGCCATCCAGATCCCGGCGGTCGGACCGCCGAGATCCGGATGGCGGTAGGGGGGGTCGCGGGGCCCCTGGGGGCCCCTGCAGTGCCCATGCCACTGGCATGGGCATTGCAGGGGCCCCCGTAAGAGGGCCCCTACATGTATTTCACTGTCTGCTGCGCAGACAGTGAAATACGCGACGGGTGCAACTGCACCCGTCGCACAGCTTCCACTCCGCCGGCTCGATTCCGAGCCGGCTTCATCGTGGAAGCCTCTTTCCCGCTGGGCTGGCTGGCGGTCTGAAGGCGACCGCCCGCCAGCCCAGCGGGAAAGTCAGAATTACCGCAGCGGTCTTTCGACCGCGGAACGGTAACCTGACGGCGGGACTTTGGCGGGCGGCCTCCGCCGCCCGCCAAGGTCAGAATGAGGGCCATAGTGTTGAGGCGTGCAAACCGTGATGATGGGTGTGTGTAGGCATTTGGTGATTCTGATGCTTACACTGCTGTTGGTATGGTGCCAGTCTACATGAATTTCTCCTTCTGTCTGTGTCACCCATTCAGGTAAATGCGCATCAGAAAAAAGGGATCTGGCATGCCTTCGCCAAGTAAGTGGGAACCTGGGGGTCCATGCCCGGCGGACCACCCATTGTTACAAGCGGTGGGGCAACCTGAGACGCGGGGCCCGGAAGACAGTAGAGGCCCAGCTGGGGATGTCCTCCTAATGAGGCGTTTTAGGGCAGCACAGCAGTCACAAGGGGATGAGTAATAACTGTATCCTGGAGCTTGGCTGGCCTTAAATGGGATTAGGTGCCTCACTGCAGGCAATTTCACATTGTCATTGATGCTACATGTTCATCGTCAATTGGCAATGGGTATTTGGCAATCTGGCAGAGTATCTTTAGTAGATGTGTTGCCGTGCTATACTGTAAATAGATGTATATCTCACATTTCCATTCCCCTCCATGTCTGTAATATGGATATAAACTGAGGACATAGGCACGTCTGATTCCATCCTGGCCATGCAATGGGTGTGAGTGTTTGGATCACCCTAAGCATTGTGTATGACCAGCTCCATCCATCTGCATTAGTGCCTGACACCTCAGAGTCAAGTGTGCTGCCAAGCTGTAAATGCTACTGTGTAACTCTCCTTTTATCACTCGGACAATGTTCATCATGGGCTGTATCTGGTATTGACAGGTTGTAGGGCTGCCAATACAGTTCCACCACAGAAATGGCCCTCATGTGACATGATTATAGGCCTGATAGCTGACTTGACATATATTAGTAATCTGCTGACTGTAGGGTATGTGTAGGTAGGCAAACTTGGAGACTTCGATATGTAAAATATATGTGACCTGACTGCACAGATCATGCATCCCTTGGAGCTATACTTGGGGAGATGTGGGATGTGGTCCTCTAACTTATCGGCTGGTACTAAAGGTGGTAAGTGCCCTGAGTGATCCCTAATTGTCACCATGGTGTGCATATGGCATGCATGACAAAGCCCTAGAAATTCCTATGCTGCAATGCTGAATAACTGCCTCCATCATGTCACAATTGAAATTTGGGGGCACACCTGATGGCCTGTGACAATTACAGCTTGATTTGGGCAATAGGTAGTGGGAGATAATGAGTGGTTTGGGTTTGCATGAAACGTGGCGTGTTGATGTGATTCACATTTTTGATTCAGACTCCTCTGGCTGCCTTATAGTGGGATATGTAAACGGTGTACAACCAGTGGTGTTTGTCCATGTGTGCCTAATGAATGATAAACATAACCCTCTGAGATGTGTGTTGTCTGGCCTCTGTGACAGGTTTTGCCATATGTGGAATGGTGTGTGTGAGGCTGGAGTTGTCATGGTGTGTAGTCCAACTGGTGTACCTGCATATGTGGTGGTATTGGAAGTGTCCCTGATGTTCAATGTGTGTTCCAGTGGTACTTCTGTGGTGATACTGCACTCAGTGGATGTGGATGGATATGTTATACATGGTACATGGCCCATTGTGGTGCACTTAGCAGTGTGCTGAGTAGTGTAAAATGTGTTGGGTGTCAGCTGCACTGGCTCTGTGATGGGATCTGACTGGTCACATGGCTATACCACAGATTTGCATGGTACACATAAAATGTGCACTGTTTGGGTGACTTGTATTGGCTAACTCAGAGTAGTTCTCCATTATGGCATGACTGTACTTAGTGGCCTGCCTGCCATGTAATGTGACAGGTAGGTGCAGTGTGGTCTGTGAGTGGCGTTGTCTTCACTGTGATTGACATGTCACAGGGGATTGTTACTGTAGAGGTCTGTGTTGTGCTCAGCCAGCTGCACATCCTATGGGTGAAAGGGGTATGGAGAGCTAAGATGTCTATCCAGGCATACTATTGATGATGATAAGTATTGTCATAAATGAACATGTTTTGCCATGTCTATAGGAGGTACATGTTGACTCTTTTCCTCCTATCTGTCTCTCTCCCTTTCTCGCACTCTCTTTGTGTGCGTCAGCATCATCTGGTGAAAGAGAAGGGGCACAGGTGAGTGGGGAATCAGCAGCCCAAGGGACCGAAGAAGCTGGCAGCAGTGAGAGCGAAGGACCCAGTGGGACATAGGGTGAGGGGAGTGCCACGGGGAGACTGGATCTACCACCTTTTCTTTGGAATCCTCTTTTGGTGGACACTCCCTGGTGGACCCATTTGGGACCACCCCAGCACCATCTTTGTCCACTACCCCCTTATTACCACTGCCCTCCCAGTTGCTCCCCACCCAGTTGCCCATGCCCACACACCCAGGAGGGTGGGCATCTCCTTCGCTGCAGGCACCTCTACCCCTGCCCCAGTCAGCTCTGCTGCCCTCAGTGAGGAGGCTATTGACCTCCTGAGGTCCAGCCCTATGGGTCAGTCGACCATCATCAATGCCATCCAGGGACTGGCAGCTTAAGTCCAACAGAGCAATGCATTCATGGAGGGCATTCACTGTGCCATGGCTGTCCTACAGAGATCTTTCAGGCTGTGGCCTTCACACTGATGGCAGGCAGTGCCCCTTTGTCTTCTATCCCCCTCCACTACCTCTACCCAAACCTCTCTCCTCAAACCCATCCAAAGCACACGTACACACAAGCATGCATCCACCTCAACAGACAAGGGTAGCTCAGACAAACACAAGTACCACAAGACACACTACCGACATGCACACAAGCAATACCCACCTGCAGACACAACAACATCAACTCCCTGCACTGACTCCTCTGCCACCCCCTCCCTCAGAGACACTACACCAGACATACCTGCAGCCAACACACCATCATTGACGGATCCAGCTGCCAGTCCTTTCTTACCCACAGTCAGCACAATATTAGACCCGCAGACATCCACTCCAGTAACCAAATCTGCACCCACTATAACCACAAACACCCCCACAAGCATCACATGTACCATACCTGTAGACACCACCCCAGCAGACAGTCAGCAAACCACCATGGCATCTCCCTGCAGGTCCTCCCTCCCCCAAGATACCTAACCGTCCACACTAACCCACCCAACAGACAGCCAGCACCCACAAGCATTCCAAGTACGCACCTGCACCCAAGGCATCCACCAAGACACATCTCAGAACCACTCCCTCCTCTCTCAAACCCTGTTGCCCTTACTGCCCCTGTGTGTCTAAGAAGCATTTCCTCGCAGAGTTTTCCCTGTTCCCTATCCCTCTCCCAAACCATGAAACGCCCAAGCGCTCTGTGTCCCTCCCCATGTCCAGCCCTTCTACCTCCAAGTCATTCCCTGCCCCTCGGTAGTGCCCATGCCCCTCCCTCTGCCAAGAAGTCTGCCCCTCCCATGCCCAAGGCCAAGAACTCCCTTCCTAAGACCAGACCAAAGCCCAAAGGACCACTCTCCCAAGCCCTAACCTCCTCCTCGACCCTCTATACCTGAGTTGCCTGCATGCCCCCTTGATGCCTCTACCCTCTGGAGGGCCTTATGCAGTCAGGTGTCAAGTAGGAGCAGGGTGAAGTGCCATTAGTGCATTGGCTCTTAGAACTTTGGACTGGCTAATGACCACATTGATGTACATAGTTCAAAATTATTTATGATATTTATTGTTGTGAATACCACAACCTGGTGTTGGGTTCGATGGTGACATACTCATCCTGCCTTTCTTTCTACATGGCTGTTTGGTGTTTGTGGCCTTTGGTTTTTGTGTGTTTGGTTTCAGAGTGAGGGTGAGGTTAGAATTGACCCAGACAAGTCCAGAATAAAGGGGGAGGAAAGGGTTCCCATGCCCCATCTGAGAAAAAGAGTGGTAGTTCTGGTGGGTGGTGGCCCAAAGCATCCCATTCCCAACCCGCTGCTTTGGGTGTTCCTAGCTAGGACACAGGAAAAGGGGCTCTGTCTTTCCAAAGAAATCACCCACTGGTGGGACCTCTATAGGGGTGGCCAATGTGGCCTTAGGGGGAAGTAGTCCCCAGGGGCAGGTCATGGACCATGCCTTCATCTCCTTCAGTTGGGAGGTGGACTCAGAGGGTAAGCTGGTGACACCTGAGGGTGGGAGTCGTCACTTACACCAGGTGGGAGTGAATGGGTTCCCAGTCACAACTCTGAGGGACACAGGGGCTAATCTTACCATGATGGTGGAGAGACTAGTGTCACCAGAGCAGTACACCGGCCAGGTGAAAAGAGTGACTTAAGCCATTTGGGACGATTTCTTCCACCCCATGGCCCTGGTGTCCCTAGAGTGGGGTGGGGTGGGGAGGTGACCCAGAGGTGGGTCATAGTTAGTCCCCAGTTGCCCATTGACTTCTTTCTGGGGAATGAGTTACCCCTAGTGTCAGGAGAACGGAGAGGGTTGACCCCTAAGGGCACCCTCACAGTTCTGCTGTCTGGCAGTGCCACTCCACAGAAGAGGGTACGTGAGCCCAGATGTGGAGGCAAGGTGAGGAAGGACTCACACTTGTCCTCTGTTCAGCCTCAGCGTGCAGACCCTGGGCTGGGTGACTAGTATCAGGGACCCACCCCTGAACTCCCTAGCAGTCCCCCAGCTGGAGGACAAGCTCATCCAAAGGCCCCACTCAGGGTCTCCACTAAGCAGTGGATTGCCTGGGGCGTGTCTCCTGATACTGACAGCTGTCAGTGGTATCTTTTGGTTACTGTCCTTGTGGACAGAGTTTTCCCTGGGTTGGGGACAGAAGTCAGGCCCAAGGAATGGAACGGGCCACATCACTTTGTTGGCCATGGTGGTACTGTCTGCATACTGGGATGCATCTGTGAGCAAATTAAAGTCAGGAGCTTCACAGATGGAGTCCTCGTTGATGAGAAGGGTTCCCCATGGGTCAGTTCAGTGGCCCCAGAAGTATCGACAGAGGAGCCTCACTGAGTTCAGATAAGTGTTGAACTGGCAAGTGCCCCTGCAGTAGTGGCCCATTGTCAATGTTTTATCGCCTTAAGCAGGGAAGTACATCAGAGTGTTGATTAGCCTACCCTGGATTTAGGCTGGAAGGGGGATATGTTGGAAATGGCCTTTCTGCAGGGTCATCCCCAAACTTTTTGACTTCCTCCTTCTCTTTTTCTGACCTCATTTTTGCTGGCTTTAGGTCTCTGCGGACTTCACTACTGCTAATCAGTGCTAAAGTACATATGCTCTCTCCTTAAAACATGGTGACATTGGCTCATACCCAATTGGCTTATTTAATGTACTTGTAAGTCCCTAGTCAAGTGCACTACATGTGCCCAGGGCCTGTAAATTAAATGCTACCAGTGAGCTGCAGCACTGGTTGTGCCAAACACATAAGTAGCCCCCTAACCATGTCTCAGTGCCTTTGTGCGCAGTTTCACTGCCACTTCGACTTGGCATTTAAGGTACTTGCCGAGCCTTATTCTACCTATAAGTCACCCCTAAGGTAGGCTCTTGGTAGCCCACAGAGCAGGGTGCTATGCAGGTAAAAAGCAGGACTTGAACATGTGTGTTCTATATGTTCTGGTAGTGTAAAACTCCTAAATTTGTTTTTACACTGCTGTGAGGCCTGCCCCTTTCATAGGATAGTATTAAGGCTACCCTCATATACTGTTTGAGTGGTAGATCCTGATCTGAAAGAAGTAGCCAGGTCACATTTAGTATGGTCAGAATGGTGATACAAAATCAAGCCTCATGGTGAAGTTAAATTTTATATTACTATTTTAGAAATGCTACTTACCCTTAAATCCTTCTGTTACTTCTAATCCACATCTGGCTAGGTTCAGTTGACAACTCTCTTGTGCATTCACTCAGACAAACCACAAACACAGGATGCTCAGCCCCACTTGCGTACATTTGCATATTGAATGGGTCTTCCAGGGCTGGGAGGGTGGAGGGCTTGACACTTACATGTCAAAGCACAGTAGCCTGTCCTCACACAAAGGACTGCCACACCTCCTACTGGGACCCTGGCAGACAGGATGGAACTGAAAGGGGACCTTGTGCACTTCTAAGCCACTCTTTGAAGTCTCCCCCACTTCAAAGGCACATTTGGGTATGTAAGCAGGGTCTCTGACCCTACCAACTTAGACACCTCTTGACAAGATACTCTTGTCACAGACACTTCCTGGAGAAGAGAACCTGAACCAGAACCAGAACCTGCAAGCTGCCAAGAAGAACTGCCTGGCTGTCCAGCGGACTCACTTGACTGCTTTCTGTGAAGGACTGCTGCCGGGCAGTTGCCCTGCTGCCTTGCTGCTATCTGGCTGTGCTGAGAAGTGCTCTCCAAGGGCATGGATAGAGCTTGCCTTCTGTTCACTGAGGTCTCAGGGCCAAAAAGGCTTCATATCTGCAAGAAGAACAGCTTGTGTGGCGAAAATCGATGCACAGCCTGCTAGAAACAACTCACAGCCTGCATCACAGTGAAACATTCACTGCACGCCAAACCGGAACAACGCAGCCCGACTTCACAATAAGAAGATCGATGCAGCGCCAGCGTAGTGACCAGAAATCCAACGCACGATCCACTGGATAGACGCACAGCCGAGCCGGAACAACGCAGCCTGGCTTCCAGAGAGGAATTGATGCACCACCTGCCGTGCAGTAGAAATTTCCACACAACACCCACCAGATCGACGCAGCCCCTGTTACTTCATCCTGTCAGCACTGGAATTTAACACATCATCCCCGGGGTGTCTGAAAACTCCTCAACCCGAAGAGGGTCCAAGACCGAGCCCCGGAAAGTGATGCAAAGCCTTACCTGCATGAAAAATAAACGACGCATCGATGTATGCGGCCCGAGAAATTGACGCACACCTCCTTGTTTTCCACGTATCTCCTCCTCTGCTGTTCTTTGCGGAGATTTTGAAGACAAATCAGGTACTTTGGGCCATATTTATACTTTTTGATGCAAAACTGCGCCAACGCAGTTTTGCGCCAAAAAAATTAGCGCCGGCTAACGCCATTCTGAAGCGCCATGCGGGTGCCGTATTTATTGAATGACGTTAGCCGGCGTTAGCCGCCGGCGCTGTCTGGTGTGCGTTAAAAAAAACGACGTACACCAGGCAGCGCCGGCGTAGAGGGAAAATGGCGTATGGGCGTCCACAAATGGTGCAAGTCAGGCTGAGGCAAAAAAATCACCTCAGCCCGATTTGCGCCATTCTTTTACGACGCCCAACCCCCATTGAAATGACTCCTGTCTTAGCAAAGACAGGAGTCATGCCCCCTTGCCCAATGGCCATGCCCAGGGGACTTCTGTCCCCTGGGCATGGTCATTGGGCATAGTGGCATGTAGGGGGGCACAAATCAGGCCCCCCTATGCCACAATTTTTTTTAAAAAAAAATACTTACCTGAACTTACCTTAATGTCCCTGGGGTGGGTCCCTCCATCCTTGGGTGTCCTCCTGGGGTGGGCAAGGGTGGCAGGGGGTGTCCCCGGGGGCAGGGGAGGGCACCTCTGGGCTCATTCTGAGCCCACAGGTCCCTTAACGCCTGCCCTGACCCAGGCGCTAAAATCCGGCGCTAATGCAGGTTTTTTAGACCCGCCCACTCCCGGGCGTCATTTTTGCCCGGGAGTATAAATACGACGCATATGCATCGGAGTCATTTTTTAAGACGGGAACGCCTACCTTGCATATCATTAATGCAAGGAAGGTGTTCACCAAAAAAATGACGCTAACTCCATGAACTTTGGCGCTAGACGCGTCTAACGCCAAAGTATAAATATGGAGTTAGTTTTGCGTCAAATTTGCGTCTAAAAAAATGACGCAAATTCGGCGCAAACGGAGTATAAATATGCCCCTTTGTGTTTGCAAGAGAAATGTATTGCTTTTAAGAGACTAAAGACACTTTATATCATTTTTACAGTGATATTCTAAAATATACTTATTGCATTTTAATCGTTTTTAACTGCATTTATCAAGATAAATAATATATATTTTTCTAAACACTGTGTGGTGTATTTTTGTGGTGTTCTACTGTGTTATTGCATGATTTATTGCACAAATACTTTACACATTGCCTTCTAAGTGAAGCCTGACTGTTTAGGGCCAAGCTGCCAGAGGGTGGGCACAGGATAATTTGGATTGTGTGTGACTTACACTGTCCAGAGTGAGGGTCCTTGCTTGGACAGGGGGTAACCTGACTGCCAACCAAAGACACCATTTCTAACAAATATGTTTGTGTTTGTTACACACATGTATGTATGTGATTATGTATTTTTTGTGTAGAGATGTGTAATGGTTGTGTTGTTTGCCCCATTTGTGTGTGCAGACGTGTGTGTGGTGGTGGCTATTTCATATGTGTAATGTGTGGTGTGTGCGTAGTGTGACATATGCTTTGTTGTATGGCAGTGTGATTATGTTGTTTGGTTGTGTGGTGTTGTTATGTGTTGTTGTAAGTGTGTGTTGTCACGTGGAGGTGTGCAGTGTGGAGGTGTGCCTAGCGTTTGTGTATTTGCAGTTGTGTTGTTGTTGGAGTGTTATAAATGTTTGTGTTGGACAGTGCCAGTGCCATGGGTGTGTAGGTTGGTGTGTGTATGTAGGGGTGTGTTTGTGTTCATATGGGTGTGTGGTTACAAGTGTGTGTGGCCATCGCATGCCGCCCGGCTGTGTATGTTGGGTGTGCCTGGGTACTGCTGCCTTTCCCTCCAGTGTCCGGTAGGTGTGTATTTACACTTTTTGTCTTTGCAGCTGGTTCCGGAGTCATTGTGCCAGGAGGAGCAGTGGGAAGACTTTCAGTTCTGGTTCCATGACGGCTCCAGGCAGGTATGTGTTCCTGAAGGTGAGTGTTTCCTTTTATAGCGTTGGTTTCTGCTGGGGTTTTCATGGACGTGCTACCACGGTGGAAACCTCTGCGGTGTGCAGCCTTGTAATGTGTCCAGTGGAAACATGGTCCCCGCCGGTCTGTATGTGCTGACCTCTGTCTGCGGCGGCCTGACTGCATTTGCGGTACTGGCAGTAGTTTGGCTGTGTTCTGTTGGGAACACCGCTATGGTCATAATTTAGTGGTCTTCAAAGCTGAGCCGTCAGCAGTCTGACCGCTACCACCAACATGGCGGTTCTGGGAACGCCAATCTCATAATGACCCCCTTAGTGTTAAGTCTAAGGTCTCTTGAAGGCAGTGCATATCCACTTCCCCCATTTTTTAATCATAATTTTATGGGGAGGGACCTGCTTCCCATTCCCACATTGCATATTTAACGACATGTATATCATCTTGTGGTCAGACCAGCTACAAGGTTCAATGCAATGATTTAAGATTACATTCTTTGAGGATCACCCCACCAGATTAAGTATATGCCTCAAACAATGTGTAGGCCGTTTTATATGTTTTATTAAATGTAATGAGTTCATTAACTCCAAGAATACTTTGCCTTTGTGTCATACATTTGGTTCATTTGCTCAATAATTAAATTCTTCTACTATGAAGATATTGTTGTAATTTATTGCTAATAAATACACAATATCATAGAAACGTAAAGGAAAATTGATCATGTAGTGTGGGGGGGCAATAAACTATCATACTCGTTATTGGAATATTGCCTCCTTCTACTTTACACAAGGGAAACTCCAAACCTAAAATTGGGTCGACTTCAAGTTAAGTAACCACAAAAGTCTGTTTAATAATGACAGCTACTCCCCCTCCTATCTTACCCTGTTGTTGACTCACTTTCAATATGAAGTAACCATCAGGAGTGGCTTCTAATAAAGAGAATTCAAAGGTGTCATTTAAACATGTTTCAATCAGAATAAGGATATTGGCTGTCTTGTCCTTAAAAATTAAAAAAAATCTAAACTGTGCTTAGCAAGTGATCTAGTGTTTAGTACACTAATAGTTAATGATTTCGCTCTCTTCCGCTTATGAGCCCCTAATAGGATGGTGAAAGCTCCTTTCCTAGGCTGATTAGATGTGCTTTTATTCTGTTTCACTTTTTGTTTGGTCCCATGCTTGCAGTATCCTATTACCTTGTAAAATCATTAGTATGCCAGAAGGAGGAATTGAATTTACCTGAGTCCAGCCTCGAAGTTGAGAAGAGGAATAAGCCACAAAACTAGCATAGTAGCTACCCATTTGGATGGGATGGATGCAGACAGACTTGCCTTTCGTGCGTCATTTTGACGCCGCGAGGACCTGCGGCGCCCCACTTGCGGACCGCTGTCAGATCGGTGGTCGAGAGTCCTGGACAGCCATTTCTGCTGCAAGTCACGTTTTGAGCTGCGTTTTGGGCCGCTGCCTATTTTTCGGTCCACAGCATGACCAGTCAATCTTTCTTTGGGTGCTGCTTCGCTCTACGCCCGCTTTTCGCCCTTATAATCTCTCTTACCTATTCTTTCTGCCTTTTTCTTTTTTCTTGTTTTCTCTTTCTTTATGGTTTTCCTCTTAGCCATCTTTTCTTTGTCCCAGGAGTCTGTGTTTCCTTCTCTGCATGCTTTGCTTCCTCTTTTACACCATGGCTATTTTTCCATTCACTCAAATGTGGCTTTTCCCAATTCAAGATGGTGTCTTTGGAACTTCCGGAGTGTCACTTCCTGTTTTCCAGTATAGAAGCACAGTTGGTCTTGTGTTCCTTGCGTTGCAAACACTTCCGTTCTGGTGGTGCTCCTCGCTCCTGTTTCCGGTGATTTTTGGACTTTTCCTGTTTTTTCTTGGCTGCAGTCTTGCTGTTTCCAGTTTATATTACGCTTCTCTTTTTTCTTACTTCCTTTCCAGGAGTTCCTTGCTTCTGAGGATTTTCCCAGGACTGGGTTTTTTCTTCTGGGACTCCTTCTGGAGGTCACTGTCTGCTTGTTGTTACTCTATCAGCAGCACCGTGGCTACTGGAAAGGGTCGCCCTTACCTTGGTCAGTCCAGGACCAGCAAGAGACCAGGTGGTGCCTCGAGATTGACAAACAATCGCGGTAAGAAGCTTTCAGATCATGACAGTCATTGGGCGCCAGCAGCATGCCCTTTGTGCTTCCATGCATCAAGCTTGTTTAAATAGGCTCCCTGGCACATCTAGATCTCTGACCACTCTGAAAATGACACTCCCACAGCCTGGCCCCACCCGACTTCAACAATGCAGCCCCTCATAGATCCAGCTGTAAAGGTGCATTGCACAAAAACAGGTTCATTAAGAGTTAATTTTGTCCAACTAAGAACAATTAAACAGTGAAGAACCCTGTTGTTCCAGTTATTAAAATTATTTTTAAGTTTTAAGAGAAAGTTTATTAATACTTAATACAGTACTCAAAAAATATATAAATACATTTGATGGTACAAGTAAATAGTACAATAACTGTTCAATTACATGAGAAAATATTCTTTGAGAAACACAATGGACCTATTAATACCTCGAAAGGTGAAAATATATGCAGTTTGAGATACATATACATTGGAAATTATAAAAATATATAAGTAAGTACATTAAATGTAATGAAAAACAATTCATGGAGGTTTAGAAACGTCTTCATTTTTAGGAAAATATTTACATGAAGAATAGGACAAAAAGTTTAGGTAATGTGTAACAGGTATCCATAACATATCTTGATTAATAGCAAGGGATAAGGGAGAAAAATAAGCTCTATCTAGTCTATGATTATAACATACACCATACCACCAAGCTTGAAAGAATAATTTAGGAGAGTCCTTCTAATTTTACGTAATTTGTTGAAAAGCAACAGCTAATAATAAATCTAAGATTAAGATATTTCCTTTTTGATACCAATACCATTCTTCTGCAAGACTGCCCAAAAGTATACTTGAAAAACGTAGGGTAATTTGAGTGTTAAAAATAGTGTTTATTTGATTCCATACTTGTACCTAAAATTGAAATGTAAAAGGACAATCAAAAAGCATATGTTTAAGATCTGAGAATGGCTTATAACAAGACCAACAAGAGGACAGAGGGTTAGAATTACTTTTATATAAAAATTATGGTGTGATTAATAATCAATCATATATAAAAAATAAAGTTTGAATCACATTAGTGGCTTTTGTGGATTTTTGTATTTTAATCCACACCTTATTTCATAAAGAAATTGGAAATGACGTGACCAAGTCTTTCTTCCACTGCAATTCTATTGCAAATCTAGGTCTTTCATCAGGAAATTATATTTGGTAAATATGAAATGGAGACTGTAATAGAAGATTCTTAATTGGAGAAGGTCAGACAAAAGGTGTTTGCTGAGCTGGAAAAAGTTGATATGGACTATTTACGACAAGTATTAAAACATCATATTTTCTAGTAAAAGACGACAGAAAAGAAAAAAGTTGCGCCTGTGGACAAGAATGGGGTGATTCATTTTCAAACAGTTGGTGCACCCATCTTAACCCCTTTAAATGCCACATTGTCCACTAAATAGTTCTATTATTCAACTAGATGTATTTATTATACCAACTTGACAAATTCAGAAACTTCGCTTTGTCTCTATTGTATGGAGCAAACATTGGCTGTTGGATTCTGCATGGGTTTTGCAAAATAGGAAGATAAATAGATGTTGGCTTATTTGATAGAGCTAATACCTCCAGAAATGTAAAGGGGTTAACAAATTACTTTTCAACTTCAACCCATAATGGTGAAATAGTAGAATCATCCTCATTTAATAAATAAGAAGCTTGTTGAAGGGAAAAGGCAATATGATATGAGCCGCGATCTGGAAAATTAACCCCTCCAAAGAGTTTAGGTCTCATTAATTTTTGCAAGGGACATTCTAGGTTTATTATTATGCCATACAAATTTAGCTAAAATAGAATTCACCTTCTCAAAAAAATGACATGGGATATTAATTGGAATGGTTGATAAGTAAAAGAGGATTACAGGGAGCAACATCATTTTAAGAGAATCTACTCTACTCCACCAGGATAAATATAAAGGATTCCATTTAGATATGAGTGATTCAAGAGTAGAAAATAATTGTAAAAAATTATAGGAAATTGTATCTTTAAAAGAAGGTTTAAACCAAAGACCTATAAATTTAATTGTATTATTATTCCAGTGAAAGTCTGATGATTTCAAATGTTCAGGAAGGTAGAATTTATTTAATGGAAGTATTTCACACTTATCTTTATTTAATTTAGAGCCCAAAATGGAAGGAAAAGTCTCTACATCGAACAGGAAAGTAGGAAGTAAAGATTGCGGATTTGATATAAAAGGTAAAATATCATCAGCATGGCCAGAACATTTTACCTGCCTTTCCCCAAATTGGAAACCATTCAAATTTGGATTATCTCTAAATTTCATTAAAAAGGGTTCCAAAGCAAGAACCTACAGAAGCGGTGACAATGGACATCCTTGACGAACTCCTCTATAAAGTGAGAAAGAGGGAGAAATGAGACCATTTAGAAAAATAGCTGCTTTAGGGGAGGAGCGTAGTAATGAGATTAGATTTATGAAATTAGTTCCAAAACCAAACCATGAAAGTGTCAAAAAAATAAAAGGCAATTAACATGATCAAAAGCTTTTTCAGCATCAAGAGCAATTGCTGAAAGGGAGTCTTTAAAAGCAACAGACGTACTTAGGGCCATATTTATACTTTTTGACGCAAAGCTGCGCCGGCGCAGCTTTGCGTAAATTTTGTTAACACCGGCTAACGCCATTTCGATGCGCCGTGCATTCGTCAAATGTATACTTTGACGCACGGCGGCACAACCAACAGGTGGGAGTCATTATTTCGTGACGCACACAGCGGCGTCAAGTCGTAAAGGAAACCAACGTTAACGCGACGCAAATGACTGTGGGACGATTTACGACAGCGCAACCCGGAAAGCACTGGTTTTTTTTGCGCAATAGCGTCAAATTTACCAGCGAACACTGCCCTTTCAGCAGAGGAGAGCCAAAATGGATCCCAGATGCCACAACAGACCCCAGGAAGATGACAGCAGACCAGGAACCAGCCAGGATGATCCATACAGGAACCAGGACATTTTTTGAAAAAAAAGAAAGTGTCGCTTCAGTGCAGAGGAGCAGGAAATCCTGGTTAAAGAGGTGACGGAACACCAGCACCAATTGTTCATCACCTCTAAATTGCCAATCAGTAGGAGAGAGGCCATATGGCAAAAAATTGTGGACAAGATCAACAGTGTGGCTGAAGAACGCAGAACAGTCACCGAGTGTAAGAAACGCTGGCATGACTGCAAACGTAGGACAAAAGAAAAAATGGCCAGGAACAGGAAGGCAGCACTGCAGACTGGAGGGGGGAGTCCAGCACACCAGGAGGCCCTGGACCACATGGAGGAGATGGTCGCAGCCGTCATCCCTGAGGAGATCGTCACAGGGATTCAAGGACAGGACAGCGCAGACTACCACGACACAATGCACATGCAGGGTAAGTCGCATGGGGAATTATAATGCAATAATGATAACTGCAACCGGGGGGGGAATACCTACTACACAATGCATGTAAGTCAGCATATATATGAAGTGGCATGGGTAAAGGGGCACGGCAGGGGGGCATGGCCAGCACAGACTGAAGCTGGGGCACGACAAAATACAGCACCAACAACAGTCCCATGGGGCCATCCTGTAATTACAACAATGGAGCCAAGGGAAAGCAGCGACAGGTGGGAAGGCCACTAAGTCAAACTTACATCCAGGCACTCGTCAGTCAAAATGTATCCTACATCAACTAGGTCCCTATCAGTAATCCAGTAGCCAAAACAACAACTGCAATGTAACTGCGACAACAGTTGACAATAACACCTCTGATCTCTGTGCAGCTATAGTAGCAAATGGCAGGAACCTCCCCATGGAACATACATACCTAAATTAGGGGGTGAGGATGACATCTGCAACTATTTAGAGAAATAAGACAAAGGCACCAGTACACTCAAATGCCAATGCCCATACTTGACACATACATCAGCCAAAGTAAACAGCAATAGGAGCCACACAGCACTAAGGACACACACATGCTGCATACGTCAGGGTCACTCACGTGCCTGGCTTACAAGGCAACATCACTAATGTCATACTGCTCAGACAACAACATTGAGGAGGGGACACATGCAACTGGTCACTGAAACACACCTGCACAGTCTGAGAACCAAATAGGACTTTGATACGATAAACAGGGCAATCCAATTAAACACACATTACCCAACATCATCTGGAAACATCAACAATGTTTACATCCATACCACATCCTAACATTGCCATGCATAGGATATGCCACATAACATGTAGATTTAGGTCAATGTGAATATAAAGTGTTTGGGGCAGGTCCTGAGAGGCAAGTGTGCTGCCAGGGCATTCACAACACCCACAGCCAGTCAAAGTGTAGTGTGGTAAGTTTTACGTATACTTTGCACATTAGCTTCAGGCTTTATGCCTTTGTGCACTTTGCCCTGAATGTACTTTTATTAATTTGCTAACAGCTTAGAGCATCTGTGCACTTTGCACTAAATGCTTGTTATTAGGCTTCGTATCAGTTATTTTGCAAATAGCCAGTTCTACGGTGTTGTTTTGTATTCATATCACACTGTTTTGCCTACTTCAGCACTGGAGTTCTCCATAACATATTCACTCTGTGCTCCAGTCAAGGATACAGTCTGGTACATTGCCGATAGACGTGGTAGGAGTTCAGATTTGGCATTCCTGCGTAGGGACACTTTGTCATCACGATGACATGTTAGTTATAAAATCACTTCCTTGTCCCAATACACGCAAGAGGGAGTTTCCGAACAGAGAACCACAACTAGACGCTGCCTGCCTTGCTGCAGATGCTGAACCAGATCACAGGCCATTGCTCAGATATGAGGGCTGATGTCTCCCCAGTGATTCAGACAGGCAAGCTCGAAGCTTAACATGCTGTGCTCTAAATAGAACAAGCAGAGGGAGAGTAGAAACAGTTAGGCACCATGATAGCTTTGTTCAAATGTTTTACACTCCTGGTGACTATTTCAATTCTACCATGTTGTATTGTTTGGGTTATTGTGGCTCACACCTAATTATCTAAAAGTCAGTTGTTTTATGAAATCATCATATAAAACAAATACTGTCTTTGTCATTTGTATATGAGATCATACTGGAAAAGAGAGAATTGGTTTGGATCTGAGTGACCACGACTTCCCTGAGAAGTTGCAAAGATGTCATGCGCTCGGCTGTCTAATCATTACTTTGCCGTGGGAGACATGAGGCACTGCTAGTTAGCCAGAGCAAAAAGAAAGAATTAGGGTGACAGAGTTATTTACAAGTGGGTCAGACTCAGTCCCCCACACCATTAGCTATCCTGCTGCCTAGAAATCCAGTAATCTCATGTAGGATAATGAGAGCCCACGCAACAAAATGTCTCTCCATAAGAATGGATATACACGGAGGGACGAGTGGGACAAAAAGATGGCTATTCCCAAATTGGAACAAAGCAACACCTAGAGGCAATTAGGCAGACAAGTCTGATAACTCTATATCATACATGTGACACACAGGTGGGCCATAGGCCTATAACAATGCCCATACGAAGGACAGCAGATACCAATACCAAACCAGAGCACAAAGTTAAGTCATCCAAAGGCTTGCATGTTATGGCAAAATTGTCACAACACAGACACACTAATTGTACCCTGTTTTATTGCAGAGGAACATGAATCTCCTGCCGATATGCCTGTCCCTGATTTCCCTGATGACATGGATGACGAGCCCATAACTATTTCCCAGGAGACCATCCAAAAGGTCCTTGAAACCCTCCAGACCCCACCTTCAGTCACAAGGAGGAGCACAGAAGAAGCAGCCATCACAGAAGAACCACCCACCACCCCAATTCTAAGACCTGCCAGCTCCAACACAGCTGAGGACTCTGACGACACTGGCACCAGCTTTGAAAGAACTGTAGTTGGGGTACAGCGGGAGCTGGCCAAGGAGGTGCGGGTGGGGATGCAAAACATGGCAGCCAGCCTTTAGGGGGTGCGTTCATGCATGACGTCATTTGCAGATCAGGCAGCTGCTATGCAAGCCCGAACATCTCTCTTGCAGGAACTTGCCAAAACACTAAAGGAAATCAGCACAGCTGTCATCCAGTTGACACAACACCTACAACTGCAATCCAGTCAACGTGTGCACGAATGCAACATTGAACCCCTCAGGGCCGACCTGGCTGCCTACCATCGTGATGTGGCTGCTATTCTGAAAAACCAGCAGGCCCTCCTTGCTGCAGTACTGCCCTTAATAACTCCACAGGGAGCAGCCCCCGGGATGTCTGCCTCCACGTCTTCTAACACTGAGGTGTGTGTTGCCCCTTCACAACCAACAACAACAAGGAAAAAACAGGCAACACACACATCAGAAGAAGAAGACATGGAACAGATCACATTCTCACGGAAGAGTACCCGGAAGCACTAGTCCCTGCACCATGGCCTACTTTGACCAAGGTCCTACGTTTTGTCAAATGCCAGTCTCACTACAACTACACTCAATGACTGTTCTGCAATCCACTGTATGAATTGTCAGCATTGCCAGTGAATGTCTCTCTCCTACTATTTGCCAATTCCTGTCCCTCTGCACTGTCTGTGACATCACCCCAGCATGTCAGGAGCCTCATCCACACCCCTTCTGTAGGATCACCATGTAAGAATGCACCAGAACGGACTCAGCAAACATGGACAATGGACATTTTGCACTACAGCACCTATAAATAAATAGCACTTGCACACCTATTATGTCTCTGTGTTATTTCACACTTCAACTGTGCAGTACATAACTCCAAAGTGCCTGTGTGGCAACCATGTAGCTTGTCAATACAACTGTCCTGACATCATGTAGTCTGATACATCTGTGCAGTGGCCAGGATTGCATCATAGCCTTACCATACTGAGGAGAATAACTGATGAAGGGACTAACCACACACAATCATGCTGTGTTGGACAGAATGATGCACCATCTATAGCAATTCTAGTCAACTAATGGTGGCTGAGATATGTAGGCACCATGCAATATTAAAACATGAAATTATGCTGCAAAATGTAAGCAAACATAAAAAAATAACACTGCATCAATCACCCTTTCTGAGTATACTTCCATGAAGGAAAGTCATGCAGAATTAGTACACACATGATGTAGGTCAGCAATGAAGGCAACAAGACAAGAGTGTTAAGAACACCTCATCTACAAAGATCTCCCTGAACATCACACTGCAGTCCGACCTATGAAATTACCCACAATAACAAGTCTGGAAGCACACTTTGTGAAGTAGAATACATACTCACCAACACAAAACCTTGGTGATCGATGCAAACTACCAATGGTGGGTCTCCCAAATGGTGGATACTTACCAAGTTATCACACGGGTCGCTGGCATGTTAAACCTCCATTTTCTGGGGATGGCTAGCATAGGACACTAATGTCATACAAAAACATTCACCTACACTGATGTCAAGGCCATGATAAAGTAGCACCTAACGCATCATGTAAAGGGTTAACTATATATTTATTACTATTTATTCACACAAGAGGCAACTAAGGGAAAAGTAATACCTACACTAATCTAACCTGACTACTACTAACCCACAACTGTCCCTAACTAACCTAAGCTAAACTTACTCTACATATATAACTAAACAATCTAAATATCAACCCCCCACCCACCATTATGAGACAGGACACATGCAGGACAACACTTACTAACCTACACACATACTATACTATCCTAAACAATCATATATATATATATATATTTTTGTTTATATATTTGTGTTTTTTTTATTTTTTTTTATCAACAAACAGGAATCCCAACATTGACATCCACCCACCCACCCACACAAAAAATAAAGATAGAAAGAATAAGTATCCCCCACCCTCTTCCCTAACACTAACTAAGCTAACTACCTATACTAACCTAATTCTAATCCCCAAAACCCAACTATCAGTACAAAATAGGAAAGAGGAGAGAGGGGAGGGGTAAAAGTTAAACATGGCAAATGTCCTAGAGGTTGGCCCTGTGTAGAGTCCGCCTGATGGACCGAACCCTTTTTTTGATATATGCCACATCCTGGCTTAGCTTGTCCACCTTTGTAAACACCTTGTCCAATTTACGGCTCAATGCCAGGAATGCGGCTGGGTCCACAGGAGGGGCTGATGCAGTCTGTGTGCTGGCCGAGGTGGAACTTGTGCCAGCAGTTGAATGCCCACTGGTCTGTCCTGGTTGTTGAACATGGCTGGGTCCAGGTCTTGATGAGGAGCCAGGGTCAACTGTGCCCGACGTTGCTGGGGCCACTTGGGGAGACCTGGTGGATGTGGTGGTGGTGGCTGTAGTGGGCAATGTAGGGCCACCCTGTGGTGAGGCCCACCATGCCCCGGAGGCCCGATCTGATTGGTATTTTCGGGCCCTCCTCCTGTACCCCGACTTCACCTGCAGGATGTGCCGGTATCGCATGGCACGCCTCTCAAATTGCTGTCTATCTGCGGCACTCATGTTTGCAGCTGTGAAGAGATATGGCAAATATTTACCATGGGAATTGCATTGGGTGGAATAGCACAATGGGTTATTTGTACATTACTTGTACTGTATTTATTACAGCAATTGTCACAACATAGTTTATTTAAAGTCTCAGAGGAAGTACATGTGAAGCCTGCATACATAAGGCCATCTCACACCTAGCATATCCATGTCTCTACATGATGGATGACATCAGCATAAACTTCTCATCCAAATAATGCCAAATGCAGCTGACATTATGGCTGAACCTCTTCCGCATACTGACTTCACTACATATGTCACTCTATGTGATAACTATCACAACCCTCACTCAATGCCATTTGTAATTTTTTGTTTGCAAATATTGAACCCATGGGCCATAACCGAATGTGTACACTAGGGGCCAGATGTAGGAAGACGGCAAATTGCGACTTTCAATTTGCGAGTCCGAGCGACTCTCAAATTCCAACTCGCAATTTGCTATGCAGAACGGTGTCTCAGACACCGTCTGCGAGTCACTATGGGGTCGCAAAGACCCACCTCATTAATATTAATGAGGTGGGTCCCAATTTGCGCCCCCATAGCGACTATGGGCACTCATGGGGATGGAGGCCTGCTGGGAACAGCAGACCTCCATGCCCGTGACTGCTTTTAAATAAAGCAGGTGTTTTTTTTTCCAAGTGTAGCCCGTTTTCCTTAAAGGAAAACGAGCTGCACTTCGAAAAAAACACCGAAACGTTTAGTTTCGGATTTTTTCAGGGCAGGTAGTGGTCCCTTGGACCACTGCCTGGTCTGAAAAAATATTTTTGGGTCCACTCACAAAGGGGAAGGGGTCCTATGGGGACCCCTTCCAGTTTGCGAGTGGGTTACCATCCACTTCAAGTGGATGGTAACTGCGACTCCGTTTGCGACCGCGTACTCGGTCGCAAATGGAATTGCATACCACTGCTAGTCGCAAATAGGAAGGGAACACCCCTTCCTATTTGCAAGTCGGAAATGCATTTTGCGAGTCGGTTCTGACTCGCAAAATGCATTTCTACATAGCAAACACACGTTTGCGACTCGCAAACGGCGATTTTCGCCGTTTGCGACTTGAAAACTGTTTGCTACATCTGGCCCTAGGTTCTAAACAAAGTTGCAAAAGGTCACAAGTACCTGTAACATACTGGTTGCTACAGTCCTAGGTACCCTATTCCCAATCACATGGCAGTCTTTGAGGGTGGGGTGGGAAGAACAACCAACAATCCCATGTTCAATGCACACCCAGGAGTGTATAGAAAGGTCAACAAGTATTTGCCTCCACACACAACACCAATGAAGGGCTAGCAACACGTTGGAGTCAGCCAAACATTGTCATATCCAAGGTCCACACATGTCAAAATGCTCTGACTCAGGCCAACATCACATACTATCAGTGAGTCATGTTTTACAACACACACAGAGGAGCAAGAACACCCATGATCATGAGTCGACTGAACACCTAGGCCATTGCACTCTAGTCACACACACTTCTAGTTCAACTTGTGGAAGTACATGCCCCCGGAAGATCCAACCTACAGTGTACACAGTGCATCCTCAACTAGGAAGCTGCATATTTCATACAAGCCATTTGCCAAAGCTATCTGGGAGAATGTCAGTCTGATATGCAGACTCAGTTCAAGCCAAGTCCCAGAGCAACTCTTACATTAACCAGTGTATTCCACATGACTCATCCCATTCCCCATAGCGGGCCGACTGGAATGACCCACAGCCCCTAAATCTGAGAGATGGCTAAGTATTGGTCTACAGAAACAGAAGTGATATTTGAAATCCCACTAAAGCAACAATGCCAATGAACGGGGAGCGCATCAAATCATGAATTCTGTTGAACACACAGTAGTCCATCATGCATCACTAGCAAACAATAAAAATAGCACTCAGGCCACACTCACTGTAGGTATCGGGGTCCTCAAAATGTGCCACCTCTCCCACTGTGTACGGTGCTGGTCCACCTGTACAGCATGAAAGGAAGAATATACTCAGAATCCGTGAACTGACAAATAATTGCAGTTACTATGACACTGTGTGAATATGACATGGTAATGATACACTTTCCCACATGCTCATACTGCATGGATGATTTTTTAATCAACATTAACATTGGATGAGTCTCCTGCTACAGTTACACACCCTACTACACACATGCAGTGGCCAGGACAGTCATGTGTTGTCAAAGATACACCTCCATTAGTATGCCCCAACAATAATGGCTTGCATTCATCTCATCATGTGCATCCCAGAGAGACATCCAAAAGCTGGTTACTTGAGGACTGCATGACCCCTCAAACTCAAACAGGCTATGTGGACATTTTCAACACACAACAACCAGACACACATGTGACATATGTGTGGACAACATAGCTAACTTCATGTGACGTGAAGGCACCACACATTTATAGCATCATCATGGTTTTACAATTTTCTGTCTAGCTATGGCGTCTACATATGTAGGTATGTTGTTTCAACATAACTTTCTCACTGGCCAATATGACCTATAGAGTTCAAATAGAGGCATTAACGTGTCGCTTGTCTGACACAAAGGCAACACTACATTACATACAGCTACAGGCATCCGGTATGTGTTGAAAACATGAGCCATCTGACTGCTAGCATTGCTCTTCCTACACATTGTGCAACAAATACACATTAGGTTTCCCTAGCATTACACACAGTCAGCTACTTATCTAGCAGATTGGGTAACAATCATCACATGTCCCCACACAGATTTCAATTATTCACATGTAATTGATTTGTACTCACCAACATGGCCACCAATCCTGATTCCCAGGTGGTCCAGCAGTTCCTGCTCCCTGGATATGAGATCAGCCCAGCAGTGCTTTAGTTGATGCTCATTCCTACTGCTACCGTACACCCGGACCAGGTGATGGCGCACCTTCCCCCACCGGACTTTACATGCCTCCGTGTGATACCCCTGTATCACACAGCCCCCAGCCTCCAGCATGAGTGGGAGGAAATGGCAAACAAGCCAAATGAATCCCCCCAATTCCTCCTCACCCATCCTGCCAAGCCGAGGCCTACCAGACATATTAACAAATTGAAAGGTGAAAAATGAGACAAACAAGTAAAAGTGGGAAATGGGGAAAGGTAGAGTAGTGAAGGAAAAATAAAACTTAAGAAAAATAGCCCAACTAACCCCAAAGTTAAACTACCCAGAACAGACTCTCACAGACAATACAAACAAAAACAGGATTGGACAAAAGTATACTAAACAGACTAAGACAATATTAGACAACAAGACTATGATCACAAAAACACAAAATACAAGGTACACAGGACACAAAAGCAGTTAAACACAGGACTACACTTTTCACACAACCACACAGTCTAGATAAATCTGAGACTGCAAAGTGAAAGTGAAAGTTAACTCACAGTACAGATTTTGTAAACAGGATATCCTATTACATCACTTCCTGCATAAAATGGCCGCCGTTTTTATTTTCCCGTTATGCGTCATATTTTCACGCATACAGATTGTGCGTCATATTTTTTAACGCATAACATTGCACATAATGTGGAGTCAAAAGTAATTTCTTCATTGTTCCCTTACATTATTGTGAGGCTGAGTTTACAGTTCTAGTGTAGAATTATAATTTCCTGGCAAATATGAGAAACATATATGAAAATTTATATTCGACTCTGCATTCTGTGCACTCCTGTACGTGAAAAAATTATGACGCCCATGCTGTATGCGTGGAAATTTGACGTTACATGGACATTATGGTGGACATGTCATGTACCTTATTAATTTATTATTTTTCATTTCATATTTTTTGACTCTGCATTCTGTGCACTCCTGTACGTGAAAAAATTATGACGCCCATGCTGTATGCGTGGAAATTTGACGCTACATGGACATCATGGTGGACATGTCATGTACCTTATTCATTTATTATTTTTCATATCATATTTTTTGACTCTGCATTCTGTGCACTCCTGTACGTGAATAAATTATGACGCCCATGCTGTATGCGTGGAAATTTGACGCTACATGGACATCATGGTGGACATGTCATGTACCTTATTCATTTATTATTTTTCATTTCATATTTTTTGACTCTGCATTCTGTGCACTCCTGTACGTGAAAAAATTATGACGCCCATGCTGTATGCGTGGAAATTTGACGCTACATGGACATCATGGTGGACATGTCATGTACCTTATTCATTTATTATTTTTCATATCATATTTTTTGACTCTGCATTCTGTGCACTCCTGTACGTGAAAAAATGATGACGCCCATGCTGTATGCGTGGAAATTTGATGCATTTTTAAATTATGTCTTCATTTTTTAAAGTTGAGGAAGGAACTTTGTCATGACCAAACGTGCTATGTGATACACATTTGTGGTTAGCTATGACACATGTCCCTTATTGAATGTATAGAAGGCATTCACACTGTAATATTTATGATACCTCAAAAAATGTATTAACCATATTTGTACACATATTTTGGGTAATTGCTGATGGCTATTTTGAAATGATGAATGGGATACCATGATGTATTCCTTCTCAAAAATGTTTCCTTATTTATCATGGTAATGCATTTATATATAGTCCAAACAGGGAGTGCAATAGTCACTTACACTTTTTATGGGGCTAACCATGTCCTATTATCATTTTGTGTATCTGATTTGTGTTTGACTTTTGACATGTAGGCCACACATGCGCCTTATGCATGTGTTTAGTTCACAAGTACCTGATTCTTGTATATTTGGGGGGCGGTAGAGGTGGACTTAGGCCCCCAGCACCCTAGGGTTTGCCCTTCCAGATTTGCTAATTTATCCATGGCTTTCATTTATTCTGTTATGCAAAACCTGCAGCAGCAGGCTAATGGAAGGCCATAGGGTATGAATCACTGTTAGCCATTCATTCATCTCATTAGCCCATTTGACGTTTGCCCTATTGATTATTTGGAGCAATCTGACATACCATTTTGCACTGACTATGTTTGCTAAATCTCAGCGTTCCTCATGTGCTGATGACAAATAGGTTGTTGATGTATGTGGCCCTTTATGCATTACCTGGTTTAGTGGCATGTTACATTCTTCCTGCTAGGTTCGAACTGGGACACTACTGTGATGGGCTGCTTGCAAATATTTGGTTGATTGGATGACATATGTTTATATGTGTGTGCGAATGTGGATCCACTATCACCTGTCTGGGTGTATGTTGTCACTGTAACTTCAAGGTCTCCTCATGAGTTAGTGTCAGCTAATGTTGTTCCAATTGGGTATTGTTTATATCAAAAATTGAGAGAAGCCATTGAGGACATGGTCACGTACACATGGATGGTCCCACCCTGTCACTGAACACGTGTAATGAGACTTTCAAATGATCTACATTTTTGGGCTGAGTGAGAGACTGTCTCAGGTGTCTGGATCAGGCATGTGTCATTGCCACATTTGTACTCCTGTTGGCCTCTGTGGATGGTAATGTATCAGGTAACATCCTACCCTCTGTGCAGACATTTGAGGTGTATATTTTTTGTGTGATGAGTGTTATGTCATTATTGCTCAATGAGACAACATTCTTCTTCAACAATTTCGAAGTAAAGGTGGGCAGAAATGAATAGGCCAAAGCATGATGTGGTGTTTGTTATCTGTGTTTATTTACAATTGTGCAATAAGTGTTGATATAAGTAATTATGAAAAAAAAATATTTACAAGCTGTTGGCGCCTACGCACTCCTGCTGCCGTGTTTGGTTGTTCCCCCTCCTGTTGCAGACCAGCATCCTCCTCTTCGTCATCTTCAGGCATGTCTGGGTCTGGTTCAAGGAGGGGAATGTTCCTTTTTACACAAATGTTGTGCAATATGGCACAAGTGAGTATGATCCTACAGACCATCTCTGGGGAATAGAGTAGGCTACCGCCTGTGTTGTCAAGGCAGCGGAACCTTGACTTTAGGATCCCAAAGGTCCGCTCAACAATGTTGCGTGTCCTCTTATGGGTGTCATTGTATGCCCGCTCTGCAGCATTAGTGGGGTTCCCAAATGGTGTCATTAGCCAAGGCTGGATGCCCTACCCCTGATCAGCTGAAATAGAAACACAGAATGGGATCAATTAGATGTAGAAAGCACTCTTGTACAGACCTTTGAAGGCAGTAGTTGTCTTGTGTTGTCTGTGACTCTTTTGTGTACTAATGTGACAACCTATACTTGTAGGGTAAAAGTTTTGCATTGAGTTTTTACCTTGGCTGAGCAAGTGTTTGTTAGCTAACCGTTTGTCAGCAGTCTGTATTTTGATTTTCATAACAGTGTGCCCTCCCTTGCATTGTGACTTGTGATACACGTGTCCGTGTGTCTTCACTGGGGGTGAGATGATAGTTCCATGCAGAGTTAAAACATGAAAGTGTAGTTAAGACGTTCATATGAAAGTACCCTGGACATCCCATACCTTAAGACTTATGCAATGTGTTAATGTACAGGTTATTGTGACACTTCCAATTTGCAAGGTGACATTTAGGTAACCACACTCATTAATGTCTTCACATTAAGCTGTGGAGTACATTCCAATGTGCGACAGGTTCAATGGTGACTTATGACACATGGCTAGTGATGTGAGGACCTCTGTGTGTTCCTGGCTAGGTGTTGCTAATGTGGTGTATGTGTTGTTTGTCCTAGAGGGTTGCTGTGCAGTGTGTATATGAGTTTGATTTTTGTCCTTACCAACAAGTAGTCCATTGCCATACCGTCCATCCTGGAAGTGTTGGTTGATGGTGCTGTGACGGAAGATAAATGCGTCATGTACACTCCCAGGATATTTAGCCACGATGTTGCTGATCAGTCCTTGGTGATCGACTATGGCCTGCACGTTGATTGAATGTGTGTGCTTCCTGTTGCGGTAGAGGTGTTCTGTTGCAGCAGGTGGCACAAGGCGTACGTGTGTGCAGTCGATTGCACAAGGACGTGTGGGAAGCCACTGATGGCGTAGAACCCCTGTTTAGTTTCCTGCTGCTTCTGCAGTGTGTTAGGGAAGCAGATGTGGCGGGTGTCAGGCGAATGATGGCATTCAGTACTTTTGGCAGGAATGCAGAGAATGATGGTTGTGATATTCCACCAACCAGGGCACCAGTTGTCTGAAACGAGCCACTTGCCAGCAGGTGAAGTACGGCAAGCAGCTTTGTTTCTGTTGGGATGGTGCGGGGTGTCACCAAAGTGGGGGCCAACTGCTGTTCAATATTTCTCAGCAGCTGCTGAATGGCCTGCCAGTTCAACCGGTACCTCTGGATGATGTCGTGTTCCCTGAGGCCATGCAGGGTTGTTCTTGGGCGGAATATCCTCTCCTGCCTTCTGCGCTGTCTTTGGGGTCCCTGCTGTTGTGGCTGCTGTTGTTGCTGCAGGGCTCTGCGTCTACGTGCACGCTGAAGAAAAATCACCTCCATGTCTCCCTGTTGCTGCTCTGCTGCTCTGCTGCTCTGCTGTTTGTTCTGTGTGTTCTGATTAAATACAGGTGTGTTTGCCCCATTTTAACGCCTGCCCTGACCCAGGTGATAAATTTTGACGCACATCGGGCTTTGCGTCATTTTTTTGCTCTGCCTACCGCCCGGGAGTCCTTTTTGCCCAGAAGCATAAATACGCCGCACGGCTGTGTGCGTCGTTTTTGGGACGGGAACGCCTACCCTGCATGTCATTAACGCAGGGCGGGTTGCCGCATCCAGAAAATGGCGCACACTGTGGATTTTTCTCGTGCGCGGCCTCGGGCGTCAGGGTTTAAATATGGGGCAACGTTTGCGCTGATTGTGCATCAACATTTTTGACGCACATTCGGCGCAAACGGAGTATAAATATGCCCCTTAAGATATTAAAATATAATCTTGTGTTGTCAGATAACAGATGTCCTTTAAAAAAAACTGATTGTTACTTACCAATTACTTTAGGAAAAAGCAGTTCCAAACGCAGAGCAATAATCTTAACAAAAAGTTTATACTCCAAATTAACTAGAGAAATTGGTCCATAATTCTTACAAAACTTTGGATCTTTGTTATCTTTTGGTGTAAGACAAACTAAAGCATCTTGAAAAGATCCTTCAGATGAGTTTGCTTTGACGAAATATGTCAAAAGTTGAAATAATCTTGGAACTAATATTTTTGAGAAATGTAAGTAGAATTCTATAGTAAAACCATCCGGGCCTGGAGTTTTACCTTTCTTGAGAAGATTTTGAGCATTAAGAATTTCTTTAATGCAAATATCCTTATCAAGTGCAGCAAATTCAAAAGGGGAAAGTACAGGTGGATTAATAGTTGACAAATAATGATTAATAAAGTCCAGCAAGAGATGCATTTCTGGAGTATATAATTGTGTAACAAAATGAACAAATTCATCTAAAGTTTCATCATTCTTATGTAGTAAAGAATTGGAAGTATGGTAAATAGATGATATCTTTGTTCTATCCTTTTCAATTTTAAAATAATTTGCTAGGAGTTTTCCTGATTTGTTTTGACCTCCATAGCACTTAGCACTAGATTTAAGAAGATAAGAATTAGCAATATTAGTCAAATTCTTATTCAAAAGGAAACTTAGCTTGAAGTAGTTCATTGAGACAATTTATAGATTTAGAAGAGTAATATACATTTTCTAATTGTTTGATATAATCCATAGATTGATATAATTTTTTAGTAGCATCATAAGAAATCATAAAATCCCTAGATGCCACTTTGAAAGCATCCCAAATGATCTGAACAGATAACTGATGGGTTTCATTGTCCAAAAAGAATTGTGTTGCAAAGAGTTCAAAATGTTGAGAATAATTTGTATCAAGAAGCAAGGAATTATTGAATCTCCATCTATTATTTGGTTGATTATATGGTATAAGATCAAGATCCATACTCACTGGAGCATGATCGGAGATTAATATAGAGCCAATTTCCGAACCTAAAACATGTTGTACAAGATGTTGTGAGACAAATAAAAAAAAAATCCTCAATTGGGAAGAATGTACGGAGGAGAGAAAGGAATAGTCCTGTAATGTGGAGCTACACAATCTCCAGACATCCGTTAATGCTCTTTGTTTAATCGTAGGGGTAAACTGTGAGAATATGGTGGATGGTACAAATCTAGAATTGGATTTATGGTAAATAAAAGGGTCAATTATCATATTACTATCTCATCCAAAAATTAAATAATCATCTGAAAGATTCATTAACTTTGCTAATATTTCATTCCAGAATGATGTATCAGGTTGGGTAGGAGCATAAACATTAAATATAGTTAAAGTTACTTTATTAATGGATTACGAAATTATAACCTATCTCCCCAACACATCAAATTCTTGAGATATAACAGAAACATCCAAAGCTTTATGACACAATATAATTACTCTATGTTTTTCCCGGTGCCAGGAGACAAGAAAACATGTCCTATCCATTGCCTTTTAAGTTTAGCTGCTTCATTATCCAATATATGAGTCTCTTGCAGTAGGGCAATATCAGCTTTTAATTTTAAAATGTGCATTAAAACTCTTTGACACTTTATTGGGGACCCTAAACCTTTAAAATTCCATGAAATAAATAGTCACTTAAAATGTAGAATATATAATATAACCAGGAAATACTTCCTATAAACGTAATATTTTTGTGAAAAGATTTAACCAAAAGAAACATAATGATGTACAGAAGAAAAAGAGTATAACTATGAACAGGAAAGAACAAAAGGAGGAAAACTGAAAAGAAGAAGAGAAGGAGAAGAAGAGAAAGAAGACAACATAATATAGAGAGAAACATGAAAAATATATATAAACATAACAAGTAATAAAAACATACTTATAAGACAAAAACAATGTGAGGGAGGTGAAACCACAAAAGGAAGACAATGCAGTCTTCACTCCGCGACTGCAGACACGAAAGGGAAGGGAGACAGTGCCACACATGTTGTTCCTACAAAAATGGGTATTTTAATGTTGTGAAACCTAAAAAGAGAAGAAAATAGGAAAGATCAATTCCCCTAGATAATATGCCACTCTTAACATTACATAAATCATGAAGGAGCATAACTGTAAAATTAAGAACAATATAATAGTCAAGTCTCTGTTACTTTAGAAGTATCCATTTTTTCGCTTCTACAAGTAATACTGGAATCTCATATGTTATGGTTTTGTTATTGTAACTTACCTTAAAAAAACATGGATGAAAGTCGCCATATCAAGCATTAAGTGATTTTAGTGCCGGGCGCATATCCAGAAATTTATTTTATTTGTCCTCTGTCGATTTAGCATAATCCGGAGCAAAGAAGAGATTAGAGCCTGACCACGTAATCCGACCTTTAGCACTTGCTGCTCTGAGAACCTTTAGCAGATCCACATACTCCAAAAAATAAAGGATTATTCCTCTTGGTTTCTTTGACCTCGAAGCTATATGAGAAGGATGACCAAGTCTATGTGCTGTTTGTATATTTAAAGCTGGAGAAGTAGGCAGATCTAGAATTTTGGGCAAAAATGATTGAAAGAAAGATGGTGAGTCTGATCCTTCAATTCCCTCAGGTAGACCATAAATACGGAGATTATTTCTTTGGTTCCGATTTTCCATATTCTATGCATGTTTCTTCAACACAGCAACTTCAGAAAGTAAACATTTAATAAATGTAACTTAGTCTTCAAGTACTTACACCTTTCGTTCAACATGAGAGACTCTGTCAATTGTTATTCAGGCACAATTGTTGTTTAGACAGTAGTTGTTCAGTACTTACATGTAGAGACTTTTTAGTTGTTCAGCAGTAGTGGTTTAGGCTATAGTTGTTTAGGACCTAGTTGTTTTGTCACATATTCTTATCTCAGAAGCAATGTATAAAGCATTTGCACATAACACACAGTAATACAGTGAAAATACTACAAAAGGACACCACACCAGTTTTAGAAAAATAGCCAATATTTAATTGTGTAAAACAAGACCAAAACACGAAAAATCCAACATACAGTAACAAAGATATGAATTTTGCAAGACTTAACTTAAAAAATACAGTTTCTTGAAGTTGATAGTTCCACCTGGGGCTATCACAGCATTGTGATCAACAAAACCAATATTTCAGGCTGGCCGCAGCATCGCGTGCCAGCTACGGTGCCGGGAAGACCCCGCAAACAGTACCTTGGAATTGCAGGGCGTTGTGATCCATGTGGTGTGCTCCGGAGAGCGGCGTCGCTGGCATCACGTTGTGAGTTCCAGGGGTCGATGCGGGGTCATCGAGCCCTTGAAGACACATGTGTTGCGGATCGAATTCTGTGCTGATGAAGTCAGGAGCTCTGGCGTGGATGGCATTGGGTCTACGGTGCGAAGTGGGACGATGCGATGTGCAGTGCCCACAGATCACAGTGCATGCAGCAGTTCGGTCCCGGAATCCGTGAGACCTTGTCTGTGGTGTAAAGTGAGGTAGTACGATGTGTTGTGTCACCAGGTCACAGTGCAGGCAGCGGCATTGTCGTTGCTGAAGAGCTGATGTCGGTAGGCCCAAGTCGGTGGTGCGGCGTGGGACGGGCTCCGTGCAGCATTCACGGGTCACAGTGCAGGCAGGGACGCCTATTGACAACACTGGAGTTGATGGTGCTTGCGTGGGTGAGCTGCAGTGCAGGACAGGACAGTGCTTCGTGTTCCTCACAAGCGGTGTCCACAGGCCACGGTGCAGGCAGTGCAGTCGGAGTCAGCAGGAGTCAGCATCGGGGATGCCCAGGCTGCGGTGTGAGCAAGGCGATGCCGAAGTGCAGGGCCCCAGGTTACGATGCAAGCAGCGGCTCCATAGCAGCATCAGATGGCGTCGTCGGTGAGGCCAAGGATGCAGTGCGAAGTGGGACAGTGTGACTCTGTGCAGCGTCAGCAGGTCATGGTGCAGGCCAGCAGCATCGTTGGCAGTTTAGCGGTTTCCTTCGTGAAGAGCAGAAAACACACATTTCCCAGTGCTGTAGACAGATGAAGCTCTAGTCTTTGATATCCATGAGACTTCCACCCAGAGGCAAGCTCTATTCCAAACCCTTGGATAACTTTCTCAAGCAGGATACACAGCAAAGTTCACCCTTTGCTCTCTTTTAAGGCAGAAACAGCAACTGCAGGCCTACCCAGCAAAGCAAAAGAGCAAAGGTGTAGTACTCTTCCACCAGCCTTCAGCTCTTCTTCTTGGCGGAGGTTCCTCTTGATTCAAGAAGTTTGGGGTTTTGGGTCCAATGCTTATACCCCTTATTGCCTCTGAAGTTGGCAAACTTCAAAGGAAAGTCTTGGTTGCTTGCAAGATCCTTCCTTGTCCAGGCCAGGCCCCAGACACACACCTGGGGGTTGGAGACTGCATTGTGTGAGGGCAGGCACAGTCCTTTCAGGTGCAAGTGACCAGTCATCCCTCCACTCTAGCTCAGATGGTTCATCAAGATATGCAGGCTACACCCAACTCCCTTTGTGTCACTGTCTAGAGAAGCGATGTAAACAACCCAACTGTCAAACTGACCCAGACAGGGAATCCACAAACAGGAAGAGTCACAGGTTGGTTTAAGCAAGAAAATGCCTTAAAAGTAGCATTTTCAAACTAACAATCTAAAAATCAACTTCACTAAATGATGTATTTTAAAATTGTGAGTTCAGAGATCCCAAACTCCACATTTACATCTGCTCTCAAAGGGAATTCGCACTTTAAAGTTATTTAAAGGCAGCCCCCATCTTAAACTATGAGAGAGATAGGCCTTGCAACAGTGAAGACTGAATTTAGCAGTATTTCTCTGTTAGGACATGTAACACACATCAGTACATGTCCCACCTTTAACATACACTGCACCCTGCCCATGGGGCTTCCTCGGGCCTACGTTAGGTTTACTTTACATGTAGTAAAAGGGAAGGTTTAGGCCTGGCAAGTGGGTACACTTTCCAAGTCGAATTGGCAGTTTAAAACTGCACACACAGACACTGCAGTAGCAGGTTCAAGCCATGTTTACAGGGCTACTCATGTTGGTGGCACAATCAGTGCTGCAGGCCCACTAGTAGCATTTGATTTAGAGGCCCTGGGCACCTCAAGTGCATTTTACTAGGGACTTACCAGTAAATCAAATATGTCAATCATGGATAAACCAATGAATAGTACAATTTATATAGGGAGCACTTGCACTTTAGCACTGATTAGCAGTGGCAAAGTGCGCAGAGACAATAAACCAGCAAAACAGAGTTCAGTATACCATAAAAACAGGAAGTCAGAAGGCAAAAGGACAAGGGAGACATGCCAAAAAGCTGCCCTCTCCAGCTGAGAGTAGGGGGATCTACCCAACCCCTGGGGAGTCCTCCTCGCTAAGGTGGAAGAACCTGGACAGACCATCAGCGTTGTGTGTACTGTGCCAGGATGGTGTTCCACCATAAAGTTCATTCCCTGGATAGCAATGGACCACCTCAACAGTTTCGTGTTCTCACCCCTCATCTGCAATAAGCATTTGAGGGGCCTGTGGTCGGTCTGAACCCAGAAGTGACACCCAAACAAGTAGGGTCTTAGCTTCTTCAGCTCCCAGACCACAGCAAAAGCTTCCCTTTCTATTGTACTGCACCTCTGTTCCCTGGATAATAGTCTCCTGCTAAGGAAGACTACAGGCTGGTCTAGGCCCTCTTCGTTTAGCAGTGAAAGTACTGCTCCCACATCATGCTCTGAAGCATCTGTCTATACCAAACTCCTTGGAGAAGTCAGGGGCCACCAGCACGGGGCCGTGTACATGGCCTCCTTCAGGGTGTCAAACGCAGTCTGGTATGCCTCAATCCAGATCACCTGTCTAGGCTGCTTCTTAGAAGTCAGCTCTGTCAAGGCAGCAACAATGGTGCCCGATCCCTTGACAAATCTCCTGTATTACCCTGTGAGGTCTAGGAAGGCTTTCATCTCTGTCTGGGTCTTGGGGGGTGCCCAACCCCGAATGGCATCAATCTTGTTTTGTAGGGGCGCCACCCGGCCGCTTCCTTCCTGGTGTCCCAAGTACACCACTGAACCCTGCCCTATCTGGCTCTTATTAGCCTTGATAGCGAGGCCTGTGGCTAGCAGCGCATTCAACACTTGCTAGAGGTGGTCCTCTCAGCTGGAGCTGAACACAGCAATGTTGTCAAGAAAGGCAGCACTGAAGTATTCAGTCCCAGGAAGGACATGATTGACCAACCTCTGGAAGGTGGCAGGGACATTCTTCAACCCGAAGGGCATGACCTGAAAGTGGAAGTGCTCCTCTGGAGTTGAGAACACGGATCTCTCCTTGGCCCCATCTGTTAAGGCAATCTGCTAGTACCCAGACGTTAAATCAAAAGTGCTGATCGAACTTGGCTGCCCCAACCGATCAATGAGCTCTTCAGCTCTGGGGACGGGGTAGGTATCAGTCTTGGTGACGAAATTGAGCCCCGATAGTCCACACAGAACTGAAGTTCTGGTGTGGCACCAGGTGCAGCAGCTTTATGTACCAAAACCACTGATCTGGACGAAGGGCTGCTGGAGCACTCAATCACTCTTAAAGCCAACATCTTGGAGACCTCCACCCTGATGCTGACCTTCACTCTGTCAGCCACCCTGTAAACCTTGTTTTTCACAGGCAGGATGGCTCCAGTGTCTACATCATGCATGCATAGATGGGTGACACCTGGAGTGAGTGAAAACAGAGTGGCAAAGTGTCCCAGTAACTGGAGACACTCACTCTCCTGCTCCAGAGTCAGAGAAGGGGAGAGGATCACGCCTTCTACTGACCCATCCTGCTCCTTGGCAGGCAGGGGGTCAGGGAGAGGTTCACTCTCATCTTCTGCCCAATAACCTGTGCCCAGAAGCATGGTTAGTTCAGACCTCTCAAAGTGGGGTTTGAGGCCGTTCACACGTAGAACCCTCAAGGGGTTCCTTGGAGTCTGCAAGTCCACCAAGTAGGTGACATCACTCTTGCACTCCTTCACCTCAAATGGCCCTGACCACCTGTCCTGCAGAGCACAAGGCTCTATGGGGGCCATGACCCACACTTTCTGGCCAGGCAGAAACTCAACCAGAGTGGTATTCTGGTCATACCAGCGTTTCATGTCCTCATGGCTTGCCTCTAGGTTCTCTTGAGCGAGCTTCCTGAAGTGTGAAGTTTGGTTTCTGAAGGCCAGCATGTAACTGAGTACATCCTGGGGTAGCTTCCTAGGAGCTTGCTCCCAGCCCTCTTTCATCAGACTTAGAGGTCCTCTGACTGGGTGCCCATACAACAGCTCAAAGGGGCTAAAGCCAACCCCCTTCTGTGGTACTTCCCAGTAGGCAAAGAGAAGGCATGGTAAGAGGATGCCCCACTAACACCTCATGGAGTCTGACTCCCAATCATGCCTTTCAGGGTTCAGTTGAATCTCTCAACCAACCCTTTACTTTGGGGGTGCTAAGGAGTGGTGAACTGGTAGTTCACTCCACATTCCTTCCAAATGGCCTTTGTGTACATGGACATAAAGTGGGTACCCCTGTAAGATACCACCTACTTGGGGAAACCCACTTGGGTAAAGATCCCTATCAGTGCCCGGGCCACAACGGGCACCGTCACTGTCCTCAGAGGGATAGCTTCTGGGTACCGGGTGGCATGATCCACCAAGACTAGGATGAACCTTTTGCCCAGGGCTGACTTGGATCCAGAGGTCCGACCATGTCAATGCCTACCCACTCAAAAGGAGTGCTCACAACAGGAAAGGGTTGGAGGGGAGCTTTATATTTCCCTCCACTTTTGCCACTTGCTTGGCAAGTCTGACAGGTCCTATAGAACGCAACTAAATTTTTCATCGTTTGGGGCCAGTAGAAGTGGGTGACAAGCTTGTCAACGGTCTTGCCCTGCCCCAAATGACCTGCCAGAGAAACATCATGAGCCAAAGCCAGTAGGAGGGCTCTGAAGCGCTGGCGTATCACCACCAGCACACAGTCTGCCCCAGGCTCAGGAGCCTTAGGCTCACTATACATGAGGTCATTCTCCCAATATATAGCTGGTGATCCTTGGGCTCAGCACCAGCTGCCTGGTCCTCGGCCTGTTTCATAAGACCTACAAGAGTAGGGCACACCTTTTCCTCTGTGCAGAACTCCTCTTTGGTGGGACCCCTTCTTGCTGCCAATGGGTCAGCTCAGGTAGGTCTCCCAGTTGGGCCACTTGTTCCCTTGTAGGTGCCAGGGAATCCCCATCGAGGTTAGCCTCCTCCCAGACTGTGGAACTTCCGGGGTGGGTTTACCGCACCCCTTGCCCTTTCTCTTGGCAGTCACCTGGGTCACTGTTTCAGGGTGCAGGTCGGTCTGATTTTCCTGTCTGGCTACCATTGACTGGGTGGTCACACACACCCAGTCTGGCAACCCCAACATCCTCAAGTGCGACCTGAGCTCCACCTCCTTCCAGCAGAAGTCTTCAGGTCGTTGCTTAGCAGACAGTCAACTGGCATGGTGGGACTCACAGCTACCCTCAAGGAACCTGAGACCCCCCTCCCACTGAAAAGGAGCATGTGCCTCCCTGCATTGGCTCTCCGAGTTGTTCACTGCAACTACTTGGTGGAATACACCAGGGACTATTTGCTCTTCAGACACCAGGTGACACCAGTCCTTGGTCGCACTGGCTTCAGTATCTCTGAGAGCTTCTACCCTCTACCCATTGATGGTCACCCACTGCTTGTATATTTTTGTGTTATCAGGCATTAGGTTTCTCTGGACCATCTCACCATCCCCTAGTGAGACAAGGGTCATCTCTGTGGGTTCCCCACACCCATCTGAGACCAATTCCTCCCTAAGCGATACACTGGCCAATCCCTTGGCTGTGTCCACTTGGGACAATTGGGATCCCCTTCATGTGACCCACCTGGTCACAAGCAAAGCACTTATGGGGTCCCACCTCTGCAGTCTTCCTTGAAGTGGCCCATGGTTTCTTATCTCTTGGGGGGTGGGATTTCTTACACAGGTTACTAGACTGGGGCCCTTTGGAAGGCTCCTTTTGTTTACACTTGTCCCCCACTCTGTTGCTGGTAACCCTTCCCACCCTTGGCAGAATCTCCATCATATACCTTTTTGTGGACTCTGATACTCACCCAGCGGTCTGCCTCCGTAGCAAGCTTCCTGGGTTCAGTCAGCTTACTATCAGTTAAGGGCTGGTGCAGCTCTGCAAAACACAGACTAGACAAGTGCTCTCACACAATTAAGTTGTACAGGCCCTGAAAACCTGTCACATTACTGCCCTTCACCCAACCATCCAGTGCTCTACAGAAATAATCTACATATTCTAAACAGGTCTGAGACTCAGTTTTCTTACTCTATCTAAACTGATCCTGGTACTTGTCAGGAGTGAGGCCATACCTAGTGAAAAGGGCCTCCTTCATGTTAGCATGGGTGAGGTTTTACCTCTTACCCAAAGCTAGCAAAGTGTCCATCCCCTCCTCTGAGAAATGGTTCCACAAACCTGCTCCCCAATTCTTCTCAGGGACCCCATTCATATGGATAAATGCCTCATATCCCTGAAACCACCTCTGGATGTCATCTCCCTTCTTGTACTCTCTTCCTAAATTCTTGGGAATGTGCACTGTTCTACATGACTGCACTGAAGTATTGCTGCCACCATCATTGCTGGATCTTCTCCTCTGATCCATATTCTTTACTATCAGCTTATGATCCAAGAGCATTTTCTTCTCCATTTTTAACCTTTCCTACTCAATCTGGTTCCTCCTGGCTTCTCTCTTGTCCTCCAGGTCCTCTGGAGCAAGGCTCTTAGAACCCCCACTGCTGCCTGATCCGGGGGGTACCTCCCCCATAGCAGCTCCTGCACCCTCATCACATCTTCCCCTGGATTTGGTCCACAGACTCCCCTATTGGATCCACAGATGGCCCACTGGCAGTTCTGGCTGCTACCCAGGCCCTCAGCGCTTTTTGTAGCTCCTCCTTTTTGGGGAGACCTCTGACTTGGACCTAGAGGTTTTTGCAAACTGCCTTCAGTTCCTTCACGGTGTAGGTTTCCAACCTATCCTCCTCAATAACCAAATCCTGGGATGCCACTGATGACGCTCTTGACTGAGACATGATGTCGTGGGAGTTCACTTGAACTCAAGATCAAAAATGGACCAAAGGAAAAATTCAATAACAAAGATCTGTATGTGGCAGGTAGTGGTCTGTGATATGGTAGTAGTGTACACCAATCACTATGGGTCAAGTGCAAATGCAAGTCCTATCCTCACCAGTGACACCCAATGTTAGAAATGGGTCTCTAGTTGGCAGTCGGTTTGCACGCTGTCCAAGTAGGTACCCTCACTCTACTCAGGATAAGGGAGGAACCCACTCAGAGAACCTCTGCTCACCCCCTTGGTAGCTTGGCACAAGCAGTCAGGCTTATCTCAGAAGCATGTGTAAAGCATTTGCACATAACACCCAGTGATGCACTGAAAACAATACAAGAGGACACCACACCAGTTTTAGAAAAATAGGAAATATTTATCTGAGTAAAACAAGACCAAAACGAGAAAAATCCAACATCCAGTAATAAAGATATTACTATAGCAAGAATTAACTTAAAAAATACAGTTCCTTGAAGTCAATAGCTCCACCAGGGGCTATCACGTCATTGTGATCAACAAAACCAATAGTTCAGGCAGGCCGCGACGTCACAGGCCGGCTACAGTGTCAGAAAGACCCACAAACAGTGCCTTGGAATTGCCACAACCCTTTATGAATACAAATCATTGCCACCAGACTAAAGCCAAGAACACTGCGACAATTAGACACACACCACTTACACCCATACATCCCTCACTCACCCCACATCACACACCCCACCGCATTACTCAATACACTCTTTCCAACACACACCACACAACACCCATGTCTCCACAAAGGCACCCCTGTTTCACTGATAAGGAGTTAGAGGCATGGTGGAGGAACTTGTCAGGGTAGAGCCACAGCTGTTTGGAGCACAGGTACAGTAGATATTGATTGCAAGGAAGATGGGGCTATGGCAGAGAATCTTGGACAGGGTGAACGCAGTGGGACAGCATCCACGTACAAGGGACGACATCAGGAAGAGGTGGAACGACCTACGGGGGAAGGTACATTCCATGGCAGAAAGGCAGCAGCTCACCATACAGAAGACTGGCGGTGGACCTCCAATTCCTCCCCCACAGCTCACAGCATGGGAGTAGTAAGTCTTGGCAATACTGCATCCTGAGAGACTCACTGGAGTTGCCGGAGGACCGGACACTGGTGAGTCAACATTTACTACTCATCACCCCATACCTGAATGCTATCTCACCCCCTCACCCGCACTCCCATCACCCCACTCCATCCCACACATTGCACCTACACATATGACTAACTCTAATGCCAAGCCCAGCATACTATCCCAATGCATGGATAGCTCTCACAGCCATGCATGCACACCCATCACAAAAGATTGTACAGCATATGGGAACTAACAATCCCACACTACATCACCATATACAAACAAAGGTGGCAGAGCAACAGCAATGATAGAGGCGAAGCTAGGGATGAACAATATGTCACAGACATGAAGCATAATGCATCACTTACATCCCCACAGGTGACCCATCCAATCTCAGCGGAGACGAGGTGCCATGACAAATCAGTCCCCCAACAGAAGATGCCCCCAATGATGACAGTAACTCTGGACTTCTGGATCTGGATGAACAACCTGGCCCATCAGGGACCACTGGTCAATCGGTCACCCCAGCCCACTACCAGTCAACCACAGAGTCTCCCCTTTCAATATCCCATATGAGCCCCAGCCAATCTCAGGGGAGAGGAGGAGCCTTGACAAACCAGTCCCCCAACAGAAGATGCCCCCAATGATGACAGTAACTCTGGATTTCTGGATCTGGATAAACTACCTGGTCCATCAGGGACCACTGGTCAGTCGGCCACACCAGCCCACTCCTAGTCAACCACAGAGCCTCTCCCATCAGTATCAACACCACAGCACCCACCCAGCATCCCCGCACCTCTGTCCCAGGACATGTCAATCAGAAGTGTGCCCACCTGTACAGGGACCCCAGTCCGCACCTCACCCTCAAGACAATCAGGGAGCTGGGTCCAGTGGCAGTAGGCACACAGTTCAGGGGACACAGGCACAGGGCAACGGGGACACTGGGAGGACCACTGTGCGCCGGGGGAGGACAGGCCCAGGGAACTGACTCTCCAGAAGGCACTCACCAAGATCCTGGGGGCCTACCAACAATCCCAGGACACGATGGGCCTGATCCTTAACAACATACAGAAGAACAAGCAGCTGCAGGAGGAACACCATCAGGAGATCAGGGAGGACTTGCAGGATCTCAATACCACCATGATCTCCATAGTAGGGGTGTTGGGAGACATGACCAACATCATGAGGGAATCAACAGCACACCAGCAGGCCCCTACAACTAGCTATTCTATTGACCATCCCTCCACTTCCGCTGCAGCTAGTGGGCAGGAGGCCCCGCCACAGGACCCACAGGCCACCAGCACCCTTCCCCCTGCAGAAGGGGAACCATCCCGCAAATGTTCCCTGCGACCCAGACAGAAACCAGGGACAGTTGCCAAGACCACTGCCAGGAAATGAGATTCTCCTCATTGTCCCCCTTGTGTCTCACCCTGTCACCTTGTCCGCTTTGAACTGCCTTTGCTCCCCTTCCTATGGCCCCTTGGACACTGGACCTGTGCTACAAACAGACTGGAACAATGCCCTGGACTTTCCTCCACCATCACCCCATTCCATTGCACTTTTCAGTCAGTTATTTGCACTACAATAAACACCCTTAAACACAACTTGAGTGACACAGTTTTAAGTGTTGAAAATGTGCATTTATGGGAACAGTCACATCTAGTGCAAATGATCTGAACACTATGGTAGCATACAAGTAATGACCTTCAGCTGTCTGCAGTAAACACATCAGGACATTGTTGTCATACCACATGCCTTCATGCTACAGCCACACAGTTCCACTGTCTCACATGTGTGTCACTGGAAGTTTTGTCATATAACTGATGTTCTGTTGTCCTCATCCTTATCCTCTGTCTCCTCATCCTCACTGTCCTCAGGATCCACTGTTGCCACAGGGTCATCTCCAGTCCCCTCCTCTTGCAGAAAAGGCACATGTCATCTGAGGGCCAGGTAGTGCAACATGCAGCATGCCACTACTATCTGGCAGACCTTCTCGGGTGAGTAGCACAGGGATCCACCTGTCAGACGCAGGCATCTGAACCTGGACTTCCGGAGGTCCTCTCAATTATTTTCCTGGTTCGCCCATGCACATCATTATAACCGTTCTCAACCCCTGTCCTGGTATTCCTCACAGGGGCAGGAGCCACAATAGGTTTAGGTAGCCAGAGTCAACTGCAAGTATTGAGGGACAAAATTTAGCTTTACACGATGCTATGGGGAGAACACTTGAAGGCATACACTGACATACAGTGGGTGGGGACCTATTAGCCACACCCTGTGCCTCTGTAGTTGGGCCATCACATTTGGGATGCTGCTATTCCTTAGAATGAAGGCGTCATGCACCGACCCAGGATACTTGGCAGTGACATGGGAGATGTACTGGTCCGCCAGGCAGACCATTTGCACACTGAGTGATTGGAAACTCTTCCGATTCCTGAACACTTGTTCTTTCTGGCGGGGGGAACAAACGCAATATGTGTACCGTCAATTGCCCCAATAATATTGGGTATATGTCCATTGCATAGAAATACGCTTTCACAGTGGCCAAATCTTTCACCTGGGGAAAAGAAATGTAGATGTACACCAAGGCAGACAATACCCTTGCCAGCACGATTGAGAACATTGGCTGTGACATTCCTGCTGCTAAGCCCACTGTCACTTAGAAAGAACCAGTTGCCAGGAAATGGAGCACTGACAGAACCTGCACAAGAGGGGGGATCCCCGTGGGATGGGGGATAGCTGATATCAGGTCAGGCTCCAATTGGGCACACAGCTCAGTGATTGTAGCCCTGTCCAGACTATAGATGAGTATAATGTGCCTGTCCTCCAGTGTAGCCAACTCAACAAGGGGTCGGTACATGGGGGTTTGTCTCCTCCTCCTATTCATCTGCAGTGGTAGGTATCTAAGGGACACAAGAGTGAGTAGTCTGTCACAATTGAACAATGGAACCACCACCCCAGTGTGCATACAGCATTAATGTGATGGGACAGTGGGAATGGCAATGTATGTGCAATATTCGGCAATGTAGGAGTTATGGAAGATCTGTATGTGGTCCACCACCATGAAATGGTGACCACCTCTCCTGTATTTAGGGGCAGGTGGAAGTGAGGTAACTCCGCCAACGTTGGGTATCGTGGCAGAAGGCAGTCTTGCACCGCTGTGCAATTCCTCATTGGTTAATATGGGGCTCTATGGAGTACGGTGGCCAAGGGGGATCAGCGGCGGCAGTGACGGTATACACCACCGTGGATGTGACCGCCATTTTCTCTATATAACCTCACTTGATTCCTGACTTTCCACAGGACAACACCTGCACTGTGTAGGCTGCTGTGACCTGTGTCTGGAACCTCCCATGGCCCATGTGACCGGGGAAAGGGGCCCTGCCTTTACTTTGATGGAGTTGGAGCGCTTTGTGGAGGGGGTCCAGCCCCAGTATGGACAGCTGTATGGGCCTCCAGATCAACAGGTGAGTACACCTTAGGCATGATGCATGTGGGAGGGTTGCATGGAGATGTGTGTGCAGGCATCGTGTCATATGTGGAGTGGTATGTCTGGTGGTAGTGTACATGGTGTGAGCTGGACGATGTGTGTGCCAATGGATTTGGAAACAGGATTTGTGGGCCATATGTGTGGATTGTATGTGTAATGCTGTCCTATTGTCTGTATTACCTCTGCAGGTCAGCGCCCATCAAAGGAAGGGATTGTGGCATGCCATGACCAAGGACGTGCGGACCAAGGGGGTTTACAGCAGGCGGAGCACCTACTACAGGAAACGGTAGGAGGACCTGAGACGCTGGGCACGGAAGACCATGGAGACCCAGCTGGGGATGGCCTCCCAATGAGGAAGGGGTGCCTGTTGGAACCTGACTCCCGATGGCCCGCATACTGGCAGTGGCCTACCCAGAGCTGGATGGGCACTTGAGGGCATCACAGAGGTCCAGGGGGTGAGTGCAGTGGGCATTACTGCAATAATTGGTGGAGGGCATGGGATCTGGGTGGTGGGTGTGAGTTAGTTGGTGCCCCTTAATGCTAGGACAGACATTGCAGCATGATCCAGCTCAAGGGTAATGGGTGTATGGCAAATGCACGTAACTTAGCTTGTTTGCATTCTATTTCAGTCAGGGCTTCCTGGGTCCCAGGAGGTGTGCAGTTGGCGGTGTTTGGCCCTCATCTTACTGTGGCATCTATCCAATTCAATGCCAGTGCAATGCATAGTGCTCAATCCTCATGCCTGTCTGTGACGGTGCTGTGTATGCCAACTGTGGTATTGGTGCGGTAATTGCCCCAGTGCTCCCTTTCTCCTTCTGTCATCCTGTCCATGTGTGCATTAGCATCATCTGGTGGAGGAGAAGGGGCACCGGCGACAGAGGGAGCTGCTTGCCACAGGACCCAGAAGGCAGAGTCCACCAACACTGAGGGAACCAGTGGGACGGACGGCGAGGGGAGCACCACGGCGGAGACAGGAGGTGAAAACACAGACTCTGATTCCTTCTCCGAAGGAAGCTCCCTGGTGGTGGCGGACACCTCTGTGGCCACCTCAGCTGCAGGTATAGCCGCCACCACCGTACAAGCACTGCCCACCCAGTAGCCCCTCAGCCAATTGCCCGCACCCGCTCACCCAGGAGAGTGGGCTTCTCCTTCGCCCCAGGCATGTCAGGCCCTGCCCCAGTGAGCCCTGCGGCCCTGAGTGAGGAGGATATTGACCTCCTGATATCAATCTCTTTAGGGCAAACAATCATTGCAGCAATGCAATACATTCATGGAGGGCATCCACTGTGGAGTGGCGGCCTAACAGAGATCGATTCAGGCTCTGGCCTCCTCTCGGATAGCTGTCATTGTCCCTGTTCCTACCATCCCTCCTCCAACTACCACTTTCCAGTCCCAGTCTCCTAAACCCCAACCCATCTGAACCACACATACAGACGAGCATGCACACAAGACATCACATAGTGGCACAGCCAAACACAGGCACCAGACTTCAGTCCACAAGCACTCACACAAACGACAGACAGTTGCACACACATCCACATCCACTACTTCCACTGTCTCCCCCTCCTCCACCTCCCTCACAGTCACGTCCACACTCACACCTGCATGCACTGCTTCACCAGCATCATCACACCAAGCAGCACACACACCTTACTAGCAGACACCTCCACAACATCCATCTACGCGTCCCCAGTGTCCTCTCCCACCCTGTCTGTCCCCCCTCCTAAAGGACACAAATGCAGGCACTCAGACACCAAACAGCCATCCACCTCACATTAGCACACTACCCATGTACCTGCACCCAAGTCCAGCAGATGTACTTCTCCAACAACCACTCCCTCAACCTCCACTCCCATTCCTCCTCCCTCATCCCACCCCACCATCCCTAAGAAGCTTTTCCTTGCCCAACTTGACCTCTTCCCTCCCCCGCTCCCCGTCCTGCCCGTATGAGCAGGGTCCCAATGACCCAGCCTAGCACCTCAGCCAACCAGTCCACAGGGACAGTGGAGGCACCTCCTAGTCGTGGAGACAAGACAGTGAAGGAACCCACTCCACCAGCCACGAAAGGGAAGCATCCCACTCCACCAACCAGGGAAGGGAAGGAATCCACTCAACCAGCCAGGAAAGGGAAGGATCCCACTCCACCAGCCAGAAGGGGTAAGATTCCCACTCAAACACCAATGACAGCAGCGGTTCCGCTCAACCACCAATGACAAAAGCGGTTCCCACCTACCCTCCAATGACAGAAGAGGTTCCCACTCAACCACCAATGAGTGAAGAGGTTCCCACTCAGCCACCAATGAAAGGCAAGAAGCCCTCACATCCAGCTGTGACACAGCAGCCCTCACCTCCAGCAGAAGCTGCCCAGGAGAAACCTCCCACAAGAGAGACAATGCAGCCCTCACCTCCAGCAGAGGCTGCCCAGGAGACACCTCCCCCAGCAGAGACAATGCACCCCTCACTCCTGCAGAGGGCATATAGGCCATCCTCCAGGAACTGTTGTACTAGGAGCCCCTTCCTGAAGCAGTGGGCAAGTTCCCCACCTCAGGGACTGTGACCTTGCACTCCTCAGCATTGGGAAATGGGCACGGAGCCCCCTCCAGAAGCAACAAACAAGTTCCCGACTTCAGCTGAGGTGCCCCCCACCCTCTTTCCCCCTGAGGTGCCTGTCCACTTCCGATATGTTGCCCCTGCAGTTTTGTGTGGAGTTAGTCAGGATCAAGTTAGAGCTTGGACTGTGCCCTGTGGCCATGTGAGCCTTGTGTACTTTGGGCAGAGCATTGGCCCTTTCTGGAAAATTGTTCATGTATCTTTGTTCTATAATTTGTTCATATGACGGCTGTTGCCTTGCTATTACAATTTCAGTACTGCCGACCTGTAGTCCGTGTATTATTATGCCTTGGGTCATGTGCCATTGTTTTACGTCTGCAGCTGGTTGTGTGTATGGTGTGTATGTGTCTGGTGTGTGTCGTGCGTGTGTGTGTCACTCTCCTTTTCCTCCCTCCCTCCCTTCTGTGCTAGGCGGCTGTACTCACCGTCATTGTCTTTGTCAGTGTTGGTGTTCCTGGTGGAGCATGGTGTAGAAGAGCATCGGGAAGACTTGCAGTTCTGGTTTCATGGCAGTGTTGATCTTGTCTGTGTCTCTGTTTGTGAGTCTTTGGTCTTCTCTAATGTGTTTTGACCAGGCTTTTGATGGCGTTGGTAGCATCCCAGAAATCACGGTGGTTTGCAGTGTAATAATATTGTGGGCGGTACCTTGTCTTCCACCTGGCTGTTGATGGCTACCGTATGGTGCGTGATGTTAACACCCTGGCGGATGGTGTGGTAAATTGGCTGTCTATGGGAGTATTCACCACCATGGTCTTAATTTGGCAGTAATTACCGCCAGCCTGTTGACGGTATTACCACCACTTTAATAGTCACCACCAATGTCATAATGACCACCTATGTCATTATCCTTAGCTACTCTACTCAGGTACCTAATTGTGGGGACAAACGAAAACATGACATCATGATTCGAGTAGAAATACTGAATGTACTCCTGGTTATAGAATCTTGCTGGTAACAGACTACAACCTATCCTATAAGTAAGAGGCAAACTATGATAAGTAACTCCTTCTTCGACTGATGAAGGAATCTGCGTACACATAAAGCAAGTCTTCGTATCCATCGTCTCAACATACTCACTCAATAAGCGATAGAAGACATTAGAAGAAAGTTCCCCTTGTGCATTACCAATGTGTAGATACTTCTCATCTAACTTAAACTTCTCTATTGCTGTTAATATAGTAGTTGGCTCTAAAGCTGAAGTATGGTTGGCTTTACTCTTGTCAAGAACAGTCATATCCACAATCAATATCACAAACAATATCACACACACAATTGCCAAACCAATACTCATGTATTTACAGCACCTGTTCTTACTACCCTGCTTGCTAACGCTACTCATGATCTGTAAAGAATCAGAAAGCAGAAGAGAAAATGTAGAGCTTATGCAGCAAAATCAAAACAAAAATCTTCTTTCAGCAATTGTTTACAGCTTTCAGTCTCACTGCCAGGATCCTTTGTCAAAAAGGATATGCCAGCTTTTCAAATCAAGTTATCCTGTCAAAATCAGGTTATCAAAGTCTTTTCCGGTTACTTTCAACAGTCACTTTTCACTCTTTGCATTTTCTCAGATTTGTCTTAGCAGTTCAGTTCATTACCTTCCTTCAGGTGCCAAAATATGGACCTTGAATGTCTTGATCAAAACAAAAAGACAAAAACTCTTCTGCCATTCACTTGTAGTTGCATATGCCCATTCATGACCTGCATACCTTCGACTTGCTATTCTCTTTCTTTTCATCTTTTGATCTCGATTCAATTCTCCTCCACTTAGATCTTCATTCCTTGTTGTATCTACTTCTTCTTCGATTGTTGTCACAACAACTGCTTCCTTTCTCTTTGCTCGCGACTTCAGCCACTTATCTCCTCTCAGTGGACCCTTGGTCAATGCTCTTTCCAGTGTTGAACTTGTAACTTCTTCGTGCTTAGCAGGATTTTCTCTTGAGGGACCTGCAACTGGTTCAGGAGATGTCAGATCACGTTGGCTTTGACCTGCCTCAACTCCTTCCCACTCGGAGTCTGGCAATTGCTCTGTTTGTCTCTTAAATCTTCTACTTCTGGGAGAGCCCTCCTCTGACTAGACTCTCCTGCTGCCTCAATTGAGATTGGCTCACTGTCAACTTCCTGGAGGTCTTCTCCTTTGACTCACACAGGAGTTAGTAAGCCATCCTCAACTGGCTCAGATCCACCCTCAGTTCCTCTTTGTTCTTTTTCTAGTTCTGAGGCTTGTCTTGTTATAGTTGTTGGTACTCTCAACAACTCCTCTTCATCATCCAAAGGACATGCCACCTTTTTTGTGTGGCTGGCGTGGATGCAGTTCAGAACTCCAGTGCCCTTCACAAGTGTGGCAGTGGTCAGAGCCACCTTTCCAGCGAGGGTCCAAACACGTCTCCCGCACGTGTTTCCGGACCACAACCCAGTCACCGGCTCTCAGGTTGTGCCCTGGGCCATGGATCAATGGCAGTGCGGCAGCTTCCACCTGCTGAGAGAAAGAGCAAACCACATCAGACAGACCTTTGCAGTAGTCCAACACCATATCATCTGTAATGCTTACAAGCACATTTGCAGGAACCACTGGCAACCTCATTGCTCTGCAACTGAAGGCAGTGTGTCAGGCCATTTCAGATTCGTGGGCACACACATCTTTGCAACTCTTGACTTCAATGTACCATTTATTTGTTCCACAAGTCCTGCTCAATGAAGTGGCTTCCCCTGTCTGATTCTAAAGAGATCGGAAACCCAAAATGTGGTATCAGTTCCCTAAGCAGTAATTTTGTTACTGTGAGGCTGTCATTCCTTCGTGTAGGGTATGCTTCGATCCAGTGACTAAAGACGCAGACAATCAGAAACATGTATCTGAACCCTCCACACACAGGTATCTCAATAAAATCCATTTGTATTCTGCTGAATGGACCTCCTTCTTTTCCAATGTGGCTCAAGTTAACCACTGTCCCTTTTCCCCCATTCATTTGCTGACAAATGATGCAACAATGGCAAACTGCTTCAGAATCTTGTCTAAACCTTGGGTTGAACAGATTATGCTTGAACAGGTGAATCAGTGCATCCCTCTCAACATGTGCTTCGCCATGATAATACCTACGCATTTGAGACAATAGACTATTTAGCAAACCAATTGTCCCTCTTCTGAAACCCACAATTCATGTTGTCACTGTACACATTTCATTTTGCTCCATGAACGTTTTTCCTCCCTGTCAACATTGTTCTGCAGTGTTTTCAATTCTTCTAATGTATCTATCACATGCAATGCAAAACTTGGACATGGTTCAACTTCTTCAGGTAACAATTCCCACTTATCTTTGAACGATAAACAGTTCAATGCGCAAACCCTTGCAACTTGAACCACATATCCATTTCCCATTGACACAAAATCTTGTGATTTCAAATGTGCACTGCATTTCACCACAGCAATCTTTTCAGGCATTTGGATAGCATGCAACAATTCTTTAATTCTCCCACCATTTCTAACAGGTGAACGAGAAGAGGTCATGAAATCTTTCTGTGACCACAACTGGCCAAAGTCATGGACTATTCCAAATCCATACTGGCTAGCCACATAGATGATATCTTTAAGCTGAACAGAAACATGTCACGCTCTAGTAAGGGCTAGTAAGCCCTACCTGTGCAGAATACACTCCTCAAAGTCAAGACGCATCCAGGATACCAGAAATTGTGCAGACAGCATATCCTGCACTCAGTACTCCTGAATTGTCTCTCAGACAGGAACCATCAACAAAGATAATTTGGTCATTTTCTTTCAATCAGATGTCTCTAATGTCAGGTTTTGGTTTTGTGCACAGATCAGTGACTTCAAGACAATCATGCTCAATGTCTTCCACCTTTTCAATTTCAAAATTTTCATTTGTGAGTAAGGTTGCCGGGTTCAGCACTGTACATCTTTTCAAAGATACATTTTGTGACCCCAAAATACTCATCTCATAACAGGTCAGTCTGGCCCCTGTTAGGTACTGGGTTTTCGTTATTGTAAGTAGGATCTCAATAGCATGAGGGACCATGATATTTAAGGGGTGTCCCATCACAAAGCCTTCACATTGTGTAAGGTTCCGTCCAACCATTGCAACTGCACGCAACCTGGTAAAAGCTGGTAAAGCTGCAGCAACTGGGTCCAAAGTAGCTGGAAAATATGCTCCTGGGTGCTTTACACCTCCATGTACTTATGTCAAGAAAGACAAAGAACATGCATCACGCTCATGACAAAACAATGTGAAAGACTTTGTGATGTCAGGCATACCCAAAGCTGGAGCTTTGCACAGACTCTCTCTCAATTCAGAATCCATTTCCTGCAAGCCTGATCTAGCACTAGAGGATCGGTGACTTCTTTATGAGTCAGCTTTTGTAAGGGCTTGGAAATGACTGAAACATTGGGAATCCATTGGCGGCAGTAAGCTACTATCCCTAAAAACATCCTGACATCTCTCTGTGTGGCTGGGGGTCTCATCTGCAATATTGTTGTGACCCCTTCTCTGGATATCTTCCTTGATCCATTCTCAATTTGGTGACCCAAGTATTTCACTTCTTTCAGACAGTACTGCAATTTCATTGGAGACACTTTGAGACCATTGTTTCCCAAATGGTTCAGTAAGGCAATCGTGTCATACTTGCACTCATCCCTCATTTTGGATGCAATCAGTGGGTCATCAATGTACTGTACCAAGGTTGATTGGGAAAGCAGTTCCAATGACTCCAAATTATTTTTCAAGATCTGATTGAATATGGAAGGTGACTCTGAAAGCCCTTGAGGAGCTCCACACCAACAGTAAACTTGGTCTAACAATTTGAAACAAAAGATAAATTGGCTATCCTCATGAAAAGGCACAGAAAAGAAGGCTTGTGACAAATCTATGACAGTGAACCATTTAGCATCACATGGAATCTGAAACATTATCACAGCTGGATTTGACACCACGGGACAACATTTGATCACAATGTCATTTATTTTTCTCAAATCCTGGACAATTTGAACTTTCCTACAGGGCTTTTTCAATCCCATTATCCGTGAATTACATTGGCTGCTGAGCACTTCCTTCAAGACCCCTTAGTTTACAAATTCTGCAATTATTTGGGCAACCTTTATAAGGATATCCTGTGGCATGTGATATTTGGGAATCTGAGAAAAAATCAAGATCGGCTTTACAGGAACTTTAACTGGCTCAACTCCCTTTATCAAACCTATCTCTTTTCCTGTCAGATCCCACACTTTGGCCCTCATTACAACCCTGGCGGTAAATCCCGCTTTCCGCTGTGCTGAAGACCGCCAACATACCGTTGTGGCGGCGGAATTCTGCTACAGGTATTATGACTCACAGCTCGGAATCCGCCACACTACAGACACCCACACAAGTTCGCCACACCAAATGTCAGTGATAAACTGGCGATACCAAAACCCACACAGTCATGCCAACAGGAATACGAATCCACATGGCGGTCTTTCAACCGTGGTAATCCATTGACGGTACACACTGCTGCGCTCAAAATACACACATATTTACAAAACACAACCACATTGGACAATTCAAAATACACACACCTGACACACATACACACCACACCCACACACCCAATCCAATATAAAGCACACACCCACATCACCCACAAACCCTTACAACCAAAATTTTTAAAGAAGGCCAGAGAGAGAGATTAGCTAACACAACACCAGCATCCACAGACACACAACACCATCACTTATACAACATCCACGCACCTCAACGAACACACACCAACACATCCCCTCACACATCATAACAGACAGCACCTCACACATCACCCATACCACATCATGGCACCTCAAAGACACCCCAGGTTTTCTGAGGAAGAGCTCAGGGTCATGGTGGAGGAAATCATCCGGGTAGAGCCACAGCTAATCGGATCACAGTTGCAGCAGACATCCATTGCTAGGAAGATGGAGCTATGGCGGGGAATCGTCGACAGGGTCAACGCAGTGGGACAGCATCCAAGAACACGGGATGACATCAGAAAGAGGTGGAACGACATACGGGGGAAGGTATGTTCTGTGGTCTCAAGACACCACATTGCGGTTCAGAGGACTGGCGGCAGACCCCCACCTCCTCCCCCACAACTAACAACATGGGAGGAGCTGGTCTTGGCTATACTGCATCCTGAGGGCCTCGCAGGAGTATCTGGAGGAATGGACTCTGGTAAGGCAAAGCTTCAACTACTTCATCCCCCACCCTACCTTCATGCTATCACTTACCCCCACCCTCGCCCTCACCCCCATCACTCCAACTCCTCACATATGTCCCACTATCATAAACCACACATCCCATCACCAAGCCCTGCATGCAACAACAAAGCATGGACACCCATCACCAATGCATGTCCACTACACATACCCCTAAACAATTAGCACACAAGGTCCTTCACTGGAATGCAAGCACTGGGGTACAGGGTCACCCACCCATTGCACAACATGGCACACACAGATGCAATAATCATGCCTTTACACCCCTGCAGGACCCCTACCCAACGTCACTGGACAGTAGGTTCCAGACATGTCCACTCCACCCACAGAAGAGGCCCAAAGTGATGACAGCAGCTCTGTCCAACTGGATCTAGATGACCAGCCCGGCCCATCTGGGACCTCAGGACAGTCGGTTTCCCACACACAGTCACAGGTCACCACAGAGCCTCCCCCCTCAGTAAACACCAGCACAGCACCCATCCAGTGGGCCCATACCTCTGTCCCCAGGACACATCAAGCAGCAGTGTGTCCACCACTACAGGGAACCCAGGCTAACCCACCACCCCAAGAACAGCAGGGACTTGGGGGCAGTGGTAGTGGGCACACGGTTCAGGGGACAAAGGCCCAGGAAAACCGGGGAACTTGGAGGGCTGCTGTGCGACAGGGGGAGGACAGCCCCAGGGAACCCACTCTCCACGAGGCCCTCTCCAACATAATGGGAGCCTACCATCATTCCCAGGAGACAATGGCAACGGTACTGGCCAAGTTTCAGGAGACCCAGGGCTGCAGGAGAAACAGTATTTGGTGTTCAAGGAGGAACTCAAATCCATCAATACCACCCTGGGCACCATTGTAGGGATGCTGAAGGACTTCATGAACACCAGGAGGGACACTGTGGCACAGGGGCCCCTGACACTAGCCTGGACGATAAACTGCCCACCACCTTCGCTGACGCTAGTGGACGCTAGTGGACAGTAGGCGCCGCCACAGGACCACGACACCAGCACCCCACCCCCTGCAGATGGAGAACCACCCCACAAGCAGTCCCTGAGATCCAGGACAAAGACAGAGAACAATGACAAGACCGGCACCAAGAAATGAGACCACCCTGAATGTCATCATTCTGCCCCACTTTGTCACTCTGTCCATCCTTAAACTGCCCTAGCTCCACTTCCTATGCCCCTTTGGACAATGCACCTGTGAGACTAATAGACTGAAGTTTGCCATTGACATTCCTCCACCATCACCCCTGACCATTTTACAACCCTTTCCACTATTTAGCACTTAAATAAACACCCTTAAATCACAAAACAATCTGGAGTCAGTCTGTGCTTTCACAATTGTGTATTTGCAATAATTGAGGGAAATAGCAATGTCCATTGTATTGTCAACATACCTATGTCACACAGCTCTAGTCCATGAGGTAACATAGCAGAGGTCACACAGTGGGACCCACATCTGTGAAATCGAAAGGGAAAGTTACAAATCAGGGTCCATACACTGGGTGAAAGTGACAGACAGATGAGAGGTCGAACAATTTTATCAGATGTAGGAGGCAGTGATGTCTTCTTACCTGTGTCTCACTGGAAGTATTGATGGATCACGGTGTTTCTGTTGTCTATGTCCTATTCTTCTGCCTCCTCTTCTTCACTGTCCACAGGCTCCACAGCTGCCACAACACCTCCATCTGGACCATCCTCCTGCAGATAAGGCACCTGTCGTCGCAAAGCCAAGTTGTGCAGCATACAGCAGGCCACAATGATCTGGCACACCTTCTTTGGTGAGTAGTATAGGGAACCACCTGTCATATAGAGGCACCTGAGCCTGGCCTTCAGGAGGCCGAAGGTCCTCTCTATAACCCTCCTAGTTTGCCCATGTGCCTCATTGTAGCGTTCCTCTGCCCTTGTCCTGGTATTCCTCACTGGGGTCAGTAGCCATGACAGGTTGGAGTAGCCAGAGTCACCTGCAAATGTCGAGGGACAACTGTTAGACACACAATAACCCTTAGGGACAGCCCCATACCAAGACAGCAAATGAAACTGTGTGGGGACTTTAGGCTCACCTATTAGTCACACACTGTGCCTCTGGAGTTGCCTCATCACATGAGGGATGCTGCTATTCCTCAGAATGTAAGCGTCATGCACTGAGCCGGGAAACTTGGCATTCACATAGGAGATGTACTGGTCGGCCAAACACACCATCTGCAAATTAATTGAATGGTAACTCTTCCGGTTTCTGTACACCTGTTCACTCCTGCGGGGGGTACCAAGGCCACATGTGTCCCATCAATGGCACCTATGATGTTGGGGATATGTCCCAGGGCATAGAAGTCACCTTTCACTGTAGGCAAATCCTCCACCTGACGGAAAACGATGTAGCTGCGCATTTGTTTCAGCAGGGCAGACAACACTCTGGACAACACGTTTGAGAACATTGGCTGGGACATGCCTGATGCAATGGCCACTGTTGTTTGAAAGGACCCACTTGCCAGGAAATGGAGTACTGACAGGACCTGCACTAGAGGGGGGATTCCTGTGGGATGGCGGATAGCTGACATCAGGTCTGGCTCCAACTGGGGACACAGTTCATGGATTGTGGCACGATCAATTCTGTCGGTGACTAATACCTGCCGCTCTTCCATTGTCGACAGGTCCACCAGCAGTCTGTACACCGGAGGATGCCGCCATCTCCTCACCTGCCCAAGCGGATGTGCTCTATGGATGAGAACAGCGATCAGAGGGTCAGCCAACACTGAGGTATGAAATAAACAACTTTATTGCAGACATTTGTCAATCCGCTATGTGCCTGTCTTAATGTGTATGCAAGGCCTAGATATGTGTGACACATTTAAAATTAATGCCATGTGGCCCCCTGAAATGGCGGCTGCATGACCTGTAATGTGGGACAAGGGGATATGAGGTAACTGCGCTGGCGTTGTACACCGTCGTGGTAGGCGGTCGAAGACCGCGGCGCAATCCTGCATTGGTTAACATTGGACCCTATGGGTCCCAGGAGCCAATGACGATGTACGCCGGCGGTGACAGTACGAACTGCCGCAGACGTGACTGCCATTTTCTGTCTGTTCACTCACTTGATACCTGATCTTCGACAGGAGAGGACCTACACTGCAAGTGCTGCTGTGACCTCAGTCTGGAAGCGACAATGGGTCAAATGTCTGGGGAAAGGGCCCCTGCCTTCACATCGGAGGAGTTGGAGAAACTATTGGATGGGGTCCTCCCCAGTACACGCTACCCTACGGTCCTCCAGACAAACATGTGAGTACACTGTGAGCATGCTGTATGGACAATGCCTGGTTGGGAGTGGTGTGGATGGAAGATGGGGGGGATGAGGAGTGCATGAAACGACAGTGAGTGGATGTACATCAGGGCAAGGGTAGGAATGTGGGCCAATGAATGTGACGGTCCGGACGGTTATTGTTTTTCCTTTCCCCCTGCACTATTCGTGAAGGTCAGCGCCCACCAGTAGAAGGATATTTGGCATGCCATCACCAAGGACGTCCGGGCCCTGGGAGTCCACCACAGACAGAGCACCCACTGCTGGAAAAGATGGGAGGACATTCGCCGCTGGAGCAAGAAGATGGCGGGGGCCCAGCTGGGGATGGCCTCCCAACGTGGGAGGGGTGCCCATCGCACCATGACCCCCCTGATGTTCTGGATCCTGGCGGTGGCGTATCCGGAGTTGGATGGGTAGTTGAGGGCATCACAGCAGCCACAAGGGGGTGTGTACAATCACATCCATCTGATTCAGCGCGCGTTGGAGGTGTCTGGTTGGGGGAGGTGGGCTGTGGGTTCCCCTAGGCTAGGGCGAGCCTTGTAGGCAAGGACCCTTTGTGAGGCTGGTTCAGTGGCACCCCACCCCCACCAGTGGTAAGAGCCATCTACACCTCGTCAGGCTCCTGTGACTTGCATGTGTGCAGCAATCGGGCAAAGGCCTTGTACGCCATGTCCCTGTGATCAATTAGGGAACTCAAAGTGCATGGCGTAGTGCAGAGGGCTGCTGTGTCTGTAGTGTCCGCCAACGGTAGCGGTATTGCATACACTGAACATGTCTTTCTACTTTCTTTCCCCCCTCTTTGTGGTCTCCCTGTTCTTGCGTGCATTAGCATCATCAGGCGGAGGATCTGTGCCACCGGAGCAGGAGGGAGCTGCATCCCACATGGCCCTGGAGGGCGAGACTATGGACTCAGAATTCACCAGTGGGACGGAGGGCAAGGGGAGCTCCACGCCGGGGACAGGAGCTGAGACCAGCGACACCGACTCTTCCTCTGATGGGAGCTCCCTTGCGGTGGCAGGCCCCTCTGTGCCCACCGCATCTACAGGTACAGCCGCCACCCCGCCTACCAGCACCTCCCTCCCATCAGCCCCTCAACGTGTGCCCCGTGGCCGCTCACCCAGGAGGGTGTGCATCTCCTTCACCCCAGGCACCTCAGCCCCTGCCCCAGTCAGCCCTGCTGCCCGTAGGGAGGAGGTCATTGACCTCCTCAGATCCCTCACTGTTGGACAGTCTACCATTCTGAATGGCATCCAGGGTGTAGAGAGGCAGTTGCAACAAACTAATGCATACCTGGAGGCATTCATTCTGGTCAGGAAGCCCAACAGCGAGCTTTTCAGACTCTGGCCTCAGCACTGATGGCAGCCATTGTCCCTGTGTCCAGCCTCCCCCCTCCAACTTCCTCCACACAGACCCAATCCCCAGTACCTCAGCATATCCCAAGCACACCATCAGACCAGCATGCACACACATCAACACACAAGGGTAGCTCTGGCAAACATAAGACATCCCACAGGCACTCACAAGCATCACACACATACAAACACACCAACATCCACTGCCTCCACTGTGTCGCCCTCCTCCACGGCTCCCTCCTCCCTCCCAGTCTTGTCTCCACTCACACCTGCATGCACTACATCTTCAGCCACTACCTCCATCACCAGCATGCCCATCACCACACACCGCTCACGTGCACTCACCACCCTCACTACCATTCACACATCCCCTGTGTCCTCTCCCAGTGTGTCTGTGAGCCCTCCACCCAAACTACACAAACGCAGTCACACACCCACCCAACAGCCATCCACCTCACGACAGCCTCCAGCCCATGCACCTTCACCCAAAGTCAGCAAACAAACACCTCCTACAACCACTACCTCTTCCTCCACTCCCAAACCCCCTCCATCTACCCGTGTGTCTAAAAAACCTTTCCTGTCAAACCTTGACCTCTTCCCATCACCTCCCCCACCCCTTCCATGCCCTAGGGCCCGCATTTCCAGGTCCCAACCCAGCACCTTAGCCACCACATCACCGGGAACAGTGGTGCCAGCAGTAACCGGCTTCTGGAGTGCGCCAAGCAGCAGGGCAGCCAGTGTCCCAAGGAGCGAGGCCAAGGACATTCCCCCACCTCCAAAACAAAAGAAGTTGCCCTGAGCCTGGAGGGAGAAGGCCAAAAGGCCTGCCTCCAAGGGCTCAGGCAAGACAACAGTTGGGAGTGGCAAAACAGCTGAGCCACCATCCAAGGTGGGGAAGGGCCAGAGAAAGAAAGCAAAGTCGCCGCCAACCTGCACGGCGGACAAGACTGCCACATGCACCGCCGCCACGGGCACCGCCACCAGCACCCAGGATACTGTGCCCTTCACCTGTACCACAGACACCGTGCCCTTCAGCAGCAGCAATCTCAGTGAGGCCGCCACCAGCACCGCCACTCAGGACACTGCCGCCAGCAGCTAGCTCAGTGAATCCCCCACCAACACCACCGCTCAGGACACCGCCACCAGCAGCAAGCTCAGTGAGCCCCCCACCAGCACCGCCGCTCAGGACACTGCTGCCAGCAGCAATCTCAGTGAGCCCCCCACCAGCACCGCCGCTCAGGACAATGACGCCAGCAGCACACTCAGTGAGCCAGCACCACTGCCCAATGAGCGCCGCAAGCACCACCGCAACTGAGCCCGCCGCCAACAGTGCCAGCAGCCATGCCACAACCTGTGCCAGTGGCACCACCGCAGACATGGCTGCCATCCCCAGTGGTCATTCGTGGGAGGCTGGTGGTCAGTTCCAGAGGCCTGGACAGCTTCCATGTTGCCCCACCGTCAGTGGAGTGTCAGATCCACTACCTGAGTCCTTGGTAGGATGAAGCACTCTGGGCACAAAGCCCCCTCCAGAACCAGTGGAGTATCACATCCACTACCTCAGTCCTTGGCAGGATGAAGCACTCTGGGCACAAAGCCCCCTCCAGAACCAGTGGAGTATCACATCCACTACCTCGGTACTTGGCAGGATGAAGCACTCTGGGCACAAAGCCCCCTCCAGAACCAGTGGAAATAGGCATCCACTACCTCAGTCCTTGGCAGGATGAAGCACTCTGGGCACAAAGCCCCCTCCAGAACCAGTGGAGTACCACATCCACTACCTCAGTCCTTGGCAGGATGAAGCACTCTGGGCACAAAGCCCCCTCGAGAGCCAGTGTAGAAAGGTATCCACTACCTCAGTACTTTGCAGGATGAAGCACTCTGGGCACAAATCCCCCTCCAGAACCAGTGGAGACTGTTATTCACTTGAGAGACTGTGGCTTTGCACTCCCCAGGATAAAGCAGTGGACAAACCACCCACTGGAGAGACTTGAGAGACTGTGGCTTTGCACTCCCCAGGATAAAGCAGTGGGCTAACCACCCACTGGAGAGACTTGAAAGACTGTGGCTTTGCACTCGCCAGGATAAAGCAGTGGGCAACCCACCCACTGGAGAGACTTGGGAGACTGTGGCTTTGCACTCCCCAGGATACATCAATGGGCATGGAGCCCCCTTGTGGAGCTGCCGTCGTGCACTCATCCGGCTGAGGTGTCCCCCTTCCCTTCCCCCTGAGGTGCCTGTTTCATTTCGATCTGATGCCCCTGCAGTGTTCTCTCTCTTTGGATCGGGTATTGAGTGTGGCCCTCGCCCATGCCTTTTGGGCCCAGTGGTCCACGGACTATGTAGGTGCAGTACATGGACTTGAAGTCTTGGTCTACATATTTGTTAATAGTGTATATATATTTTTGAGTAATAGATTTTTCATGATTACAATCGTTCAACTCATTTCCTTTTGTCCTTGCGTTCTTCCCGGGGGGGGGTGTGGGAGGGGAAATGTAATGTTTCAGCATGTATTGGTGTGTGTGTTGTTGTGGGTGAGGGTGGGGGTGTTGCATGTTTTCACTCCCCCCCCCTGTGTCGTAGGTGCAGTACTCACCGTGGTCATCGTCGCTGTCAGTCGTGCTCCTGGTAGAGGAGCAGGAAGACTATCGCAGGGATAATTCGGAGTTCCGGCTCCATGGCGGCCTGGTTCCTCGTGGGGTGTGTAGAGGTGAGAGTTTTCCCTTCCAAGTCCTGCTTCCGCTGTGTTTTTGTTTGCGCTGAATCCGCCCTGGAAAAGGTGGCGGATTGGCCTCTCATAATGGTGTGGGCGGTACATTGTCTTCCGCCTGTCTGTTGGCGGTGACCACCATGCTGTTTGTTTGTACTGCTGTGGCGGTCGGAGTGTTAAAGTAGCTGTCTATGTTGATGGTTTCCACCGCGGTCATAATTCCATTTTATTTAACGCTGGCCTGTTGGCTGTCTCACCATCACTTAAACACCGACCCCAGGGTTGTGATGAGGGCCCAAGTCTCTTCCCAGTAGGGATACCCGACTCGATTCACAGACTACGAATTTGTGCAACCCTTGAAAGTTGCCAATCTTAACTGAACTGGTTCTGTAATTGGGTTGGTCAAATAATGATTCACTACTCCAACAATCTAGACTGTCTTTCCTGAAAGAGGAAAATTTAGAACTTCTGCAGATCTTACTGTAGAGCGTGTAGCTCCTGTGTCAACCAAGAATGAAACTCTGTGACCCATGACTTTTCCCTTCACATAGGAACCTTTCTGATCTACTTCTAAAGAGGCTGCAAGCACACATGCCTCTTCATCCGAACTCTCGCTCACCCAATCATTGTTTATTTCAATCTCACTGTGTAACAGGACTTGGTGTACTGTGTTATTACTTTGGTTGGACCCTTGACCTGTGTTCTGTTGAGGAAGCATGACCTGCTGCTGTTCCATTGGGGCTTGAGGTATTTGAATTTGCTGTGTAGGTACCATGTGAACCTGCTGCTGCACCGGCTGCAACTGTGTCATTTGTACACCTCTCCTTCTCGGTCCTCTCATGTTTTGGAACGAGTTGATGTCACCTGTCTGCTGAACAACACCTTCCTGTGTCAAAATCAGACACTCCTGTTTCCAATGTCTGACCCCTCCACAATCATGATAAGGCAACAATTTCTTCATTCCCTGCACATCATTTTCAACCACTACACTACCCAAATCTGGACCACGATTTACATTTCCTCTGCGACCTCTACCTCTCATCTGATTTTGAAATACCGCATTTCCCTGCTGGCTATGGTAGCTGTTGTGGAACATTTCCCTGCATCCCCGTTTGTGCAGCTTTAATATGCATCAACATCGCTTTTTCTTTCAGCTTTCTCTGCTTCAACTCAATTTTGTCACTACAGTACTTAGCATACTGCAACATCTCATCAATCGGCTTTGCTTGCCAGCAAATCAAATGACTGTTAATCATCTGGCTAATTTCAGGACTCAATCCTTCCACAAATCTGAACACAAAATGAATCATGTCTTTCGGTTCAATTGTCTCCGTACCACTGTAATGCTTAAACGTCTGCAACAATCTCTCATAGTACGCATGTATCGATTCCTTTGCTTCCTGACCTGTCTTGTCTATTCTCTGCCAGTCAATGTTTTTGGGCGAAAAGTCTTGTCTTCAAGAATTCAAGCACTTTGTAGTAATATTTAATTACCTCAGGAGATGGCGCACCTGTAACCTGATTTCTCTCCGGTTCTTTTGTCGGCCAATCTATACTCCTCATGCACTCCATCCACAAATCAGCTGAAACTACTATCTCTAATAGAGTGTTCAAGTCTTCCCAAGGACATTTTGCAAGTTTCACAAACCTATCTATCTGCTGGTACCATTCTACTGGCTTCTCTCTCACTGTAGGACAGTCTTTTTTTAAACACAGAATGCTGCTTCTGCTCCAAGGGACGTTGGCAAAATTCCCTCCTGCAATCTCCCTCATTGGTAAAATATTCACCAGATTCTTACTTTGCTTCAAATATGCAGTAAGCGCTGCAGAATCCCTTTTTCTATTATCTCTTTTCTTTACCCATCTGCCTTCCCATCTATCTAATGCTCTCCAGGTATGGGATATCTCAACTTTGCTTCTGTGTAAGACTCTAACCTGTTCACACCCATAGTTCCTTCAATGAGCTCACCCACTTCCATTCCTAGTCTCGTATAGCTCAAGTATTCTTCTCCCTTTGGAGCACTCTGCGGGGTATTCAGCTTGTCTAACCATTCAGTCAAGTGCTGGGAAGTCAATCCCTGCAACACAATGTTACGGGCCTGGGCATGTGGTGGCTGTTGCACACCTTTATTTGGAGTCTTCTGTGTCAATATTTTCATGCTCTGACTAGCATTCGACACTATGACAGTATCTGGAGAAACTCCAAATGGGCTTACAAAGATCTTGATCCTTCAAAGGTCTGTCCCATTGGAGAGACTATTTGAATATTCTCATTAAGGCCTCCCCTCATTGCATTGTGGCTCAGTACTCCCTGTCCATCTGCACTGGGTTTCTCTTGTGCAAACGGAGGTACAGTTGGACCAATGGTGACAGGTACAGATACATCATCTGGGCTTGGTCTGATATTCAAGTTCTGTGGGATTGTAATTCCCACATTCTGGTTCATCAATACAGACATATCTGACTGTGTCCCTGTTATTGGAGTATATTTTGGCATAATTTGTGACTGCATTTGAGTCAGTAAAAGAGGAGTTGGTTCCATCTGAACCAACATCGGGCTCGGAAAAGCCTGTCCTGTAGGCACTATCAGGGTTATGGCAGTTTCCACAATGGTCACACCAGGGTAAATTCTCTCGACATTCAACTGTGGCACTTGATTTTGGACTACTGGAGTAGTAGGTATGTTACGACTGCTCTGCATTGGGCTATTTGTTGGGCTAGGATTAACCTGCTCCGGACTCGCTGTTACATTAACCTGTGTCAGAGCTGAAGGATTTACACTAGTGCTAAGACCACTCTCTTGGGATGCATATGGTGGAGGACGATTTCTCAATAACTGCAAGATAAACTCATCGGCGTCTGACTGTTCCTCATATGTCAATGGTCCCTTAGACACCTTTGGTTCCCGCTCCCTACTCTCAGAAAGGCTCCTGTTTGTTTTTCTGGTAGCTTTCCTTCCTTCTGTCTCACTGTCTTGTGTAATCGCAGGAAGCAATCTTATCCCCTGTAAAGTCTCAATTCTCCAGAACCTTTGATCACTATCACATTTAGCCTCCGCTAGTGTCTTTTCTGCCTTTCTCATTCTCCTCTCAAATTTTTGTTGCTGTTATTGTCTGGCTACTAAATCCCAGATCGCTAATGCCTCGAACTGTGCTGGTCTCGGCGGGGGTTTCCAATCATACATCACCCTCCTCAGATTCTCTAAACTCCTTCAATTAAATGATCCATTGACAGGAAACGCTAAGCTCCCATCCTTCTCTGTCACTTTGCACCAATGCTCTAGGCAAAGACATGGTGCAGCGCCCTTTTCTTCAATTACAATGTAAGCTGGTGTACCTTCTGGCAATGCAATATCCCCTACACTCATTGTAATGCATTCATCTCCCCTTAATGCACTCTTCAAAGCTCTGAATTTTTTTATTTTTGCTTCCTGTATTTTATTCTAAAACGAATCAGGAAGTGACTTTTAATCCCCGAATTTTGTTCACCCACCTTCTCAACCAATTGCACTTCCTGGGCGGCTACCAATCTGTACGCAACCCTTCTCACTAACCAACCTATCTCAGCGCGACTCTAATGACATCACACTCACATAAACTGCGGCTGACAAAGTCTTGCGGCTTGTCCTCCCAAACTTAAATTCACACGAGCTAATGCAATATATTTTGAGCACTAACCAAAATCAAAAACAAATTTGTCCATTTACTACAGGTAAAGTAACATAATTGCTTCCGAAATTTTACGGATATTTCACTGATGGCGTTTTGCTCTAACAGCTACTCTTTCTTTCTCAGTTCCCCTGATGCGCAAGCAAAATTCGACCCGCACATTTTAACTCACAACTGAACAATGGGTCTGTTTTCGTGCACATAGGACTCGCCAGATCTCAGTCGAAAAATTATTTCACTCACTTTGACTCACACTCTGATTTGTCTGATTTGTCAATTACGCCCGATCAACCCATTAAACTGGACAAATTACAACAAAAACCAAGTGTCTCATACACTTTTCAATATACTCCGGAGTCTTAGACCACACAGGGTCCGTACATCAACAGCCACTTGGACAATTTTTGAGCACAAAGTGCTACACACATGTGAAGTTGGATGACTTTCCTACTCTCACACTTCGGAGTACGCACACCCCTTCTACAACTTCATTTGGAGTACGCAAACTCCCTAAACCCTCACAAACATCACAATTTACCTTCAAATGACATAAGCTGTGCAAGCACAAAACCTACTTAGTTTAGACTGTCACTACAATGTCGAGAACATCCTCAAACAATCATTGGCAAGCTCCAACATTTTGGGAAAGTCATTTTACGTACTTAGGGGTACATTTTCTCTCCAATTAGTATCACTGAAACATTAAATCCAAAGCTCAGTGATGATGAGCTCTTGAAAGACAATCCATGTACCGGGCTTCTATGGTGGGCTCTTAAGGAGGTTAACAAGCAGTCTGCAACCATCTTTACGGACGTTAATAAGTAAACTTACAAGGAGATGCAATTAGGTCTATGAACCTTTTGACTCGCTTTGAGGTTTTCCCACCACATATCCCGTACATGCAGATCAATAAAAAATAACAATCAATGATCAATAGGAGTCAGTAATTGTCACACACCATGACTTTGCAGTCATGAATAACCACATCTTTAGGTAAAAGCTAGAGAGTTTATTTCCCTATATTAATAATGCTAATGTCACGTAAGTTAATCTCAAAATCAAATGATAAACATACAGAAACAACACTGGCTGACCAAAGCAGTGAAAGAATCGCAATCTAATCAAAGCTTGAGCTACTACACATTCTAAATTTACTGTACAAATTAATAGCAAGAATAACTGCACAAACAATATGACATACATTTAGATTTAGCAAAGAAAATACATCAATTGTTATTACATGTAGCGAACTTCATCAGTGAGAATCCTAACTAATACCAGATTAGAATAGCATGTTTGGGCATTATCCAAAACAACCTAATCACACAATTTGGAAAACTAACTATGACTCTTTAAAAATAGTGGTTGGTACCCAGAAACAAAAGCAAATAGACATGGCAAACAGAATCATAGTCAGTATACCTATACTCAGTTTGGATCAGCAAGCTGTGACAATCTTCGTCCTCAGGACATCAGTTCAGTCAGCTAGTTACCAGGATTCAGCATCAAAGTTCAGAAAAGGCAAAGTCTCTTTAAGCAATAAAGTTAAGCATATCTCTTCTCAAGACAGAAGAATGGGAAAATGGGGATGTCTCCTTCCAGTGCAGTCCGGGTAAGTTAGATTTCCTAAAATTACTTCCCACATCCTAATTGGTTAAAAAATCGCATGTTTACATTTAATTCAATGAAACTAAACCCCCAAGTCTACAATTCTACTAGTACATGGTTCACATGTTGATGATTGGTTCTCGCCTCTACTGTTCTCGTCATTCCGCTCATCAGGTAACAATATTGTTGCAGCTTATACTTCAGTCAACATGTTCATTGTCCTTTCCTGAGAAAATCAATCTCACACACATTACATTAAACATTTTTGCACTAGCAAATACATCATCTCCTAGCAAGCAGTTCTCATGAGAAAGACTTTTAACTACGAGCACTTGGTCAGTACAGTGGAAAATCACAATTTAATTCTTTAAGCATCCATTTTTTAAGTCTATTAAGAAATATAGCTTGACATGAAGCCGTGCTACTAGGCCAAGACCTCGTTAAGTTAAGGCCTTACAATTAATAAAGCTAATACATAATACATAACCCTTAATATGACATATTACTACATGAATCAAACATAAGTTAATCATTTCATATTAATAAGCCATAAGTGCACGTTCAAATGTGTGCATTATTTATTCTATGTAAATCCATGTTCTATGTAATTTCAACGCACAGGATGCATGAATAATCATTTCATTAGGAAGCTCAGCACTAACACAGGATGGTTTAAGCAAGAAAATGCTTACTTTCTAAATGTGGCTTTTTCAAGCTAACAATCTAAAAAGCAACTTCACTAAAAGATGTATTTTTAAATTGTGAGTTCAGAGATCCCAAACTCTGTATTTGTATTTGTTCTCACAGGGAATCTGCACTGTAAAGTTATTTAACGGCAGCCCCATGTTAACCTATGAGAGAGATAGGTCTTGCAACAGTGAAGACTGAATTTAGCAGTATTTTTCTGTTAGGACATGTAACACACATCAGTACATATCCCACCTTTAACATACACTGCACCCAGCCCATGGGGCTACCTAGGGCCTACCTTAGGGGTACCTTACATGTAGTAAAAGGTACACTTGCCAAGTAGAATTGGCAGTTTAGAACTGCACACACAGACACTGCAGTGGCTGGTCTGAGCCATGTCTATAGGGATACTCATGTGGGTGACACAATCAGTGCTGCTGGCCCACTAGTAACATTTGATCTAAAGGCCCTGGGCACCTCTAGTGCACTTTACTAGGGACGTACCAGTAAATCAAATATGCCAATCATGGATAAACCAATCAACAGTACAATTTTTATAGGGAGCACCCGCACCTTAGCACTGATTATCAGTGGTAAAGTGCGCAGAGATAATAAACCTGCAACAACAGAGTCCAGTGTAACATAAAAACAGGAGGTCAGATGGCAAAAATACAAGAGAAACACGCCAAAAAGCTGCCAGGTCTAACACACATTAACTAATTTGCACCACAATCACAAAAAAGTTGTGGCATCGCTGGGACTTGAAAGGGGTTCCCGGGCTTCAATGGCCTCAGCTCTGCACATAAGAAAACACATAGCAATGCAGGTCTCCTTATCTGCAGAACAGTGTCTTGTGAGGCTGAGAAACCTGTAAAAGTCAAAAAGAGCATTGGAAGCACATTTTTTATCTCAAAGCAAATGGATTGCAATAGTGTTTGTGTGTATAACAGAAGTAAGTAGTTCCTGGAAGGGAACTATAATTCAGTAAACAATAACTCACTTGCAAACACATAAACACAGGCAAATGAAAATTGTTTTAGAAAACACAGTAAGAATGTGGCTGAAGATGCAGATACAAACAGTGGTGAAAGCTAAATTAACAAGCAGACTCAAACAGTGGGAGGGTGAGAAGGAGCAGACAGAGCCAGCTGTAAAGGATGCACTCTGCAGAGTGGCTCAACAAAAAGTAAAAAATAGCTCCCAAAAATACAACCAGTGGAAGGATACAAGCAATTGGGCTATGAGGGGGGTGGGCACGTTTAACATGCAAGAAGTGGGAAGTGCCAACTGCAGAGCTGACCAGCAGGATGCAAGCAATTGAGAGTGGCTTTGATACCAACCAGTGGTAAGTAATGGGAGGGCTCCAAGCCCACTAACAGTAAACAAAATATCTCGAAGAGACAGCGCATGCGCTGTGTAAGTGAAACCTAAAAATTGGCCCATGCTCTTGTACTACTCAGTTTGGGCAAAGGCAGAAACCTTATTTACTAAAGCTAATACAAACAATTGTGTATTTTTGGTTTATTAAGTTAATATGCAATTTCTCAAATATATAAAAATCTGTACAGTTTATTTTTTAAATACATTAGATTTGATAATGCTGGGTCTGTGGTATACTACTCTAAAACAGAACTAAATTATTTGTTTACCATTGCCAATGAAAAAAAGAGGCCCAGAATGAGTGAAAAAAAACCATAGTGAGAGGTAACCAGTTACTCCAGTCTAACGATGTAATTCAATCCTACCTTATGACCATAGTTAAAACATAACACCGGGATAATGTACACATTAGGGTCCAGATGTAGGTAGGAAAACATTTGCGAGTCGGAAATTGCGATTCAATGCAAATCGCAATTTCCGACTCGCAAAATGGGATCCAAGAAAAAAAAGCGAAACCAATTTGCGACTCGCAAATGATGTCGCACGGCAGTTTGCGAGTTTGCTTTTAGCGAGGTCGCTTTTTGCGACCTCGCTAAAAGCGAACTCACAATTTGCAAGTCGGTGTCGCAAATTGCATGCACGTGCAGCATAACAGTTGGAAAATACACTTCCTGGCTCTTGCTGATGACATTAGAACCAGGAAGTCATCAAATACACCTGGGAGGAGGGAGGACCACACCCTTTTCAAACTGCTGTGCAACACCCAGGAGAGAGGAGCTGCTGCTACCATGGAGGACACAGGCAGTGCAGGGAGGAAAAGAAAACTTAAGTTTTCTGAGAAAGAACTTGAGGAGCTTGAGGCCCATCCACCGTCCCACCACCCACAGCCATGGAAGAATTGGTGGAGCAGACCCTGGAGCCTGAGGCCGTGTCAGGAATGGGAGCATTGGACAGTTCTGCGCAAGGGACATCCAAAAGTGAGTACCATGAAATATGCATTCTCACCTACAAATGCAGTATCCACACTCTCCCAGTACACAGCAGCAGGCGTAACCAGACTAGCTCCATTCCAGACTAGCAACCACTAGAATGGTGCATTATGGGCAATGTAGTACAGTAGTCAGCATATAGGCAAATGTTTATTATTGAGGCATACAACAGATGTGAGAGACTGATAGTGTGTTCCTTATGTCCCACAGGTCTCCCACACCACACCCCCAGCAGCCACACCATCCTGGGAGGAGACAACAGGCCAGAGGCAGTGCAGGAGGCTACTGCAGATATTCCAGGGCCCAGCATTACACCACCACATTCCCCTCCGAAACAAGTGCAGGACATGGAGGAAGCACACACGACCCCTGGCACCAGCCCCACAGTAAGACGTCCAGAGCCAGCAGCACAACCACGTTGCAGACGCAGATGCCAAGTTCAGGCGGTGCTCCAGGAGGAGATAGGGGAGGCAGCAATGTCTGTAGTAGAGGCATCCCTCCTTACCGGTCAGCGCCTGCAAACAAGACAATTGCTGTTAATATCAGGGGCTTTACACAGACTTGAAAACAACATGACCCATGGCCTGGCTGATGTGAACCCGCAGTTCACAAGACTCAATGACAATGTGAGCAAACTCATCCAGTCCATCCGCCAACTAGTGACGGAACTGGTGGCTGATAGATGCAGCGCAAGGCGCAGGGAGCGGCACCTAGTCACACGCTTTGACCGCATGGCAGCGTCCATTGGGCGTCTTGCTACGAACACTACTGGCCTGTCAAGACGGACCGTGAGTCTGCAGGTCGAACTTTGCCACTTTGCTGGGGATGTGGCAAAGGGACTAGACTGCATCAGCCACACAGTGGACATGTTGGAAGCCAGGCAGGTGGCAAGGGGCACAGGTGAGACCCCTCAGGACAGTGAGGAGGGGTCCACAATCAGCAGTGTGTCTGCAAGTGACTCACATGTGCTGAGGAGTGGAAGTGCATGGCAGGGGTCAGCAGACCCACCTGGGATGAGCCATGCTGGGCGAACAAGTAGGAGGGTGTAGGCCATAAGACAGCATGACTCATGAAGCACATGAAGACAATGTGTCCTCATAAAAATTGGAAATGTGCAGCCCCTTACGGACAGAATTTTTCTTTCAACATTTAGTTCACAAATAAAAAGGTTTTGTTTGTTCCACTACACAACTGGGCTCTGTTTGTGTGACATCAGTGAGTGTGGTGACAGTTGCCACGTACCTGCCAAAGTATTGGGTTGCAATGTGGTCCCGTCTCTGTCTGCCCTAATTTGCAATGCTTCTATCCCCAGGCTGGCGATGTGGTAGCTCTTGCTCCTCATCCTCCGAATCTGTGTCTTCAGGGGTGAGATGTAGCCCACGTCTGGTGGCAATGTTGTGTAGGATCACGCATGCGCCAACCATCTTGAATGCTGTTACTGGGGCATACTGGAGCGCACCTCCACTTCTGTGGAGGCATCAGAATCTTGCCTTTAACAGTCCAATAGTCCTCTCAATGACAGTTCTGGTCCGCCGATGGGCACTGTTATATCGCCTCTCATTCTCATTGCCAGGTGTTAGGTACGGGGTAAGTATCCATGGTCTTAGCGCATATGCACTGTCATCTGTTTGGCAAAAAATAAGCAATGTTAGCAGGGCATGGATGGTTTCTACAGTGACCTGTGTGTATGGCTTCAGGGTGTAGTCAGCAATACCTAATAGATATCCGTCTCCAAACTCCCCACGTTCTAGGCGTTGGTGTATCCCACTGTGCCTGAAAATGTATGAGTCATGTGTACTCCCTGGAAATTTGGCTACACTGTCAGTGATGACATTATGGGCGTCGCATACCACCTGGATGTTCAGTGAGTGGGTACATTTCCTATTGTGGAACACATATTCCAGATTTGCAGGAGGGCAGATTTGTATATGTGTCCCGTCCACACACCGTATTACATAAGGAAAGTTGGCAATTCTGTAGAAGTCCAACTTGATGCTGTTAATTTCTGCCTCATTCCTGTGTAGGTATATGTATCTGGACATGTGTGTGAGTATGGCATCTAGGAAACGTCTGAGGAATCATGAGAGTGCACTTTGGGATACCCCACCTGCCACTGCAATCACCCCCTGATAGCTACCCGAGGCCAAGAGGTGCAGTGAGCATAGCACTTGAACATGTGTGGTGATGGGGATGGCGCTGCCGCGCATTGTCTGGCTTTGAAGCTGCGGATTGAGTAGTTCAATTAATTCTAATATTGCTGCACTGCTGAGTCTGTATTTGTCATAAATCTCCTCCTCAGTTTGTTGGAGAAGTGTCTGCCTGGTTCTGTATATTCTCTCCTGTCTCTGGCTCCTCCTCCTCCTCTGCTGGGCGGCGTGGACTCTCCTCCTCGCTATCACATACAGTTCAGCCATTTTGAGCAACCCAGATGCCTTCTGGGTCTCCTTTTATACTTTGGTTCTGGTTACCACCTGCTCTGACTTAGTGGTAATTTCGGGGTGGGCAAAATGGACTATATTGCGACTAGTCTAAATTTCCGAGTGGCTTTTTCATATGGTTTGCGACTCGCAAATTGCGACTTCCTCTTTGCGGGTCGCAAAATCAGGTTGCTATTTTTGCGGGTCGGTAATGGCTCGCATCGCAATTTGCACTTCGGAAATGGGATTTTTGCATCCCATTTCCGATTTTGCGGTGTCGCAAATTGCGAATCGGGCCATTTGCGACTCGCAAAACTTTGCTACATCTGGCCTTTGGTCACTTTTCCAAAACAAGATCAATGGATTGAAGAAAAGTCAAATCGTCACTGCGATGGGAGATCCAGTCACAGTATGTTGCACATTACTCTATTTTGTAAGTTTTATACTACCTGAAAAAACATTTTTTAAAACTTTTATGGATCACAGATCGCCTTTTTATATTTACAAAATCTAAACACACCAGTAGTTTGCCTTGCAATTGTGTTCCTCATTTAGCAGGCAGCCCAAGAAAGGAAGCTCCTTTTGATTTTCGAAGACATGAATCATTATTAGATGTACTGATGACAGAGGATACCATTTTGTTTGTTGTTATGATTTGTAATAGCGCTCTCTCTTTTTCCGGTGTCCCAAGATAGGAAGCGCCTCTTGATTTTTGGAGATATGAATTATGATCAGAAGTACTTATGACAATAGATATTGTTTTATTTGTATTGTTTTGTCTTAAAGTATATACTGTATTAATCTTTTGGGATTGCATTCGATTGTTATTACTAAATAAAGGTTTCAGGATCAGAATGAATATGATACAAAAAACTCTCATGCCTCTAGCTAGAGATCCATGAAGCCTTATACTTTCCAGAAGAAAACTTGATACTAGACAAAGCTGTAGTGAGGACAAGATTCTTTGTCAGGACCAGAAGCTTTGGATTATGCTATCTCTTTCTTTACTGTCAACACACAGCAGCCAATAAAAAACAGAACTACAATTCCTAATATCAATACAGACTCGTTAGGGCCCCCAATCAGGGCCCACCATCTATCATATGTATCCTCAATGTTATAGTCTGTCCTCTTTCTTTGCTACTTCACGCAGAGCTAAGTACTTTCACTTTTACTTTACAATTGCATTATTAACTTTCAGTGTATTTTCCTCGCAGTGCGGCATTTTGCCTTCAGGCGCCTTTGTTGTTGTCAAGTGCCGCTCATGCTTGCGGTGATTTGAGTTACTTTTGATCCAGCTTTGCTGAATTATTCATGTGCCGGTGAGAAGTGCCACGGGCGGCCGCGTTGTGTGGAGTGCCATCCTCTTCCTGTTGCCGCTTTCGCACATGCGCACGAACCTGTTTTTAGAGTTCGGTGCGAGCGCGCTTCGGCATCAGAGAAACAGTTTATTCAGTGATCCGTGCGCCCCCCGTTTTACGCCCGGATTAGCTGAAATAAGCGTAAGAGTTTTGCTCAAGGGGATTCTGGTGCTGCCTCCTCTGAATTGTTTCAAGTTTAACTGAAAAATACCGGCAGGTAGATTTTAACTCCCCTTTCAGCAGCTGGGTATTTTCCCCCATTAAACGTTTATATTGCACTGCCTTGGGACCTCTAATATATATTATTACCTGATTTGGCACTGAAAAACATGTCCCAACAACACCCAGATGATGACCAGTATGGGGCTTATGATGCTGGACAGTATGATCAGCACATGGAAGAGCGCCTGGTGGAGGCTTTTGACTTCCATGTGCAAGATTCCATGAATAAGGCTTTAGTGAAAGCCTTGCGCCCCTTGCGCAACCTATCTTCAACTTTAGTGTTCGGCGCTTTGGCACACGCTCAGGGAACCCCACCCCTACAGAGGTCAATATAAATGAACCTGACCAGTCATCATCGTATGATCCTTTGGATCAATCCAATAATGCAATCTTGAATGCTCATGAGTACGAAGCCTTCAAGAGCCATAAAGCTACTCCATCTTCACAGACTACCCTCAACACTTCTGATGACTCCAATTCTTCTGATTCGGAAGATAACTCATCCCCTGACAAAACCCAGGGCAAATGCAAATGCAAGACACACCATGCAGAGGATCCTTTGAGCTCTCACACTAGTAAGAATTTCTTTTTTTATCCTGATGCTCTAGTACATCCCAGATCCACTGAACGGACACCATTTCAGGAAGTGGCACTGTATGTCCAATCTAGACTCCGGATATTCGCAGCACATTGCGTTCAGAATGCCCTCACCCTGTCCTATCTGGCAAAGTTGCAGAGACTCCTGAACTGGATCCTCATATGGTAACTTTTCTTAAGAAATAAGCTAAGGATTCGAAAAAATGTATGGGTAGAGCCTGGAGGGGATGCCATGACAAGTTGTTGGATATTTCTGGTCCCTTCACAAAGATTTTAGATTTGGTGGTTCAAGCTAAGGAGACTCAAGAATCAATTGATCCTGATGTTCTGCTTGAATGGGCCCAAAGGGCCATTTGTTTACTAGGCAATGCTAATTGCTTCCATCTCCACGGATCATAGGAAGTCTCTCTTACTGTGCATTGGCCCCCTCTGACGCAGGCCCTGTGGCTAATGGACTCCTGGCTACCTTTTGGGTTTTTGGATAAATCCCAAACCTCAATCAAGAAGGTCTTTAATAGTGGCCTTTTTCGCAGGGCTGGATGCTTCAGGGGTCAGGCGCAAGGCCGTTTCAATTCTTAGGCCACCCGTCCATATTACAGAGGTAGAGGTAACTCCAACTACCAAACCAACTCCAACTTATATCCCTCGCGAGGCAGAGGTTACAGAGGTCGCAATCCAAGGGGACCTCACAGAGGAAGACAATACAACCAAGTTTCCTCCCAACCAGGTAACAATTCTTTCTCACAAGGAGATTTTGTTGGGGGCAGAGTGAGTATGTTTGTGCATAATTGGGCGTTGATCAAACATGATGCATAGGTGCTAGAGATGGTTGCAGGTTATCACCTGGAGTTTTATTCAACTCCAGAACAAGCGTTCATTACACCCTCTCTCAGTTTTTCCCAACTAGAGAAGACTTTCATACATCAAGAAGTAGAAGCTCTTCTTCAGAAAGGGGCCATTGTTCTTTCTCATCCTCATCCTAGATGGATCATCAGCACTATTTTTCTGCTCCAAAAGAAAGGAGGGGGCTCACGTCTAGTACTCAATCTGCGACAATTCAACGCGTGGATTGTGTATCGCCATTTCAAAATGGAGGGTATTCATCTGCTCTGGGATCTTTTACTAGAGGGCGACTGGATGGTCCGTTTAGATCTCAAAGATGCTTATCTGACCAGTCCAATACTCATGCCTCATCGCCGTTTCCTACAGTTCTTTTGGCATAGTAAGTGCTACGAATTCTCAGCTCTTCCTTTCAGTCTGTCGTCCGCGCCTTTTACCAAACTCATGTGCCGGTCATTCAATGGCTCAGAGAAAAGGGAGTGTGTCTCATAGTCTTTCTAGACGACATTCCTATTATGGAGCAGGAGAAACGTCTGGTTCTTCTCCAAATGTCATACAACAATTCAATTGCTTCAGGATTTGGGTTTCATTAGAAACGCAGAGAAATCCCAGTTAGAGCCCTCCCAAAAGATAGATTTTCTTGTGTTTAAGATAGATTCAATCTCTAACCAATTGAAACTCCCTTTGACCAAGAGACTAGCTATCAAGAAGAAGTTGAAAAGAGCATTGTCTGTAACTTTGATTTCCTTGAAGGTTTTTGCCCACTTGGTAGGCCTCCTAGCTTCGTCTATTCAAGCCATTTTTCTGGGCCTTCTACATTATCGGGCCCTCCAGAGACAGAAGATTATGCATCTTTGAAAGGGTCTTTCATATTCAGAACTGATTTTTTTATCTCTGGAAGCCCAAACGGAGCTTAAGTGGTGGTTGGCTCACAAGAATGCTTGGAACGGCAGGGCAATATTTGCCTCTGTTCCGGAGGTTGTCATAAAATCGGGTGCCAGCAAATATGGTTGGGGAGCCAGAAGTGGGCACATAGAGACAGGGGGTCGGTGGTCTCTGGAGGAACTACAGTTGCATATCAACTGCCTAGAACTTTTAGCAGTTTTTTTTGCATTGAAGACCCTGTCCCACTCAAGTCGAAATGTTGTATCCTGCTGAAAATGGACAACATATCAGCAGTAAGGTATATCAACAAACTTGGGGCGACGTGATCCAGGATGTTAGCGGAGATTGCAAAGGACTTTTGGCATTTTTGTCTAGCTCATCAGATTTCGATCAGAGCGAAATACATACCGGGCAAGGTGAATGTAGTAGCAGATTGGAATTCTCGATATCTCGCCAGCAATTGGAGATTACATCCCAGAGTATTTCAGTTCCTGAATCATGTTTGGGGTCCTTGCATGGTGGATCTGTTTGCATCCCACCTGAATACTCATATTCCACCCCCCCCACTTTTACAGTTGGAGGCCAGATCCAATGGCTCTCAGGTCGGAAGCCTTCCTTCAGTCTTGGGCGGAAGAACTGAACTATGTGTTTCCCCCCTTTTCCATAATTCACCGAGTTATCTCCCAGATCCTTCGTCAGAAGGTAAAGGTGATCTTGGTAACTCCATGTTGGAAGGCCCAGTCATGGTTTCAAGTAGCATTGTCTGTGTGTTGCGCTGCTCCAGTGCAAATTCTGAGATTGGCAGATCTTTTATTGGATCCAATGGGACAACCTCATCCTCTCATTCTCGAGGACACGTTGTCGCTCATGGCCTGGAGAATTTCGGGATGCCAGTACAGGTCTCAAAAGTTTCGGAGGACACTAGATTCTTCCTCTCTCAATCCCTGGCGCACTTAAAAGATATGCCTCCGCTTGAAGCAATGGCTGGATTGGTGCAGTCAGAGGAGTGTGGATCCCTTGGGTACATCAGTGCAGATGATTGCTTATTTCTTGTCTCAACTAGCAGCACAAGGTTTAGCCTATAGGACAATTAATAATTGTAGGTCGGCCATTTCGGCCAAGCATCTTCGAGTGGATGGAGAGTCTTTTGGAGAACACCCTTTAATATATAAACTTTTACGTGGGATACGTTTAGTACGTCCTCTTCAACCTATGTATTCCTCTTCATGGGATGTAAATATAATTTTGAAATTCCTGGTTGCATGGCCAGCTAGTGAAGGTTTATTAAGAAAACAATTATGAGCAAAATGTAGTATGTTACTTTGTCTGATTTCATGTTGGAGAGTGTCGGATGTCAAAGCCCTGGATATTGCAGGTAGGGTGTTTACTCCTACAGGAGTTTCTTTTCGGATTTCCAAACAAACAAAATCGAATTCTACATGTATTTCTTATCCAAGTTTTAGGGACAATTCGAAGTTATGTGTGATGAATTGTTTAAAAGTTTATGAAGATGTGACTCCTGAACTTCGGAGGGATCATTCTGGTCAATTGTTCATTTTGTTGTAGAAGCCATTTGGACCTGTGTCATCAGCGACTTTAGCTAGATGGGACAGATGGTTACTGCAAGAAGCAGGAATTGATGTTTCTGTTTTTGGAGCTCATTCTGTTAGAGGAGCTATGGCCTCTAAGGCTTTTAATTCAGGATCTAGATTGGAGAATATTATGACAGTGACTGATTGGTCTTCAGATTCTACCTTTAAGCTGTTTTATCATAAACCTATTGTAGATGTAGTGTCTGAGGTTATAGCTTAGCTTCAAACTAGCAATATCCGAAGCCTCCGGTCCTGACATTGAATCAAAAAATGTCTAGCTTACGCAACAAGAATTTTTAATTATATCAAGGACACGGAGGTGAGGATTATCCCACCCGTGATAGGGGTAAAAAATGTAACTCAAAAAATTAACAGATAATTTATACTTAATGTCTGTGCCATATTGTATTTTGATATAATTTGTCCCACCCTATGTAATATGTTATATTTTACCAGTGTTGGGGATATTACATCAGTTTTTCTTTTTTCATATTAGAAAGCCACTTGAAAGAGTTCCACTGAGATCTTTCTGAGTTCCATCATGGAGAGCTGTTCGACTATAAGTTGCACCGTTGTGCTGTTCAACTCCCTCGTTGGGAAGATTCCGTGTGTTGGCGCCACAACTTTGCTGATTGATTTTGGTTTGTGTTTGATTCTAGATATTCTTGAGCAAAGAAAGAGGACGGACTATAACATTGAGGACATATATACTAGATGATGGGCCCTGATTGGGGGTCATAACAAGGCTGTATTGACATTGGGAAATGTAGTTCTGTTTTTTATTGGCTGCAGTGTGTTGACAGTAAAGAAAGAGATAGCATAATCCTTGCCTCCGTGTCCTTAATAGAACTGAAAATCTTTGTTGCGTAACCTAGAACATTTTTGATTCATACGCCAAATAAGAAACAGCAAATCAAAGGAAACTGTTAGTCGTACATGAATGAATTTCTGCATTGGTTATAGTGCCACCTATGTTTCACCTGAGGGGCATGATCATTGATGAAAAACCTGACATTTACTGATGGGTATTGTACATTCTCCTCACAGTGGTTATATGTTCTAAAATATATGCTATTTTCTTCTCCCTGTTTCTCGGTTTATGGTTTCTTTATATTTTCTAGTAACTAATTTTGCTTTTGATTATAAAGATTTTTTGGAGCATATTTCTCCGCCATAAATTGTGGTGTCATCCTTCCATCACCCATGCCACTGAGCTTTTCTCAAATAGGTTTTTGTGAGCAATACACTTCATCCCCAAAAACTGTGAATTATTTATTCAGCAAACATCTTTCATAATAAAAACACTAGCTGATTATTATTGCCAAAAAGCAATGAATATATGCCAGCTAAAAACTCTAGAGATATGCAATGAGACAGCTTTAGTGTCAACCAAGATTAGTGTAGAGAGGCAAGGACACCTTGGCTGTTTCGGGTTTGACACTTTTAAGAGCGCATAGTAGAGTGATGTACCAGTCTGGGGTTATCAGCAATGTTTTTCTCTGCCCTATCATAGTCTGTCCATATAGCATGCCCCCTTCAGTGGGGGGGGGGGAGGGGCTCTCCTCGTAACCAGGTTTTCAGGCTCTACTGCATACTAACATGCCTTTGTCATCTGACTGCAGTTGAGGGAATTAGCAGGGCCTGCGGCCATTGATTAGCTGGATATATGCTGGAAGCTAATGAAAATGACCAATGTAGCCTTGCCCTATTCCACTTCTTCACCATGTTTGTTAGGGTCTAGTCATTATATGTTCGTATATTATTTGCAAGATAAACTTCTAAACATAATTCATGTTAGCAGAGATTTAGATGCAACAATATAAGATAAAGTGGAGCCAAGAAGATCCAGGGAAGGCTTAGTGGCAGAACACCTGCCCCCCTCCGCCTTCTGCCATTCACCTGTTTCGCCTAACCTGCTACTTAAATGTTCAGAGCTCAGGTTATGTGCCTATTACACTATGCTGTTAACACAGTTTTTCCCTTTTTCTTCTGACTTGAATGTTTTAATTAATTTAGGGAGAATGATTGTCTTGATATCCTCAATTAGACCAGTGCTTTACCGTTTTAACTGTATTACATTATTATGAAGATGTTACGTCCATGCAAATGAAACGTACTTTCTCTTCAAACAGTGTCACCCTTCACATGATCGTAAATGATGATGATGCTTAGTCTTTGATGTATGTTGTCCCTATGTGGCATAACGGGTTCCCCTATGATAACTATTTTACCTGCAGAGGCATTACTGTTAGACTTGGCACCCTTGGAGTGGTCTCCCCTAACTTTTTGCCTATGTTTCCCAGGTTGTTGATGTGTGCTGGACTCTGTTTTTGCTGTTTTTGTTACTCTGGGCACTTTACCACTGCTATCCAGTGCTAAAGTGCAAGTGCTCCTATATAAAATGTGTATGTAATTGGATTTCCATGATTGGCATATTTTATTACTGGTAAGTCCCTAGTACAGTGCTCTAGAGGTGCCCAGGGCCTGTAAATCAAATACTACTAGTGGGCCTGCAGCAATGGTTGTGCCACCCACATGAGTAGCCCTGTAATCATGTCTCAGACCTGCCACTGCAGTGTCTGTGTGTACAGTTTTAAACCTGCGAATTCGACTTGGCAAGTGTACTTACTTGCCGGGCGTAATCCTTCCCTTTTCTTACATGTAAGACACCCCTAAGGTAGGCCCTAGGTAGCCCCATTGGCAGGGTGCAGTTCATGTTTAAGGTAGGACATACACTAATGTGTTTTCATATGTCCTGACAGTGAAATACTGCCACATTCGGTTTTCATTGTTGCAAGGCCTATCTCTCTCATAGGTCAACATGGGGGCTGCTTTTAAATATGATTAAAGCGTAGATTCCCTTTGGGAGCGGATATACATGTGGAGTTATGGTCTCTGATATCACAATTTGAAAAATACATCTTTTAGTAAAGTTGGTTTTGAGATTGTGAGTTTGAAAATGCCACTTTTAGAAAGTAGGCATTTTCTTGCTTAAACTATTCTGTGACTCTGCCTGTTTGTGGATTCCTGTCTGGGTTAGTTTGACAGTTGGGCTGTTTGCACCTCTCTCAAGACAGCGACACAAAGGGAGCTGGGGTGTAGCCTGCATATCCTGATGAGCTATCTCTGCTAGGAGGGAGGGGAGGAGTGGTCACTTACACCTGAAAGGGCTGTGCCCCGCCCTCACACAATGCAGTCTCCAACCCCCTTGTGTGTGTCTGGGGCCTGGCCTGGGCAAGGCAGGATTTCACAAACAAGAGAGACTTTCCTTTGAAGTAAGCCTACTTCAAAGGCCAACACAGGTATAAGAAGGGCACCCACAACCACAGATTGTAGATCACTTCTGGACATCAAGAGGAACCTCTGCCTGGAGAAGAGCTGAAGAGCTGAGGAGAAGTGCTGCCCTGCCTGGGACTTTGCTTTGTGGAGCTATCCTTCAGTTGCTGCTTCTACCTGTGCAAGGGGACAAAGACTGGACTTTGTGGTGTATTCCTGCTTTTGAAAAAATCTCCAAGAGCTTGTCCTGAGCTTGCCTCCTGTTGTTGAAGTCTCAGGGCCATCAAAGACTTCCCCTGCCAGCACCTGGACTCTCTGCTGAGACTCTTGCCCTGACAAGTGGTTCCCTATCCAGTTCCTGGTGCCTTGACAGGTAAAGCTGGCAGACCAAGATTGAAAATCCACGTACAGACTGCCTTGTGGGGAAATTTCTGATGCAACCTCTGAGACGTGGCTGCCGGCTTTGCGGCTGAAATCGACGCTCTGTCTGCAGCGTGACTAGAATATCGGCGCATGCGGCAGGAGAAACAATGTGCAACACCGCTAACAGAGGCTGGTAACATCGCAACCCACTCAGCGTGCTTTTGCTGATACCGTGCATCAGGATTTCCGACGCAAACCTTGCTGGGCATGGAAAAACTATGCAAAGCTTGCCCAGACCCGAGTGCTTGCCCGGATCGACGCATTGCTCTCCTGCAGAGAGGAAAAACAACGCACCCCGACCCGACCGGAGAATAAGAAACGACGCACGGTCTCACTTGCAGGTGAGAAATCGACAGACCACTACCCCTTTTCAACCCACAGTCGCCCGTGCATGTTATTTTGACGCTATCCACGTACAGTGTTATTACTGTTTACAAAAGGATTTAAGACTCTTTTGCGTTTAAAATTATTAACTTGACTTGTGTAGGTTAGATTTTTGATGTTTTTGTCTTGTTTTGTTAAGATAAATATTTCCTATTTTTCTAAACCTGTGTTGTGTCATTTTGTAGTGTTTTCACTGAGTTACTGTGTGTGTTGGTACAAATGCTTTACATCTAGACTCTGAAGTTAAGCCTGCCAGCTTGTGCTAAGCTACCAAGGGAGGGAGCGAAGGTTAAATGAAGGTGAGTCTCCTTTACCCTGACTAGAGTGAGGGTCCTTGCTTGGACAGGTGGTAACCTGACTGCCAACCAAAGACCCCATTTCTAACAATTACTTTACCAAATGTCAATAAAACTTGGAACCTAAAGTAATTAGCTTGAACTTATTTGTTAAAAATCACCCAGAGGGGATGGTTTCACCTGTTTTCATATCATGAGCACTGATTTAAAAGTAACTGCATATTGTAGGAGGAGGTTGGGATGTATATCACATCAGGGAGAGCAATATGAAAGAAACAAAGAGCACACTGCTGAATTAATAACCTCTGTAATGCCTGGGCGTGCTTCAGTGGTAAGAAGATGGCACAGACCAGATGTTGAGCACCTCCACTTTCCTTTCTAGGACTTCATTGCTAAGGAACGGCACTGTCCACCAAGTCACGTTTAAAACATCCCCGTTTTTCTGGAGATGAGTTAAGAGTCATGGTGGATGAAATAATAAAAGTAGAGCCAACATTGTTTAGAGCACAAGTCCAGCACACTCCTCTCAGTAGGAAAATGAAAATGTGGGACAGGATAGTCGACAGAGTCAATGCTGTAGGCACCACCCTGCGCACAAAGGAGGACATCAGAAAGAGGTAGAATAACTTCAGGGGCAAGGTCCATTCCTTGGTCTCCATGCATCAGCTGCAGGCCAAGAAGACTGGTGGTGACCCTACCAGTGCCTCTTTACACCTCTTTCCCTGGGAGGAGAAGGTCTTGCCCATCCTGCATCCTGAGAGCTTGACAGGAATACCTGGGAGAGTAGAATCTGGCAAGTCACAACACAAAAAATTTCACGAAAATACAATGTCACACATGCTCACAGCTCATCTTTACCCACTGTCTTATTCATGTACCTCACCAACATTCGATACCCTGGATATCTGAGTGTAAACACTGTCAATGTGTATTGTTGAACTTACCATCACAGTTACTAAGGTCCATCACATGCCATATGTCCAAATGGGGCCAGGACATCTCAAAATAACAAAACCACATTCCAGGATCCATGGTATATCCCAAAATGTAAATGTATGCTCAAACTTACATGCAGCCTGCATACAGATATTTAATACACAACCCAACTGCAACTCCCAGGAGGCACTGTTTCTCTAACTCCAAATACCAGAACAGTGTTCACTTGTCCAAATATCCCTGTTCCTAAACTCTCAATTTAAGTGTACTCACCTGACGGGATACCATTGGTCGAATGTGGGAAGTAGAGGGAGTGCCCTGACTGCAGCTCTTAGCAGGCACTGTTTCTCTAACGCCAAACACCAGAACAGTGTTCACTTGTCTAAATACCCCTTTTTGGCAACTCTCAATTGAAGTGTACTCACCTGGGAAAATAACATTTGTATAGTTTGTGTAGCGGAGAGAGTTACCTGACTGCAACCCCCAGGAGGCACTGTTTCTGTAACTTCAAACACTAGACCAGTGTTCACTTGTCCAAATACCACTGTTTGGTGACTCACAAATGAAGTGTGCTCACCTGGGGGGATAGTGTGTGTGTGTGGTAGAGGGAGTGATATGATTGCTAAAGCCAGGAGGCCTGTTACTGTAACTTCACTCACCAGCCTGTGTTCTCTTCTCCAAATACCATTGTTTGGTAAGCCACAAATGAAGTGTACTCATCTGGGGGGATAACATTTGTATATTGTGTGTAGTACAAGGACTAACATGACTGCTAAGGCCTTGTGTCTGTAACTACAAATACCAGACCAGGGTTCACTTGTCTAATCTATCTGTTCATGAACTCTCAAATGACGTTTACTCACCTCTGATGGTGCCATTTGCACAGTGGTGGGAAGTAGAGGGAGTGACCTGAATGCAACACCCAGTGTCCACTTGCCCAAATACATCTACGCGTAAACTCTAAAATTAAGTTTACTATTAGACCTGAAAGCCTTAGTGTGGTCACCCCTAACTTTTTGCCTGCCTCCCTCCACTTTTTGGGCACTCTTTATGCTGGTTCCTAGGACTCTACGCACTTTACCCCTGCTAACCAGTGCTAAAGTGCCTATGCTCTTTCCCTTAAAACATGGTGACATTGGTTCATAACCAATTGGCATATTTAGTCTACTTGTAAGTCCCCGGAAAAGTGCACTACATGTGTCCAGGGCCTGTAGATTATTCTACTAGTGGGCCTGCAGGACAGATTGTGCCACCCACATAAGTAGCCCCTTAACCATGACTCAGGCCTGTCATTGCAAGGCCTGTGTGTGCAATTTTACTGCCACTTTGACTTGGCATTTAAAAGTACTTGCCAAGCCTTAAACTCCCCTTTTTCTACACATAGCTCACCCTTAAGATAGGCCCTAGGTAACTCATAGGGCAGGGTGCTATGTAGGTGAAAGGTAGGACATGTACATGTTAGTTTATATATCCTTGTAGTGTAAAACTCCTAAATTTGTTTTTACACTGCTGTGGGGCCTGTTCCTTTCGTAGGCTAACATTAGGGCTACCCTCATACACTGTTTGAGTGGTAGATTCAGATCTGAAAGGAGTAACAAGGTCATATTTAGTATGGCCAGAATGGTGAGACAAAATCCTGCTGACGGGTGAAATTAGATTTAATATTACTGTTTAAGAAATGTCACTTTTAAAAAGTGAGCATTTCTCTGCACTTAAATCCTTCTGTGCCTTACAATCCACGTCTGGCTGGGTTAGTTGACAGCTCCCTTGTGCATTTCATTCAGAAAACCACATATGCAGGATGCTCAGTCACACCTGCACACATCTGCATACTGAATAGGTCTTCATGGGCTGGGAGGGTGGAGGGCCTGACACTTACATGTCAAAGGACAGTGGCCTGTCCTCACACAATGGACTGCCACACACCCTACTCGGACCCTGGCAGACAGGATGGAACTGAAAGTGGACCTTGTGCACTTCTAAGCCACTCTTTGAAGTCTCCCCTACTTCAAAGGCACATTTAGGTATTTAAACAGGGCCTCTGACCCTACCAACTCAGACACTTCTGGACAAGGTACCACTGGTGAAGAAACTCTGAACCAGAACCTGCAACCTGCCAAGAGGAACTGCCTGGCTGCCCAAAGGACTCACCTGACTGCTTTTCTGCAAAGGACTGTTGCCCTGCTGTTGCCCTGCTGCCTTGCTGCCCTCTGGCTCTGCTGAGAAGTGCTCTCCAAGGGCTTGGATAGATCTTGCCTCCTGTTCCTTGAAGTCTCAGGGCCAAAAAGACTTCATCCTGCAGAGAACTCCTTGTGCGGTGAAAATTCGACTCACAGCCTGCCAGAAACGACACACAGCCTGCATCGCGGTGAGAAAATCACTGCACGCCAAACCGGAACGACGCAGCCCGGCTCCCCAAGAGGAGATCGACGCAGCACCAGCCTTGCGACCGGAACTGCGAGGCACGGCCCACTGGATCGACGCGTAGCCAAGCCAGAACGACGCAGCCGGACTTCCTGCGCGAAGAATCAACACAGCGCCTGTCGTGCGACAGAAATATCCCCGCATTTCCCACCGGATCGACACAGCTCCTGTGACTTCGTCCTGCACGACAAGGGTTTCTCCCCATCGTCCCCAGGGCATCCAAATACCCCGCAACTCGAAAAGGATCCAAGTCTTTATTCCGAAATTGACGCAAGGCCCAGACTGCAAGGAAAAATATTGACACATCGTTTGTGTGAGCCCGGAGAAACCGACACACAACTCCCTGTTTCGCACGCATCTCCTCCTCTGCAGCCTCTTGCAGATAATTTAGACGCAAACCAGGTACCTTGAGCTTGCAAGAGACACTTATTGCTTTTAAAGAACTTAAGACTCTTTTTATCATTTTCTAAAGTGATATTTCAACATGTACTTATACTTAACAAATCTTAATTGTTTTGACCTACATTTAACCAGATAAATATTCTATATTTTTCTAAACACTGTGTGGTGTATGCTTGCGGTGTTACACTGTTTTATTGTATGATTTATTGTACAAATATTTTACACATTGCCTTCTAAGTTAACCCTGACTGCTCAGTGCCAAGCTACCAGAAGTTGGGCACAGGATAATTTGGATTGTGTTTGACTTACCCTCCCTAGAGAGAGGGTCCTTGCTTGGACAGGGGGTAACCTGACTACCAACTAAAGACCCCATTTCTAACGTTTACTCAACTGGGATTATTCCATTTGTCAAGTGGTGGGAAGTAGAGGGAGTGACCTGACTGCAACTCCCTGGAGACCCTGTTTCTGTGACTCCAAACACCAAACCAGTGATCATTTGCATAAATACACCTGTTTGGTAACTTTCAAATAAAGGTTCTTCACCAGGGAGGATAGCATTTGTCAAGTGTGTGTACTATAGAGTGTGACATGACTGTGACTCCCAGGAGGCACTGTTTCTCCACCTCCAAACACCAGACCATTGGCCACATGCTACAAAACATCTGCTTGTCAACTCTCAAATGAAGTATACTCACCTGGGAGTGATCAAGCACAGATTATGCCCAAATCACAGATATATCTGTCAAAATAAATCCATCTTGACTTGCTAACCCAAGATGACATTTTTGAGGACACCTTAATCAGCGTGCAGAACAATGAACCCCAAGGCCTTCCCAAGATGCTTAGTCAGAATAGTATTGGCAGCAGGCACATTCACACTGCACTGACTCCAGTCACATACACAACAAACTCCCAGGACTGCCTGCCTCACAATCAACTAGGCCTCAAAATGGTCAAAGCCATGTCTCTCCTAGCCACTGTTATTCCTGCACTGGTGGCTAGATGGCATTCTCAGGCCATCTGCACAAGTGCCAATGATCTGCACATTCAGCAGTTGCTTGCCTTAATTGGAATTGGCATGCTACACAGATGTCATGTCAATACAACCAATACCATGGGTACTTGCCACAATAGGATTAACTGCAACTTAACCTTGCACAAGGTCTTTGCTTATTGTAACACTAAACTGTTAGAGTTAGATGTCACTTTACAATCAGTAACATTGTATGTTTTAATACATCAGGTTGAGGTGCCACTGGGCACACAGAGGACACAGAAGAGTCTGCCACTACCCCCATGGATGAAGCTTTTCAGTGAAGAAGACACTCATGGATGTCTGGACATGGAGGACATTCTAGCCCATCTGGGCTTCCTGGTCAGACACCAACAGTGGGTTTCTCTGTGGCCATAGTAACACCTCCCTGCCCGTTTTCCCCAAAATCACAGCCAACCATTCGCCCCCCAACCTGTGTCCCTAGCACAGTGTCTACCATCTTGTGCTCCCAGCCCTGGTTCCTGAGTTGAAGCACAACACTTCCAATAATGAGGGTCCAGGAACAAGATGGAGTGACAAGTGCATAGGCCTCTGGGGTTACAGTGCATGGGAGGGATGCTGTGGGCCAGCAGGGTAGGGCCACTAGGGCTGATATCGGCCAGGACACCATCATCCACGTCTTGGGAGTCTATCAGGAGTCCCCAGGTGTGATTGGCCAGGTCTTGACCGAACTCTGGGAAATCAAGCAGCTACAGAGGGACATTCACATAGACATGCAAGAACAGATGGAGGCCCACAATACCAACATGGCCTCCCTAACAGGGGTACTGAGGGACATTCACACCACCCTGAGCAGGGCTTTGCAACTTCAGTCTACCCCTTACTTTGGCTCATCAACACCAGGCACATCTACATCAGTGCCAACCACAGGAAGGGAGGCCCTGGCAGAGGTAGGGCCAGCCCCAGACACCTCTGCCTCCTGAGCAGCAGACCCCCCAACCATGCAAGCAGGGACGTCCAGTGAAGACTCCTAGAGGTGTGGATGGCAAGACACCCACCACTGCCAGTAATAACCTGCTTCCTTAAGGACCTCCTTTGTGTGCCACATATTCACTCTGTTAACTGATCCTCAACCACCTACAAGTTTCAATGGGAGGAGTACTCTGGACTTTGGACTCACAATGGTGTGGCATCTACTCCAATGATTTAATTCACCATGACTGGCACCTCCACTTTACTTTTTGTTTCTTCATGTTCCAAATGTATTTTCTGCATTATTGTTGTAATAAATTCACTCATCACAAACTCATTATCTGCTTGCTTAATTTTCACATATTTTCTACATATACTACTTGTACAAGGAGGAATATGTTACAGGTACACAGAGTCCAGCTCAGGATTACAACCATTACACACAAACACATTAGTATAAGTGTCTGGTCAAGCCAAACATTTAATTCTAGTGTACAGCATATAAGCTGTCAATATTTCAGGTCTTTCAGAAACAAGAATGTGTGACTCATACTGAGTAAAAGTAGATGTTTTAAGGTACAGACCCCCAGACCATGGAAGGAAGGGATTTTTCAGACATTGTATTGTAGAATAGGCAAACATTAAAGTGGTTAATGTCATCAGCCTTAGTCTTATCATATACCACACCAAAGTAATCCAACATCACATTATCCAAGATACAGATAGCAGTACAACAGTCACTGATTACAGACCCATCATAATCCAATGACCGTGTATCTGGTGGTATGACACAAACATATGTCAGTGTTTTGGCATTGGCACTGTGGCCTATAATGATGAAACACATCTACAGCTAGGTACAGGCCAGAGAACAAAAGAGTGTTCAACCAATGTGAAGGAAAAATGACTTGGTGAAAAGCTGGGACTACATATCTTATGAACACACAATGGCACAAATGATGCATCAGGTCCACTACAAGACACAAAACAAGTCCAATATGTGTTTCTGTTCCTCCTCCCAAACACTGTGCAAACTCTCTTAGTACAGGTTGTCGCGTGGGCTCTCATTATCCTAAATGAGACTACTGGATTTCTAGGCAGCAGGATCGATAATGGTGTGGGGGACTGAGTCTGACCCACGTGTAAGGAACTCTGTCACCCTAAATCCGGTTTTTGCTCCGGCTAACTAGCAGTGCCTCATTTCTCCCACGGGGAAGAGATGATTGGGCAGCCGAGAGCATGACATCTTTGGAACTTCTCAGGGAAGTCGTGGTCACTCAGATCCAAACCAACTCTCTCATTTACAGTATAATCTCATATACAAATGACAAAGGCAGTATAAGTTTTATATAATGTTTTAATAAAACGACTGCATTTTAGATAATAAGGTGTGAGCCGCAAAAACCAGAACCATACAACACAGTAGGATTGAAATAGTCACCAGGAGAGTAAAACATAAGAACAAAGCTATCATGGTGTCTAATAGTTTCTACTCTCCCTCTGCTTGTTCTATTTCGAGCACAGCATGTTAAGCTTCTAACTTGCCTTTCTGAATCACTGGGGAGACATCAGCCCTCATACCTGAGCAAAGGCCTGTGATCTTGGTTCAGCATCTGCAACGAGGCAGTCAGCGTCTAGTTGTGGTTCCCTGGTCGGAATCTCCCTCTTGCGTGTGTTGGGACAAGGAAGTGTTTTTATACATGATCACAAAATGTCCCTACGCAGGAATGCCAAAGACTAAACTCCTACCACATCTATCGGCAATGTACCAGACTGTATCCTTGACTGAAGCACAGGAATGTTTATGGAGAACTCCAGTGCTGAAGTAGGCTAAACAGTGTGATATGAATATAAAACAAGACCGTAGAACTGGCTATTTGAAAAATAACAGTACGAAGCCTAACAAAAAGCATTTAGAGCAAAGTGCACAGAGGCTCTAAGCTGCAAGCAAATTAATAAAATACATCCAGGGCAAAGTGCACAAAGGCCTAAAGCCTGAAGCTAATGCGCAAAGGATATGTAAAACTAACCACACTACACCCTCCCCTTGTTGGTAGCAAGTGGTTCCAATAATATAAAAGCATGCCCCAGATATAAACAATACATAAAAATATATATTTCGACAAGGTCAGAGGACAACAAAGTCATAAATTTGATAAGCATGTGACGATAAAGCCAAATTCACTATAATGTAAATTTTTTGAGAAAAAAAAAAAATCCAATTTTGTCAGATAGAAGCATTAGAAAGCAGGAGCTCCTCCACTTCGATATATGTCAATATCGGAAGATCCACGCCACAAAGTACCATGGAGCAGGTGTGTTCCAAAGCCCCAAAACCATTCAGGGCGGCAGCCCGTGCAGGGCCTATGAATGAGACAATACCATCTTCCTCCAGGAAGGGAATCTCATAAACTGCCTCACGAAGCAAACCAACCGTAGTGCACAAGTCTGGGAATGAGCCCTAATCGGGAACATCAACAGATCAGTATCGACCACTGGAAGGCGCTGCAGTGAGAGACAGAGAGCCAGTGCATGTTCAAACGAGCACCAAAGGCACTGAAACACGGGTTGCACACAATCCAAAACTGGTCGGAATGACAGAGACCAGTCACACTCCAAATGTCCCAGGAGTGTTGCCCCAAAATGCTGCATCATGCTTTCACGACACAGCTGCGCTGACGGGAGCATCAATATATGATCTCGTCGTGGCGGGACAGCCATTGCGGAAGAACAGCAGCAATAGCAAGACTCCAGCCACTAAAGCTAAAGTAATCAGGAAACCCCCAAAAATGCTTCCGAAAATAGAGTCTATAGCCGATGGTATTAAACCGAATATGGAAGAGAAGGTGTGAGCAAAACCAACACCAACGGCTTTGAATAAATGTGCAATTCCAGCAGTACTGGACGCATTAAATATACGTCCCACAAGTTCACCGAAGTGACTCAGAAAGTTCGTATTCAAAAGGGACTGTATTTCCGCCGATGACCTTGCCACCTGAAGTGCGTAGGTCTCGCTAGCAGATGTAAGGGCCACATGCTTTTGAAACAATAATGCCTTTAGTCGACTCAACTTGTCGAAATTTACCTTGGAAGTAGCAATATGAGGCCAGATGTCTGCTACCTCCCTAATTTGAGTGGGGGGAAACAACACATTCCCAGAGCACGTAACGGCCTTGGTGACACGTAAACTATTCCGGGACGCATGCCACAGCAGCGTTCGCTGTTAAGAACAATGTAACTGCTGTTAGAAAGCACCTGGAAAGTGTTTTTAATAACCGGGACTGGAATCCCTTCAGATAACAAGCTAAGTTAGCAATCGAAGCGTTACACGCCCCGTGCAAGGACAGCTGTTTACAAACCATGGAATGGCTGAAAGAAGTTTCGCATTCACTACCGCTAAGAAAAACCTCCCTCAAACCATTAATACATCTGTATAGAAAGGGAAGCTCCCACACCTCGTGCATGTAACTGTCTCCCAACCGTTCGTATCTACCCACCGGAATGTGTTTCAAACAAGAAGTAAATTGCAGAGTGGAGATAGGCAGATTAATAACCCCATGAATCAACCACTGAGCTGACGGAATCTCAGCAACCGTAAAAGGCAGTTTCTCCAATTTCTCAATATTCAACATGACATACGTTGCTTCCTTTTTAGCCATCAGCTGTTGTTGATGAGTCAAATTAAAGGAAACAAAGATCTCTCTGGCACGAATGTGCTGCCACGGAACGCAACCTGCCTTCAAGGTCTGTAGAGTCCAACCCAGCTGCATGATGGACCGTGTCTGACTCTGCCCATGATATAAAGAAGATATATCCGATTTAATAATGTCTATAGCAGAGGAAACAATGCTGTCAATTGTGTAAACACGGTCAGAAAGGGTATGCATCCCATTATCCACAACAGACAAAGCCTGTATCAGGTTTTCCTGATCAATTTGCCTCAACCGGGCCGCTGCTTCTTGTTGTGAAAGCTTCCAAATCTCATTATATACTTCGTATAAAAAACGTTTCTTCTGAGGCACCTTAGGTCCCGACAAAAAATCTTGTAAGTCAGTATCATTAGACAGCAACTTGAGATATGATTTGACTGCATCCAGCGTGGATGATTTTAACCATTGCTGACAAAGCTTTCCTACGCTGTATGTAGTTATAATATCAGCATGTTCTGGTGAAATGTAGCGAGGGTCTGCCCTACTAGTCCTGAACCCCCCTGCAGAGGGGACAAAACGTTGATGACACCTATTAGTGTCTACAGGCCATAATAACCACCCGCCCGGATGTACCAATGAAGTGTTAAGCGTACCATTCTGGACCCAGTGTGTAAACTCACTAAATGTGGCATTAACATATCGCTGCCAATTGTTCAATTTGGAAGGGACAGGTATACCAGGCAAATTCAATTATTTATTGGATGCTAAGCCCAAACAGCTAGTCTGTTGTACTGTGTCATTGAGGAAAATCATCTGCACAGGGATAATACATGCCCTAAATAATGTGTCCCTGCCCTGCATTTGCCAATTTTTCGTTCCCCAGACACTTTTCAAGTCAACAGTCTTAAACGAATATTCATACCCCTCAACCGAAAGTTTAGATACAAACAAATTTGAATACAGCAATTTAGTGTTGGTCAATAACATTTGCTTATTAGCATACGGAGTAACCTTAAAATAGTAAGACTTAGCATTTTGTAGGTTATGCCCAGAAAAATATGCAAATTTATCATAATACGTTTTAGAACTCCCCTGTGGAGGAGTTGGGCAATGTTCCCATTGCACATATTCAAATATGGACTTAGGGCTACTAGCTTTATGAATAAAGTGGTGTCCATAATAATTGTAGCAAAACATGTCACAATGATTATCTCTAAATAGGTAAGCATCTTCATCGTCATAGACAGTATAATATTGCAATTCTGTCAGCATAGAATCAACTGTATTCACATCCCAATCATCAGAAACAATGCCTGGTATAACGATATCATTCATAGATAATTTGAGAACATACGGTATTTGAATCAATTCAGTAGGACCATATATATCAAACATTACTTTATCCCACACAATCCCATCCGGAATCGGTATTGCAGAAATGTTCACATTGGACAAGTCTCTTCGAACCATATGAGACGAAAAATGTGGTTTTAACACTGTCTCCACATGCTCAATGTCAGATCATTCAGGAAGAAAATTACCATGTATTACTAGAAAAAAAGTAATCACAAATCCCAACCACAAAAAAATAGTCATTACAGCCATAAAAAGCCACAAATAGTTCCAAGGAAAAACAAAATATGTGCGTTTAAGCCAACACAGCAGCTTACGTGGACCTCGGATTGAAGATAGTGATGACGAGGAGTCGGACAGGGCACCATCAGTGTTGTTGAAGCAGCCAGAGGCAGTTCTTGCAAAAGGTGCAACTGTGAACAAAGAAGCAGATGGAGGCTCTCGCCTTGGCACACTGTAAACCACATGTTCAGAAACATCAGTAGAACGTACAGCAACTTGATCAAAAGATTCCAAATTAATCGTTGTCTGTGGAACAATCGCAAGATCAACTTCCACCCTCCCCAAGCTCGGAGAGGAAACAGCATCGGTGCAAATCACCTGCAGCAGGACTTCTTCCCCAGTAGTGAGAGGGATTCCGGAACTACTGGGTGTCCCTCTTGGTCTGCTGTGCAGAATCGGCCACATGTTGTAACTTGACATTATCAATGGAAACAAAGCGATTTCCTTTGGCCCCGTGCAGCGGCGGTAAAATTACAGTTCTCGGCCGCTAACCCCTAATACAGGGACCGGTGCTCGATAAGAAGGACCAAATTCTTTCTTTACTGCGACCTTTTCATGCACTAGATCCCCAATCCTGGGTATCCAACCAGTAGGCGTTACTGGCGCATCCTTAATTCCTGAGGAGGCAGCACTTGCAGAAGAGTTATCTTCACGGAATTGTTGTAAATCCTGCAAAACAGTGATACGATCATTTATGTCAAAGGGCGTATCTGCCACCTCCACACCAGGACCATCTAGATCAGGAACATACATTTGTGTTCCAAACAGGCACTCATATGAAGTACAACCCCCCAGGGACCTTCTAGGCAAGTTAATAAGTGCTCTCTGTACTCCTTACAGGTGGGCTAGCCAACTACGACCCGTACCTATAACTCTGGCCGTTAAGGATTGCTTTAAATCACGATTTAAACGCTCCACGACAGAATTTCCCTCGGGATGAAATGGAGACGAGAATTGGAGTTGGACCCCCAACGAAGCCATGGTGTCCCTGAATGCCTTAGAGGCAAAAGCAGGGCAATGGTCTGAATGAAAAGCCGCAACTGCAAATGTATCGACAAAGACGCGCAAATCTTTAATAACAGTCCGAGCGTCAGCCGAGCGCTGTGGCCAGACCCACACAAATCTGGAGTACGAATCTACAGCAACCAAAATATATTTGTATGCACTATCTGGCGTCAGTGGACCACAATGATCCAAGTACACACACTGTAAGGGTTTATTTGAAATCAGAAGGGGCGTCTGCTGCAGGCGTCTAGCCGACGAAGCTTTAATTTGTTGACAAACCTCACAACAAAGGACATACTGCTTTGTCTCCTTATAGAGACAAGGCCACCAGTAACGAGCCTGTAAAAGTGAAATTGTGGCAGCCACACCAGCATGTGCAGATCCCGCCCCTCATGTGCTGCAGATATTATTCGAGGCCTCTCAATCTTATTGGGAATTTCACGTACACCAATGCCTGGAATGTTAACAACAGCATTTAGCGCACCACTCAAGCAGTAACTATATTTGGAAGGAAATCCTTTAGGAAAGGGCGTGCCATCAGCCGTAGCCTTTATGGCAGCCGAAATCTCCGTGTCTGGTTTGGAACTTGAACGAGTTACTGCGGCCACAGTGGCGACAGCCACTGCCGACTTCGCGGCTTCATCAGCCAAAGCATTCCCAGCAACGTGTATTCCAACGCGCTGGTGTCCAAGTGTATGTACAACATGGACCTTAGGAAGCGTTTCTTTCAGATCCGCAACCTTACCCCACAGCAATTTGTGTTTAATGGTGTTGCCTTTAGAGTCTCTGAACCCATTTAACTTCCAATAGTGTAAATATTCATTGAAAGAGTGAACACAGTAGTAGGAGTCACAGATCAGCAAGGTCAAAGTCGCCGGATCCGCGTGTTCCAATGCTAACAATAAAGCTTTGAGCTCAGCCAGCTGTGCCGTACAATCTCCCAAAGTTTGAGTATAGGTATGTCGGGGGCAGAACACTTCCCCCTCCATAGAGCCGCTCACCACCGCACATGCAGCAGAATATTGTTGTTTAGTCCCAACCGCTGGTTGCGCAGAGCCATCGGTATACATGACTACCTGATATTGGTCAATAGGCAATGTGCCAGCAGGAACTGGGTATTCCATTTCATATTGAAGAAATTCTTGAGTCTGCAATTTAGGGTCAAATATGTAATCTACATCAGTGGCTGTCAAAGACGTAGCCCATTGTATCCATCGCGGGTGTAAAGCTTTCGAATTAGGAACACTCGCTTTTGTAACAGCCTCCAAGGCTGGAATTGGGGAAACGACAATGATGCGTTGGCCCTGGGCAAGAGGTCTTTCTTTAATCACAACCATCTGTACTGCAGTGAGTATTTTTTCAATCTGTGCAAACCGTTGTTCCGCAGCTGAATATAAGTGAGACTTGTATGCAATCGGGACCGTCTCACCCTCATTAAAGGTGACATATGTAAACCCAACAGCCCCAGGTATCACCCTGATGACTAAATGCGTTTTATTGTCCCGTGTGTGTAAATGTTGAACTGCTAAGAGATCAGTTTGCAAATCTCGTAGTATATGTGTATGCTCAATCATCCAAAATCTATCCGAAAAATTCTGTCGAATCAACTCGTATAATGGTTTTATACGCGTAGCATAATCAGGAATGTAAGTTCTGCCAAAATTCAGAAACCCCAACAATGATTGGAGCTTCCAAACCGTATTAGGAAGCTGCAATAAAGCACATTTCTCCAAAAAATGTGGCGCTAAGCTCTTGCCCTCACTCGACAACTCTTATCCCAGGAAAATGACACTGAGGAAGGCAATCTTCGATTTCTTAAAATTAAACTTATAGTTAATTTCAGCAAACCCCACAACAATGCGTGCTACACGCCTGAGATGCTGCAGAATCTCACCGTCCGTCAAATATATATCATCAACATATGATAACGCTTCAGGGTCCAACTCGTGCAGAATTTCAGTAACACGAGCCGGGCTATTCTTATACCCCTGAGGCAAACGACAAAAAAATATCTGAGAGCCAAACGCACTGAAACCGGTATAGTCCCGACTTTCGGGCGCTATATTTTGGCAGAAAAACCCATTCGAGATATCTAATGTTGTTTTGTATTTTCTACGCACTATATTATTCATAAGCGTTGCACTATGTGAATTCTGTATGGCATATGTGCGTGTATGTCCATTTAAATGTCTGTAATCCACCACAATCCTATATGAATGGGCCAGTTTAGCAACTGGAAATAAGGGATTATTCATTGGTGAGACACAGGGTTCAATTACACCCTGGTACTCCAATTGTGTAAGAATTTTCCTAACCGATGCCCTTGCCTCAAATTTGATAGGATACTGCGGCTGCGACTGAGGTTCGCCTTTATTGGAATTACATGATAAGGTGATTGTCTATCCCACTCCACGTTATTTCTATATAGGGCGGGGGCCTGTGCTAGAGCCCATGTTTTACTATAGGACTCCGCTAGTTCTCTCGGAACAAGTGGTGAGAAGGAGGGTGTAATAACCTCTTCCCCAACCGGACAGTCGCAAACAAAGTCAGGCGGCCAATCTTGTTCGGCCAGCAGAACGTCATATGATTTTACCCAATGGTCCCAAAAGATGGCGTGTACAATGCGGTCAATGTCCCCTTCTAATTGCAGAGTTACGTCATATACTCTATCAGGATCAGAGACTCGCATATCCGCCGTTTCGACTTGTAAGAAGTCATCAGTTGCTTTCACCTCCAGATACTCTAGAAGAATCCGGCGAACTATTGTGACCTCTGCCACGCTGTCTAACAGTGCCAACGCCCATGTCTTGTTCGTCAAGAGAACTCTCTTCTTGAGCAGCATGTCTAACTGAGACTGCTGCCACTTTCTTCTTTTTAAATTGTTGTTTTTGTTGGAGTGGTTTCTCTTCTTGTTTAATAGAAACCTCTGTTGAGCGTTGTGAGTCCTGTCTCGGTTTCACGTACTCATTTCTCCGCTCTGACCGCCCACCTCTCTCACTTCTCTTGTCCGAGGAGTCCTGAAAGGAACGAGATTGGCGTGTATCAGTATATTGATATCTATCAGGCGTCTTCAAATTATCCCTATTCCTGAGATTATACCTATTCTGCGGGGTCTCCGGTTGCGGAGACTGCCCCCCATCTTTCTTAGGTGTTTGCTGTTGTTTCTTTTCCCAGCGCTTTTTAGTACCCTCAGGTTGCTGTTGTTTAGCAATGTCTTTATTATTTTTACCCTGTAATTGTTGTTTTTGTGGTCTAGCCCCTAGGCTATTGCGACCAATACTAGAATATGTTTCTGCAATTATTCTCGGGAGTTCCCGCTCTTGATTTATCTGCGGAACGTTCCGAAGACGCAGTCGCACTGCTAGTGCTACTGCCTCTCCCTTGAGATTACTCAAAATAATAGAAGAAACTGCGGCAAAATTGCCCATCAACTGCTTGCCCAAATCTAAGACAGGGGCAGCCCCATATTCATCTTGAATTTGTTTAAGCACTTCCGGTAAATTAGCTAATGTCAGTGTACCGTGTGCCGTAGTGTAGAGCGCGGCAAACACCGTGCCCCAGGTATTACAAAGGTCCACCGGAGGAACCATCCCATACGGCAAACACATCGTCAATATTCTCTGTTTATCCTGAGGTCCCGTATGGGGAAATACTGCTTCCAGCGTATTGATTTTTTGCACCAGCCAAAATGGAGTTTCCTCATGTTTAGCCGGTACTTTACCCATAACTGAGTGTACAGTGGCCGGATTAATACCCGGGACCACTGCTTGTGGGTGCGCCGGAGCAGCACGCGCTGCATTAGTATTTAATGCCTGCATGACAAACTGAACCAGTCTTCTGTATGTAGCTGCCAAATCCATATATAAACGACAGACGTCAGCCACTACCAAATTAGCAACCGCAGGATATGGTGTGTATAAAGGCCAGGTAGGACCTTCATTACTTAAGGGACCTAACCTAACCGGTGCTACTGTGTGTGGGAGGACGCCATCAAGCCAATTAAGGTGTTCTTGATAAGATAAAGGTATCTCTAAGTATGCATAAGCCCTGTACTGTCCAGGGACATTCACAACAGTGTATTCGTGAAAAGTGTTTGTACCCCCATCAACTGCTGGAAATACGACCCAAGAATAAAAATGTTCTGTTCTATAGGCTGCATGGGCGTCCACCACAAAAGCATCGTCATCAAGGTGGGGATGTGTCCAAAGCTATCTTATCAAGCAGTCTTTGGCTGAATATTACAGAGTATCAGCGCCCTAGCTGTTTCCAAAACACTCAACTCCACACATTTTCACAACTTCATTCACATTCATTCACATTCATTCATTCACAGTTCATTGTACAGTCACAGTCAAGGCATCACATGACATACTTATATTCATACAAATAAGCTGGTGATGAGATCTTCCCGCAAGTTGGCTCAGTTCCTGTTCACCACTTTCATCCTCACTTGGCATTTCAGGAGGCTCACCTGGTGCTACTTCTAGCTCCCCCTCCTCTGGGATGTGTGGGATATTCCTCTGCAGGGTGATGTTGTGGAGCATGCAGCATGCCAGAGTGATCTGGCACACTTTCCTGGGTGAGTAGAGGAGGGCTCCACCAGTCTGGTCATGATAGTAAAATATGGCCTTCCAGAGCACAGAAGCCCGCTCCTCTGGCCTCTGTGTTCTTCCATGGGCCTCAATGAAGAAAACTTCCCTGGGGTAGTTGGATTCCTCTACTGCATTAATAACCAAGGAAGGTTTGGATATGCTGACTCTCCCATCAAGGAATGGGGCACAACTGCAGCAATGAGTCACTCCCTTCATAATTGTAGCTCCTGACATTGCTCACACACATAAAGGACAGATGTGACTTACCAACCAGCCAAGCCCTCTCTGGATGCAGTTGTGACATCAGCTGGGGTATGGTGCATAGTGAAGGAATCATGGGCTGAACCCAAATAACAGGCACAGACATGTGAGATGTAGAGATCCGCCAAACAGACAATTTGCACATTGATGGAGTAAAAGTATTTTTGTTGTTGTAGACATTTTCAGTGGCCTGCAGTGGCAACAATCTAACATGTGTGCCATCAATGGCCCCCACCACATGTGGGAGACAGCCAAAACCATGAAAGTCAGCCTTCACATTGACTAAATTCTCATGTCAGGGGAATCTGATAAAGCTGTCTATGTGTCTCACCATTGCTGAGAGGAATCCTTCAACATCAGATTGAGCATTGGCTGGGACATACCAGCAGATAGGGCCACTGTATGTTGGAAGGACCCTGTAGCTACGAAGTGCAATACTGACATGACTTGTACAATGGGCGGTATGCTGGTTGGATAACTAATAGCTGGCATCTGATCTGGCTCCAATTGATGGCATAGGTCCACTGATGGTAGCCTATTCTTCTATGGTCTGAAGGTCTAGCAGTGGACGGTAGACAGAAGGTTGTTGCATCCTCCCTCTCCCAGGGTACCTATGTGTGACAAGACATGAGTTGTGAAATTAGTCAGTGTGTCTACAGCAACATACATGATGCATGCCAGTTATATCATGTGACAAATCATTTCTGACTGGATAGACATGATACCCAGAGCACATCACAGCTGAAAACTACACATGGGACACATGTGACCCTCATGGTTTTCAACATGTATCCACAACATGGATTTGAACAAAACTCATAGGTGTGCCACTCAATTGCCCCTCGAAATGTGACTATTTCTTCCGACCGCTATGATAACCGTCGGTGGTAGTGAACCATGCATCTCTGTAAAGTACCATCTGTGCCCTGCAACATACTTCAATGGTGGTTGAGTAGAAGGACCTACATGACAAGACATTATTAGGATGTTTGTGATGCAACAAAACAGGTATTGTAGTGTGACACAGTATAGAGAGCCCAATAGAGCATTTCAGGCTGCCAAAAGGGCGGATGTCTGACTTACTCCACTAGCCGTTATGAACTGCAATTTACACCAGCGGAAGTCATCATTGTGGTAAGTAGGTGCAACCGCAGCAGGCACAGCCATATTGTGGCAGTCGTTGGCCAAAGGCTGTGTCTATCAGTGATGACGACCGTGTATGTGGTGGATGCGACTGACATGTTGTGCACATTCACTCACTTGATTCCTGACACTTCTTCCAGCAACACCTTCATGACCTGAGCCACTGTGCGTCACCTCTGGGAGCAATCATGCCACGTTCATTAGGTGATAGAACCCTTGCCTTCTCTCCAGAGGAGCAGGAGAGGCTTGTACATGAGCTGTATGAACAACTTTATTGCTCACCAGAGGAGCAGGTAAGTACCTCATGTGCACAATTTTCTCTGTACTTCACTATCCTTTCCCTCCTCACAGGTGACAATGTGCCCCTGTGTGCCAGTTAGACTTCCTGTGTGCCTGTTGTTGCAGTCTGTGTGGCATCAATGGATGTACAATGTGCAGGTATTGGTGGTCAGTACTTTATGTTGAGTTCAGTCACCTTGTGTAGTGTGAGCATTTTGGGTTCCTAGATCCTCCTTGTGTTGAATGTACATAACTAGTTAAGGAGACTTTACTGCCATCCAATGACCTCTTTCTTCATGATTGTTGTAAATGTTGGACAACATGTATGTGCATGACAGCATGAGCTGTGTATGAATACTGTATGAGTCATTTGGGAATCTGGTAAGCAATGTGTATAGTACCACAGGTCTTTCACCCCACATCTGGCCTTGCCAACCTGTTGTCTGGAATCCATAGCCTGACTCACTCTGCCCTTCAGTTTGACACACTCACCACATGCCAAATTGTTGATGGCAAGATGATATACTGTCATGCATGGAAGTGATGGAAATGGAGTGTCATTTAGGTTCTATATGCTCAATCTACAGCGATAAGGGGCAGTCAAATGTATCTCTCAGCATAGGACCTAGTCTAGGCTGTGGGAGAGTCACTGTGGCTATGCAACTGTGGCACTGTGCCCACTCCCTGTACACCAGCAGATCCTAGCATGCAGACAATATGATGCTGTTGTGACAAAACATGAACTGAATACTCAGTCCTTTGACTAGATTGGGAATGGGTTCTGAGGTAAATCCCTGAACTAGTCCATATGTGCATTTGGCATCATTGTCAATTTGTATCTTTGACTTGTGACAGGTCCCTTATTACCATAGCTCTGTTGTAACCTTCACACAGGCCATATTTGTCCTGTGCATGTTTATTGAACAAATGACAGCCCCACAGTGCAAACAGTGTCTTTATTCCTGGGAGGCTATGATATGTGAGTCAGTAGCATGGTCACATAGCAGTAATTGTGCAATGCATGCCTTTGTATGTTGGATGCCATCTCTGCAGGATAGACACATAAGTCAAAAGGAGTGTTCTGTGGTACAGGTAAATACCACAGAACCCAAACCCTGAGGTATGAGTCCACATTTGTTAGTTCACATGTCCACACATGGACAAGGAACACACTTTCTGTACCCACCATGTCAACCCCTCCATTGTCACTTAAGTGTAATGGTGAAGTCTGTTCTATGGACGTTGCCTGCAGGACTCTATGCAGCGAGTCAGTCTCACAGAGTGTGAATGTGTTGATCCAGTTAGGCCTACGTAGTTTACCTTTCAGAAGCCACATAGGTGTGCAGTGTTTAATTGTGGCTCACATCACAGTACATGTTGTTGGAGCATGGGCTACTTGATGTCAGTATGCTTGCTTTGTCATTGTGGGCCATTAGCATGGTAGTGGGTTAGTCTGCAGATGGAAATAGATTTGTCTGTAGTCATGTCCCTGTACTTATTGGCTTGTGTGCTTCAAACATGTGGAGTGTGAACAAATTGAAAAGTTCTATCTTGGTGTTTCTGACATGTATGTGACTCAAACATTTGGGTAAAAACTTGTGATTGTAAACTCTTGATTTATCTTTCGCATCCATACAGGTGAATGTCCATCAGAAGATGGAGATAGGGAGAGTCATCGCCCGGGAGGTGGGGACCCTCAGGGTCTACAATCGGCAGAGCTCCCACTGCTGGAATAGGTGGGAGGACCTGAGACCCTGAGCCCAAAAGATGGCAGGGGTCCAGCTGGGGATGTCCTCCCAACATGGATGGGGCACACGTCAGACCATGATCCCCCCCAAATGGCCTGTATTTTGGCAGTAGCCGACCCAGACCTTGATGGGCCTTTGAGGACAGCACAGCAGCCACAAGGGGGTGAGTAAAGAGCATTTCCTGCATGTCACATTACCAACTCAATGTGTTAGGTTCTGACACCTCCCCCTGATGATTAGTGATGAGCCATGTGTAACACCATAGATGAGTGATTCTTTGTGTAGACATGCATTGTGGTACATACTGATGTGACTTGCCTATTGACCCAGGGACCTAAACATTTTGCTCTCCAAGGACAACTTATGGCTGTATACATTGATCAAACAAGTACTGTTTTTGTTGTAGTTTATGTAAATTCTATACAACAGACCACCACTCTGCAGTGTTACAGGCCAATAGAAAGGCCATCATATATGTGACAGAGCATACATCTTTTTGGGGGTGCAGCTATAGATCAATACTTTCCCTTGGTAAATGGGGTAAGTCCATTGACATGATTTGTGTGCCATCACTGTTGCCAACATTCCATGTGCCTGCATGTCAGCATGTGTCCCTTTCTCATTTGAAAAACATGTGTAAGCTGCTGTTTCATGCATGGTCTACCTGTGTTAATGGAATCATTTCTGTATACCCTCACATATATGTGCATGCCAACCTGTGTGTGAAATAGGACATTACAAAGAGGGTACATTTTATTTGGTGCCACAAACAGAAGAGTGTTACCATTGATTATTGGCTGACACACACCCTCAGCCATCATAGCATGTTATTTGGCATGTACGACCTCAGTAGCAATGATGGGTAAGACGTGCATGACTAGATATTGTAGCCACAATGTGCATTTCCATGTCATTTATGTGGCATCATGTGGTAAAGTGCACTACACATGTGTGATGGGGAAGGTTTGTAACCTGACTGTTGGCATGCATCATGTGGTGACTTACAGTTATTTTGAAATCACATGTGGTTGGGTACAACCAATCATCCACAGACATCTGGGTTTGCATGACCAAATTGGAAACAGTAATGTTGCTTCCCACTGGGCAACATGTTGAGGACCTTCTACAAGTACTTGCAAATCTGTGGGCCTTTCCAACATCCAGTGGACTGATGATGCCTACTGATGCAATCAGGGTATATCATTGTAAGGGGTGCCAGACATTCGTAGTGATTATCCTGGGACATGATGATTCATTGTGTTGTGAGTTTTAGGGACACATCTCCCTGACATTTTGCACATCATGTCTACACTGTACATTTCCATGCCAAATGTGTGGCATATCAGAGCAACATTGTTACTGTCTCCATTACTCCACTGGGACAAATTTCACTTGGTGAAGTGTGCATTGTTCATATGTCTCCATTGTGCATGTGTAACTCCATGTCACCTTCTCCAGGCAATTGTACTGTTGTCGGCAACATGGCATGTTCTAGGAGCATAATTTCACATTGTTGTATTATTATGTATGTGACAAATGTATGTCTGCATTACCTTGAGTGGGATCTGTGGGAATGCAGTTGGCATTGGCCTATTATTGTATGACAACAGGTAACTGAGGTATGCTCCATGAGGCAAAGCATAGAAAGTGATGTGGCCTCTTACATGTTCAATGATTACTATGATTGCACAACTTCAGTCATGCAATTGTAGTCGTCTGATAACCTGATTTTCCAGTGGGCAACGATTGACATTTCAAATGGCATGCATGCATATGGTATGGTACATGTTCGGTACATGTATGGGCCACTTAGGTGGAGTTTATTGCTGCAGCCTACTTGACAACATGGTAATGTTTGCAATTCACAGTGGTTTTCAAGTGTGATTATGTATATGTGATTACCACAGTGGGACCCAGTGGCCCAGAGGGTAGTTCCATGGAGGAAATGGGATCTACATCCTCCTCTTCAGATTCTACCTACATTGGCCACACCCTAGTGGTGATGAAACTGTTGGGACTTACTCCTCTACCATCTTTGCCCACCAACCCCAGTTCTACCACCACTCTCCCTGTTGCTCCCCACCTAGTTGGCCGTGCCCACTCACCCAAGAGGGTGTGCGTCTCCTTTGCCAAAGGCACCTCCACCCCACCCCTTTCATCCCTGCTGCCCTACGTGAGGAGGCCATTGACCTCCTGAGGAGCATCTCTGTGGGTCAGACTACCATTGTGAATAGCATCCAGACATTGGTCTGCCAATTTCAGCAGACCAACGCTTTTCTGGAAAGCATTCATAGTGCCATACCTGGCCTACAGAGATCTTTTCCGGTTCTAGCCTTCTCACTGATGGCAGGGAGTCACCCCCCACCTTCCGTCCCCACCCCACTTTCTTCTTCCCAATCCCCTACCTATCCCAAGCACACTGACAGATCCGCATGCACCTACCTCAACACACAAAAGCAGCACACATAAACACCACAAATCGCACCGGTATGAAAGCACTCAACAGACACCCACACACACAACGACAGCCGCCACTTCCCCAAACACCCCCAGCACCCCCTCTGGCCCACACACCCTATCCAGCATACCCACGGGCACCACCACAGCAGGTAGTGACACACCCACCACACCTATCATACCTGCATCCACCACCCCAACAGACAGATAGACATCCACCACACCCACCATACCCACAGACACCACCCCAACAGACACACAGACTTCCACAACATCCACCATACCTGCAAACACCACTCCCACATCACCCACCACCTCTACAGCCCAGCCCCCCAAGACACACAAACACCCACACTCACACATGCAACAGACACCACCCAAGCACAAGCATACCTCACATGTGCACACACCCAAGACATCCATGCCGACACACCAGACAACCACTCCCTGAACCTCCAAATTCCCTCCACCTTCTGATGGCTGTTCCTGTGTTCTTAAGGAAAGTTTTTGTTTGACCTTGGCCTTTACCCTGTTCTCTCTCCTCCTTCCCAAAGCCAAGAGGCCCGACCCACAACCCAATCTATCCTATTCCCCAAGAAGAAGCTCACCCCTCCTGAGAAAGAGTCTACCCCTCCCAAACCCATGCCCACCAATCCCAAATCAGAACCCCCCACCCTCAGAATGATCCCTGAGGTGCCTGCCTACCCACTTGATGCCCCTTCCTGTGGAGGGTTCCTGGCAGTAAAAGTAGTCAAGTATTGGCAGAGGACTGTGCACTTTAAAAACTGTTAGAATGGCCAATGGCCTTGGACATTTCCAATTTGCTATAAAGTAAACCCAAGTTGTTGTTTTTTGGGTACACATTTGTCCTGCAATCCCTTTTCTAGCTTTATGTTGTGACTGATTAACTTGTGTTGTCTGCCAACAGTTGTGTGTTTTTCAGCCTGCTTGCTGATCCATTTACTGTTGTTTGAAATGTCTGACTTTGGGCAGTACTGGTATCATCTAAGACAAAGGTAGAAATTGACTGTATGGATTTGTGTTTGTTAATGGAGCTGTGCTGTCATTGCATTGTGTTCTGTTTGGTATGGTTAGTATTTCATCTTGTATTGTCCAATGTCAGCATGTATGGTGTTAGACTTGTCCCCCTGATACAGATTGTACATTTGTCTCATGTGTGGGAGCTTGAGTGTTGTTTGTGTTGACATGGAGGGTGTTCAATTATGATAGCTTCCTTAACCTCTGACTATGCATGTGTCCATTTTACTGTGTGCACCTTGAAGCTACTTTATCTAGATGCCTGACCCATTTCTTGACTTGCATGTACACATTGTGCAGATAGGCATGCCACTTGGCTCTACTATTGTTTGTCCCTGAGATAGCTGACGGGCCAGTTCCTATACAAATGTTGTTTTAGGGGCACGTGCAAAGTGAAATGTGTCCCAGTGCAGCATCCTTCCCTGAGTGCTCCTGATGCCCATCCCTATTCTGCAGGTCCTGTTTGCACAGTGAGCTTTTTATATTGGTCTCTTGGTCTATTGTGCATCTCATTGTCCTTTCTTTGTGTTGTTATGTGGGTGATGTGTGTATCCATTGCAGCGCTGTTTCATGGGAGGGGTGTTTGTGTTCTATGACACATCCATGCATATGTGTGTTGAATCTGACAGCAGTCCAATTTGAGGGTGTCAGTTGTTTTTGTAGATGTGATGTTGCTGTGTTGTTGGTGTTGTGTGACACAATGTTATGTAGACTTCACTGTCCCTGTGCCTGAGATGGTCAAACGTGTTTTTATGTACTGTTGCAGTGCAGTGTGAGTGACCTGTACAAAGGGGGCATTTTGTGGCTGTGAATGTGTCCTTCTTTGTGAATGACTCGGGCTGTGTACACAATGTTAAGTGTACTTGGTGCCCGCAGTGTACCCCCCCATGATGTGGCTGACAGTGAGACGGTCTGCTGTTGAGCGTAATACACAGGTAGGTGTGTGTTCTTATGATCAGTTGCACCAATGGCGGTGTGGATTTTGTGCTCCATTGATGATCATCAGCAGCCACAGGACATGTGTGATTGGCTCCATGTTGGCACAGAATGTGTAACGCTGACTGCAGGTGAGTTGCTCCCTTTATACTGTCCATTTCCACCTGCTGAGACATGGTGGTTGGACAGCCACACTCACATTGGCAGTGTGAAACCTCATAATGTGCCAGATGGAAAAACTGTCTTTGCCATCCTGTTTGTGCTGCTTCATGACGGTAGAGGTCTGTGCTGCCTGGCGTTGCTGGCAGGACTGCAGTGGTTTTTGCTCGATAGGCCAACATGAGTCACAATGCAGTGGTTCGACCACCAAGCCAGTCGTGGTCGGACTGCCACCGCCACCATGGCGGTGCACAGACTGCCAAACTCGTAATGAGGCCCTGATTGCCATATTGACCCACAGTCTATGTTCCACACATTCCTAGGTTCATCAGACCCATGCAAAATTCTGTAATCTCTATGTAGTAGACTTATCATACCATAATGCAAAGTTAATTGTACACCAGTCTCTATCTTTCAATCTCCTTTCCTCCATTACACTGCTAAGTGCTGTGACTCAAGAAAGGGTAAGAGCACCACTCAGGTTGCACATGCACAACACTAAAATGCTTCCATGCATGACCCATTACAGGTACTACATTTTTCCAAAGATAAGTCATCTACGGTGTAGAGTGCTAAAAATCCAAAAATGCACTTCGAGGCCTCAACATGGTACATGACATTTTTTTACTCAGGATCATACTCACACATAAAGAAAAACCTGGCCTGTGATGGAATCCTAGAGACAAGTGTGTGAAGGTACCCAAACATGATAGCACTTCAAGCTTATACCAGTGAAAATATGACGCTATGCTTACGAATAGGGCTTCTAGCCAGCTCTTTTCATTCTATTGATCTGTCAGTGAGTCATTCACATTTCTGTGCCTCCCACGACAGAATGTACCATGGGGCAAAAGGTCAGTCCACTTCAGCGATTGGCTTACCTCCCTGTGATGGATAGCATTCTGCTGTTGCTCAATTGTGACACAAAACTAGCCCCCTTCTAAAGGTTTTACAAAAAGCATTCACAAAGACAGACAAAGCCATACGTTGGCAGTCCTCACTAAGGGCCAGATGTAGCAAAATTGCAAATTGCGACTTGCAATTTGCGAGTCCTTCCGACTCGCAAATTGCAAGTCGCAATTTGCAATGCAGAACGGTGTCTCAGACACCGTCTGCGAGTCTGTATGGGGTCGCAAAGACCCACCTCATTAATATTAATGAGGTGGGTCGCAAATTTCGGCCCCATACCGACTGTGGGCACTCGCAAACATGGAGGCCTGCTGTAGTCAGCAGTCCTCCATGTTCGTGACTGCTTTTAAATAAAGCAGTTTTTTTTTTTTTAAGTGTAGCCCGTTTTCCTTAAAGGAAAACGAGCTGCACTTTAAAAAAAAATCCGAAACCTTTAGTTTCGGTATTTTTTCAGGGCAGGTAGTGGTCCCTTGGACCACTACCTACCCTGAAAAAATAATTTGTGGTCCATTTACAAAGTGGAAGGGGTCCCATGGGGACCCCTTCCAATTTGCGAGTGGGTTACCATCCACTTCAAGTGGATGGTAACTGCGACACCATTTTCGACCGCATATGCGGTCGCAAATGGTATTGCATACCACTGCGAATCGCAAATAGGAAGGGAACACCCCTTCCTATTTGCGATTCGGAAATGCATTTTGCGAGTCGGTCCCGACTCGCAAAATGCATTTCTGCATAGGAAAATGCAATTTGCGACTCGCAAACGGCAATTTTTGCTGTTTGCGACTCGCAAATCCTTTCCTACATCTGGCCCTAAGCCACTTAGGGCCAGATGTAGCAAAATGCTAATTTGCGACTTGCAAATTGCGAGTCCATGCGACTCGCAATTTGCAACTCGCAAATTGGTATGCAGTACGGTGTCTCAGACACCGTCTGCGACTCGCTATGACCCACCTCATTAATATTCATGAGGTGGGTCGCTAATTGCGGCCCCATAGCGAGTCTAGGCACTCGCAAACATGGAGGCCTGCTGTCGTCAGCAGACCTCCATGTTCGTGACTGCTTTAAATAAAGCAGTTTTTTTTTTTTAAGTGTAGCCCGTTTTCCTTAAAGGAAAATGAGCTGCACTTTAAAAAAAAAGAGAAACCTTTAGTTTTTTTTTTTTTTCAGGGTACTCTGAAAAAATATTTGTGGGTCCATTCACAAAGTGGAAGGGGTCCCATGGGGACCCCTTCCAATTTGCAAGTGGGTTACCATCCACTTGAAGTGGATGGTAACTGCGACACCATTTGCGACCGCATATGCGGTCGTAAATGGTATTGCATTCCACTCAGAATCGCAAATAGGAAGGGAACACCCCTTCCTATTTGCGATTCTGATATGCATATTGCGAGTCGGTACCGACTCGCAATATGCATTTCTGCATTGGGAAACGCGAGTAGCGAGTCGCAAACGGCAATTTTTGCCATTTGCGACTCGCTATTTGTTTCCTGCATCTGGCCCTCAATGCTTGTTTGATTTGGCTTTGGATGGAAATGTTGCTTCGAAAATACATATCTTGTTAATATCTATGTCCTGATTTTGAGATGCTAGACAGAGATTAGTTACGTTAGCTGCGAATAATTCTGAGGAATTCATTTTATCTGCCGGGCTCACATCAAAGGAAGATAAATCTGTCATGTCCTGCGCTATCTGTACTAATCAAAAGTCTATAATGAGAGTCTTGTTTTTTTTTTAACACAGATGCATCTTTCACTCACCACTGTTACTTTAAGTGGTGAGTGAAAGATGCTTCTGTGTTAAAAAGAACAGGACTCTCATTATAGACTTTTGATGAGTACGGATAGCGCAAGACATGACAGATGCCTGAGTACGTACACTGAAGCTATATGTTGGCAATTTAAAACATCCCACAGCGTACAATTTGTGAATAGAACTGAAACCATTGGATATATATTCCGTCTTGTGAAGTGAAAATCGTTCTAATATATACAAGTATAAATATGTGGAATCTGTTAACGAATATGCTGTGCCTTTAGTAAGTAGGTCCTCAGGGAGATTATGCACAAACAGCTTTCATACAGGCACATGCCACAAATGATATACAATAATTCTGCTTCTCTGATATCAAAATAGTTTAGCACTATTCAAGTATTAATATTGTGTATTGATTGAATGTTTTCAGTGAACAAATGTAATGCAATATTCTTGATTTACTTGAAAAGACATCAAGTCGCACGTGTAAGATTAGTACAGAAAAGGAAGTCAATATTTGTTATTTTTTAATGGACTTCTTTTTCTTTAAACACTGAAATATCGGGTAACTTACATTAGCATTGTAATGTTTTAATTTTTTAATCATTTCCCATCTCACTTCAGATCAAAACATATTAGCACAGAGCTAGATATTTGCAACTGTCCTTCACCTCCCTCAAGACTATGGAGTTTGTGAAAGTGGTCTGTCACAGGGCTCTGGAATCGTTAGTATTTTCAGGGAATCATGAAGCATAGAAGTGGGATTGAGCTGCCTGCTTCGCATTAAGGGTCAGTCTGGCCTACTGGGCAGTAACTGATAGTCTGATCTGACAGGTCAGTGTGTGTGCCATTTTATTGGCTGTTTGTCGGACGGTTTCTATTGTTGATTTCCCTGATATTAAAACAAATACTGCCTGCTGCAAGCTCGATTTCATGCAGTCTTCCATACCTTGTAAAACACGTATACAGTGTGGGACATATTTTTGAGGGGTTTGTGCCATGTTTGCACCACTCACAGTGGTACATGCATGGGGCAGACCACTAAGCCATATTTTTGAAGCCACTCTAAACCACCTTGTGTGGCTTCCAATGGCTTAAAAAATATGGAGTAAGGCAAGGCAGAGCAAATCACTGTGCACGCCTACTCTGTGCTCGGGAGGATTTCCATGGACACTGCTTGGGTGTTCCCACGCAACCTACATCGTTTTCTGACACATTCCCATATTAACCAACCATAGTAAACATGGGAATGCACCTAGATCCTATGGGCCATATTTATACTTTTTGACGCAAAACTGCGCTAACGCAGTTTTGCGTAAAAAAAATTAGCGCCGGTTAACGCCATTCTGAAGCGCCATGCGGGCGCCGTATTTATTCAATGACGTTAGCCGGCGTTAGCCGCCGGCGCTGTCTGGTGTGCGTTAAAAATAATGACGTACACCAGGCAGCGCCGGCGTAGGGGAAAATGGAGCTTGGGCGCCAAAAAATGGGGCAAGTCAGGCTGAGGCAAAATTTGCGCCGCAACCCGATTTGCGCCATTTTTTTTTTACTCCCAACCCCCATTGACATGACTCCTGTCTTAGCAAAGACAGGAGTCATTCCCCCTTGCCCAATGGCCATGCCCAGGGGACTTCTGTCCCCTGGGCATGGTCATTGGGCATAGTGGCATGTAGGGGGGCACAAAACAGGCCCCCCATGCCACAAAAAAAAAAAAAAAAAAAAAAACTGAACTTACCTTAATGTCCCTGGCATGGGTCCCTCCAGCCTTGGGTGTCCTCCTGGGGTGGGCAAGGGTGACAGGGGGTGTCCCTGGGGCATGGGAGGGCACCTCTGGGCTCCTTCCGAGCCCACAGGTCCCTTAACGCCTGCCTTTTCCAGGCGCTAAAAAACGTCGTAAAAGCGGCCGTACGTCATTTTTTTTGACCCGCCCACTCCCGGGCGTGAATTTTGCCCAGGAGTGTAAATACGGCGCACATGCCTCGGAGTAAATTTTTTAGACGGGAACGCCTACCTTGCATCTCATTAACGCAAAGTAGGTGTCCACGCTAAAAAATGACGCAAACTCCATGGACTTTGGCGCTAGACGCGTCTAACGCCAAAGTATAAATATGGAGTTAGTTTTGCGTCGGAATTGCGTAAAAAAAAACTACGCAATTCCGGCACTAACAGAATATAAATATGCCCCTATGTCTCCCCAGGTGAGGCATCATTTTTCATTCTGCAGGACACATAGAAAGAGAAAAAAAAGGTGCCCCTTCTCGCACAAAACCAATCCTGCATGCAATGCAGGCACCCTATCATAATGGTGGAAAAGTGCCTGCATTGGTGCAAGGCAGTCAAAAGAGTTCCAGCACAGGGGAAAGAACAGTAATGCACAGTATTGGGTAAATACGGAGGATTCCTGCCTTTCCCCTGTGTTACAGGTCAGAGCAGCAAGGTTACTTGCTGTGCGTCCCTGCGCCACAAAGCCCATAAATTTGGCCCTCTGTCTTTACAAGTTCAAACGATCCCAATTTGGAAACATGGCCCACTTTTTAGATAGTGAATTCACTAATGGGAGTCACTTTATTTTAGTTCTTGGGGCTATTTTCTGACCCAGTAGGACACTGATCACCTTCCCATTTCTATCTCAGTATTGTCTCTTACAGTCTCACAAAGGCCTGCCCAAACACACACAGGTTAAGTAATTTCTGTGGTGATTCCTGAAGCACTTCCTCCATTTAATGGCTGCTTTAGTCTTGTAAATCACTTGATCGTTTGATAGGGGACGCTACAGATGGTTGTTTAACAAAATACTGTAAACAAGAATATCGACCAACATGAATATTGTGTCAAAAATATTGTTTACAAAAATATTGTGGTTCCATATTTAAGATGCAAAAAAACATTGTGGAACAGACTATCGACCAAAGACAGGTTAGAATATGTATTAACTTTAAGGTAATTTATTTAAATTATTGAATTAATTAAAAATAAATAAATAGATGTGCAGCCGTTATAGTTAAAGTTATTCCAAGTAACTTTAACCCGTGCCCTAAGGTAACTATAACTCATACCCTCGCCATGCACTGTTTTCTCATCAATAATTACCCTGCAGATGGTACACCAATATTATCAGTGATGTCATGGAAGATGTCTTGAGTGATGTTATATATGTAAATATAGCAAGCCTGATATCGGTTTGTGGAGGAATCCTAGAGCCAAAGCATATGTGTATCATGCCTACAACAGTATGCCTATGGACAAAGCTGTATGGTCATTTTCTACTATCAGAACATTTGCATGGTAGTTACATTCCTACCTCTGATACCAATATATATGTCCCTATAGAAACGTTGCAACACCTCAATGGTATCCAACATGCATATTGTCTACTCTGATGAGACATCACAAATGTCTATATACATCCCTCACTTAAGAGGGATTACCTTGCAACAGGTGTGAAGATATGAACCTTATATGTCACGTGATGTGTCCGATGGACATCACAGCCTCACATGATGCTGTCACGTCTCAGAAACCTTAGAAAGCTAGAGATGACCTCACTATGTCTGACTCTATGTTTCATATAGACATGAAACTTAAGACAGTGAAGTGGACAGAGAGCAAGGACTTACATACCTTACCATTATGACATTGGGAGGATTGACCTGTTATTGGGATGTAACAATCACAAGGGTAGAAGAAGCTGTGTATTGGTACACATATGACATAGTCATCTGTCCACCATTTTATGCCATTGTACTGAGGGGAAAACAGAGTAGAATTACATGTCTCAAAATACATTTGTATGTGCACATTTAGCTACTGTACATCAATGTGTTCACAGGAGATATGTGACACTTTGAACTTATCATGTTGACAGAGCTAACATTCTATTACATCACTCAAACACCTGCTAAAGGGGCAAACATGTGCTATCTCTGTACTTACCCCCTTGTGGCTGCTGTGCTGCCTTCAAGCGTCCATCCAACTCAGGGTAGGCTGTTGCCAAAATGCGGGCCACTGGGGGGGGGCAGGGTCTGATGGGCACCCCATACTCATTGGAAGGAGATCCCTAGCTGGACCTCTGTGGTCTTCCAGGCCCCGTGTCTCATATCCTCCCACCTCTTCCGACGGTGGGCGCTCCGCTGGCTGTAGGCCCCCAGGGTCTGCACTGTCTTGCTGATGGAACACCAAATCCCCTTCTTCTGATGGGCGTTGACCTGCATGAATGACATAGACAATAAAGAATGTCATGTCAACATGTAGCACAAACAAACATGCAGAGCTATCTACAACTTAGTACAGCAAGCCAAACACAGACTGTCTTGAACATCCTCTCTACGGATAAAAGAGCGTATACAGTTAGGGCATATGTGAGATCCAAACAGGCAGAAAAGATGCATCTACAACACCAGCAGTCATCACATATGATAAGACACCAAACACATATGAAGATGGGATTTTTCTGGCTGAGTACAACATACAACCACCAGTAACCATGTGCAACAGTCAAGGAACAGGGAACATAAATGACACAGTCTCCACAAAGGGTCAGGACTCTAACCCTCTTACCAAACATAGGTACATGCCCAGGTAGTCACCCATTCTAACACAGCTTTAGCTCCCAAAAGACCTTAAGGTCACAATCAGGAGCATTGCCCATCAGCCTTTGCTTAGCATATCAAAGAACAGTCGAGCTAATGAGACATATGTACGCATGGTGCACTTACTTGCTCCTCTGGTGCACCATAAAGATGTTCATACAGGGGTAGGGCCTCCTCAACCAGCTTCTCCAGCTCTTCTGGTGAAAAGGCTGGGCCCTATCACTTGTAGGACATGGCATGATTGATTCCAGAGGCAGTACACACAAGCTCAGGTTGTGGAGGTCTTGCTGGCAGCAGTGCCAGAAGTCAAGTGAGAGATGAAGTATGAGATGGGGGTCACATCCTCCATGCAAGAGACCATCACCGACGCCGGCCATCGCCATTAGCCCTAGACTGCCAAAGGCAGCAATGTGTTCTATTGACAATGTCCATGCGGTAGTATCTGCCTACCACCATGATGACCTCTGCCAGAGGTCACAGGTTGCTTCCTATTGTCCAGTACAGTAGGTCAGACAGTTGCCATTTTAAGTCCCTTAGATGCTTGGAGAAGGCAAAATTCTATTGCATTGAGCCCTCCTCTACTCACCCGCCAAAGTGTGTCAAATCATTGTGGCCTGCTGCATGCTTCACAACCTCACCCTGAGATGTCAGATCCCATAGATGCCAGATGAGAGGGAGCCAGAAGTTCCACAGGGTGAGAATGCAGAAAAGCAAAGTGAGGATGACAGTGATGAGGTTGAAGGTGGAGACATCCGGGCAGATCTCATCAATCAGTACTTCAACTGACCATAGGTATGTGTTGGTCTGTAAAATCATTGACTCAGTGGGGTATTGAGGGTTCGAGATCTTTGAGAAGGGTATCTGTGTGACCATCAGACAGGTTATTAGTTGCTGAGCAGTACACGTCTCAGGTTTTCATGCAAAAAAGTACATGGAGTTGTGACAAATGTGGTAATCTCCTTTGCTAGTGTTTGTCACAATGCACAATCAGAATCACCATTGTATTTGGGACATGCATTTCTATGTCATGTTTACCATTACCTGCCTAAGCATTTTGGTCTATCTATTTACTTTCCAGATTTCTTCACAATGTCATCCTCACGTGGACATTTCTGAATTGTGTCACTGGCAGGTTGGTTTAGCAGGTCTGACATGTGAAGTGGACATGGATTGATCCAGGTGCTGTATAACAGTGTATTGGTGGTGTCTGAGTGTCATGTCCAGGCAATGAGGACAGTGGGATTGCAGTGTTCTGTCCCACACACTAGACCTGTTTGCCATGGTATCTGGGTAGAATGCTGTCAAGTGTGTGGTCTTGTGTATATGACACATGTCTTCTTGTGCAATCCATTCTCTCAACCTTTTTATTAATTTGATAATGATAAAAACTTACTTGTATGTAGCTGTCATTATGTTTCCTCATTGCAGGCCACTGTGCATGTGTGTAAAGACTGACATAGGTGAATAGCACCCCTACAGATACCTGACCATGGTAAGTGGAAGGCTCCCTGACTGGGGACAGTTGTACTGACCTCTGTCTGTATTATGGGGTATGTTCATTTGGTAGGTCTGGTATGGGTATGTGATAAGGGTTTAGCTAATGACACATTGCATCAATCTGTTTGCCTATTTGGATAGACAAAGTCTGACGTCCCTTACTTCAGTGGTCTGTGGGATGTTAGTTAACAACACCTATGCTGAAGCACAAAATTGTGAAGAAGTACTTCACTGTGTGATCATTGGCATGCAGCCAGCCTTTGTGCAGCACTGTTCTATAAATGGGAATTGATGATTGTCCACTTGTATCATTGTATATGCATTGAACCTAGACTCAACAGTACATGTGACCTGTCCCATTCCACATTTTTGTATATCATGTGTAAGCAATACATTTCACAGGTGACTTTTCAAAATAGATGAATTATGACTCTCAAACATATGTTGTGGTTTAGTTGTGTTTATTTACAAGTGCACAGGAAAATATTATGAATGGGATCAAAGCACTAAAGTGCAAACAGTGAAGGGTTCAGTCATGGTAATCATCAGGTTAGCTGCTACAACATTTGTAGTCTCAACTTCAGTGTCCTACTATCCTTGAAAAATGGACAGCGGTCGCAGAAGAGTTGACAGGGTGTATCAGTGACACAAGGGAATCAATCAGTAGAGGATTACTTCCTGGCAGTGGTTGTAGTCTTGGCATCTGCTCCTCTTGCTTGTTTGGGTGAACATCCACTTTGGCGTGGGGGTTCTTGAGCTATAGTTGCAGGGGTGTCTGAGGCATCTCCTTCCCCTGGCAGAGCCTCCATTCCACTGGCTGGCACAGATGTAGAAGGGGCAAATGTTACATGGCCAATAGAAGGTGTGTGGTGTTGTGGACATACCCTGCTCAAGGTGGTGTCAATGTCTCTCAGCACCCCTGTAAGGGAGGCCATGTTGGTATTAAGGGCCTCCCACTGTTGCATGGCTTCCTGGTGGTTGTCCCTCTGCAGCTGCTTGATGTCCCTCATCATGGCAAGCACCTGGTCCATCACACCTTGGGACTGTTGGCAAGCTCCCAAGACTTGGGAGATAGTGTCTTGGCCAGTTGTATCCCTAGCAGCCTCAAGCCGCTGGCCCACACCATCCATCCCAAACACCCTACCCCCACATGCTTGTATTCTTGGCACAGTTTGCCCACTGCCACTGGTGCCAGGCCCTTCATTGTCAAGGTTTGCTAATTGTGACTCATGCACCTGTACTGGGGGTACATGATGTTTGTAAGTGTCCTTGGGACACAGGTTTTGGGGCAATTGGTTCCTTGGGATGTAGATGCAGCAGGGCTAGGAGGAGTCAATGTAGGCAGGGTGAAGCTGACAGTTGTAGGCTGACAGGTATCCCAGAGTCATCCTCATTGTCCACACATCCAGGAGAGCTCTCCTCACTCAGGGCTTCATCCAGGGGGGAAGTGAGGGAGGAAGTGTCTGTCTCAGGTGTCCACTCCATAATACCAGTAGCAAGTAGCATGTTGAAGAAGTGGAACAGGCAGTTACAGATTGTAATGCAACATGTGGTTACAAACTTTGACAGGTAGATATGCATTGTGGCATGTACAGACAGGCTTTGCCTGATCCCCTGATATGACAGTGACACATGCTTTCAATCGTGGGGCACAGTTATATGGGATACAGGGAATTCCTATTTCATATACCTTGCTACAGGATGTCAGAGTATCTTGGCAGTTGGATGTCTGTTCACAGAATCATATTTTGTCTGCTGTGTAGCTGTCTATTTGAAATGTTACCTTCCAGTTAGCAGTAGTTTAGTACTGAGTCACCAGACAGCTGCACAATGTAAAGTGGATACTATCCTGTCCATCAATTTAGGAATAAACATTCCAACTGCTCATATGTGTGAGGTCGCACCAAGTACAGCACACTGGATATATGTGTGTTCCCCCTTCAATAAGTGATAGGAGGTAGTAGGGTCAGTTTAACCGAGGACACAGCTGTAGCTGTGTGTTGATGGTACTGTACTGCCAGATGCCCATAACATTAGTAACATTGCAATGAACTGTACAATTGTGGAGCATTCAGGTGGGTTTAGCCGATTGTTTAGTTGACATGTAAGGCAATTGTCATTGTGATACACTGTTGTGGTTTTCTTAAACTTAAAGGTGGCACAGTGCCTTTTGGGAGTTGCAGTGTTGTCAGTCTCTGTACTACTCCAAGCCACACACAGACACTTTGGCCCCAGGTAAGTTTAGTTGACATGTGGGATGTCAGACAGGGGTATTGGCACAGTCGGGCACAGGGGTGGTGAGTGGGTTGGCTGTTAAGATATCAAAAGGTGATAAGTGAGCATGCAAGACAAAGTTTCTGGGTGCCATTTTTGTTGTTGTGACTTACTTGACTCCACTCCTCGAGGTATTCCTGTCCAGCCCTCAGGATGCAGGATATCCAATACCTTCTCCTCCCATGATGAGAATGTTGCGTGAGGAGGAGGGGGCCCACCGCCAGTCTTGATGACCGCCAGCTGTTGCCTGAATGCCATGGAACGACCTTCCCCCTGAGGTTGTTCCACCTCTTTCTGATGTCCTCGCTTGTGCATGGATAGCTACCTACAGAAATCACCATGTCGACTATTCTTTGCCACATCTCCATTTTCCTGGCGATAGGTGTGGCTCTACTCTGATGATTTTGTCCACCATGACCCTCAACTCATTGTCAGTGAAACAGGGATGTTTTTGTGGAGACATGGTGGTGGTGGACGAAACAATACGGTCATGGAAGTGGCTGATGAGGTGTGGGTGCTGTGTTGTGAGTGAGTGCTGGTTGGTGTCTGATGTGTAGGGTACTAATTTGTGTGTTGTGTATTTTGTGCAGGTATGGGATGAGTGGTTTTTGAAGTGTGGAGGAGTGCCTAATCCATGGTTCTTAATTTATAATTGGCGAGCTCTATCCTGCTGTGTGTAACGTTTTGGTTGCTAAGAATTATAGTGTGAAGGGGTATATTTTATAGTGCAGTTTGTAGGTGTGTCGGGTGTGTGGATGTGTGTCAGCTGTGTGGAATTCAAACTATCCAATGCGATGTTGTGTATTACTGTGGTGACCGCCGCGTGCCGTGTTCCACACTGCCATTGGTTTTCCACCATGTTGGAACCTCTATTTTGATTTCTGGGTCATGAGAGATTTAATGGATTTTTGACAGGCTGGCAGTGTTGGTGGTTTAACAGCGTCTTTACTGCCCTCCAGAGTCCTGCAGTGTTGGAATTTTGGTTGTCTTTTGGGAGAACTGGCTGTGTAACTCGTAATACTGCGGTCTTTTGGCAGCCACCACCGCAGCGGTCTTGCCTTCAGATCACCAAACTCGTAATGAGGCCCTTAACCACCCCATGCTTACAACCAAAATGAATGTACACTTGTATAATTTAACTGATGCTCATGTAAATTACTCGAATACCTTTGGGTCCAGTCTGCACTATATAAAACTCAACATCTTTGATAGCATCATTAATAATATCAATGTAATATTTGAAGTAAACTTTTCGACCAAAAAACTGTGCATGAGAGGGATGCGAGTTATAGCTACTTTAGGGCACAAATTATAGGTACTTTGGGTAACTCCAACTATAACAGGGGAATTTCTATGGTTTTGTACGCTCAAAATGTAAGCCTAACTATAATGTCTTGTAACCTTTGTTTTTTAAGTGAATTTCTCTGTTTTATAATTCTATTTCCTGACTACAATGTCCCTGTAACCTTTGCTTTTTTTCAGAGTTTTAAAATATATATAAAAATACATTGAAATAAGAACATTTTCAAAAATAATGTAAACATTACAAAAAATGAAAAATGAAACAATAAAAACAAGACAAATTAAGCAATAATATGAAAAAGAAATAGTATGAATCCAACCTAACCAACTTTTGGTATGACTTAGAACTTTCGAGGAGTTATATTTACTATTCTTAGTAGGGAAGGCATTGGACTTCAAAGGCTCAAAGGAGTTAGATTTACTATACCCCTCAAGTTTAATCAACAGAGAGATTAGATTTACTATTCCTATTCCTTTCTAATCAACAGTAGGTAAAGTGCTGGACTTTGGAAGCATTAGATTTACCATTTTCACTTCAGTCTAAGCATCATTAGGTAAACTGCTGGACTTCAAAGGGGTTACATTTACTATACCTACTTAAACGTAAGCAACATTAGGGAATGTGGAGGACATTAGAGGGATGACATGTACCATTCCAACTTTAATTCATTTTGTAAAAAACCTTTAAATACCTACACATCGGGGCGTGGCCAAGCAAGATGTCCAGCGGGAAGCGCTCCTAGTGAGCTCCCATCACCCTGGCATGATCCTGCCTTAATCCTGGGTCGCCTGGGACGATAGCCCACCCCCTCAATGTGGGTAGGCGCCCTGACCCTGACGGCATAGTGCAGTCCCATATTTGAGCCCAACTCCCAGCATTCGGGCCGTGCCATCGGACCCTCCCTGGGCCACATGGAGCGTGACTGCTCGGCGCTGTGGGGAGGCAGTGGGTGGCTGCCTCCTTTGCACTCTCTATACTTTGCTGTTGGGGGGTCGTTCCCCCCGGGAGAAGTTTCGGGCCTACCGGCCCCTGGGGGTGTGTGGCCTTCATCCTCTGGCCTGGTGTGGTGTTGGATCAGTGGCGCTGTACTGGATCCCGGAGCACAAAGCTGAGCAGCGCAGTGGGCCGCTGTTGGATGGTCCAGGACGGGCAGTGTGCCGGCCCTAGGAGACTGAGGAACGAGGGAGCCCAGGGGACGGGCAGAAGACTGGGCGGGAGCTGGCTGTGAGGCATGGCCAGAGAGCGGCCGAACGGACAGAGGTACAGTCTGGTGAGGGAAGGCTGCGGATCCCAGTGAGGAGATCTAGTTTGCTGGTGCTTGGCCCGGGGCCTGGTCGTGGACCCTTTGAGACCAGATGCACTGGGATTGTAGTGAGGAACCTTCTGGGGGTGCCCGGATCCCCCGTGTTAGAAATGGGGTTATTGGTTGGCAGTCAGGTTACCCTCTGTCCAAGCAAGAACCCTCAGTCTAGTCAGGGTAAGTCACACACAATCCAAAATTATCCTGTGCCCACCCTCTGGTAGCTTGGCACGAGCTGTCAGGCTTAACTTAGAAGGCAATATGTAAAGCAACTGTGCAATAAATCATACAATAACATAATATAGCACCACAAAAATACACCACACAGTGGTTAGAAAAATATATAATATTTATCTGGGTATTTGCAGGTCAAAACGATCAAAGATGCAATATGAATTTGTAAAGATATCACTAAAAAGTTATATAAAGGGGGTCATTACAACATTGGCGGTAAAAGCCACTTACCGCCGTGCAGAAGACCGCCAGCACACCGCCGCGGCCGTGGAATTCCGCCACAGCTATTATGACCCACACCTCGGAATCTGACAAAATTCAGACACCCACACAAATCCGCCACACCAAAGGTCAGTGATAAACTGGCGAAAACAAATCCTCCACCGTCACGCCAACAGAAATATGCCCACACTATCACGACACACGAATCCACGCGGCGGTCTTTCAACTGCGGTATTCCATTGGCGGTACACACCGCCGCGCTCAAAATACACACACTTCTACAAAACACCACCACATTGGACAATTCGAAATACACACACCTGATAAACATACACACACCACTCCCACACACCCAATACAATATAAAACACATACCCACATTACCCACAAACCCCTACGACCACTATTACAGAGAGAAGGCCAGAGAGAGACACCACCATCCACAAACTAGCATCCACAGGCACTCAACACCATCACCCACACAACTTCCACGCACAAAACACCACACACCACCACATATCACCACACTTATCACCCCACACATCACCCACACCACCCCATGGCACGGCAAAGACACCCCAGGTTCTCGGAGGAGGATCTTAGGGTCATGGTGGAGGAAATCGTCCGGGTAGAGCCACAGCTATTTGGAGCACAAATGCAGCACACCTCAATTGCAAGGAAGATGGAGCTATGGCGAAGAATAGTCGACAGGGTCAACGCAGTGGGACAGCACCCAAGAAATCGGGACGACATCAGGAAGAGGTGGAACGACCTACGGGGGAAGGTGCATTCCGTGGTCCTCAGACACCACCTGGCGGTACAGCGGACTGGCGGCGGACCCCCACCTCCTCACCCACAACTAACAACATGGGAGGAGCAGGTCTTGACCATTCTGCATCCTGAGGGCCTTGCAGGAGTCGGTGGAGGAATGGACTCTGGTAAGTCAAACCTTTAACTACCATATCCCCCACCCTACCTGCATGCTATCACAGACCCCCACCCTCGCCCCCTCCCCTATCACTCCAACTCCTCACAAATGTACTAATAACACAAACCACACATCCCAACACCAAGCCCTGCATGCAACAACAAACATACCCATAACACCCCCTAAACCATCATCACACATGCCCCCACACAGGAATGCTAGCACTGGGGTACACGTTCACCCACCCATTGCACACCATGACACACACAGATGCAATAATCATGCTTTTACACCCCTGCAGGACCATTACCCAACGTCACCAGACAGGAGGGTCCAGACATCTCCAACCCACCCACAGAAGAGGCCCACAGTGATGACAGCAGCTCTGTCCAACTGGATCCAGATGACCAGCCCGGACCATTGTGGGCCTCGGGACAGTCGGTTCCCCTCACACAGGCACAGGCCACCACAGACCTTCCACCCTCTGGTAACACCAGCACAGCACCCACCCAGCGGGCCCGTACCTCCGTCCCCAGGACACGTCAATCAGCTGCGTGTCCACCACTACAGGGAACCCAGGATAACCCACCACCCCAACAACAACAGGGACCTTGGGGCAGTGGCAGTGGGCACACGGTCCAGGGGACGGAGGCCCAGGAACACAGGGGAACTGGGAGGGCTGCTGTGCGACAGGGGGCGGACAGGCCAAGGGAACCCACTCTCCACGAGGTCCTCTCCTCCATCATGGGATCCAACCACCACTCCCAGGAGACGATGGCAACGGTCCTGGCCAAGTTTCAGGAGACCCAGCGCATGCAGGAGGAACAGTACTTAGGGTTCAGGGAGGAACTCAGAACCATCAGCTCCGCCCTGGGCACCATCGTAGGGGTGCTGAAGGAAATACTTAACACCAGGAGGGACACCGTGGCACTCCAAGGGGCCCCTGACACTAGCATGGACGATGAACTGCCCACCACCTCTGCCGGCGCGAGAGGACAGGAGGCACCGCCACAGGACCACCACACCAGCACCCCACCCCCTGCAGACGGAGAACCACCTCGCAAGCAGTCCCTGAGATCCAGGAACAAGACAGAGCACGATGCCAAGACCCCCACCAAGAAATGAGACCACCCTGATTGTCAAACCACTGTCCCACTTTGTCACCCTGTCTATATTGGAACTGCCCCAGCTCCACTTCCTATGCCAACATGGGCAATGCACCTGTGAGACTAATAGACTGGACTCTGCCATGGACATTCCTCCACCATCCACCCTCACCATTTTACAAACCCCTCCAATATTGAGCACTTCAATAAACACCCTTGAAGCACAAAACAATCTGGAGTCAGTCTGTGATTTCGAAATTGTGTATTAGCAAGTACAGTGACAAAATGCTTTTTCAAATGTAATGTCAACATACCTATGTCACACAGCTCTAGTCCATGAGGAAACCAAGCAGATGACACACGTTGGGAACCACACCTGTGAAACCATAAGGGAAAGTGACAACTCAGTGACCATACACTGGGTGAAAAATACAGAAAGGATAGAGGTAGAAGTGTTAAAGTACTTGTAGTAGGCAGGAATGTTTTCTCGCCTGTGTGTCACTGGAAATATTGCTGGATGACTGAGTCCCTGTTGTCGATGTCTTCTTCCTCTGCTTTCTCCTCATCACTGTCCACAGGCTCCACAGCTGCCACAACACCGCCATCTGGACCATCCTCCTGCAGAAAAGGCACCTGCCGTCGCAAAGCCAAGTTGTGAAGCATACACCAGGCCACGATGATCTGGCCCATATTCTGTGGTGAGTACAATAGGGATCCACCAGTCATATGTAGGCACCTGAACCTCGCATTCAGGAGGCCAAAGGTCCGCTCGATCACCTTCCTAATCCGCCCATGGGCCTCATTGTAGCGTTCCTCTGCCCTGGTCCTGGGATTCCTCACTGGGGTCAGTAGCCATGAAAGGTTGGGGTAACCAGAGTCCCCTAATAGCCACACCCGGTGCCTCTGGAGTTGACCCATCACATAAGGGATGCTGCTATTCCGCAGGATGTAGACATCATGCACAGAGCCAGGGAACATAGCGTTTACCTGGGAGATGTACTGGTCTGCCAAACATACCATCTGTACATTCATCGAATGATAACTCTTCTGGTTCCTGTACACCTGTTCACTCCTGTGGGGGGGGGGAACCAAAGCTACATGGGTCCCATCAATGGTACCTATGATGTTGGGGATATGTCCCATGGCATAGAAGTCACCTTTCACTGTAGGCAAGTCCTCCACCTGAGGGAAAACTATATAGCTCCGCATGTGTTTCAGCAGGGCAGACAACACTCTGGACAACACGTTGGAAAACATAGGCTGGGACATCCCTGATGCCATGGCCACTGTTGTTTGAAATGACCCACTTGCAAGGAAATGGAGCACTGATAGCACCTGCACTTGAGGGGGGATTCGTGTGGGATGGCGGATTGCTGACATCAGGTCAGGCTCCAACTGTGTACACAGTTCCTGGATTGTGGCACAGTCAAACCTGTTGGTGATGATCAAACTTCTTTCCTCCATTGTTGACAGGTCCACCAGCGGTCGGTACACCGGAGGATGCTTCCATCTCCTCACATATCCCAGCGGACAGTGCCTATGAAGGACAACAGCGACCACAGAGTCAAACAACTCAGAGGTATGTACCCACAGTCTACACAGAACACCATTCATACACAAAATGTGGCCTGTATGTGTGTTGTGAGACAAGGCCTTGGTATGTGTGACGCAGTTGGTAACTAGGCCATGTGGGCCCCCGAAATGGCGGCTGCCTGACCTCTAAACTGGGACAATGGGATGTGAGGTAACTGCGCTGGCGTTGTACACCGTCGCGGTAGGCGGTGGAAGACCGCAGCGCAATGCTGCATTGGTTAACGTTGGACCCTATGGGTCCCATGAGCCAATGACGATGTACGCCGGCGGTGATGGTACGCACCGCCGCGCACATGACCGCTGCGGACCGCCATTTTCTGACTGTTGAATCACTCGATACCTGATCTTAGACAGGAGAGGACATACACTGCAAGTGCTGCTGTGACTTCGGTCTGGAAGAGACAATGGCTCGTGCGTCTGGGGAAAGGGCCCCTGCCTTCACTGCAGAGGAGTTGGAGAAGCTCGTCGACGGGGTCCTCCCCCAGTACACGCTACTCTACGGTCCTCCAGACCAACAGGTAAGTACACAGGGAGCATGTTGTATGGGCCATGCCTGTGTGGAGAGGGCTGGTTGTAAGAAGGAAGGGAGCACAGTTCTGCGTGCATGAAACACTGTGAATGCATGTGCCACATGGCAAGGGTAGGGATGTGGGCCACTCACTTTGATGGTGCAGTTGGTAATGACTTCTCTTCTTCCACTGTACTTTTCATGTAGGTCAGCGCCCACCAGAAGAAGGATATTTGGCGTGCCATCGCCAAGGACGTCCGGACCCTGGGGGTCAACCACTGATGGAGCACCCACTGCCGGAAAAGATGGGAGGACATTTGCCGCTGGAGCAAGAAGATGGCGGAGGCTCAGCTGGGGATGGCCTCCCAACGTGGGAGGGGTGCCTGTTGAACCATGACCCCCCTGATGTTCCGGATCTTGGCGGTGGCCTACCCGCAGATGGATGGGCGCTTGAGGGCATCACAGCAGACACAAGGGGGTGAGTACACTATCATTCAGCGGGCTTTGCGCTCAGTAAAGGCGTCTGGGTGGGGGAGGAGGGCTGTGGGTTCCCCTAGGCCAGGGCGAGTTCCGTAGGCTTAGCCCATTCGTAAGGCATGGCCCTGTGGCCCCCCAGCCCACCTCTGTAGAGTGCCAAGTACAGGTATTCATGCCCCTGTGTAATCTATGTGTGCAGATGTCGTCCATAGCCTTGTAGTCCATTTCCCAGGAATTGCACTGTAGAGCCCAACAGACGTAGTGCAGGGGGCTGCTGTGTCTGTATTGTCCACCAACAGTAGCAGTAAGCCATGCACTCAACCTGTCTTTCTTCTGTCGTCCTCCCCCTTTTTGTGGTCTCCCTGTTCTTGTGTGCATTAGCATCATCAGGCGGAGGTACAGTGGCACCGGAGCACGAGGGAGCTGCATCCCACATGGGCATGGAGGCCCACACTACGGACTCAGAATACACCAGTGGGACGGAGGGCGAGGGGAGCACCACGGCAGTCACAGGATCTGCAACCAGCGACACAGACTCATCCTCCGATGGGAGCTCCCTTGAGGTGGCAGGCCCCTCTGTGCCCACCGCATCTACAGGTACAGCCGCCACCCCCCCTACCAGCACCGCCCTCCCAGCAGGCCCTCAGCCTTTGCCCTGTGCCCGCTCACCCAGGAGGGTGGGTATCACCTTCACCCCAGGCACCTCAGCCCCTGCCCCTGTCACCTCTGCTGCCCTCAGTGAGGAGGCCATTGACCTCCTCAGGTCCCTCACTGTTGGGCAGTCTACCATTTTGAATGCCATCCAGGGTGTAGAAAGGGAGTTGCAACACACAAATGCATTCCTGGAGGGCATTCATTCTGGTCAGGCTGCCCTTCACCGAACCATTCAGACTCTGGCCTCAGCACTGATGGCAGCCATTGTCCCTGTGTCTAGCCTCCCCCCTCCAACTTCTTCCACCCAGACCCAAGCCCCTGTACCTCTGCCTATCCCAAGCATACCATCTGACCAGCCTGCACACACCTCAACACACAAGGGAAGCTCAGGCAAACATAAGCACCACACATCCCACAGGCACTCACGCAAGCATCACACACATACAGACACACCAACATCCACTGCCTCCACTGTGTCCCCCTCCTCCTCGTCTCCCTCCTCCTCCCAGTCTCGTCTACACTCACACCTGCATGCACTACCACTACAGCCACTATGTCCCGCACTAGCACACCCACCACTACAACCCGCTCATGTGCACTCACCACCCCCACTACCATTTACACGTCCCCTGTGTCCTCTCCCAGTGTGTCTGTGACGCCCCCTCTGAAGATACACAAACGCAGGCACACACCCACCCAACATCCATCCACCTCACGACAGCCTCCAGCCCATGCACCTGCACCCAAATCCACAAAAGTTACACCTCCTACAACCACCACCTCTTCCTCCACTCCCAAACCCCCTCTAGCTACCCGTCCCAGTGTCTCCCAAAAAGTTTTCCTGTCCCACCTTAACCTATTTCCCACCACCCCCGTCCAACTCACAGGTCCCGTACTAGCACCTCAGCCAAAAAATCTCCGGGACCAGTGGTGCCTGTTGTTACAGGTATGTGGAGTGCACCGGCCACCAGGGCAGCCAGTGTGGCACGGAGCCACAGCACAGCCAGTCCCCCTCAGTGAAGCACCAGAAGTTGGACAGTGCCCGGCGGGAGAGGGGGAAGACTCCAGCCAGCCAAGCCACTCACAGGGGTCCCGGGGGGAGTGTGGACTGAGCTGTGACTCCTCCCAAGGTGGGGAAGGGGCAGAAGAAATCTCCAAAGTCTGGGAGGAGCACGGAGGAGAAGACCGCAATCATCCCCGCTGCCCAGGAGGCCTCCGCCAGAGTCACTGCCCAGGAGGCCACCACCAGAGTCACTGCCCAGGAGGCCACCACCAGAGTCACTGCCCAGGAGGCCACCACCAGAGTCACTGCCCAGGAGGCCACCGCCAGAGTCACTGCCCAGGAGGCCACCGCCAGCCCCATCGTCACTGCCCAGGAGGCCACCGCCAGCCCCATCGTCACTTCCCAGGAGGCCACCGCCAGCCACAGCCCAGCTGGCCAGGAGGGCCCCGCAAGCCACAGCCCAGCTGACCCATGAAGGACCGCCAGCCACAGCCCTGCTGGGCAATGACGGACCACCTTGGCAAGGACCGCTGAACAGGTCAGACACTGGCAACTCAAGCACCGCTGAACAGGCCAAGGCCCGCGGAACAGGGAAAGACCGCCATGGCAAGCACCGCTGAACAGGTCAGACACTGGCAACTCAAGCACCGCTGAACAGGCCAAGGACCGCTGAACAGGGCAAAGACCGCTATGGCAAGGACCACTGAACAGGGCAAAGACCACCATGGCAAGGACCGCTGAACAGGGCAAAGACCGCCATGGCAAGCACTGCTGAACAGGTCAGACACTGGCAACTCAAGCACCGCTGAACAGGCCAAGGACCGCTGAACAGGGCAAAGACCGCCATGGCAAGGACCGCTGAACAGGGCAAAGACCGCCATGGCAAGGACCGCTGAACAGGGCAAAGACCGCCATGGAAAGCACCACTAGCCCATTTGCGGCAAGGGCAGTGACGCAACTGGGACCGTCACGGGGTGAGTGCTGCACTCTGGGCACCAGTCCCCCTCCAGAACCAGTGGAGACATGCATCCACTCTGTCTGTCCTGCACAGGATGAAGCACTCTGGGCACCAGTCCCCCTCCAGAACCAGTGGAGACATGCATCCACTCCGTCTGTCCTGCACAGGAGGAAGCACTCTGGGCACCAGTCCCCCTCCAGAACCAGTGGAGACATGCATCCACTCCGTGTGTCCTGCACAGGATGAAGCACTCTGGGCACCAGTCCCCCTCCAGAACCAGTGGAGACATGCATCCACTCCGTGTGTCCTGCACAGGATGCAGCACTCTAGGCACCAGTTCCCTCCCAGAACCAGTGGAGACATGCATCCACTTGAGAGACTGTGGCTTTGCACTCCCCAGGATGGAACAGTGGGCAACCCACCCACTGTAGAGACTTGAGAGACTGTGGCTTTGCACTCCCCAGGATGGAACAGTGGGCAACCCACCCACTGTAGAGACTTGAGAGACTGTGGCTTTGCACTCCCCAGGATGGAACAGTGGGCAACCCACCCACTGTAGAGACTTGAGAGACTGTGGCTTTGCACTCCCCAGGATAGAACAGTGGGCAAGCCACCCACTGTAGAGACTTGAGAGACTGTGGCTTTGCACTCCCCAGGATGGAACAGTGGGCAAGCCACCCACTGTAGAGACTTGAGAAACTGTGCCTTTGCACTCCCCAGGATACATCAATGGGCATGGAGGCCCCTCGTAGATCTGGCGTGGTGCACTCATTCGGCTGAGGTGCCCCTCCCCTCCCCCTGATGTGCCTGTTGTATTTCTATCTGATGCCCCTGCAGTGTTCTCTCCGTCATGTTCGGGTATCTTGTGTGGGCCTCGCCCGTGCATTTTGGGCCCAGTGGTCCACGGACTATGAATGGTGCAAAACCTGCACTACTAATCGTGGTGTATATTTTGTTTATTGTGTATATGTATATAGGTATATATTTGCTTACTGTATTTGGATATATTACAATGGTTCCACTCATTTCCTTTTGTCTTTGCATTCTTCCAGGGGGTTGGGGGGTGTTACTGTAATGTATAGATAAGAACTGGTGTGTGTGTTGTGGTGGGTGAGGGTCGGGGTGGGGGTTGGGGTGTTGAGTGTGTGTGTCCCTGTGTATTTGCCTCCCCCTCCCCTATGTCATAGGTGCTGTACTCATCGTGGTCTTCGCCGCTGGCGTTGATGCTCCTCGTAGAAAAGCAGGAAGACTAGTGCTGGGAGAATATGAAGTTCCAGCTCCATGGTGCCCTCCTTCCTCGTGGAGTGTGTAGAGGTGAGCGTTTTCCCTTAGAAATTCCTGTTTCCGCCGTGTTTTTATCTGCGGTGAATCCGCCCCGGAAAAGGTGCCGGATTGGTAGGTTGTGATACTGTGGGCGGTACATTGTCTCCTGCCAGTCTGTTGGCGGTGACCGCTGCGCTGTTTGTTTGTACCGCGTAGTGGTCGGAGTGTTAAAGTGGCTGTCTTTGTTGGCGGTTTCTGCCAAGGTCGTAATTGCTAATTTTTTACCGCCGGCCTGTTGGCAGTCTTACCGCCGCTTTAACACCGTCTGCCAGGGTTGTAATGAGGGCCAAAGGGCCTCATTCTCACCCTGGCGGTAATTACCGCCAGGGCGGAGGTCGGCGGTAGCACCGCCAACAGGCTGGCGGTGCTCCGCCGGGCATTCTGACCGCGGCGGTACAGCCGCGGCCAGAAGCGGAAAGCCTGCGGGCTACCGCCGACTTTCCGCTGCCCATCTGAATCCTCCATGGCGGCGGAGCGCGCTCCGCCGCCATGGGGATTCAGACACCCCCTACCGCCATCCTGTTCATGGCGGCTCTCCCGCCATGAACAGGATGGCGGTAGGGGGTGCCGCGGGGCCCCTGGGGGCCCCTGCCGTGCCCATGCCAATGGGATGGGCACGGCATGGGCCCCCGTAAGAGGGCCCCAAAAAGTATTTCAGTGTCTGTCCAGCAGACACTGAAATACGCGACGGGTGCAACTGCACCCGTCGCATCTTCCCACTCCGCCGGCTCAATTCTGAGCCGGCATCCTAGTGGGAAGGTTGATTTGCCCTGGGCTGGCGGGCGGCCTTTTGGCGGCCGGCCGCCAGCCCAGGGCAAATGTCAGAATCACTGCCGCGGTCTTTCGACCGCGGTGCGGTGTTCTGACGGCGGTACCTTGCGGACGGCCTCCGCCGTCCGCCAAGGTCAGAATGACCGCCAAAGTGTCTTAAGTCTTTAAAAAGCCAACAACGTCTCTTTCAAGCACAAAGTACCTGGTTTAAAGTGGAAAATCTCCGCAAAGGGTCACAGAAGAAGAGACACACAGCACACACGGACTTCCGTAGTTATTTTTCACGCTGGGAAGTCAGGCGTCGTTTTCCAGCGTGCGGATATTCTCTTTCTGTGGTTTGCGGGATTACCAAATGTCCTGGGGTCTGTACGTGGATTCTTCGGCTTGTTTTCCGGCTGCGCGTCATTCCGGGAGGCTGTGCGTGGAATTTTCGTTCTCGCAGCAGGCGTCGCGTCGATTTCCCCTCTGGAAGTCAGGCAGCGTTGTCCTTGCGAGGCCGTGTGTCGAAGTTCCGGTCGCCCAGAAGGCGTCGCGTCGATCAGCGTCGGTGTGCAGCAATTTTCTCGCCGCAGAGCAAGCTGTGCGTCGAAAATTTCGGTGCACAAAGAGTCCAAATGAAAAAGAGAAGTCCTTTTGGTCCGGAGACTTCAGGGAACAGGAGGCAAGCTCTATCCAAGCCCTTGGGGAGCACTTCAGCAGCAAGGCAAGAGTTCAGCAAGGCAGCAGGGCAACAGCAAGGCAGCAGTCCTTTGTAGAAAGCAGACAGGTGAGTCCTTTAGGCAGCCAGGCAGTTCTTCTTGGCAGGATGCAGGTTCTGGTTCAGGTTTCTTCTCCAGCAAGTGTCTGATGAGGTAGGGCAAAGGCCCTGTTTTATACCCAAATGTGCCTTTGAAGTGGGGGAGACTTCAAAGAGTGGCTAAGAAGTGCACCAGGTCCCCTTTCAGTTCAATCCTGTCTGCCAGGGTCCCAGTAGGGGGTGTGGCAGTCCTCTGTGTGAGAGCAGGCCCTCCACCCTCCCATCCCAGGAAGACCCATTCAAAATGCAGATGTATGCAAGTGAGGCTGAGTACCCTGTGTTTGGGGTGTGTCTGAGTGAATGCACAAGGAGCTGTCAACTAAGTCCAGCCAGACGTGGATTGTTAGGCACAGAAAGATTTAAGTGCAAAGAAATGCTCACTTTCTAAAAGTGGCATTTCTAGAATAGTAATATTAAATCTGACTTCACCAGTCAGCAGGATTTGGTATTACCATTCTGGCCATACTAAATATGACCTTCCTACTCCTTTCAGATCAGCAGCTACCACTTCAATACTGTATGAGGGCAGCCCCAATGTTAGCCTATGAAGGGAGCAGGCCTCACAGTAGTGCAAAAACGAATTTAGGAGTTTTACACTACCAGGACATGTAAACTACACAGGTACAGGTCCTGCCTTTCAACCACACAACACCCTGCTCTAGGGGTTACCTAGGGCACACATTAGAGGTGACTTATATGTGGAGAAAGGGGAGGTTTAGGCTTGGCAAGTAGTTTTAAATGCCAAGTCGAGTTGACAGTGAAACTGCACACACAGGCCTTGCAATGGCAGGCTTGAGACAAAGTAAAGGGGCTACTTAAGTGGGTGGCACAACCAGTGCTGCAGGCCCACTAGTAGCATTTAATCTACAGGCCCTAGGCACATATAGTGCACATTACTAGGGACTTATAAGTAAATTAAATAGTCCAATCAGGTATGATCCAAAGTTACCATGTTTAAAGGGGGAGAGCATATGCACTTTAGCACTGGTTAGCAGTGATAAAGTGCGCAGAGTCTAAAAGCCAGCAAAAACAGTGTCCAAAAAGTGGAGGGAGGCAGGCAAAAAGTTAGGGGTGATCACCCTAAGGCTGTCAGGTCTAACATCCCGCATCTGAGGCTGCCTGTTGGGTGACGACACACGGCTGCGCCCTGTAGCTGAAGATGTAGCGAAGATCATTATCTGATCCCTTGGTACAGTGACCTCCAGGTACTTACCCTCTTCACCACGTCATTTGAGAAGGTGGCTTTGCTTGGTTTCTGACCGGCTGTGAGATGGGGGGACACCAGCAGATGGTAGCATTGCAGGGAACACCATGGAGCAATACACCATGCCGGCGCCCCTGTCGCAGTGCCAGACTCGATTAGATGGGCCTGGGGATGTCTTGGATGTGCCTGCAACCACCGAGGAGCCATTGCAAGCTGAGATTCTCACCGCTATTCAGGGGTCCAGGGTGGCCCTTGAAGGGAAGATAGAAATGGTGGCAGTTGAGGTCAACCTCCTTCGGGCAGACCTCCGGAAGGTCTCTGACCAGGTCAAGGTGGCAGAGGGCTCCATTTTGGAGCTGCAGACAGGGGTGGGGGCCCTGCGTAAACAGATGGTGCAGGTCAATTCCACAGTCAGGAGGCTGGAAGACGCAGAGGGCAGATCCTGGTGGAATAATGTCCGTCTGCTTGGGTTCCCAGAGTGCGCAGAGGGATCTACTATTGAAAGCTTTGTGGATAGTTGGATCAAGGACGTTTTACAACCAGTTGGGCTGTCCAGGGTGTTTGTGGTGGAGCGCGTCCATAGGGCTCGGGTGGCGCCTCCCCAAACCGGTCCACCGCCGAGGGCTATTGTTGCCCATCTCTTGAATTTTTAGACAGTGATTGTGTCCACGGGCTGCCCGTGAATCTGACAGGGCGGTCTTCGAGAACTATAAAATTTCCATTTATCCTGATTACATGAACAAGGTTCAGAGCTCCAGAAAGGAGTTCAAGGAGGTGAAAGTGAAGCTCCATGCCATGAGCATCAGATATATGCTGTTGTATACGGTGCCCCTAAAGGTGCTCTCCGGAGGCAAGTCACACTTTTTTAAATGTCCAGAGGAGGTCTGGCGATGGCTGGAGATGTGGGACAAAGTCACTCCTGGAGGACAGAGGAGGAGTGGTCTGGTGGCCCTTCTGGTTTCTGGGATGGACAGTCCAGACTAGAGAACTCTTGGGGACAGCCATCTGGAGGGTACCGCAGCACAGGTGGTAGCCACTGTGACTCATCATAGAATTGAGATACAACAGGATGGGACAATGGCAGTGGTGGCTCCTGGAACAGCAGCTGGAATGATTGGGGAGCTGGGGCAGGGGCGGAAAGGATCCCTGAGCATGTGTAACTTTGTTGTTTTTGTCTGGAGATTGCTCTTGTGTCTTCTTTTTGGGGGGCTTGTGTCTGAGTGAGAGGCTCTTGTAACTTATTCTGCGGTGCATCCAGATGACGATTAGGTATTTGATGGGGCTCTATTTGAATTCAAACTTGCATTGTACATGGGGGGTGAATGAGATCACTGAGTTATGTTGAGGTGGGTATTCAGGCTCAAGTATACTGAATCCGGGGAGGGGAATGATCCCTCCACGGTTGTGGTAGGACTTCGTAACTGGAAAATTGGGGATAAGGCTGTTGTCCTGGCAGCACCTATAACATGGATCTACAGTATGGTTTGATGTGTTTCTTTTACTGTTTATCTGGGGTGGGTGATGGAGGGGGCTGGGTTTCTTGGTTGGTAAGGTTTAACAATGTTTGAAGTTTATGACAGCAGTGCATGCATGTATGCAAGGGATTTGCCTTGTCTTCTCTTCTTTGGGTGAGGTAAGGGGTGGAGGATCAGAGGGATGGATGGTAGCTAGGCTTTAGCATGGGCAGACAGATCAATGTGCTGACATGGAATGTCAGGGGGCTGAAGAGTTACACCACGCGTTGCAGGGTGCAGTCCTTCCTGAGGAGGCATAAGGTTCCTAAAGCCTGTCTTCAGGAAACGCACATGACTGATGAGGAAACACAAAAATTATCCAAGAATGGGTGGGGTCAGATGTTCTCCTCCTCCTGCTCTTCTTACGCAAGGGGCGTGACAATATGGGTGGCCCCGAGGATCCCATTTACCCACGTTTATAGTGAAGTGGATGTGGAGGGGTAGATATGTTTTGGTACAGGGCACCTTGGATGGGTCACCTATCACTATTCTCAACACTTATGCACCCAGTACAGATGATCACTCCTACTATGCAACCATACCTGAGATATTGGGGAATGGGGTGGATGCGCTGATTGTATGAGCTGGTGATTACAATTGCATTTTGGATGGTGAAAAGGATCGTCGCTTGCCTAATATTGGGACTAAACCGTTGATGGTGAGATCCCTTGCGGAAGTGATGAGTAACTTAGGGTTGTGGGATGGCTGGAGGGAACTACACCCGGAGGGTAGGGAATTCACCTGTCATTCTAAGACGCACAACACGTATAGTTGTCTAGATCGGTTTTTTCTGGGTGGACTGAGCTGCTCACAGGTTCTGGATATCAAGCATCTGGGTAGGTTCTTATCGGATCATGCACCTGTGTTGATGCAGCTGCAGTGGGGAGCAGATAATACTGGGTTAGCACATAGTTGGCGTATGCCTGCGGATTTTCTGACTGATGCAGAGTGCTGGCACAAGGTAGCAGTTGCCATTGAAGATTACATGGACTTGAATTGGAACTCTACGAGTTCCAGGAGCACGGAATGGGAGGCCTTGAAGGCCGAAGCGAGGGGGGATCTGCATAGGCACTGCTTGTTGTGTATGCAAACAAATGGAACAAGAACTCACTATTTCAGAGTGTAAGTTTGCGTTCTGCATCACCAGACACCGACCACCTGAGAGGTTGAAAGGGAGCAGCTCAGGCTATATAAGTCAGTTAACAGCTGCTGGGACACGCTAAGCATGGTAACACTTAGAGCATACAGGCAGTGGGATAAATCTGGGAAATTATTGACATGGATACTAAAATGGGAAGTGGAGGTGCCCCCTATTGTGCATATTAGACATGCCAAGGATGAGATAGTTACCAAATTGCAAGGATATCCTTCAGGTGTTGGTGGAACATTTGCAGAGAGAATCAAAGGCTGGTACTCAAGTCCCAGAATATGAGTTAGGGGAGTTTCTGCGCTGTATGCGGCTCCCTCGGTTGGAACCAGAGAGCAGAGATGCACAAGTGGAGGAAGTGAGTGAGGTGGGGAGGCACTGTCAAAATCTAGGTCTCCGGGGGGTGACGGGTTCCCAGTTGAGATGTACTAGACGTTCTCCTCCCTCCTGCGAGAGAGGTTGCTGGTGGTATTTGAGGAGGCCTGGCTGTGAGGCACATTGCCGGAAACCATGCGCCAAGTAGTTGTGTGCTTGATGCTCAAGCCTGGAGGGGATCCTGGTGATCCTTCCTCCTATCGCCCGCTTAATATGCTGAACAGCGATGTAAAGATCCTGTGCAAAGTATTGGCTACTCAGCTTCGTGGGGTAATCTAGAGCTTGGTGCATGGCGATCAATGTGGTTTTATCCCTGGTCGTAGCATGACCTACAACTTGCGTCGCTTGGCACATGTTCTGCATAAAACCGAGGGGGAAGAGGACACACTGGTGCTAGTGTCATTCAATCTGGAGAAGGCCTTTGACACAGTGGAGTGGGGCTATCTTCTGGAGGTACTATGGGGCATGGGGTTCAGCCCTCATTTTAAAGCATGGGTGAGACTGTTGTAGACTGCACCCTGCGCACAGGTCTGGGTGGGAGGAGAGCTCTCGGAATCCTGTGAGATTGGCAGCGGAACCAGCCAGGGTTGCCCACTTTTGCTGTTACTTTTCACATTGGCTGTGTAGTTGCTGGCGATCTGGCTCTGACAGGAGCTGGAACCTTGGGGCATCTGGGTGGGGCAGACTACCCACATAATTTCCCTATCTGCAGATGATGCGTTGGTGTATCTCTGGAAGCCTGATGTTTCGTGCCTCGATTGCTGCAGTTTTTGCAAGCCTTCGGAGTTGTGACTGGTCTCCAGATGGACAGGAAAAAGTCACTTATGTTTCCCTTGGGGTCACTTTTTTGTGTGCCTCAGGAGGATCTACCGAGGGGGGGGCTCATGTGGGAGATTGAGAGCTTCTGGTATCTGGGACACTCTTACTGTGGTGGCGCATGAAAAATATAATGTAGAACGAGTGGTTACCGGTCTGGAATGTTCGGTTTCATTCTGGAACAGATTACCTCTTTCAGTGATGGGGAGGGTGGCTGTGGCTAAGATGGTGTTCCTGCCACGGTGTCTTTACCTGGTTCAGAACTCTCTGTTTCCGTTATCCTCTCAGCTCTTTAGCCGGCTAGATAGCTAATTGATTTCATTGGTGTGCGTTGGGCTGCGCAGTAAGGTAGCATTGTCCGTGCTGCAGAGGGATATGGAAGGGGAGGACTGGCGATTCCCAATATTAGACATTATTATTACGCAGTGCATCTACAACATGCTGTTAAGTGGATGACTGAATCAGACAATTGGAAGAAGAGATTGTTTGCAGGAATGCTGGGTGGGAGAATGTTGGCGCATTTATTGATGTTGGGTAGTCAGTTGGAATCTGCCGTCCCCTATTTGGTCAGAACCACTGCCGGGATCTGGGAGCAGGTTGTTAAGAATTTGTTACGACAGCCCCGTTTGATAGAGAACTGAGGATTTGGGACTTAGTACCCTTCAGGGATATGGACACCCTAATGTCAATGGAGGCTTGGACAATGTGATTTGGCAGGAGATTTATACCCCAATGGTGAGTTCATCTCTTTCACGGATGCCCGGGACACTTTCGGTCTGGGTCCCAGTATGTTCTTGCAATATGCCAATTTGGAGAGTGTGGCTTGTGCGATCTGGTGTTGTTTTCTGGTGGCCCCCTCAGGCATCAGCGATGTTGAGCAGACTGATTAATTGGGGCGAGCGGACTCATTTGATCACTTGGTTCTATAAAGCCCTTCGGGAGGATCAGCCGGGCACAATAAATGTTGCGCATAGGGCTTGGGAACGTGAACTGGGAGACCACATAGATGACATAGACTGGGCAATGGCGTTGTCGTTGGTGCGCAGGGTGTCATGCAACAATAGGTTTAAATTGTTACACTTTAATTTCGTACAAAGGACATTCCTCACACCTAGTCATCTCAATGCCTCATTCCTACATTTAGCTTGGTCCTGCAGAATGGTGCACAATTTTTAGTGGGAGGTGATGGAGAGAGTAAAGGAGGTTACGGGAGAGGGGCTGGAGGCAACACCACTGACATGCCTTCTAGGTGTAGTGCGGAGATGTCGGGGTAGGAGTATCTCATTTAAGCTCACACACCTGGCTCTGGTGTTGGCTAAGCGCCGGGTGGCTATTGACTGGAAGAGTGCCCGGAACCCTTCTACCCCTTGCTGTATTCGAGAGCTAATGGAATGGGGAGCAGCTGAGGAACAATTTATGTGGATAACACACAGGACGGAGGGTGCGCTGACAGGCATGATTGCCTGGGAAGCACTATTGGAATGGTTCATGGGGGTGGAGGATCTAAGCTCTACAGGAAGTACTGATGATGAGGGCTGAATAAGTTCACTGTACATCAACTTGATAGGTGACGACCAACTGTAGTAGGCTAGGTCTCTGTTATTTACAAAATGTTTAATGACTGGTTCCATGTGGATCCTGGGTGGGGGGGTTGTGCAAGAGGTCAAATCTACGCCGCAGTGGGTGCTGTGGACCTTTGCCTTGGATATTATGTCAACTTTGTCCTCCAGAAATGTGACACAACAATACTGTAATAACTTGCATTGAAATGCATTGCACTGTATTTTTGTTGGTCTGGTTTTCAAATTTAATAGAAATAAAGTTATTAAAAAAACCTACACATCAAAATTATTAAAAAACAAATAATAAATATGTGGAAGAGAAAACATATTAAAAAATAAAAACAATTTACTTAAAATAAAAATCACTTCCCAACATACAAACTATAAAAAATACAAATGCTGAAAAGTAAATTAAAAGATATTTAAATTGAAATATTACTTAATTAGAGTGAATAACATTCTAAACCATAACAAAATGCATTTTACAATAAATATGTGGAAGAGAAAACATATTAAAAAATAAAAACAATTTACTTAAAATAAAAATCACTTCCCAACATACAAACTATAAAAAATACAAATGCTGAAAAGTAAATTAAAAGATATTTAAATTAAAATATTACTTAATTAGAGTGAATAACATTCTAAACCATAACAAAATGCATTTTACAATATTAATATTACAAAAACCTACCACTGAATTAAAATATTTTTAATAAAACAATATACATAGATAATTACTAAAATAATTCAAAACATGTTAAAACTTGAGTAAGTTCCCACCCTATTCCTCTACTAAACCATCAACCAGTATAAAAATGTGAAATTAGTCACAAAAATAAATATGTAAATAAACTTAAATCAATTAAATAAACAAGTAACTGTTTACATAACTGTTAATCAACTCAATCTTTAATTTACAATAAAAATAATTAACAATACAATTGAATTAACTATAATTTAATTGCATTCCTATCCTATTCCTCTACCACCCAAACAACGAGATACCACAATATAAATCACTAGGCAAAATAAAAAATGTCTGTATGTAAAATGTAACAAATTAAAATCCAAACATCATATAACAAATAAACAGTTAAACATATACTTATTTAATAAGCAATTAAATTTTTGAATTTGCAGTCAACAAGACATTAACATTAAAATTAAAAATAATAATTATATAATTAACTTCTGATTTTATTTCCGTACAAACCCGACAACCTGCTGCTACATTATAAATTATTAATTAAATTAACAGAAACTTAAATTGCATTCTTAAACTTAATAATAATTATTCTAACTCTACTAGCACCTAAAATGAATGTACTAAGTAAAATGTATTACATCAGTTAAAAGTTAATATTTACTACAACTAAATTAAAGAAATCATTTGCATATACAACAATATTAATAAAAATGATTTCATATACCAAATAAAATATCCTTACCTTCAATATTCTATTCAATGATATTTTGGTAAACAATATTTTTACATGATTTTTATGTCACACATAAAATAATATCTGTGTCATAAACCATACAGTTCAAATGAATGGAAAACTATCAGCTCAAGTAAGATATTCATCATAATCATTTCCTTTCATAGATGGTTAGGATTGTGAAGACACTCTCATGTCGCACAGGACTGCTAAACAAGGTTCTGATGAAAAGTCACCAACTGATACAGAAGTCTGATGAAAGAAGTTGTAAAAAAAAGCTTGACTTATACTCAGTCCAGGACACACATGTCTCAGCTAGACAGGAGTGGCCTCTGCAGGACCTCTTTTAATTCTAGTTCTAACGTGGCACCAATTACAGGTAGACAATAGAGTAAAGAAGTCAGAAAATAGAGTATGTTTCTTCAATCAATCTTTTTCAAATAGCTGGAAGCAGAGCCATGCACACCTTTATGTGAATGTCGTGTGCATTGGAAGCATGCCTAGTCTTCTCAGTTACTTCATTATGTTCATTCTTCTAGGAATTATATTTTGTTCATCTTGCAAATTCTGATTGCCAGAACGCTTTTCAGAGGGCCACAGGGCAAGCAGGAGTTCCTGGCCAGAACTGTGGGAGATGAAGCCTTTCAATCCTTATTTCCCAGTGCCCAACCTACTATGGACCCTGAGTAACTGGGCCAAGTACTATCCCTTACAGCACATGGCTGACAATGGTAGTACAGGCAGCGCAATCCAAGACTCTTTGAGGGGGAAGTAGGTATGAGGCATACAAAGGCTCAATATTAATTAAATATACACAGAGTCATTTTCATAAGCAGACTGTCCAGCATAACCCTTGTTTTAATGAAATATGGAATATGTTATTATGATTGTGAGAAATTGGGTTGTTGGTTGACTGGGGTGGGATCCATGGTCAAGCAACAGCCATAATCCCTTGCAGAGTGAACCACAAAATGTCACTAATTGAACTTCTGCTTAATCATGGGTATCTTGGCACAAAAAGCAGTCAGGGTAAACTTCGAGGCAATGTGATAAGTATTTATGCAGCACACAAACAGCAATACACTAAAAATACAACACAAACCCGAAACCATTTTACAAAAATAGAGAAGTATTTAGTAAATTATTTTACACCAAAACCATCAAAATCCGATTAATAGAACCAGAGTTATGAATTTTTAAAAAGTTTTAATTGTAAAATAGCACTTAAAAACTAAATGCCACAATTACAAACATCATGTTTTGCGACTTGCAAATTGAGAGATTTAACAGCTCGAAATTTCTGAGTAAAAAAACATGATGTACAACAGTGTCTCAAACACTGTTTGTAATTCACAAATGGGCCGCAAGGGACTTGCCTCAATAATATTCATGAGGCATGTCACAATTTGTGACCCATTTGGCAATGGCCACACTCACAGGGATGGTGACCAGATGGGGTCAGCAGACCACCATATCTGTGAATGCTTTTTAAATAAGGCAGTTTTTTTTTTTTAAATGCAGCCTGTTTCCCTTAAAGGAAAATGTGATGCATTACAAAAAAAATGAAAAGTTTCCTTTTCATTTTTTCAGATTAGGCAGTGGTCCAAGGACCACTGTCTGCTCTGAAAAAATGTTGGTGCCCCATTCACAAAAGGGTCCCTGGGGGGCCCCTTCTCGTTTGCAAATGGGTTACCACCAATTTGAAATTGTTGGTAACAATGATTGTTTTGCGACCGCATTCCTGGTCACAAAACAATCATACATCAGTCTGTGAGTCGCTGTTAGGAAGGGACGCCCTTGGCATACCTCCTTCCTAGTAGTGAGTCACAAACTCCTTTTGCGATTCAATAATAGGTTACTGAATCACAAAATAGGGGTTTGTACATAGGAAAACGTTTTTTTTGGTCACAAATGGCCCAATTCTGTGAATTGGACTGTTTGCGACCAAAAAAAAGCTACATACATGTGGCCTTAAAAACCAGCTGTGGACACCTGGTTGCACTAGACCAGGCCAAAATCAAACGTTAAGGCTGTACGCTGTTTGTTTCTGGTGTTGAGCTTGAACAAGAGTCTATCGGACAAGGATTTTTACCCGAGGAGGATATTTGCCCACCTAAAGTAAGGCAGCGGTAACCTGAATTCATTTACGATTTACCTCAGACCTGCTAACCTTGCCTACGCACCAGGACCATATGATTGTGACCACATTATGGGAGGCGCAGGCAAAGAAGATTATAAAATGCAGTCCTTTGACTAAGACATGCAACAGCTGCTCAAATCAACCCTGAAAAGTGAGCTTTCTATTATGAGCATAGCTTTACTTATTACTGCAAAGCAGATGTGTTTGGGTTAGATAGGCCTACTAATGTGTTATCTCAAACCCATTCTACTACTTTGAATGCCAAAATAACCCTGCCTAAGCTCTACCTTCCTCTATTACATCTAGCTCGCCCCAAACCTTAGTTTACTACTATGGTCTCCCAAACAACCCTACTGAACTCTCCCTCATTTATCTCACCTTTGACTCATCCAAAATCCCTTCTACTACAATGATCTCCCTAACTCCTTTCTACAGACTCTTCCCTCCTTCATCTCTCTTTAACTCATCCCAAGCCTCATAAACTCCCACTTGACACTTCTGTATTCTTCCCTTCTCTATCCCTCCATTACTCTAGTCAATCCAACTAACAAACTCACATATCCTCTGCTCAAATTAACTCATATGAATTCTAACACTGTACTCATGTTTCCCTATACGAATCCACTACTAATTCCTTTTGGGTTAAAAAAAGCATGCTACTCTCCAAACATTTCTTTGGCGCCTCGTCAGGGGTAGCAAGCGTCATATAAACATAATTACAATAGCAATTACAATTACAATGGAGCCAGGTTCAGATGCACAAAGTGGATTGGGCCCGGTCAGCGCTTATCTTCGGACTTGGAAATGTTTTGAAGAAAAAGTCTCTGAGAAGGTTGAAGTTTAGCAGGGAAGGCTGCACGAGTGTCTGAGGAAAGACTGTTGTCATTGGATAGCTATGGAGTGAAGCGCAGTGAAGAGTTTTACCTTCGGACTTAGTTGTCGAGATGGAAGTAAAAAATCTTCAGCGAGACAAAGCAGAAGTCTGTGGTCTAAGTCAGTTCCATGAGGTCAGACAACCCTTTTACGAAAGACCACTGAAAAGGATCTTCTGCTGTGGAAAAGAATGTAGTTTAAGAAGTCATGAAGTCAATCTGACTGGTGATGTACCTTTGGCAGATAGGTGAGCAGGTTGGTCCCTGTCTCCTCCTGGTTCTCAGGGCACTTTTTGGCCAAATTGTGTCAAAGTCTTCACTTTTGGAAATTGTCCACCTGGACACCTTTAGCACTACAACCAAGAGTCTAGGAGTGGAAGGAGATCCCTAGGGGGAACAGGACTCACTCAGGCTTGGTCCTGGTGTGGGTTCAAGATGGTAGGGCCCTGTTATGTATCTGTGGCTCTGAACAGGCAGCCAGCAAAACTAGCCCTTTGAGTCACTTATGATGTTCTAGGTGCCGATGAAGAATCAGGGCTCCACAGCAGGACTGGCGTCTGAAGGTTCAAAGCAGGCTCCAGGCAGCAAAGCAGTCCTTCCAGGTACAGCAGTAGCCTGGCAGAATGCATAGCAGGTCACAGCAGCAGGTATTCCGCCGAGAATCCTTTCACAGGTCCGGTAGTGAACTGAGGAGTAGGTCTGAGAACTCTATTTTTATACCTTGGTGCCCTGCTCCTAGAAGTCAGGAAAGGTTTCCAGAAGGCTTCTTGAAAGTTCCAGGAGTTTACTGCTTCCACTGCCCGGCCTCCTAGCTGGCTGCACTGACAATACAGGGTTGTTAAGCCTATTGTGTGGTGGCAGAGCTCAGCCTATTCAGGTGTAAGTTGGGCTGTGCTCAGCTCTGCCCCACCACCCTGCTAGTGGAAAGGCTATTCAGGCCTTGCTAATCCCATTATTGTGTGATTGTCTGGGGTGAACTCACAAAGTCTCAACACTCAGTTACACCCAGCCATGTGATCTAAGGCAGGATGCAGGCTCAGAGGGCTAAGGGCAGGAAAATGGCAACTTTATAAAAGTGTCATTTTCAAACTTGTACTGACAACACTGACATTAGCATAAAAGACGGTTTATCATTGCAATTTCATAGATACCAAACATGAAATATACGCCACCTCTGGTTTAGGAATCACAAGTTATTGAATATAATAAAGAATCCCCAATGTTATTGTATGGGATCCGAATAAATCCAACAAATTTGGGAGTTTTTCACTACTAGGACACGTAAAACTAAAACGTTCATGTCCTACCCTTTAATTACACAGCACTCTGCCCTATGAGCTACCGAGGGCCTATCTTAGGGATGACATATGTAATGAAAGGGGAGATTAGGGTGGGTCAGTGGGTTTTAAATGCCATTTCAACATGGTAGTGGGACACTGCATTAAGGCTGCAATGGCAGACCTGGAACATGTGGAAAGTTCTACTTAAGTGGGTGCCACAATAAGTGCTGCAGGCTCACTGGCCCTTGATATGTGGTATAATTCTGTACAAGAAAGTTACACGTAAATTAAATCTGCCAATCAGGCATATGCCAATCAAATAATGTTTTACAGAGAGAGCACAAGCACTTTAGCACTGATTAGCAGTGGTTAGCAGTGGTAAAGTGCAGTGAGTCCTAAGGACTGCAAGCAAAAATCCAGCAAAAAGTAGGAGGAAGGCAAAAAGGTTTGAGGGTGATGCTGCAGAGAGGGCCATTTCCAGCACATTCTGTCACCTAAGCAGGAAAGCCCATCAATGTATTTATTAGTCTACCCTGGCTTTAGGCTGGAGGGGTGGGTCGTGTTGAATCAACCCACTAAATAAATCCCACAGCCTCTTAAGGTCAGGGTACTAGCACCATCCAACGCAGATTCTCCTAATCTTTCTGTCCCATCTGGTGGAGTTGGTTACTCCCAATTCTATCCTGGAGACCACTGCCAGATGTGGCTCACGCCAGCCCCTGCACAACAAAGTCTATGTCTCAACTTAAGAGTTAATGCTAGCAGCATATAGGTGAAAGGTCACCAACAGGACTAACAGTCTTACCAGACCCAATGGTAGCATGGCAATCCTTGAAGGAGTATGGTGCTCTGTTGCAAGCTCTTGTCTCCCAATGCTCAGGGCTTGCAACCTCTTGCACTCTTTCCCCAATGGTGTGTCAGTCTCCTTAGTTCTGGCTAGGCACGCATCAATGTTTGACATCCTCAGCCAACTTTTCTAGCAATTAGTAAATGTTTGTCCTGGCTTCCTCACCACAACAAACTAGGTAATGACCCTGCTATACTATTCACATGGGGGTCACTGACTGTGCCCGCCCAAGGATGACACCTTAGTCTTTACCTTGGTCACCTTCCTGGTGACACAGGGGTCACCGACCGTGGAGTCTACATGTGTGACAAACCACACTTCATGATTGTCCCCCTCCTGTTTACACAGGGGTCACCAACATTGGTGCATACACAGGTGACAGCCCACACTTCACAGTGGCCCTCCTTCTGGTCTAATGGGGGTCACCAACTTTGATGCTTACATAAGTCATGGACTGCACTGCATAGTGGCCCCCACTCTTGGCCACACAGGAGTCACTGACATTAGCGCACACATGGGTGATAGGACGTACATCTCAGGGCATCCCCTCCTGGTCACACAGGAGTTAACGACTTTAGCACTCAAACAGGCAATAGTCAGCATTTCATGGTAGACCCCTCCTGATCATACGGAGGACACTGACTTTGGTGCTCACAGGGGCGAAGGGAGCCCACACTCTTGCAGCAATCCCAAATGGATTGGGCATTTCACGGGTCACTCACTGGGTTCATCTCACCAGAATACCCACTAGGACTCATTGCCTCCAGGCATGCTATTCTCAGTAGAGGGTACACTTGTCTTGGCAGGCAGACAACTGATGCTTCAGGCTCAGGACAATTGGTCCTGATTTCGTGGGTGATAAACAATTAACCAGTAGGACGCCCAGCATTGCATGGTCCTTAGTCCTGGTTATAGTATCTAGGAGTCTTGGTGATCTTCTTTATGGATGGAAAATGGTATTCAACAACTTGTGGGTCTCATAATCCCATCCTTATAGTCCAACTCCAGAAACAGATATAAGTTAGTGTCTGATTTGTTTAAACTAGGGTGAAAGGTGTCTGTTCCTTTGAAACATTCTTTCCTCTGCACTTCCAAAGGGTCAGTGTGCCATAACAGGAATGGCTCCTTTTCTGACTGATCCTTAACCCAGGCCAAGGGTGTAATCGAAGATCATACATGGCTGTGAGCTTTCACTGAAATATGCCACATGAAGGGTCAAAGGGCTTAGCCATCCACACTATCAGGATTCCCAAGTCCACAGTGTCAACCATCTCTATGACAATGAGCCCAAGCCGACTGACTGTTTGAAGTGCACAGAGGATGCTCTGCTCCCCTTCGTTCAGTAAGTGTACATATGCCAATCAAAAGGAATGTCAGCAATACACATCTCCTATCAATGGGGTGCACCTCTTCCAGCCCCTCCTGGGCCTCCGTTTCCAAAATAGAATCCATAGTCCTCCATGTTATGTACCGTACATAGACACAAACAATTCTTAGCACACACACACAAACACCAGTCACATGCTGTCTGGCACTACACAAAATCCATGCAGGCCAAGAAAGAGATAAGTACCCAGCCACAGAATGCTACATTAGTAGACCAGTATGCACCACATCCTTTAGGTAAAAATAACTATTCACACTATTTATCACTATGAAACACAAAACAGGTATGCTACCACCACCATGCTCATGTCATTTACCTCTTGGTAACAGCGGTAGCCCTCTCCCATCACAAGGGCAGCAGTTGATGTACCACTCCCAGCCCAACAAGACTGCATTTTCATGAGACTGGCCTAGGTCATGGCATATATGCATGATCTCTGTCCTCTCATGACCAAAAATCACTACCAGGGGCCAAGATATTTATGCAACCGGGACACTCAAAACAGGGTTGCACATCTCTCACCAAGCAGGGGAGTGTTCCATCCCAAAATAGATTATTCATTTTAGTTGTGCCAATTACAGTGGAGTGTCAACATTCTACCTGGGACACTCTGATGCTTCTCTCTAGACTTGAAACTGGCATGAATGTATACCAAATTAGACATGGGCATTTCATCATCAAAAATAATACTAAGACTGTCTCAACAGAGGCTTTGCAAGCAAAGATAATGCCGTATTTGAGGGAGTTCCATCAAAAATCTCAACTCCTGTGTACACTAAGGACATGGGACCTGATTTAGAAGTTGTGGGAGAGGGTTACTCTATCACAAACGTGACAGATATCTCATCTGCCATGTTACAATCCCACAATAGCCTATGGAGATCCTAATATGGCAAACGGAATATCTGTCACATTTGTAATGGAGCCACCCATCCTCCAAAGTCAGGCTCAAGGCGACCATCTTCAATATTTGAGTAGAACCTTCCTTGCAGTGCACAGCATCTTTCTGAGGCAATCGTGATACAATGTTGCTACATCTAGGACCTTGCTACAGTGGTCTAGGATTTCCTTTGCAAAAGACCACTTGCTTCCTTTTGCATTTGTATTGAATGGTGTTAGAAATACAGTGAAGTCTTTCTGAAGGTCATGTTATTTGGCGTAAACAAATTTTCAAATTTTGAACATTAAACTAAACTGTTCTAAGACTACCAGTTGGTTGCATTTCACTTAAATGTTACCCTGTGATAAAACAGGAGATATGTTAAAGCCAGGACTATGTTGCTCATGCTTCATGTGAAGGTTAAAGCATAAGGTATTAGAGTTCTAGTATGTTAACATAACTTGCTAACTTAAGAAATAACAGAGAACTAATGCAGCAGTCTTCCTTTAGAGATTGCATAGTGACAAACCTGTAGGCAGCTTTTCAAGTCTTAGGGAGTTGTTAGTGAATATATATTTAAGGTGAATATTCTTCTTTAATTTAATGTGAGGAATTGCAAGCACTACATTAAAATACAAAGAGTAGGTCACACAGAGATATTGCCAAGTTATAGCCATTCTCTATCATAGTTAAATGCCAAATTTTAATGGCAAGTTGCTAAATATATCTCTTTGCATTTTGATATTCTCTACTTCCTACAGACATTGTTGACCAGCAGAAGTGACAAGTCAGAGTGGGGGAGTCCATTGTCCTTGTTTTCTTGCTTATCAGATTCCCATTTCTCCATTCCTATCATTGGCCCTCATATTCCTGGGTATGTGGTCATTGGTGTAAGCTATGACAGGTGTAAAATGGCATTGTTCTTGTTGGATTCCAAGCATGAAGTTAGTGCATTCTGGGAGCCATCTGCACAGTTTAAAAAATAGGCTCCTGGGGACAGCATACGTTGATGGCTGGGCTAAATAGAGATACTTTTGAACAAACAAGGCAGTAGTAGGAGCTCTGATTGAGTATAAAACTCACCAGCACTATTGATGATTCCCTCCTAAAATGGAGGATTCCAATGATCAGCCCAGTGGAAACATCATAATAGGGCCGGGGGGAGACAGCCAGCTCCGCAGCAGTCTCCTCTCCACAGGGCTGGTGGGCCGGCAATCAGCCCACCACACTCGTAATGGGTCCCAAAATCTGCTACTGCTTAGCTGAAATAAGAGGCTCTGGGCTGGTTGTATCTGAACACATGCGCACACACATGGGCACACATGCACAGGCTGAGCATGAGACTATCATCAGAGAAGGGACCCTTTAGGAATTGGTGCTGACCGTGACAGGCCTTATGAAAAGAGTGGGCATATAGAGGGGGTCATTCCAACCCTGGCGGTTGGTGTTAAAGTGGCGGCAAAACCGCTAACAGGCTGGCGGTAAAGAAAATGCAATTCCGACCCTGGCGGAAACCGCCAACAGAGACCGCCACTTCAACACACCGCCCGCCACGGCGGGACAAACAAACAGTGCGGCGGTCACCGCCAACAGACAGGCGGGAGACAATGTACCGCCCACCCTATCACAACCCACCAATCCGCCACCTTTTCCGGGGCGGTAGCCCCGCCGATAAAAACACGGTGGAAACAGCCATTTCAATGGGAAAACGCTCACCTCCATACACCCCACGAGGAATCTGGACAGCATGGAACCCGAACTCCACATCCTCCCAGCGATTGTCTTCCTGCTCCTCTACCAGGACGGTGACGGTGAGTACTGCACCTACGACACAGGGGAGGGGGGAGGCAAAAAATTACGGGGACACACATATGCGACACACCCACCCTCACCCACTACAACACACACATCAATGCATAGCAAGACATCACAGTTACCCCCCTAAACCCCTGGAAGAATGCAAAGACAAAAGGAAATGATTATAAACATTGGAATATATTGTATGACTGGCTTTAAAATATATCACACATCTAAAACTTTTATATACATAAATTGTCCAGTCCGATATTTGTATCAGGCATTGTTCGTGGACCACTGGGCCCAAATCACATGGGCAAAGCCCACACAGGATACCTGACTCCAACGGAGAGAACACTGCAGGGGCATCAGATACCAAAACTACAGGCACCTCAGGGGGAAGGGAAAGGGGGGCACCTCATCCAGATGATTCCACGACACCAGATCCACGAGGGGCCTCCATGGCCACTGTTCCATCCTGGGGAGTGCAAAGCCACAGTCTCTCAAGTCTCTACAGTGGGTGGGTTGCCCACTGTTCCATCCTGGGGAGTGCAAAGCCACAGTCTCTCAAGTCTCTACAGTGGGTGGCTTGCCCACTGTTACATCCTGGGGAGTGCAAAGCCACAGTCTCTCAACTCTCTACAGTGGGTGGGTTGCCCACTGTTCCTTCCTGGGGAGTGCAAAGCCACAGTATCTCAAGTCTCTACAGTGGGTGGCTTGCCCACTGTTACATCCTGGGGAGTGCAAAGCCACTGTCTCTCAAGTCAATATCAGTCTTCACTGGTACTGGAGGGGGACTAGTGCCCAGAGTGCTTCGTGCAGCCCTGCCCGACACAGATGCGGGCCTGCCCCTTTCGCCAATGGGCCAGCGGTGCTTGAGACGGCGGTGCCCAGTTCAGTGGTGCTTGAGACGGCGGTGCCCAGTTCAGCGGTGCTTGAGACGGCGGTGCCCAGCGCAGCGGTGCTTGAGATGAAGGGCCCAGTTCAGCGGTGCTTGAGATGAAGGGCCCAGCGCAGCGGTGCTTGAGACGGCGGTGCCCAGTTCAGCGGTGCTTGAGACGGCGGGGCCCAGTTCAGCGGTGCTTGAGACGGCGGTGCCCAGTTTAGCGGTGCTTGAGACAGCGGTGCCCAGTTCAGCGGTGCTTGAGATGAAGGGCCCAGCACAGCGGTGCTTGAGACGGCGGGGCCCAGTTCAGCGGTGCTTGAGACGGCGGTGCCCAGCGCAGCGGTGCTTGAGATGAAGGGCCCAGTTCAGCTGTGCTTGAGACGGCGGGGCCCAGTTCAGCGGTGCTTGAGATGGCGGTGCCCAGTTCAGCGGTGCTTGAGACGGCGGTGCCCAGTTCAGCGGTGCTTGAGATGAAGGGCCCAGTTCAGCGGTGCTTGCGACGGCGGTGCCCAGTTCAGCGGTGCTTGAGACGGCGGTGCCCAGCGCAGCGGTGCTTGAGATGAAGGGCCCAGTTCAGCGGTGCTTGAGATGGTGGTGCCAGTTCAGCGGTGCTTGAGACGGCGGGGCCCAGTTCAGCGGTGCTTGAGATGAAGGGCCCAGTTCAGCGGTGCTTGAAATGAAGGGCCCAGCGCAGCGGTGCTTGAGACGGCGGTGCCCAGTTCAGCGGTGCTTCGGATGAGTGCCCAGTTCAGCGGATCCGCCCATGGCGTGGAGGTCATTCGCCACCTGACCTGTGGCTGGCTGCGCCTTCCTGCCCACCTGGGATGGGCCTTGTGGGGCCCTCCTGGGCTGCAGTACCGGGCCTGTTGGTGTCCTCCTGCCCACCTGGGATGGGGCATGCGGGCCCTCCTGCACAGCTGGGCTGCTGGCGGTCTTGTCGGGCGTGCTGCCATTCCCAGCCTTCCCTGTTCGCCTGTGGCCCTTCCCCACCTTTGGCGGTGTGCCAGGTGGCACCACACTCCCTGCCGGAGCCATGGTAGGGATTTTGGCCCCAGGTGTTTTAGGCCTCTCGCGCCGGCCACTGACAATCTTCGCATGTTTTTGTGGGGGTGGGCTGCCCGTGCCTTGGCTCCCTACTGAACTGGCTGCCCTTGAGGGTGGGGGACTCCACAGTCCATGGCAGACTGTCTTCACAGGGCCCGCTTTTGTGGTGGCTGAGGTGCTGACTGGAGTCCTATTAGATGGACGGGGTGGGGGAGTTGTTGGAAAGAGGTCAAGTTTTGATAGGAAAATAAGTTTAGGAAGAGAGGGACGGGTAGGTGTAGTAGGTATGGGAGTGGAGGAAAAGGTTGTGGTTGTAGGAGTTTGGAGTCTGCTGTCTTTGGGTGCAGGTGCTTGGGCTGGAGGCTGTCGTGAGGTGGATGGCTGTTGGGTGGGTGGCTGCCTGCGTTTGTGTAGCTTGGAAGAGGAGGTGACAGACACACTGGGAGAGGACACAGGGGACGTGTGAATGGTAGTGGGGGTGGTGACTGCACGTGTGCGGGGGGTTCTGGTGTGTGTGCTGGTGATGGACGTAGTGGCTGAAGATGTTGTGCATGCAGGTGTGAGTGGAGACGTGACAGGGAGGGAGGAGGGAGACGAGGAGGAGGGGGACACAGTGGAGGCAGTGGGTGTTGGTATGTCTGCATGTAGATGTTGCTTGTGTGAATGCCTGTGTGATGTGTGGTGCTTATGTCTGTCTGAGCTTCCCTTGGGTGTTGAGGTGTGTGCAGGCTGGTCTGATGGTTTGTCTGGGATAGGCAGAGGTACAGGGGATTGGGTATGGGTGGAGGAAGTTGGAGGGGGGAGGCTAGAGACAGGGACAATTGCTGCCATCAGTGCTGAGGCCAGAGTGTTGAACGATCGCTTATGGGCAGCCTGACCCGAATGAATGCCCTCCAGGTATGCATTACTCTGGTGCACCTCCCTTTCTACACCCTGGATGGCATTCAAAAGGGTAGACTGCCCAACAATGAGCGTCCTCAGGAGGTCAATGACCTCCTCACTGAGGGCAGCAGGGGTGACAGGGGCAGGGCCTGAGGTGCCTGGGGCGAAGGAGATGCCCACATTCCTGGGTGAGCGGGCACGGGGCAAACGCTGAGGGGCTGCTGGGAGGGTGGTGCTGGTGCGCTGGGTGGCGGCTGTACCTGTTGTTGCGGGGGCACGGATGTTGCCGCCACCACAAGGGAGCTCCCTTCAGAGGACGCATGAGTCCCCGCTGTGGAGCTCCCCTCGCCCTCCGTCTCACTGGTGAATTCCGAGTCAGTTGCATGGCCCGCCATGGCCATGTGAGATGCAGCTCCCTCGTGCTCCGATGCCACTTCTCCTCTGCCTGATGATGCTAATGCACAAATGAGCAGGAAGACAACAAAAAATGGGGGGTGGGGAAAAATAAAGAAACGTTGAGTGCATGCATTGGCGACACCGTTGGCGGACAGGACAGACACAGAAGCCCCCTGCACTACGCCGTGCACTTGGGGTCGACTACGCAATCCGTGGGACTTGGCCTACAAGCCTATGGGCGACCTCTGCTCACATACATGACACAGGGCAATGAATAGCTGTACTTGGCACCCTACGGAGGTGGGGGGCGGGGGCACAGGGCCATGCCTTACGGAGGGGCCTAGCCTACAGATATCGCCCTGGCCTACGGATACCCACAGCCCTCCTCCCCCACCCAGACACCTCCACTGCGCGCAAAGTCACCAGGATTTGAGTGTACTCACGCCCTTTTGTCTGCTGTGATATCCTCACGCGCCCATCCAAATCGGGGTAGGCCACCGCCAGGATCCGGGACATCAGGGGGGTCAAAGTACGACTGGCACCCCTCCCACGTTGGGAGGCCATCCCCAGCTGAGCCTCCGCTGTCTTCCTGCTCCAGCGTCGGATGTCCTCCCATCTCTTCTGGCAGTGGGTGCCCCGTCTGTGGTGGACCCCCAGGGTCCGGACGTCCTTGGCGATGGCACGCCAAATATCGATTTTCTGGTGGGCGCTGACCTATGTGACATGTACAGGGAGAGAAGAATAATCATCACCTTCTGCATGCTCGATGTGAGTGGCCCACCCATCCCTACCCTTGCCATGTGGCACATGCTCTCATCTGTCGTTTGATGCATGCCTCAATCGCTCCCCTCACCACCATCTTTCATCCACCCCACTCAACACAGGCATTGGCCACAAAGCATGGTCCCAGTGTACTTACCTGTGGGTCTGGAGGACCATAGAGTAGCGCATACTGGGGGAGGACCCCATCCACGAGTTTCTCCAACTCCTGAGCAGTAAAGGCAGGGGCCCTTTTCCCAGTCGCATGAGCCATTGTCTCTTCCAGACCGTGGTCACAGCAGCACTTGCAGTGTAGGTCCTCTCCTGTCGAAGATCAGGTATCGAGTGATTAAGCAGATAGAAAATGGCGGTCACGCCTGCGGCGGTGCGTACCGAGGCGGTGCGTACCGCGACCGCCGGCGCACATCGTCATTGGCTCCTGAGACCCATAGGGTTCAATGTTAACCAATGCAGCTTTGCGCCGCGGTCTTCGACCGCCTACCGCCACGGTGTGTCACGCCAGCGCATTGACCTCATATTCCATTGTCACACTTCACAGGTCAGGCATCCGCCATTTCAAGGGCCCACGTGCCTTATTTTCTACTGCGTCACACTTACCTAGACCTTGCATCGACACTCATACAAGCCATTCAATGCATTGGGAATCGTGTTATGTGCAAGCTGTGGTTACGTACCTGTGGGTTGATTGACTCTGTGCTCGCTGTTGTCCTTCATAAGCACTGTCCGCTGGGACATGCGAGGAGATGGAGAAATCTTCCCGTGTACACACCGCTGGTGGACCTGTCGACAATGGAGGAAAGACATGTCATACTGACATACAGGCTTGACCGAACCACTTTACAGGAACTGTGTGCCCAGCTGGAGCCAGACCTGATGTCACCAATCCGCCAACCCACAGGGATCCCCCCTCTAGTGCAGGTGCTGTCAGTACTCCATTTCCTAGCAAGTGGGTCATTTCAAACAACAGTGGCCATATCATCAGGGATGTCCCAGCCCATGTTTTCCAAGGTGTTGTCCAGAGTGTTGTCTGCCCTGCTCAAACACATGCGGAGCTACATCGTCTTCCCTGAGGTGGGGGATTTGGCTACAGTGAAGGCTGATTTCTATGCCCTTGGACATATACCCAACATCATTGGTGCCATTGATGGGACACAAGTTGCTTTGGTCCCCCCCAGCAGGAGTGAACAGGTGTACAGGAACAGGAAGAGTTATCATTCCATGAATGTCCAGATGGTGTGTTTGGCAGACCAGTACATATCCCATGTTAATGCCAAGTTCCCTGGGTCAGTGCATGACACATACATCATGCGGAATAGCAGCATCCCTTATGTGATGGGTCAACTCCAGAGGCACCGTGTGTGGCTATTAGGAGACTCTGGTTACCCCAACCTGTCATGGCTACTGACCCCAGTGAGGAATCCCAGGACAAGGGCAGAGGAACGGTACAATGAGGCCCATGGGAGAACTAGGAGGGTGATCGAGCGGACCTTCGGCTTCCTGAAGGCCAGGTTTAGGTGCCTCCATATGACTGGTGGATCCCTAATGTACTCACCAAAGAAGGTGTGCCAGATCATCGTGGCCTGCTGTATGCTTCACAACCTGGCTTTGCGACGCCAGGTGCCTTTTCTGCAGGTGGATGGTCCAGATGGTGGTGTTGTAGCAGCTGTGGAGCCTGTGGAGAGTGAAGAGGAGGAAGGCGAAGAGGACGACATAGAGAACAGGAACACAGTAATACAGCAGCATTTTCAATGACACACAGGTAAGAATCCACACCGGCATATTACATATACTTAACCCCTACTACCTCTCTACTGTCTGACCTTTTCCCCCAGTGTATGGTAACTGAGTTGTGACTTTCCCTTCCGATTTCAGAGATGTGGGCCCCACTGCGTGACATCTGCTTTATTTCCCCATGGACTGCAGCTGTGTGACATTGGTATGTTGGCATCACTATGTGAATATGCCATTTGGCACGGTAATGTCTAATACATTTGTACAAATTCACAGCCAGACTCCAGATTGTTTTATGCAATAAGTGTGTTTATTACAGTGTTCTAAATTGGTGGGTGGTTGCAAATCGTTGATGTGTGATGGTGGAGGATTGTCCATGGCAGAGTCCAGACTATCAGTATCACAGGTGCATTGTCCAGATGCCTGTGGAAAGTGGAGCAGGGGCAGTGTAAGGTTGGACAGGGTGTCAATGTGGGACAGTGGGATGACAATCAGGGAGGTATCCTTTCCTGGCTGGGGTCTTGGCATCTTACTCTGTCTTCTTCCTGGATCTCAGGGCCCGCTTGCGGGGTGGTTCTCCTTCTGCAGGGGGTGGGGTTCTGGCGGCCTGTTGGTCTTGTGTCGGGGCCTCCTGTCCACTAGCGCCGGCGGAGGTGGTAGGCAGTTCTTGGTCCATGCTAGTGTCAGGGGCCCTTTGTGGTGCAACAGTGTCCCACAATGTGGTGACTACCTGATTCAGAGCCACTACGATGGTGCCCATGGCAGAACTGATGTTTCTTAGTTCTTCCCTGAACCCCATATACTGTTGCTCCTGCAGAAGCTGGATCTCCTGAAACCTGGCCAGGACCGTCGCCATCGTCTCCTGGGAGTGGTGGTATGCTCCCATGATGGAGGAGAGGGCCTCATGGAGAGTGGGTTCCCTGGGCCTGTCCCCCCCCTGTCACACAGCAGCCCTCCCAGTTCCCCTGTTTCCCTGTGCCTCTGTCCCCTGGACCGTGTGCCCACTACCACTGCCCCCAGGTCCCTGTTGTTGTTGGGGTGGTGGGTTAACCTGGGTGCCCTGTAGTGGTGGACACACCGCTGATTGACGTGTCCTGGGGACAGAGATATGGGCCCGCTGTGTGGGTGCTGTGCTGGTGTTCCCAGAGGGGGGAAAGTCTGCTGTGGCCTGTGGCTGTCTGAGGGGAACCGACTGTCCAGAGGTCCCCGATGGGCCGGGCTGGTCATCTAGATCCAGGGAGACAGAGGTGCTGTCATCACTGTGGGCCTCTTCTGGGGGTGGAGTGGACATTTGTTGGCCCTCCTGCGCGGTGACGTGGCGTTCGGGTCCTGCAGGGGTATAAAAGTATGGTTATTGCTTCTGTGTGTGCCATAGCGTGCAATGGGTGGGTGCCCTTGTACCCCTGTGCTTGCATTCCTGTGTGGGGGCTTTTGTGACGGTGGTTTGGGGGGGGATGGGTATGTGCGGTGGGCATGCTTAGGTGATGGGTGTCCATGCTTTGTGGTCGCATGCAGGGCTTGGTGTTGGGATGGGTGGGTTGTGAGGGTGAGACATTTGCAAGGAGTAGGTGTGATGGGGGTGGGGTGAGGGTGGGGGTATGAGTTGGCATGCTGATGGGGTGGGGGGATGAAGTAGTTAAGTTTTGACTTACCAGAGTCCATTCCTCCGCCTACTCCTGCGAGGCCCTCAGGATGCAGGATCGCCAAGACCTGCTCCTCCCATGTTGTAAATTCTGGGGGAGGAGGTGGGGGTCCGCCGCCAGTCCGCTGCACCGCAATGTTGTGCCGGGATAACATGGAACGCACCTTCCCCCGTAGGTCGTTCCACCGCTTCCTGATGTCGTCCCGATTTCTTGGATGCTGTCCCACAGCGTTGACCCTGTCCACTATTCTGCTCCATAGCTCCATCTTCCTGGCAATGGTGGTGTGCTGCACCTGTGTCCCGAAGAGCTGTGGCTCTACCCGTACAATTTCCTCCACCATGACCCTGAGTTCAGCCTCAGAAAACCTGGGGTGTCTTTGCGGTGCCATGGGGTGGTTTGGGTGATGTGTGGGGTGGATTGTGTGGTGCTAAGTGTGGTGATGTGTATTGGTGTGTAGTTAGAAGTGCGTGGTAATATTGCTGGGTGACAGTGAATTGCGCGTCTGGGTGCTCGGGTCTCTTATCTCTGTGCGTGTTCACGAATCTCTAGGAGTGGGGGTTTGTGGGTGATGTGGGTGTGTGTTTTATATTGTGTTGGGTGTGTGGGAGTGTTGTTTGTATGTGTATCAGGTGTGTGTATTTCGAATTATCCAATGTGGCTGTGTTTTGTATGTGTGTGTGTATTTTGAGCGCGGCGGTGTGTACCGCCAATGGAATACCGCGGTTGAAAGACCGCCACGTGGATTCGTGGGTTGTGATAGTGTGGGCGTATTTCTGTTGGCGTGACGGTGGAGGTTTGGTCTTCGCCAGTTTCTCGCTGGCCTTTGGTGTGGCGGACTTTTGTGGATGTCTGTATTTTGGCGGTTTGCCTGTTGTGGGTCAGAATGACCGTGGCGGTTTACCACGGCCGCGGCGGTGTTATGGCGGTCTTCTGCACGGCGGTAAGCGCCTTTTACCGCCGAGGTTGGAATGACCACCATAGTCTGATAATGTACATCTGTAGTGATCACTGAATGGTGGCCGTACTTTACTGTACTGAGGGGACTAGGAAGTCGCGGCTGTCATGGGCATAGCTTAAGCTCTCAGAGAAGGTCTTTTAATAGATTTCTTTGTGGTGCCATATTGGAAACTTCCAACTTACTCTGCAGGATGATTGAGCAGGGAAGGAGTAATGTTTTTGCACCATAGGATTTGGCAGAGGTTACAAGCTTCTAAAACTTTCCACCACTCCCTGAAAATCCTCTGCACAAGGGAGAGACTTTTGAGAACATACTGGATCAGGGTGAAGTGATTTCAGGGGAATACCTAGTTGGGAAACAGAAGACCCCTTAATCCTGCAGAGATGGTCTGTAGGATGTTTGGATTCCAACTGTGCACCCAAGGACTAGGATTTGTTTCTCCATAGATAGTGGTACTGGCTCAATTGCACCACTCGGGGACAGTAAAGGGAGGAAATTGCTGGTGTGAACTCAGGAGGGTTTCATTAGATTTTCTGTGGACTGGTTCTGTAGGAGCATAACCTCCAAAAGAGGTGGGCACTGATGTCCGCTTACACAGGTGCCCTGAAAGGGGCAAAAGGACGCCATAGGACCTGGAAGGTGAAGGTAGGGAGGGCACTCTGCCATGCTGGCCCTGGTATGCTGCTGAGGAAGTCACCAGACCCAGAATAAGTGCCAGGCACCCAGATAGGAGACAGGTCCTGTGTAAAGAATGAGCATAGTAAAAATTAGGCTCCCAAGAATTACAAACTTTATAGGCCAAGAGGCCTGAAGAAACCACTCCTGGAGGCTGGCATGTACCACCAAGAGCAAAACGTAACTTTTCCCATGCAGTAAATCATTACAGGCATTAATTAATGTTTTTGTATAACTGTATCATCCATAGTCCTTTTACCAGTGTTTCATTGGCTTATCAGGACATATTTCTGTTTTTATTAATGAGAGTTATCAAAGACAAAGCTGATAGGCCCACTTATTGATACCTATACCCCATTGTATTGTTTCTATTGTATATTTGTGGTATGTATATATATATGCATCCATATGGTATTTCTGTAGAACAAACCTAACCAAAAGGCAGCTGATCACTGAACAGTGTCAAAGACAAGCATTATAGGGGAGGCACCTCAGCTGTGGACATTTAATGTACTGTGAGTAGTGTTCTTTAAAGAGGTGAGTTTTCTACGGTTTCCTAAATTAGAGTAGCATTAGGGTAGTCTTGATGGATGCCTCCAGATTCTTGGTGCAGAGACGAAAAAGCCTGCTGCCTGTTCTTTAATTTTTATACATCTTAGTCTGCACTCTGATGATGTCCAGGCTGCAGATGTTCAGAAAACCACCAGAGATAGTAAACATGTCTGCAATATAAGTGGGGGTGTGGTCTGTGATGGCTTTGTAAATGATGCAGCTTGTTCTGAATATGGGGCAGGACAGCAAGGTTGCTAATTAAAATACAACAGGATGGGGTGATGTGATAATTTTTCTTGAGACCCTAACTGAAACATGCTATGGCATTGAGAATGCCTTTAACGGGGGCCAGTACGGAGTCTAGGAGACCATGAAGGGAGACATTACTACCATCCAAATGGATGAATACAAGAGATTGAACAGTAGAAGAGAAAGCTGGTACCAGGCTGTCTTTGTCTTTTTGTGAATGTGTTTCTTGAGGGCAAGGTTGGTGTCTAAGTTTAATGCAAATGACTTGGTATTGAGTGAAGGTTGAGGTTTAAAGCTGTCACAGTCATGGTCTATATCGTTGAGCCAGGTTTGTACTGTTGTTTCTTATTATTGGCAATTGCAGGAATACAGTCTTCGTTGGAGTGAGTTTCAGGTGGGTGCTGGATAGCCATGAATGATGTGCAGGTAGTGTTTGATGCGTTGACTGTCTGATGCAAGGGAGACTTTTAAGTAGAGTTGTGTGTCATCTGCATATTGGTACATCTTGATGCCACTGACTGTGTGTAGATCACCAAGCATATGTAAGGAGAGGCTGAAGATGACAGGAAACAGTATGGATCCCTGGAAGACTCCATAGGTGATAGGTTTCAAATGGGACTTGAAGGTGCCCACGTGAAAAAACTGGTTTTGAGTTGAAAGGTAAGAGAAGAACCAGTGAAGAACATTGTTGGCATATTCCATTTGAGACTCCCAGATGTATACAGGGGTATGATAGTCAACTGTGTCAAAGGCAGAAGAGAGGTTAAGCAATACCAGGAGGTGGGGCCATCTTCATCTGTGGTCATGAGAGCATTGTATAAGATGCGTAAGGTAGCGGTTGCGTAAGGTAGTGATCTCCTTTCTGCTGAGTTATCTCAAGCCACACTGGTAGTTGTGCAGATTAACACTGATGTGATCATGGAGTTGAATATAAAATGCTTTTTCAGTGATCTTACCAGTGAATGGTGGGTGAGTATGGGCTGTTAATTGCCAAGGTCAGCAGGGTCCAGTGTAGGTTTTTATTATTTTAGGAGTGGAAGGATCTGTCAGTCTTGAGGGCTTCCGGGAAGATATCTTAATAGATGGGGGTGCTGAAAATGATGAAAGAGGCGATAAAGGGTGCAAGAGGGAGCTTTTTTAAAGGATGAGGGTAAGACATCATCTTCATAAGAAGTGACTTTGAGAGAGTTGAGTATATCGGTGTGATCTGAGAGGGCTAGGACTTTAAAGATTAGCCATTGTGGGATTCTGTGGATAGGGAGATGAACATAGACTACCTTTTCAACGATCCTGTCAATAAATAACCAATAGCTGGCAAGGTCATCAGGATTAAGAGTATATTTTTTTAGGAGTTGAGTATGAGGCCGGATATGTGGGAGATAGGGCTTTGAAGACTGACCATTGTGGGATTCTATAGGAAGGGATGGACATAAAAGATAAATCAGGTTTGGTGTTGGTAATGAGGAGTTGGATCTTCTTTATCTTTCACTAAAGAAGAGATTGATGACATTGCACATTTCTGTAAAGTGGGAAATATGTAGGTCTGAATATGGGTTGAAGCAGTGCTTATCTTCAAAAGTGATCTACTTTTTTTTTTAGCTTCATAGATGGTTCTGGTATAATACTTTGCTTGGGCTGATATGTTGAGCTATCCTCATATTGAGTGGAGTGACTTTGGTATCAAGAGGACAGGGACTTCAGTTTTTCTTCCATTTTCTTTTCTTTCAGTGTCTATGTAAGAATAATTTATTTTCAGCAAGATCTTTAGAATACCAAGGTGTTGAAGGCTTTGCTAGCTTAAATGTGGATGTTCACATACTTGTGCAAAAATGTGTTAACCCCTTCGCTGCCAAGCCTTTTCCCCCTCAGGTGCCAGACCTTTTTTGGGCCATTTGGACAGTTTGCGCTAAGGCCCTCATAACTTTTTGTGCACATAAGCTACCAACGCCAAATGTGCGTCCTTCTTTTCCAACATCCTAGGGATTCTAGAGGTACCCAGAGTTTGTGTGTTCCCCTGGCGGAGACCAAACAATTTGCCAAAATGCAGCAAAAAATTAGTTTTTTAAAACAAAATGGGAAAAAAGGCTGCCGAAGAAGGATTGTGTTTTTTTTCCCTGAAAATGGCATCAACAAAGCATTTGTGATGCTAGGATCACCATCTTCCCAGCTTTCAGGAACAGTCAGACTTTAATTAGAAAACCACATTTTTTAACTCAATTCTGACATTTTACTGGGACTTACCCCATTTTTACTATTTTTTATGCTTTTAGCCTCCTTCCAGTTAGTGACAGAAATGGGTGTGAAACCAATGCTGGATCCTGGAAACCTAAACATTTCTGAAAACTAGACAAAATTCTGAATTTACCAAGGGGTCATTTGTGTAGATCATACAAGGTTTTCCTACAGAAAGAAAAACAGCTGAAATAAAAATAAATTGAAATTGAGGAAAAAAACAAATTCTTCTCTGCGTTTTGCTCTGTAACTTTTTCCTGTGATGTTATATTTTCAAAAGTAATATACTGTTACGACTGCTGGACTCTTCTGGTTGCGGGATATATTGGGCTTGTAGGTTCATCAAGAACCCTAGTTTCCCAGAGCCAATAAAGGAGTTGCACCTTGCAAAGGGTTTTCTTTGTATACCTGGTAAACAGCAATATATTTGCTGAAATATCAAGAGTGAAAAATCGGTATCAAGGAAACCTTTGTATTTCCAAAATGGGCACAAGATAAAATGTTGAGAAGTAGTGGTTATTTGCACATCTCTGAATTCCGGGGTGCCGGAATAAAGGGTACGTTTCAAGCATACAAACTATACATATTTAATCAGTCTACACTGTCTATATGCATACTGATTTCAATCAACCTCCTAGAAGAAGGCAAAAAGTAATCTGGCAAGTTACCTTCACTCACCAGTACCACAGTGTGCCACATTGTTCACATTGATATATATTTATATAATTCTTCTAAATAGCAATAACCTGTTTTGTCAAAATATACTCTTGAGCTTATGCATGCCATAGTCATTATGTAGATTAGACTATGGGCCTGATTTAGTTCTCGGTGGAAGGGTTACTCCATCGCAACGGTGATAGATATCCCATCCACCAAACAATGGTACTTAGATTTCGGCAGATGGGATATGTTGCGATGGAGTAACCCCTCTGCTGAGATCTAAATCAGGCCAAAGTATCTTTTTGGTCTCAATTTATTGCTCATCTTTCAATGGGTCTCTTTTGTTGCAGGTCGCAAGTATCAGAGTTTGCTCCAGTAAGGAAACTTAAGAAGTTGTCAGAACATCGGAATTTGGGAACAGCATGCCCAAACCAGATAAGTTACTTGTAGTCAAGCGTGTGCTGTTACAGCCTTAAATGTTAACTCTGTTGTCTTTTTATTTTTTCCCCAGGATCTGTGGATGCTACGGCAGGAAGACACTGACAGAGCCACTAGATAACCGTGACCAAGAATGCCGAGGAGTTTATTGTAACAGGTGAATCTTTTCAGAAACACTGAGGTCCTTAGGAAGACTAGAACGTCAAGCACTGTTTCCTATCTTCAATGCGGCTAAATACTATCCACATTCAAGATGGCTGCTATCTTGCGAGTCTAGACAGGACTTCAGTTCCCCGATGGCAAAATGTTAGTGTTTTCCCCTGCATCGTCAAGGTCTTGTTTGTGTGCCTACTGCACATTTGCCTTGAAATGGGTGTGAATGGTGCCTGCAAGTGGACTGAAGGTATGCTCACTCACGACTCTGCCTTGACAAGCATGACAAAGCTACCCTGTAGATGCATCTCAAAGAGTGAAGAGGCGCATTGTGGCCTCCCAGAATATGTTGTATATTTTCCTTCCTGTACCATGTCTGTACCTTCATCCTAAGACCATTTCTGGCCAGAGAGCAATCAATAAGCATTGAACTTGTATAATAATGCCTGGCTTGTGACATGTGATAGCTATGTAGTGACAAGGCATAGCTGTCTTTCTACTATACCAGGTCCCCAACCACTCATCCACAGCTGAATGCTCAAATACAGTGACTTGAGTAGGCCCCACCATCCGCTAAAAGACTACCAAGGAGTTACATACTAGTTCTTGGGTCTAGCTAGTCATATTCCAGGCACCTTCAGTTCACTTAGCTTGGATGTAACTATATTTTGCTTTGTCAACTCTACCAAGACAGAGTCAACAACAGGGTAAAACTCACTATACACTTGTAATTATTAGAGCACACAGGGAACCACAAGCATTTCGTAGGAGGCTAAGTAGTTAGCTGCTGACATCTTCTATCACAAATCTACAGCCTCAAGATAGTGGGCACTTTCCCTCAGCTTGCACTTCTACCATCTCAAGTGCAATGCCCTGAGACTGGGCTTTGAGCTCACGGTATGTAGCCCGAGGCTGGACAATTGACATGCAGCCCTAGATTTTCATCACGGTTATAAGCTCTACATCAAGAGTTGCACAATTTGCCTGTGTCATGCAGAACAGAAGTCTAGTTGGTCCAGGTACCCTGTCCTCTATCTCTCTAAGTGTGTTGGCAGAACTTCCAGGGCAGCAACTCTAAGGCAAAAGGCACCTCATCAGTGATAATTCTGTTATTTGTCCCTGCCAGATCCAGAACTCTTGGCTCTCTGGCCTCCAACTGCAAGTACTATCTCCTCCTCAGCGATTATCCTCCTTGTGGGTGTCTGATACCATTGTGATCTCAGTCAGTAGCTTTAGGGTCCTGTAGTGGGGTGTTAGAAATGGGGTCTCTAGTTGGCAGTGGTTTGCACCCTGTCCACGTAGGGACCCTCACTCTAGTTAGGGCAAGGGAGTCACACAGATAAGATAACCCCTGCTAACCCCCACGGTAGCTTGGCTCAAGCAGTCAGGCTTATCTCAGAATCAATGTGTAAAGTATTTACGTACACACACAAACAGTAACACAGTGAAAACACCAAGAAAAGACTCCACACCAGTTTAGAAAATAGCCAATATTTATCTATTTAAAACAAGACCAAAATGACAAGAATCCAACATACACAAGTTAAGATGCGAATTTTCAAAAATAAACTTTTAGTAAAGTGCTTAGAAACTTAATTACTCCTACTGGGGCTATCACGACATTTTGAGGGAGTCGTTCCCAACAGTATAATGCCACTCGCAAAGGAGTGAGGGCCGGTCAAAGAGTCGCACAGACCCCAGGTACAGTACCTTTAAAAAATGAGGTAAAAAAAGGCACTACATGGAGTCAGGGAATGAGGTGTTGCTGGAGCCAGTGCAGAGTTGGTTCCTAACTGCTACCGGGATGTGAGGCATCGGTTCCTTACTGCTAGGCAGGGGAGGTGAGGTGTCATTTCTTTATGGTTGCAGGGGAGGTGATGTGGCATTGGTGGCAAGGCATTAGTTCCTTACGACAAGGCAGCGTTGATAAATCCAGCAGGTTAAGACGTGAGGCATTAACTTTTTGGTGTTTCAATCACACCGTGGGGCCACAGGTGCTGCGGTGGCGTTATGTGTCAGGGACGTCAGTGGCACGCCTGTTCTGATATTGCTTGTTTGGTACTGTATTACTTGTCTTGGAGTGTCCTGTAGTTGTCCTCTTCTGTCACTGCTTTTTGGGTATTGTATTGCTTGTCTCAGCATGTCTTGTAGATAGCATTTCTGTTTGTAGTGCTGTCTTAATTGGTTCTGGTATTGTCACTCCTGCATGCTTATCCTGGCCACCTCCCACTGCGCCCCCTGGACCTAAAGAATGGTGGTTGGTGTGCAATCATGCAGTGGGTACGCGCAGTGGTGCACCAAAGGAAAGCCCGTTTGCACCATGAGTGTGCCCAGCGCCAGGTCCCCTGGATCCACAGCGTGACACAGATACTCCTCTGATGAAATCCAAAACCTAATACGAAGGCCCTGAACATCACATGCTACACCGCCCTCGATCCACAAAAGGGCCCTTCTCCTGCTGCAACTGCTGCTTCACCTGCAATGTGGGAACCTCCACAACCACTACCCAATGGACTCCCAGCCTCAAACCACAGCTACGCTCTGCTCTACTCAACATCTGATCATTCTGCAAGCACACCATAGAGATCTGGGACACCATCAACACCCTCTCTTCTGACTTAATGTTCATCACAGAAACCTGGCTCATGCCCACATCCACTTCAGACATCACCACTCCAACGGCCTCCAGATACAAGATGATCCACCGTGACCGTCCCAACAAACACGGTGGAGACATCGCCATCATACACAAGGATTTTCGCCACCATACCACCTCGGAGAACGACACTACACAGATCATGGAACACCTCAACTTCCAGATCGGACCAGACCCCACCACAACCATAAATGGAACCCTCACCTACAAACCTCCAGGCCCCCACCCCAACTTCTGCAATGCCATAGTGGACTTCATCAACCCCTTAGCAGTCGACTTTAATAACTACATCTTCCACTTAGAAGACCCAAACAACACCAACTCAACCACACTCCTCTAAAGCATGAACGTCATTGGCCTCAAACAGCTGGTCACCGCCCACACCAACAGCACATGACACACACTCTACCCCATCTTCTCCACCAGCGAACAACTCAAATTCTCCCACACCACTGAAGTAACACGGACCAACCATCCTCCCCCACCGCAACTGAGGAAAAGTCACAGAAATCCCCAGGATCACTGCCCTCAAGGACACTAGACCCAGCCCTGCAGACACCCTCAATTCTGCATTCAGAACTTCTCCAACTGTCTAGCATCACTGCTGACACCGTAGCCCCCCTGAAGAGCACCACCAGCAACAAACCCACCAAGCAACCCACATGGTTCACCCCGAAACTCCAGACTCTCCAACAACATTTCAGGAACTTAGCGAGACACTGGCGCACCCACAAGACCCCCACCAACCTCAACGCATCCTGAACCTCCCTCAAAACATACTACCTCCGACTCAAGAAAAGCAAGAAAGAAGCACTCACTACCACATCGAATACAGCACCAACCACACCAAAGAACTCTTTAACATCATCAGAGAATTCTCATGCCTCTCTGCAATGACAAACAGTCCATCCCACCCAAGCCCTCTGCAGTAAGCTATTGGACAACTTCCATAACAAAATATCGGACATCTACAGCAACTTCTAGACCCAGCCCACTAACCTCGACCTACCCCGCACCAGAACCCACACTACGTTCCCCCAAATCTCCGAATGGAAGCAGCTCACTACAGAGGAAATCAACACAATCATGACCTCCATCCACTCCGGCTCCCTGCCCGCACCACATGTACAACCTAGGAAAAGATGTAATAGGAGCAGCCCTCACAGAAATCCTCAACACCTCCATCACCACATCCATCAACCCCAAACATGGAAACTCGCCAAGGTCAAGCCTCTACTTAAAAAAACAAAGAGCTGACCCCAACAAGCACAAAAATTACTGACTGATCTCCCTCCTCCCTTTCCCCACCAAAGCCCTCGAAAAAGCCATCAACCACTTGCTATCGGACTACCTCGAGCACAACAACTTACTCGACCCCTCCCAATCCGGCTTCCGGCCCAATCAGACTGCCCTGATCGCAGCCACCAACGACATAAGATGCCTCCTTGCCCTTGGGGGAACTGTGGTCCTCATCCTCCTCTACCTTTATGCTGCCTTCGACACCATCTGCCACTACATACTTATCACCAGACTCCACTCCATCGGCATCCAAGAGAAAGCACTCAACTGGTTCTCCTCCTTGCTCACTGGCCGAATGAAGAAAATCCTCCTCCCACCATTTGTCTCAGGCCTAAAAGACATAGGGGGTCATTCCTACCCTGGCGGTCATAGACCGCCAGGGTAGGTGACGGAGGAAGCACCGCCAACAGGCTGGTGGTGCTTCCGGGGGCATTCTGACCGCGGCGGTAAAGCCGCGGTCAGAAAAGGGAAGCCGGCGGTTTCCCGCCGGCTTCCCGCTGCCCCAGGGAATCCTCCACGGCGGCGCTGCAAGCAGCGCCGCCATGGGGATTCCGACCCCCATTCCCGCCAGCCTGGTTCTGGCGGTTTTCACCGCCAGAACCTGGCTGGCGGGAACGGGTGTCGTGGGGCCCCTGCAGTGCCCATGCCACTGGGAGAACAGAGCTCATAGCTCCTCCTTGCGCCACATTAGAATAATTTGTTTTATGCTAATGTGGCCCAATGCGGCCAAAATTGGCACCCAGATTTACCAAGTGGTGCAATGCATACACTGCTTCACTTTTTAACCCTTTTGCGCAGATTATGCTTGCGCCAAGCATAATGTATGCAAATGGGGCATTCCCCCATTAGGTTTGCCGAACAAATGGCGCAAGGAAATCAACGAAATGTCATTGCATCATTTTTCACAGCACTTTTAACAGGTGTTAAAAGGAGGCACACCATTGTTTTCAATGGGCGTCAATGGGCTTTGCAGGATTAGCGTCAAAATCGTTGATGCTAGTCCTGCAAAGCTCTGAATTAGCGTAAAAATTGCTGACACTAGTTTTTCTAACTACTGCTCTGGTGTGCTGTATCTTAATTATGGCATACACATCGTGGCGTTAGAGGGCACTAAGGGGTGCAAGGAAAGTGGCGCTGCACTGAGTGCAGCGCCACTTTCCTTAAATCAGGCACTAAGTCAGTGGTTCCCAACCTGTGGTCCGGGGACCCCTGGAGGTCCGCAAAGCCTCTTCAGGGGGTCTGCGACTGCTTAGAAAATTAAACATTATTAACAGATTAGGTCCCCAGCTTTCAGTAATGACTTAATGGGGGGTCCCCAGACTCCACAAATTATTCAGTGGGGGTCCCCGGGTCCCAGTAATCATTAAATGAGGGTCCACAGAAGTCAAAAGGTTGGGAACCACTGCCCTAAGAGATTTGCCCATAATAGCGTGCTGTTGAGAAAAGCACCAAGGCTGAGATTCAAACCGTCATCACCATCGTTTTGAAGTTAACAGCTCTAGCCACCAGGCTAGAACTTTTACACCTTGTCTCACTCAAACTGAGTGATAGTTGCAGGGGAGTCACACATCAATTTAAACCAAGGCAGAGACCAGAAAAAAATCTCGAACTGGTAGGCAATAGTTAAAAACGCCTACAATGGCTAAACACACAGATCAGTTAATATTTTCATTAAAGCAGCTGTTCTAAGTAAGAAATTATTCCACTAGTCACATCAAGTCTGCCTTTGTTTCAAGCGTCGCCCCAGTGCTGATAAGGCAGCAGAAAAATACAATGATTATACATTATTATCATTTTATCTTTCTGCTGACTAGGGCTGGGCGGGGTAGGACCGGCATCCTGCACAGTAGGAGGGAGGCTGAGTAGTGGTGCACTCAAAGTGGGCATGTCAGTTTGGCGGGATGTCTGAGGCCGGCCAAACTGGCAAACGTACATAAAACTCTCCACCCGAGAAGTATTTCACAGCCCAGTGGACACCAGGTGTGGGCTTCTACTCCCTTCCTGAGTGGCATTGCAGTCTGCTCAGGCCAATCCCGGCGCTTATCTCATGCTGTGTAACAGCATGAGGGAAGCGTTTGGATTGGATGGGGAGAAAGCACCGAGGTGGCAGAAGCGGCAGAGGCGAGACGGCAGGTAAGTGCATTTTTTTATTTTTTATTCTCCCTGTCCAGGCTCCAGGCGCTGCCCCACCAGCCCTGCCTGCTAGCAGTAGCTACTGGTTTCAATTATTTTAAACTTAAGCACCAAACGCTAAATCTTTCAAATTACGGCAGTATGAAAACAGACATCTTAAATCACCGAAAAGTGCATACTTTGACACCATTCTGAATCATTGATTCCAAGGTCTAAACAGCAGAATTCCCTGTGCAACTATGAGCCCTGGATATCAATTTACAACGAAAGTAGCAGCCGCATATCCTGGTTTAACAAAAACATCCCTGGAGGCCGTTAGATTCTACGTCAGGCCGCTCTACTTCTGCAAGTAACCATGGCTGAGATGCGAAAGCTCTGCAGTCTTTGACTAAAAAATTAATAGGTATCTTTCTAATGAGCACTGCTCCCAACGGCGCTCTTCGACAGTAACCTTCGCGCTTGGCTGGCTACGAACACAGTTCACTAAAACAATTAAATTGCTGTATATTTACATTAACATAATTTGGAGAAAATCATCTAGTCGGGTAATGATTTATGTGCTATGCACTCAAGAAGTAGTTCGGGTGAAACGAATTCTTTGAACTCTACCCATCGGAATACACACAGAGTGATGTCATCAATGTATTCCATTTATTCCTGCAGATTAAGAGATTTCAGAAAATAAGAACGGTATGCTCATTTAGAACCCCTGGTTGATAATTCTATAATTTTCTCAATTTGTATACACATGGGGTGATGGAAAAATTTATTTTATGTATTAAGTTTTACCAGTAAACGTATAATATTAACATCAGTTAAATTACAATCGAACTCCTTATATATAGAGACTATCAGTGTATCAGTGTATTTGTTTCACATGATTCTCATAATATAACAATCTATCGGAAAGAAAACAAGGGGTGCTACTAAGTCGGCCCTGCTATGTGTATATAACAACTGTTTGTCATGTAATTTTTAGACATTTGCAACTAAAGCTTGAAAATCTCTCATAGGGTAATGAATCATTATTTCCTAAAGTGATTAATGACTAGTAAGTGTTAGCTAATGCTCAGGACTGTACTAAATATCTGCTTGAAATGCAGAAGAGTGGACTAGCCTCAGTATGGTTGCAAAACATATAACTCCTTAATTATTGAAAGAACATGGCGTGCACATCCTTTTTAGACCCTCCTTGCTGTTATACAAAAGCTCAATCAAAATTATATTAGGACATTAGAAGGCTGGAGCACCAACATTCCAGTGTTTTTGTTCACAGTTGTTGATGTGAAAAAAGGCCTTTGAGGCTCTGTGAGGCCTTTTTTTTATTTATTAGAACATTCTTCCCTCTAGTGGCGGAATGTTCCAATAGCCTTAAAGCCCTCCATAGCTGGGCCATATATACTGCCTTTAAAGTCCCACTCCTTTTGGCTCGGGCCTTTAATGCTGGATCGGGCCTTTAATGGCCGGTATAGCCTGCCAAGGTGGGCTATAAGGCTGTATACACATACTTTTGCTTATTTTGTTTCTGGAGTTGTTTATTTCAAAATTAAAACATATATTCTTAAGATGCTTTCAACAGAAAAGTGTCTGATAATGGTTGCATTGATTCAAAGACCTCTGTCCTTTCCTCAGACAATCTCCTTTTGAGTCATTGGCTGCAAGCAGCTTTAACTGCCTTTTGTTTTTGACCTATTGTTTCCAACACACATAGAGTGGGCTTTGAGTAATTACTTTGCTCATGATTGGATGCCTTTGTTGTCTATCTTAACTCCTTGCTCCTGCTGTCACGCTTTTCCTCCCTATTCTTGTATTTGTTTTGCACAGGAACATCTTAGTCTAAAACTATTCTGATAGGATAAGCTGCATCTTTCCACTGCTTAGGTTAGTGGACTCTTTTGTCTTTTTCTTTCAGTTCTCCTTGGAAGTGCATGTATTTTCTTGCTCTCGCCACATGTATTGCTTCACACCACACGTTCTCCCCAAGCTGTTATATTGCTATCTCTGTAGCTCTCTGTGCCTCTAAGCTTTTTAGTTGTCTTTATTTTTTAACTCCACCCCGGTACATATCTCGTCCATTCCGGCTTATCTGTAACTGCTCAGCACCATTTATTTTTCTTTCCACCCTGCCTGCCCAGATATTGCCACCCCCACCTCCCCCATTTGCATCATTTCTTAAAATTATTATTATTATTATTATTATTATTATTATTATAGGACTGGGAAGTTGCTGTTGGCTGCTAAGCAGCATATTTTATGAAAAGCGTTTTCAGGCTTTGTTTCTTTGTTTGTAAGTATCTATTTCGGCCAAAGGCCATAAAAGTGTGATAAAGATTTTTTAAAAAGCACAACACAATATAAAATATAAAAATTAGAAATGCAATACAAATAAAGAACAAGAAGAAAATCGTTAAAAAACAGATGCTCATATATAATGACATTCCTCAATGCCAACATACTACAGTTACCCTAGGGGACATAGAAGTTTAACCTTGGGTTTGTCAAATGGATTAAATTCTGGGATACGGGTAGGGAGGCATACCCTAAAGTACCTGGCAAAAAGACCTAATTTAGTAAAGTGCAAGTGCTCCAGCAGTCGATAAAATTAAAAACACAAGTTCTAGAATCTATAATGACATTATATACAAAGTGGAAAAGATTGTCTCTAGGCCAATAGCGAGGTAGGGTTACCAATTTTTTGTTCAATTGGCCAAATGCACTCCAGGTAATTAGCTACTGAAAAAAACTAAAAAAACAGTGACCAGAGCCGTGTCCACTTTGCATAATCCTAATGCTAACCTGTGCTGTAAAACACCTAGTATGCAGCACAGAGGGATGATCCAACCCCTAAACTGCTTGGAGTACCTTGGGTAAAAAACACTAGGTCAGAATCAGATTCTCCTGCACTCTTACAAGTGGGACAGATTTTACTACCTCCTTGCTGCCATTCCATTTAGCAGTCAAAGTGGCGAGCGGTAAAGTACCTAGTCTGAACCTAATGTAGAGGGCTTTTGTAAAAGGAGGCTGTTAGAAATGGGGTTTCAGGTTGGCTAGGGTATGCACCTCAGCCAGGCAGAACCCACCCACTCCAGTCAGGGCAAATGAGTTACACGTCCAAGATAACCCCTGCTCACCCCTTTGGTAGCTTGGCACGAGAAGTCAGGCCTATCCCAGAGGCTATGTGTAAAGTGTTTGCACAACACACACAACACAAGTGACGCACTATCCCCACCACAAAGGAAATACTACACCAAGTTATATGAAAACGGGGGGGCCTCTGATATCCTTTCAGGCAGAGGGGGGCATGCACCTCCTCTGTGCAATTGACAGGCCCCTCCAGGGGCCTGCGATCACTGGGGCCCCCGGCCTCAACCTACCCTCACAATGGGGGCCAAAGTCCTCAGAATAGCATAGGGGGGAGGGGAACACCACGCACCCCCTCTGATTGGTGATGGGCCCCTCCTGGGGCCCGCAATCTCTTGGGGTCCTCCTTGGGCCTGCACTGGCCCTCCGAGGCAGGGGGGGAAGCACAGAACTGGCACTGCCGCCCCACCCACAGATTGACAAAGAGCCCTCGTGGGCTCGGCAGGCTAAGGAGAGGTGTCCTCCTCTCCTTCCTGCCTTTCGGTGAGGTTTCAGGCCCGAATCAGGGCCTTCTGGTGTCCCGGAGGTGCTCTACAGAGCGGAACTCACCCTGGGGGCACCAATAGGAGCACGCCTGCTCTGGTTTTTAACCAAAAGATTTCCTTCGTGCCCCGTAGGCACGGCGAAGTGCACTTCACTCACGCTTCACTCGCGCTTGGGTTGAACAGCCTCTCCGGGCTGCGGCATTGAGTCCAGGCACCACGACGCACTGGGGTATTAAATTAAGCCCGCGTCGCGGCGGTGTAGTTTGGGCCACAATCTTTTCAAGCACTGTCAACATTGCAGCAGCAGTGCTTTCCACAGCGCTGATCACAGATATATATTGAAGCACTCTTTGTGGCTTGAAGGTTGTTGCAGGGGTCAGGGGCCACAACACCTTGCCCCGTGGGGACATAAGTCCTATAAGAAGGCCCACAAGTGGAGGGGCCCAGCAACAGGCCAGAACAGAGGATGTAAGCAAGTGGCAAGTCCTTTACAGTGACCAAGCAGATCACAGGTCAGCACAACAGCAGCAGTCCTTGGCGGTTCCTGGTGAGTCCTTCCAGTCCTTTGTGTCCAGTCCCCAGATGATTTCAAGAGGCTCCAAATTGTGGGGAAAATTCCACTGTACTTATACTCAGTCCTCACAGTGTTTTACAATGGTAGGAAGAGGAGGTTCCAGCCAGTTACAACTGATTCTGGGAGTGCCCCCTCTCTTCTTCAGCACAGGCTCCAAACATCAGTGGGGGTAAATGACCCTATTGTGTGAGGCCAGGGCACAGCCTTTACAAATGTAGGTGTGCCCCGCCTCTTCCTTCTCTGAGCTCAGGAAGACTATTCACCATGTAGATGCACCTCTGTGACTCCTCCACCCTCCCTGCGTACAGGCTATCTGAAAAGTATGCACAAAGCACCAACTGTCACTCTGCCCAGATGTGGATTGGAGTCAAGCTGCAAAACACCAGAGTCATAAGCACAGAGAAATGAGCACTTTCTAGAAGTGGCATTTCTGTCATAGTAATAAAAAATACACCTACACCAGTAAGCAGCATTTATTATCACCATCACAAGCATACCAAACGCACCTACGCTACCCCTCATACATCAGACAATACCCCTTACACATAAGGCAGGGCATTTCTAATGCAATCCTATGAGAAGGCAGCACTCACAGCAGTGAGACACCAAGTTAGGCTGTTTATCACCACCAGGAGAGGACACGCAACCTGGCACATGTCCTGCCTTCTACATACATGGCACCCTGCCCATGGGGCTAGCTAGGGTGTACCTTAGGGGGGACTTACATGTAGTAAAAGGGGAGTTCTGGGCCTGGCAAGCAAATTTAGATGCCAGGTCCCTGTGGCAGAGAACTGCGCACACAGGCCCTGCTCTAGCAGTTCAGGGACAGGTTTGAAAGTATACTTCAGTGGGTGGCACAAGCAGTGCTGCAGGCCCACTAGTAGTATTTAATTTACAGGCCCTGGGTATAGAGATACCACTGTACAAGGGATTTATAGGTAAATTAAATATGCCAATTAGGTATAAGCCAATCATACCAACTTTAGATGGGAGAGCACCTGCACTTTAGCACTGGTCAGCAGTGATAAAGTCCTCAGAGTCCTAGAGCCAACAGCGACAGGTCAGTAAAAGTAGGAGGAAGGAGGCAAAAAGACTGGGGATGACCCTGCGTAAGGTAAAAAGTCCAACAGAGGCTCAAAATCATTCATATAGTTTTCAAAATAAGGGGTTGGCTTGAACCCTGAGAAACATTCAGTGAGTTGCCCCAAGCCTACCAGGGTGGTAATTTGGCCTCCTTGAGCTCCCAATAGATGGCCTTCACTCTCCTAATAGCAGAAAATGGAATGGTCTTGGGGGACCGCCAATACTCGTGCAAGTTCATAGAGTATAAAGACTGTTTTACAAAGTCCAGCAAGGGAAGCCAGACCCTCTCTGAGATTTATCTAAAATGCCTCTTAAACCCACCCTATAATCCCCCAGCTGTGGCGTAGACCAGATTCATAGCCAATACAGGATAGGCCTCAGGTGTTCATGAGAAGTGATAGACTGTAAAACTAGGTCATGTTTAAAATTAATGGCGTGCTTTGGGGGAGTTTAAGGGCAAGCCTTAGAAATTTGTTCTCGGACACCTGCAAGGCTTTCAAATTAACATGTCCCCATAATTTTGCTCCATAAAGTGCAGCAGCAACCACTTTAGCCCTCCAAACCTCAAGAAGGGGGGGTATTGGGAGGGGCAAGGTCTTGTTTGCAGATTTTAAGATGGCCACAGCCCTGTGCTTCAATATAAAGCAACTTTTAGTCACCTGGGTTCCCCTTGAGTTTGCACTAGAAAGGCGAATGCCTAGGTAGTCAAAATCTAGCACCTTCTCTAACCATTGCCCTCCCAACATTAATGGTCCTCTAAAACCTCTATGAGGACGAATGGCCATGTATTTTGTCTTGCTTACATTGATTGTCAGTCGATGGTCCAAGCTAAACCTACTAAAGCTGCTCAGTAAAGATTCTAGGCCTTTTGGGATTTTCAATATTAATAGATTATCGTCTGCAAGTAAGAGGGCAGGTATTTTGGTTCCTCCTAATACTGGGGAGTCATTATCACAACTCATAAGATAGTCGAAGCAGCCATTTATAAAGAACAAGAACAAGAAGGGGGTGAGGACACATCCTTGTCAGACCCCCTTAGCTACCTTGAAGGGTGCAGTGTTTTCCCCATTTGACCATCATCTGACTTGTGCAAAACTATCCTGTTGTAGCCTAGCAAACAGGTTGAGGAGTGGGCAAGAGCGCCTCATATCAGATAATCTACTCCACAGTTCGTCTCTTGGAACCATGCCAAATGTCACTTTAAAGTCACCAAAGGCGACGTAGAGGCTGCCTCTTTTGATGTCTACTTCCTTCCACCTTAATAATTGAAACCTAAAAACTTGATGTACAGTGCTGATTTTAGGATGAAAACCAGCTTGAAACTGTGTTAACACTTTATTTTCATCGACCCAGATAAGAAGCTGGTCTAATAAAAGTTTAGAAAATATCTTTTGGCTAGAGTCAATAAGTCTGATATGGTGGTAGTTTGCTGGGTCAGACTTTGAGCCTTTCTTGTGTACCAGAATAAGCTCTGCCTCCTGCTAAGATAGCATTAAAGACATGTATGAGGTAGTGTGCCCAGATAACCGGTTCAGACTTAAAAATGTCCACTGGTATACGATCTAACCTGGGGGCCTTTCCTGCCTTCTGTGATCTAATTCTAATTCCGCTAGCCACTGTGATCTAATTCCAACCACTGAGAATGCCCAACAGTCATTGTAAGCTTCTGATATTGAGGTGTTCATAGGGGGAACAAGGGAATGCTGTGAACCGGGATTATGGGGTCAGCAGTGATCGAAGGACTGCAATCACACAATAGTTCATAATGGTTCACCCAGTCTTGTGGAAGGATATGTGTTTCAAGCCATATTCTGTTTGACTTAGCACCATGAACTATTCTGTGCCAAAAGGCAACCTTGCCTCCTGAGCGTAACACAGACAAAATGCTGCTCCAGATAGCTGTATACCACACAGATTGCATAATAACCTGGGAGGGCACTCATTTAAGAGCACTCAGAAGATTAATCTGGGCTAATCTGCATGTCCTATCATACTAAATAGGTTCTGCCCTCTGGGGAAAGATGTTATGGGGGGAGTTTTTAAAATCGCTCTTTTTCAGATTTGCAGACCAGCTGATGTGGTTTTCCATGATCATGCCTGGCACTACCCCAGGGTTAGCCATGTAAGACAAAATGGGAACTGGCTCTTGATCCTAAAGCTCTCCTAATTAATTCTCTTCTGGTTGTTGCTAACTAGAGAGACAACGCGAGGAAGATGGAGGGTCCTACTAGCCCTATTGCCACATCCACTAAGGAAGAGGCAAAGGGGGAAGTGGTCACCCTCTCTTATATAGGCAAGACCTCCGTATCGATGAGCTTCCCCCAGTGCTGCACATCTAACAGAAAATAATCAGTGCGACTTAAGTCATTAGTCCTTTTAAAGGTGGGTCAGAACTCTAAATCGGATATAGTTCTACCATTGCAAGCCCACATGTGGCAACTCAGACAAAAATCCAACATTTGCAAGGCAGCCTGGAGGAGCAAGGGCAACAATGGGCTTGAAATTTGGGGAATACCCCAGTACTGATCTTCATTATAGAGTGCAGATGGTTCAAAGCATACATTGAAATCCCCAGCCACAATCATAACTGCATCTTTCCTTGACAAAGTAGAAATGTAATCAATAAGAATTTGAAGAACAGGAGAATCAACGGAATTAGGAACGCTTCTACTGTATACATTAAAGAGCAGGATTTCTGTGATGTCAGGAAAAATAATCTCAATGCCGAGCAGGTCTGGACAATTGCTGGGTAGTTGGGTGACATTGAATCCTAGAGAGATATTCATACTAACAACCCAACCAGAAGGTCTACATGATTTAGACTTGCAGGCTGGGATGCGGAATGATCTAAAGACCTGCCTGAAAGAGAGCTCCCAAGTTTCTTGGAACATAATTATATCAGCAAAATCAATAACCTCCCCCCATTTTGTTTGAACAAGCTTGGGGCCCAGCCCTGCAATGTTCCAGGAGATTAATCTAAAGGTGTTTGTGAATATAAGGGACATTTCCCCCGATGTCCAATGTATAGGGATTAAACAACAGCTTGACTTGCATGTGGAGAACGTTCCTTGTCTGGTTGAAGGCTACGTCCCTCCTGTTTTGCCTTTGATGAATGATGAATGGCATTGCATCCTCTGGAAAGGAGAAGGACCCACAGTGGTTTCCCCCAATTGCACCCTTAAGCACACAGGAAGGTGTTTTGGCTCGAGACGGATTTGAAAGTATATGTGGATATTTCACTGGGGCAGGGAAATGAAGGTTGATACCCCACTCTTCATAAACAGCCCTTTCTAGCCAGACAGAATTCTGCTGAGCCACTTTTTTCAAAATTGTCAGAGGTGTTCTGAACTTGACCCAATCCAGGTCATCCGTAGTTACCTTCTTAAGGACAGGGATGTGATCTAACAGCTGAAACAAATTCCTTCTATTGATGGGGTCTGATGGACCCTCTCAGGGAATGAAGAGGAGATTTAACTGAGAGCACTCCTCCTCATCACATTAGAGGTGGTTGGAATCATGATGCTGCTTAAGCTGGACCCAAAAGGGACCAGAACAGATAGTTAAATGCTGGGCCATTGGACTATTGAGCTAAAGCACTCGCTTCTCCTGCACTTGCAGAATAGTGTTTCCCGACAGGCTGAGACCAACTGCAGCCCAGGATGTTCTGTATACTGGAGGGGCCTGCCTCTACCGTGCAGTAAAGAGGCTGCTGTATTCTAACAATTCAGTTACTCCCATCTGGGCTCTTGATCAACTAGAGGTATATATATATTGGTGCATCCTGTTGATGAGCCCTGGAAGTAGGACCCAACTGGTCCTTTTTGCACAGATCCTGCTTCTGTTTCACAATGGCCACAAGGACTATGCTTTTAAATTTAACATCTGGAGCACACATAGAAGAAGCAAAATGCCATGGGTGGCCCTTCCTGCACATAAACAATAATTTCAAGATGACGCTTTGGTACTTCTATGTGTGCTGCATTCTACATCACACATAAAAGTGCCACATCCCCATAGTAGATTATGTGCAGGAAGGGACACCTTCCTGCACATAAACAATCTATTCCGTCAACGCAGACACCCTTGCACTATGGTGCAGAGATGCCTGCATTGGCGCACGCAGCATTAAACTGGTGCAGGGGGAAATGCAAGGCTGAGTCACATCCCTGTAAATGCGGCACAGTTCTGTGTTTCAAAAGTGGCACTGCACTGCAATTCTTGGTGCAGCACAGCGCTGCGCCACTTTGGCTTAAATCAGGGCCTTTGTGTTTTTTTGATTTTCCATCTTCTTCTGTGAATTAGTGAGATGTTTGTAACAGGTTTGTACTGTGTTTTCCTTTTTGTGGCATCAAAAAAAGAAGGCCGGCAATGTCATAGAACAGCACTTACTGAATGTTCAAATTGGTCTAGGTTAGTCTCTGTATTAGGAATTGAGCATTTTCTTGACATTTCCAGGCAGTCCCTACAGCCCGCAATTCTGTCAGAAGAGGTAGCCAAGCAACTTTGTGGTGCCTGTTGATTTGATTTCTGAGCTGTGGGAGTACTGTGAGAATTATGAGTTGCCACTGACTGTTTAGAGTGAGATTGCCTCATAATAGTCATGGGCCAAGCAGGAGTGCACCTACACACAGCCATCAGAAATCCCTTAAGCAGGGTGCTGTATCCTGTCTCCTCAAGACAGCAACCCCCTTACATCTGGGCCTCTGGGGGGTGAGAAGAGATATTGGCCAACTGGTAACACCTGTTAGCTGCCTCAGCACTTCCCCACTCCAGAGCCACTGGACTGCCTTAGAGCAAAACCTATGCTTGAGTTCGAATTCCCAACCAGAGTGTCTGCTCTCCTACTCTTGGATCACTTCCTCTACCATGCTGAAACAAACGTCACCACCAATAAAGCTGGTGGGTTTCTGCATGGACTCTGCAGCACCAAATGCCAAACCAACTCCAATCCACCGCCATTACCACCAGCAGTCAGTGCATCTACTCAGTGCGTCAGCCACTACCAGCAGAACCATGCACAGGTGTAAGTGTGAAGAGGAGATGTCACACACAGGATGGATGCTAGCAGCCTGATTCCAATCTGACCAGTCATTACAGTCTGATCTTAATATGACAACAAGTTCTTCTGTGACAAGCTCATTCATTGCAGTCCAGCCTAATGGCGCACAGAGTGATGTTCAGAGGGGAGACCAGAATGAAGTTGACTTGGTACCAGGCCAGATAAATGACGATGGTGAGCACAGTCTGGTCACTGTAAATCAGGTTGGTAAGGTTAAAGACTACCCAGTGTTCTACAAATCAGTAACCAGACTGGCTGATAAAGGGAAGACAATTAATGCTCAGCATAAGAAAGGGGAGCCCCTCAGTAAAGCCAATGGGCAGAAGGGAGACAGCTGCCAAGCGGGGGATCCAATCTGTCAGACATTAGTTCATCTAGCTCAGAAGCAACTCAGGCTGATCAAACAACTGTGAATGTGCGAAATCATGTGGACAGTGAAGGCCAAGGCCGTTATTTGCCTTTGGATATGGGCGCTCTCTCTGAGTGTGCGAACTGTCCTAATATAGACTCTAATTTTGCTTCTGTGTTGCAGTTGAAGATGCTAAAAGGTCTGTTTGAAATGATACTAACAGAAATAAAGGAACTTAAGCAGTAAAAAAAAGAAGCCCATGAGATTGAGTTGATAAATCAAAGTTTGATTGAGATTGAGGAAAGACTTCCACAGGTCCGTGAAGACTGCAAGAAGCTGAGCAAATAATTTCTGATCTGGAAGACAGGGTGGTGTCACTCAACCAAGCGGTTTTGATTGAGTAAAATGGTCAAAAATAAACCAGAAGATATTGGGGGGAGCATATTTTTCCAGAAGCCCCAGAGGATCTCACAATCATGTGGGCACACTGGTTGCCTGTGCTATATTTTCCAGATAAGAGATGTCCACTACCAATCCTGGTCAACTTTGCAGACTATAGAATTAAAGAACTGATTTTGTCCATAGCAATTTAAAGAAAATCATTTGCACTGGTGGATAATACCCATATGAGGGTGTTCTCATACCTTTCTATCACTGCCTAGCTTGTATTTGTTGGGGCAAGAGATGAAAGTGATCTGTTATTAGGGAGGGTAGTCGCTGTTTTACTTTTTCTTCTTTAACTTTTTTGCATAGTGGTTAGTGAGGGGAAGGGTTCACATGGCACACCGGGTACAGTAACAGGGCACCCAGTAAGAGGGGACAACTCTGGAGGGGGGTGGGCTATTTCCAGGTCCAAGGAAGGGGAGGGAGATGGTTGGTTGGCTGGGCCGGTGTGCAGAGAAAATGAGCATGGTAGAGATGTTTTTGTATTATTCAAATTTAATTTGGATGAGGGAGAAACAAGTGGATCAACAGATCAAAATAATTACTGATAATATCAATGGGTTGTTGAATAGATGGAAGAGTGGGCCTCACTTTAAAAGCAACACGCCAAAATTTCATATGCTAAAAAATACTCATTGGCATTCTATGCCTCTGCTGATGCAGCAATACGGCATTTGGCTATATTGCTTTCTAGTTCTATAACCTGGCAAGTTTAGCCAGTTTTGAGGGATGGTAAGGGAAGGTGGCTTTTGGTGAAAGTCGGGGTGGATGATCAGGTGTTACATTTTTTTTTTATGGCCCTCGACCAGATGATACGGAAACTCTGGAACAAATCTTTCATTTGGCAACACTGGCGGAGGGATCATTAGTAATCAGGGGGATTTTAATTTTTATTCAAGATTTAAGTTATGATACATCTAATAGAGAGACAGGAGGCAGTTAAAGCCAGGAACTGCAAATTTACTCAATATGTTTAAATGAGATCTAGGTTTGGTGGAGCCCTGGCGCATGATCCATCCTAATTTTTCCCAATTTACCTATTGTTACCCGAGATTCCATTCTGCCTCTTGCTTAGAGTTCGTTCTACTGAGACAGGCAAAAAGGGGCACTGTTGAGATCAGAGCTCATCCTTTTTCAGATCACTCAATAGTGTCCATGGTCATAATTTATCCCAAAATTTTAAAAAGTCAGTCTTGGTTAGCTTTGTTATAAAAGATAAAGCCTCTGCAAATCTCAATTCATATTAGTCTATTAAATGTGGATTATAAATTATGTATGAAGATTTGGGCAGTTAGGCTTGGTTCTTGTGCGCAATCATTGATCCATTTGGATCAAAATGGATTTCTGCCCAAATGGTCAACGGCAACTTACATGAAACAATTGTCACAAGCTATTGATTATTATGTAGTCACTAAGGAGAAGGCAGCAATCCTTATAATAGCTGCAGAAAAGGCGTTTGACTTGATCACTTTGCAAGCCCTTTTCTATACTTTGACTAGGTTTGGTATCCCAGCAGTAATTGTAGATATGCCAAAGTAATTAGATCAGAGGGCTGAGGCTAAGATCATTATAAATTATTTTGGTAGCAGGGTCAGTAAAAATTAAGTGTGGTACTCGTTGGCTGTCCTCTTTCCCCGCATCTCTTCACATTTTTTATTGAACCCTTTGCTTCTAGGATTCGTAAGAATCAAACAATTGTACTGCCTGTTGAGGGGATGGTGAAAATTAAATTATTCATTGATGATATAATTCTATATTTCAAAACCGATCAATCTAATATCCAGAATGCTATAAAGGAAATTGGCAATTTCAATCAAATTGGGGGTTATATAGTTAATCCGATTAAGAGCGAGCTATTATTGTTTAATTCATCTCGCACCGATCTTCCTGATGTTTTGCAGATGATCCCACAACATCCCTTTAGGTATTTAGGGATTTTTGACACAAGCAATTTTTCAAAACTAATTTGTTAAAAGTACAAAGTATCTCTTGCTAAAACTAGAATGCTATTGGAGAAATGGTTTATTTTGACTCTTTCTGTGGTAGGTAGAGTTGCAATGGTCAAGATTTCTATTCTTCCTCTGTTTTTATTTCTTTTCCTGAATCTCCCTTTAAAAATACCCTTTATTTTAAAGAATTGGATACATTTATTAAAAGTTTTGTTTGGGCAAAAAAGCAATCCACTGCTAAAATGTCAGTTCTGCAGCTCAAAATAGTACAGGGAGTCCTAGCGCTACCACATTTTGGGACATATCATCAGGCTGTCTTGATTGATTTTTTAGTACGGTCAACATCTGGCAATACAGTTTATGATAACATGCCCTGGCAAAGCCAAATACGTTTTTCTCCATACTGCTAAATTACCCAATGAAATTAACTATAAGGACTTAGAGACCCTAGCCTCACATATTCAGGCTCTCAATTGTTGGAGAATTTTGGAATGTCATGCCTATACTCCGCTGCAGGGTTCTGAGGTTTGGGGACTGGGCTTGTCAAAAGCAATAGTACAGTAATGGCAAGTTTTAGGCTTTGAGAAATTGGGGGACTTATATAATGGCTGAAATCTTTTTTCATGGAACACATTAATCCTACAAATTGGTAACCAGAATGTCCTGATTTGGTTAAGTTTTACTGAGATAATTAGCTTTTTAAAAATGTTGGAATGGAAGAGGGGATTCGGCAAGTTGTTTTTCGTTTAGTTATAACTTGTCAGGTGGGAGTTAGAAACTAATGTCAGATTTCATGGCAACAGGCTAATCAACATGTATTATGCAAGTTGCTCCATAATGTTTTCCAGGTAACCAATTGTAGGTACAATATTAAGGAATGGCAGCACCTTTCTGAGATAGGCTATGGATCACTGAGAGCTGCAGGTTTTAAGCACATGGCATTTCTATCAAGATGGACAGCCTACTACACACCAGGTAGACTACATAGAATGATTCAATTTTATCCAGACCAGTGTTTTAGATGTAAAGCAAATGAGGGGGGTGGTGGGCTCATGTATTTTTTGACTGGTAACTGCTTCAACAGTTTTGTGGTGGAATCTGTTGTGCAATTAGTCATCTTTGCACATAACAATATCCTCATCACACATATTGGTGATGATCGGTTGTTTGGTTCATCTTATGAGGAATATCATCTACAAAAATATAATTTATATTTTGTATTGATTGCCATTGCAGTGGTGCGTTCATTGATTCTCCAAAACTGGAAAACTGATGTGGTCCCATTATATTCTCAGTGGTATAACAATATGGTTAAGGCGCAATCTTTTGAAAAGGTCTATGCCAAATGGGTGGGGGGTTTGCAGAGATCTCCCTTTGCGCAGTTATAATACAACTTGAGGGTGGTGTAGGCCTTTGAGGCTTAGTGGTTGGATTTTAATATTTGATAGTTATGTTCCCACAAGCGGATGTGTTTAACCCCCCAAGACTCATTTCTTTCCATTTCCCCGACCATAGCTGGTAACAATAGTTTACGAATGATGTGATGACCTGCACTTTAACTAGCCCTTTTTTGAGTGTGTCAGGTTGTGGAGGTATGCACTTTTTACACTCTTCATTTATTCCCATACTATATAAAATATAACATTTGCTACCATCTCTGTCTAATTAACAATAGTTTAAATACATTTTTGTATTGCACCGATTCAATGTTTACAATTTGATATTTTTGCACTTTAATATTTGCTGCTATGTATGTATCCAATTAGGAACTGGTCTAGCTGATTCTTTTATTTTATTGTATTGCACGGATTCGTCATTAATGATGCTATAATTTTGCACTCTTTTGTCTGCTGCTATGTAATACAGAATTGGCTCTCGTTGTTCTGCCACTGTACAGATTTGCATAAGGCACTTATTCTAGGCTGTTATTCTACTGTTGCACTTTATTATATGAATGCTGCTGTTTATTCCTTTATACTTGATACTGCTGCTACGCTATCTGATAATGTTAATATGTCATTGGCAACACATAAAGTTTATAAATTGCTGTATCCTCCTAAAAGAAAAAAATATAAAAAAAGAAAAAACAGCACTTAAAATGGTTGAGGGATTTTGCTAATTTTGCCTATGTACCTTGCAGTATTCATTCCAGCATGCTCAAACTAATTCTGTGCAGTGCTATGTAAGAGCTAACCTGTTACTAGGGGTTTGATGAATGCACCTTAATTTTTATGATAATGAGGGCTTAACCACAGCATGAAATTCTGGCACTACCTTTCTAGGGCTGGCATTAGCCAAGACGTTTTGCTTATACAAATATATAGATAGATAGATAGATAGATAGATAGATAGATAGATAGATAGATAGATAGATAGATAGATAGATAGATAGATAGATAGATAGATAAATAGGTCTGAAAACATTTATCTCAAGTAACTATAACTCATGCCGTAAGGAAACTTTAACTTGCGCCATCACCATGCACTGCTAATTACCCCACAAATTACGGCACTCATTTAATCTTTTAAAACATTATTGATAATATCAAATAAATATTTGCAGTAGAAATTTTTGACAAAAAGCTGTGCATGGTGAAGGTGTGAGTTATAGTTACCTTAGGCTGAAGTGAGCATCTTATTTTCTTGGAAAAGTTTGTGAAGATTCATCAAACTGCGCTACAGTTATTAGCAAAACAAAAAACACTTTTTCTATAGAATCTAGGTCCTTACTAAAGCTACCTAGTGGCAACTGCCACTAAGAGATATATATCTATACATATATATATATATATATATATATTATTTTTTTTTTTTCATTTTAATTCTTTTCACTGAAAAACCAAAGGTTACATGAACGTTATAGTTAGGTTCTGAATTTACTCATACAAAATCGTAGAAAGTGAGCAGTTATAGTTACCTGAGCTAACTATAACTTGTGCTCCCACAATACTCTGCGTATGGCCTCACATCTTACACCACTCATGACATGGTCAGTGACATCACTGATGATGAGAGAAAAAAACTGACACATTTTGATGTAGAACCTGATACATAATCATCTAGCCAAGCTACTGCTCAGAATATCAGTATGCCAGCCACATGCATCGAATTAGGTCAAATGGTAACATCCTGCAGCATCTGCCATACTTTTGTGGTTGCAAAAGCTAAGCATGTCAAAGAATTGTTTTTGCAGGTCAGAAACCATTGTTGCTAATTTTTATTCACAATGTTTTTCTTCAATTAGCTGTAATTGCACACTGTTGTGCTTTCGTAATGCAAAAGTATTGCATTTAAGTTTTTCCCAAGTTTCCAAAACATTTTCTGAAAAAAGAAAAAGAAAAAAATATAAAAACTTGTTCCATGAAAAACTTTAAAAAACGGTTCTTGTTAGAATCACCACTGAATCAAACAAAGAGCGGTGTTTATGTCTTTATTACTCATCCGTATTTCCATACCTGTGTGAGTGCATATCTAAGCTTTCATTTCCATGTATTAGTTTATTTATCAGTTTGTGTGCAGGTGTCTCAATTTATCCATAATTGTGTCCCTGGGTGTGTTAGTGTATATGTAAATCTGATCCTGGGTGTGTCAGTGTACTTGATAGTGTGTACCTGTATGTTTGAATAGAAGCATAATATATACCCTGCTTTGTTAGATTATACATTAGTGTTTGCATCAGTGTGTATCTTGGTGTGTTAGTGTGTGTATTAATGTGTCTCTGGATGTATTAACCTATACATCAGTGTGCATCTGAGTGTGTCAGTCTATGTAATCATGTGGGCCTGGGTGTGTCAGTGCATGCATGATTTTGCATTTGGGTGTCTCAGTGTGTGCAGTAGTATCTGTATGGCTGTATAAGTGATTGCATGAGTTTTCAAATGGCTGTCTTAGTGTATGCATGAGTTTCCACCTGTCTATGTCAGTGTATGCATCAGTGGGTGCTTAAGTGTGTCAGTGGATGTATTAGTATGTATCAGGATGTATCAGTGTGTACATCAGTGTCCATGTAGGTTTGTCAGTGAATGCAATACTGTGCGCCAGGGTGTCTTACTGTATGAATGAAAATGTAGCTGGCTAGTATATGCACAAGTATGTGTCTGAGTGTGTCATTATGTGAATGAGAGTGTACATGGGTGTGTCAGTTAATACATTATTGTGTACCTTTGTGTATTAATATACGTGTAAGTGTGTCCCTACCTGGGTGTGTTACTGTATACTATGGAGTGTACGTCAGTGTGTCACTGTATACAAAACTGTCTGTCTGGCTGTGTTAGTATATGCATCAGTGTACACTTGAAAGAGTCAGCGTACAAATGACAGTGTTCCTGGGTGTGTTAGTATATCCATAAGTGTCTCCCTGGGTGCCTCTCTAGCTGCATGAGAGTGTACCTGGGTGTGTTTGGAAACCAAATAAAGAATACATTTACACATGTCGAAAATAAATGTTAACAATAAGATTTTCTAATACAAAAGTGTACTTTACACTAAATTTGAAACATACACTACATCACTGTTTACCTGTATCTGTGAGACTATGGGGGTCATTACAACATTGGTGGTAAAAGCTGCTTACCGCCGTGCAGAAGACCGCCAACACACCACCGTGGAAATCCACCACGGTCATTATGACCCACAGCTCGGAATCCACCAAAATCCAGACACCCACACAAATCCGCCACACCAAAGGTCAGTGATAAACTGGCGATAACAAAACCACCACCGTCACGCCAACAGGAATACGCCCACACTATCACGACCCACGAAACCACGCACATTTACAAAACACAACCACATTGGACAATTGTAAATACACACACCTGATACACATACACACACCACTCCCACACACCTAATACAATATTAAACACACACCCACATTACCCACAAACCCTTGCGACCACAATTGCAACTGAAGGCAGGAGAGAAACACCACCTAAAAGAACAATGGCATCCACAGGCACCCTACACCATCACTCACACAACATCCATGCACCTCATACAACACACCTCTAAATATCACCCCACACATTACAACACACACCACCCCACACATCACCCACACCACCCCATGGCCCCGCAAAGACATGACACATCCTCTGTGGAGGAGCTCAGGGTCATGGTGGAGGAAATCATCCGGGTAGAGCCACAGCTATTCGTATCACAGGTGCAGCACACCACCATAGCTAGGAAGATGGAGCTATGGTGCAGAATCGTGGACAGGGTCAACGCAGTGGGACTGCATCCAAGAACTAGGGATCACATCAGGAAGAGGTGGAACGACCTACGGGGGAAGGTGCATTCCGTGGTCTCAAGACACCACATCGCGGTAAAGAGGACTGGTGGCAGACACTACCCCCCTCCCCCCCTCCCCCACAACTAACAACATGGAAGGAGCAGGTCTTGGCTATACTGCATCCTGAGGGCCTCGCAGGAGTAGCTGGAGGAATGGACTCTGGTAAGTCAAATCTTTCATTACTTCATCCCTCACCCACCTGCATGCTATCACATACCCCCACCCTCACTGCCATCACTCCAACTCCTCACTTATGTCCCAATATCACAAACCACACATCCCAAACCCAAGCCCTGCATGTAACACCAAAGCATGGACACCCATCACCAAAGCATGTCCACTGCACGTACCCATACACCCCCCTAAACCATTATCACACAAGGTCCTACACAGGAATGCAAGCACTGGGGTACAGGGCCACCCACCCATTGCACACCATGGCACACACCGATGCAATAATTATGCCTTTACACCCCTGCAGCACCCCTACCCAACGTCACCGGACAGGATGGTCCAGACATGTCCACTCCACCCACAGAAGAGGCCCACAGTGATGACAGCAACTCTGTCCAACTGGATCTAGATGACCAGCCTGGCCCATCTGGGACCTCGGGACAGTCGGTTCCCCTCACCCTGGCACAGGCCACCACAGAACCTCCCCCTCAGGAAACACCAGCACAGCACCGACCCAGTGGGCCCATACCTCTGTCCCCAGGACACGTCAAGCAGCAGTGTGTCCACCACTACAGGGAACCCAAGCTAACCCACCACCCCAACAACACCAGGGACCTTGGGAAGTGGCAGCGGGCACACCGTTCAGGGGACAGAGGCCCAGGGAAACAGGGGAACTGGGAGGGCTGCTGTGCAACAGGGGGAGGAGAGGCCCAGGGAAACCACTCTCCACAAGGCCCTCTCCAACATCATGGAGCCTACCACCATTCCCAGGAGACGATGGCAACGGTACTGGCCAAGTTTCAGGAGACCCAGCGGCTGCAGGAGGAACAGTATTTGGGGTTCAGGGAGGAACTCAAATCCATCAATTCCACCCTGGGCACCATTGTAGGGGTGCTGAAAGAACCCGTCAATGCCAGGAGGGACACTGTGGCACAACAAGGGGCCCCTGACACTAGCCTGGACGATGAACTGCCCACCACCTCCGCCGGCGCTAGTGGACAGGAGTCACCGCCACAGGACCACCACACTAGCACCCCACCCCCTGCAGATGGAGAACCACCCCGCAAGCGGTCCCTGAGATCCAAGACAACGACAGAGAACAATGCCAAGACCCCCACCAAGAAATGAGAACAACCTGATTGTCATCCTTCTGTTCCACTTTGTCACCCTGTCCATACTTAAACTGCCTCAGCTCCACTTCCTATGCCCCTTTGGACAATGCACCTGTGAGACTAATAGACTGGACTCTGCCATGGACATTCCTACACCATCACCCCTCACCATTTTACAACCCCCTCCAATATTTAGCTCTTAAATAAACACCCTTAAACCACAAAACTGTCTGGAGCCAGACTGTGCTTTCACAAATGTGTATTTGCAATAACTGTGGAAAAATGCTATATCCATTGTATTGTCAACATACCTATGTCACTCAGCTGTAGTCCATGAGCAAAGCAGATGTCACACAGTGGGACCCACATCTATGAAATCGAAAGGGAAAGCGACAACTCAGGGTCCATGCACTGTTCGAAAATGACAGACAGATGAGAGGTAGAAGGATCAAACAAATGCAGGAGGCAGTGTTGTCTTCTTACCTGTGTCTCACTGGAAGTATTGTTGGATCACCGTGTTCCTGCTGTCTATGTCCTCTTCTTCTGCTTCCTCGTCTTCACTGTCCACAGGCTCTACAGCTGCCACAACATCTCCATCTGGACAATCCTCCTGCAGAAAAGGCCCCTGTCGTCGCAAAGCCACATTGTGAAGCATACAGCAGGCCACGATGATCTGGCACACCTTCTTTGGTGAGTAGAATAGGGAACCCCCTGTCATATGAAGGCACCTGAACCTTGCCTTCAGGAGGCCGAAGGTCCTCTCTATAATCCTCCTAGTTCGACCATGTGCCTCATTGTAGCGTTCCTCTGCCCTTGTCCTGGGATTCCTCACTGGGGTCAGTAGCCATGACAGGTTGGGGTAACCAGAGTCACCTGCAAATATCGAGGGACAACTGTTAGACACACTATAACTCTTAGGGACATACCCAGACACTGAGTCACACTGTATTGGGTCCATGTCCTCACCTAATAGCTACACACGGTGCCTCTGGAGTTGGCCCATCACATAAGGGATACCGCTATTCCTCAGAATGTAAGCGTCATGCACTGAGCCAGGAAATTTGGCATTCACATGGGAGATGTACTGGTCTGCCAAACACACCATCTGCACATTCATGGTAACTCTTCCGGTTTCTGTACACCTGTTAACTCCTGCGGGGGGAGACCAAGGCCACATATGTCCCATCAATGGCACCTATGATGTTGGGGATATGTCCCAGGGCATAGAAGTCACCTTTCACTGTAGGCAAATCCTCTACCTGAGGGAAAACGATGTAGCTCTGCGTGTGTTTCAGCAAGGCAGACAACACTCTGGACAACACGTTAGAAAACATAGGCTGGGACATCCCTGATGCTATGGTCACTGTTGTTTGAAAAGACCCACTTGCCAGGAAATGGAGTACGGACAGCACCTGCACTACAGGGGGGATTCCTGTGGGATGGTGGATAGCTGACATCAGGTCTGGCTCCAACTGGGCACACAGTTCCTGGATTGTGGCACGATCAAGTCTGTAGGTGATGATCACATGTCGTTCCTCCATTGTTGACAGGTCCACCAGCAGTCTGTACACCAGAGGATGCCGCCATCTCCTCACCTGCCCCAGCGGACGTGCCCTATGGAGGAGAACAGCGAGCAGAGAGTCAACCAACACTGAGGTACGTAAACACAACTTTATATGAACATTTTTCAAAATCGACATGTGGCTGTCTTAGTGTATAATCAATGCCTATATATGTGTGACGCATTTAAAAATAATGCCATGTGGCCCCCTGAAATGGCGGCTGCCTGACCTGTAAGGTGAGACAAGGGGATATGAGGTAATTGCGCTGGCGTTGTACACCGTCGCAGTAGGCGGTCCAAGACCGTGGCACAAACCTGCATTGGTTAACATTGGACCCTATGGGTCCCAGGAGCCAATGACGATGTATGCCGGCAGTGACGGTATGCACCGCCTCAGACGTGACTGCCATTTTCTCTCTGTTGAATCACTTGATACCTGATCTTCGACAGGAGAGGACCTACACTGCAAGTGCTGCTGTGACCTCAGTCTGGAAGAGACAATGGCTTGTGTGTCTGGGGAAAGGGCCCCTGCCTTCAGCATGGAGGAGTTGGAGAAACTAGTGGTTGGGGTCCTCTCCCAGTACACGGTACTCTACAGTCCTCCAGACAAACAGGTGAGTACACTCTGAGCATGCTGTATGGGCAATGGCTGTTTGGAGTGGTGTGGGTGAAAAATGGGGGGGAGAATGAGGTGTGCTTGAAACGACGGTGAGTGCATGTGCGACATGGCAAGGGTAGGGATGCGGGCCAATGATTGTGACGGTGCGGGCGCTTATATCTTCTCCTTTTCCCCTGTACTATTTGTGTAGGTCAGTGCCCACCAGAAGAAGGATATTTGGCGTGCCATCGCTAAGGAAGTCTGGACCCTGGGGTCTACCACAGACGGAGCACCCACTGCCGAAAAAGATGGGAGGACATTCGCCGCGGGAGCAAGAAGACGGCGGAGGCCCAGCTGGGGATGGCCTCCCAACGTGGGAGGGGTGCCCGTCGCTCCATGACCCCACTGATGTTCCGGATCCTGGTGGTGGCGTACCTGGAGTTGGATGGGCACTTGAGGGCATCACAGCAGCCATAAGGAGTTGGGTACACTCTCATTTAGCTGATTCAGCATGCAGTGGAGGTGTCTGGGTGGGGGAGGTGAGCTGTGGGTTCCCCTAGGCCAGAGCGAGTTTTGTAGACAGGGTCCCTTCTTAAGGCAGGTCCTGTGGCACCCCACCCTACCTGTGTACAGAGCCAACTACACCTAGTCTGGCTCCTGTGACATCCATGTGTGCAGCAATCGGGCATAGCCTTGTAAACCATGTCCCTGGGATTGTTTAGGGAACTCCAAGTGCACAGCGTAGTGCAGCGGGCTTCTGTGTCTGTAGTGTCTGCCAACAGTAGCGGTATTGCATGCACTCAAAATGTCTTTCTTCTGTTTCCCCCCCTTTTTGTGGTCTCCCTGTTCTTGTGTGCATTAGCACCATTAGGCGGAGGAGCAGTGGCACCAGAGCAGGAGGGAGCTGCATCCCACATGGCCCTGGAGGGTGAGACAACGGAGTCAGAAGGGCGAGGGAAGCTCCACGGCGGGGACAGGAGCTGAGACCAGCTATACGGACTCATCCTCTGATGTGAGCTCCCTTGCAGTGGCGGGCCCCTCTGTGCCCCCGCATCTACAGGTACAGCCGCCACCCCCCTACCAGCACCTCCCTCCCTGCAGCCCCTCAGCGTTTGCCCCGTGGCCGCTCACCCAGGAGGGTGGGCATCTCCTTCGCCCCAGGCACCTAAGCCCCTGCCCCTGTCAGCCCTGCTGCCCTCAGTGAGGAGGCCATTGACCTCCTCAGGTCCCTCACTGTTGGGCAGTCTACCATTTTGAATGCCATCCAGGATGTATAGAGGCAGTTGCAACAAACCAATGCATACCTGGAGGGCATTCATTCTGGTCAGGCAGCCCATCAGCAAGCTTTTCAGACTCTGGCCTCAGCACTGATGGCAGCCAATGTCCCTATCTCTAGCCTGCCCCCTCCAACTTTCTCCACCCAGACCCAAACCCCTGTACCTCAGCCTATCCCAAGCACACCCTCAGACCAGCCTGTCAACACACAAGGGAAGCTCAGGCAAACATAAGCACCACACATCCCACAGGCACTCACACAAGCATTATACACATGCAGACATACCAACAGCCACTGCCTCCACTGTGTCCCCTTCCTCCTCATCTCCCTCCTCCCTCCCAGTCTCGTCTCCACTCACACCTGCATGCACTACATCGTCAGCCACTACCTCCATCACCAGCACACCCACCACCACACCCCGCTCACATGCAGTCACCACCCCCACTACCATTCACACATCCCCTGTGTCCTCTCCCAGTGTATCTGTGAGCCCACCTCCCAAGGTACACAAACGCAGCCACACACCCACCCAACAGCCATCCATCTCACGACAGCCTCCTGCCCATGCACCTTCACCCAAAGTCACCAAGCGTACACCTCCTACAACCACTACCTCTTCCTCCACTCCCAAACACCCTCCATCTACCCGTCCCAGTGTGTCCCAAAAACTTTTCCTGTCCAACGTTGACCTCTTCCCCTCACCTCCCCCACCCCTTCAGTCTCCTAGGGCCCGCCTCCTCAGGTCCCAACCCAGCGCTTCAGCCACAACATCAGCGGGAGCAGTGGTGCCCGTAGTGACCAGCTTCTGGAGTGCGCCAGGCAGCAGGGCAGCCAGTGTGCCAAGGAGCCAGACCACGGACAGTCCCTCACCTCAAAAACACCAAAAGTTGGCCAGTGCCCGGTGGGAGAGAGGAAAAAAATCTTCAAACAAAGCCGCTCCCAGGGGTACAGGTGGGAGTGTGGATCCAGCTCCACCACCATCCAAGGTGGGGAAGGGGCACACTAAATCTGGCAAGTCTGGGAAAACCTGCACGGCAGACAAGACCGCCACCAGCACCGCTGCCATGGACACCGCCGCCACCAGCACTGCTGCCAAGGACACCCCCTTCACCAGCACCGCTGAACAGGACACTGCCGCCACCAGTATCGCTGCCAAGGACACCGCCGCCACCAGCACCGCTGCCAAGGACACCGCCGCCACCAGCACCGCTGAACAGGACACCGCCACAACCAGCACTGCTGAACAGGACACCGCAACCACCAGAATCGCTGCCAAGGACACCGCCGCCACCAGCACCACTGAACAGGACTCCGCCGCCACCAGCACCACTGCCAAGGACACCGCCACCACCAGCACTGCTGAACAGGACACCGGCGCCACCAGCACCGCAGGCCACTGAGCTCAAAAGATTCTGACGCTACTGAGGCCGCCACAAGCATGATGAAACATTCTGGGCACAAAGCCCCCTCCAGAACCAGTGGAGCCTCACATCCACTACCTCTGTCCTTGGCAGGATGAAGCACTCTGGGCACCATGTCCCCTCCAGAACCAGTGGAGAATGACATCCACTACCTCTGTCCTTGGCAGGATGAAGCACTCTGGGCACCATGCCCCCTCCAGAACAAGTGGAGAATGACATCCACTACCTCTGTCCTTGGCAGGATGAAGCACTCCGGGCACAAAGCCCCCTCCAGAACCAGTGGAGTATCACATCCACTACCTCTGTCCTTGGCAGGATGAAGCACTCTGGACACAAAGCCCCCTCCAGAACCAGTGGAGTATCACATCCACTACCTCTGTCCTTGGCAGGATGAAGCACTCTGGGCACAAATCCCCCTCCAGAACCAGTGGAGAATGACATCCACTTGAGAGACTGTGGCTTTGCACTCCCCAGGATAAAGCAGTGGGCAACCCACCCACTGTAGAGACTTGAGAGACTGTGGCTTTCCACTCCCCAGGATGCAGCAGTGGGCAAACCACCCACTGTAGGGACTTGAGAGACTGTGGCTTTGCACTCCCCAGGATGCAGCAGTGGGCAAATCACCCACTGTAGAGACTTGAGAGACTGTGGCTTTGCACTCCCCAGGATAAATCAGTGGGCAACCCATCCACTGTAGAGACTTGAGAGACTGGCTTTGCAATCCCCAGGATAAATCAGTGGGCAACCCACCCACTGTAGAGACTTGAGAGACTGTGGCTTTGCACTCCCCAGGATACATCAATGGGCATGGAGCCCCTCATGGATCTGGCGTCATGCACTCATCCGGCTGAGGTGCCCCCCCTTTACTTCCCCCTGAGGTGCCTGTTTTATTTCTATCTGAGGCCCCAGCAATTTTCTCTCCGTCTTGTTCGGGTATCTTGTGTGGGCCTCGCCCATGCATTTTGGGCCCAGTGGCCCACGGACTCTGATGGTGGAATCCCTTGGACTTGTATTCTTGGTGTATATATTTGTTTATAGTGTGAATATCTTTATATTTGTATATGTTTTTGATTCATGTCTTTGAATATATTACAATCATTCGACTCATTTCCTTTTGTACTTGCATTCTTCCAGGGGGGTTGTGGGGTGTAACTGTAATGTATCATGATGAATTAGTGTGTGTGTTGTAGTGGGGGAGGCTGGGGGTGGGGGTGTTGCGTGTTGGTGTGAGTTTCACTCTCTTTTCCCTCCCCCTCCCCTGTGTCGTAGGTGCAGTAATCACCATGGTTTTCACAGCGGGCATTCGTGATCCTGGTAGGGGAGCAGGAAGACAAAGGCAGGTAGAATCAGAAGTTCTGGTTCCATGGTGTCCTGGTACCTAGTGGGGTGTGTAGAGGTGAGCGTTTTCCCTTCCAAGTCCTGTTTCCGCCGGGTTTTTGTTCGCAGTGAATCCGCCCCGGAAAAGATGGCAGATTGGACTGTTGTAATTCTGTGGGCGGTACATTGTCCTCCGCCTGGCTGTTGGCAGTTACTGCTGCGGTGTTTGTTTGTACCGCCTAGGCGGTCAGAGTGTTTAAGTGACTGTCTATGTTGGCGGTTTCCGCCACGTTTGTGATTCAAAATGTTTTCCTTCCGGCCTGTTGGCGGTTTTACCGCCGCTTTAACACCGACCGCCAGGGTTGTAATTACCACCTATATCTTAGATTGTCTGTTACTGCATCACTGAACACAAGACTCATGGAACTGACTGTTTTATCCAGTGTCTTCGTTCTATTCAATATTAAACTAGAAATGTTTCTCTTCACAACAAATGCTTTGTCGATTATATTCTTAATATAGATTTTTTGTTTCACAATAGCACTTCTCTTATATTCCTTCATCTTCTTCCACAAATTTTGAAATACTATTAGAACATCAATACATTACAATTTAACACTACATTCCAAATTTCCACTTTTAATTAACGTCTTCCTATCATTTTGTATTTTATGGCATTTTTTAAAAAAAAGTCCTTAGTACTCTTACAGTATCTCTTTCCTTCTTCTGAACATTTCCCACCCTATTTTGTTTTTACTGTCAGTTTTGAGCAGATAGTACAGTTCCTGTTTATTCCTTGTTTTCTTTTGTCAGACATTCTCAGTTTTCTCACTCAAAAAGAAGCAATTCCTGGAAATCAAATAATGAATACATTTACATATGTAGAAAAAAATGTTAAGAATAACATTTTCTAATACAAAGTTTACTTTATACTACATTTTCAACCATACACTGCATCACTGTTTACCTGTATCTTTGAGACTATATCCTAGTTTGTCTATTACTGCATCACTGAACACAAGGCTTTCCCCTACATCTACCAGTCAATGTACCATGTATCTCTACATGTGTCTCAATATTCATAAGTGTTACCTTGTTCATGCCACTATATGTATCACTGTCTTCTTCACAGCTTTTCTGTATAGATTAATGTCCTCCCACATGTGTCACTCTATGGATATGTGTTTCGCTTAGTCTCTTACTGTAGGCATTAATCTTTCTCAAGGTGTCTGACAGTATTCAGGTCTTGGAGCATTAGTATATACATCACAATAGGACTGAGTATATCAGCCTCTGCATAGGTGTATACCTGGGTGTGTCAGTCTATCCATTAGTGTGTAAGTACCTGTCTCACTCTATGCATCAATATGTCCCTCAGTATATCAGTGTATGTAATAGTCGGTACCTACCCATGTACCTCTTTATATGTCACTGTGCACCTAAGTGTCTCAGTATATCTATATATTTACCTGAGTGTATCAGCATATGCATTGCTGTGTGCTTGTGTGTGGAAGTGTATACACCAGTGTAATCCTAGGTGTGTGAGTGTCACTCTATCCCTCTCTGTCTGCCTGGGTGTCTCAATGTATACATCAGTGTACACCTGAGTGATTCTCTGAATACATCAGTGTCCACCTGACTGTGTCACTGCATGCACCAATGTGTGCCTAGATCTGTCAGTACATGCATACATTTATCAGTGTATGTAAGAGAGTGTGTCTCGATGTATCACTGTATACATCAGTGTGTTCCTGGCTCGGTCAGTTTATATATAGGAGTGTAACTCTGTGTCCCACTACATGCATTGCTGTACACCTAAGTGTCTCAGTGTATGTGTCAGTGTGTCACTGGATGTGTTAGAGTATGGATCACTCTCACTTAGGTAATATAGTGTATGCATTACAGTGCACTTGGGTGTCTCAGTCAATGCATCAGTGTCTACCTGGTTGTGTCACTGCATGCAACAGTGCATGGCAGGGTGTGTCACTATACTAGTTAGTGAGAACTTGGGTATGTTAGTCTATACATCATAGTGCGCATAGGTGTTCAGATCAGTGTGTGTCAGTATATGCATCAGAATGTCCCTGATTGTGTTATTGAACCTATCAGTGTGGCCCTTGGTGTATGGCTTGGTATATTAGTATGTGCACTGATGAATACACAAGTGACTTTACCACTATTTCACTAGATACAAGACTAACTGTATATTTTCTTTATTAGCTATAGAAGTACCATATGGTCAAGTAGAGTGCATATATACCTGAACATAGGCCTCTACATTCCAGTCACTAAAACGTAGAACAACATGTTTCATTGTTTAATAAAAAAATACACCCTCTTCTATAGTCTTCATGCATCTCACTAAAAGGGTGACTTTTCTCACAACACACAGTATAAACCTACTTAAACACATTTTCTAATGCCAGATGAACTTAAAAATACAACTTTGTGCCTATACTCACAATTAATACCCTAAATAATTTTTAAACCTCAATTTATAAAAATAAAAATCGACATTAGCAATATACAAAACTACATGTTGCATTCAGCATATTATATCCTAAAAACATCTCTTGCTGTAGCCTATGTACTTAAATTCTCTATATGTACATCATTAAATAAGTGTCTTTTAATGTCTCTAAATGAGTATGTCTCCCTTTTTATTTGTATTATTTTCTATCTCCTTAACACTATACATTTGACAGTGTACACATACCTTAACACAGCAAGTGCACTTTTAACACAATAAAAATTAAAAACACTTTTTTTTATCTTCTATAGACACAGCAATCTTCTCTTCAGCCTTCATGCAGTATATATGACCCTTTCACCTTCTACAGCAAAATACAGTTCAAACTGCTCTCACCCAATCTTTTTTCTTACTTTTTCAATTAATATACTTCACTCATACCAATGTCTAACTCATAGTGAAATAACATCTATCACCGCTCAATACATGTGTGACTCTCTGTATGAATTCAGCATTGTGCTTATACATACCCATTCCTGTGAGGACAAACGCACTAAATTTTTAGAACTCAATATAACATTTCTACCATTACATTGCTCATTAGTGCTGTCTCCATACTAGCTTCAGCAAACATGAGGGTTCACTTTAATATAGTGATAGAAACTGGAAACATCCTTATCCAAGTGCAGCTGAATATCTTTCTGATATCATTAATCACTAGTATAATTCTTTTACATAAATCACAAACCTTGCATTTATATCTATTACAGCATTTTGTGAACACACTGGCCACTTTCGTTCACCTCATATTAATTTATTCATATACTAAAACTTTGTTAAATAAAGTAAATTTCACTTCACATACCTGATGCTTCTCTTTCTTGTGCTCCATGTTTCTCTTTCAGTATCAGTTAGACTTTCTCCTCACCCAACATAGCTCAGAAAACCAAGCACAAGAATGTACGTCCACTCTCATAGCAGGCACCCAGTAATGGCAACTCTTCAACTCTCCTTTCAAGGTTACTGAGTCAGTAAACCAATCACAATCTCCCTTTGGTGTTAGTAAACTGTTCTTCAGCTTCTCACTGGTTTGTATAGATAACCCTTTGCAGTGCTCCTGAAAAGTTAACCAGTACGATATGAGTTTTGGCAGATCAGCAGATCCAGCGTGGTGCTCAGCTCTGCAACCTGTGTAAATTTACGGGTAGATCCGCAGAACCATGTGGAAGTTCAGAAATTATTTTTTGATCTTATAAAAAAATGTGCATTCATATAAACACTTTTTTAGAACATAAAACCAAGCCATAACATTAAATAATTATTATGAATCATTACTACCTCTACATATTAGGATAAAACAAAGTCCCATTCTAGTCCTTTTTTCTATTCCCTTCCCCCTCATGCTTGTCTACCTCTGTTACCATGGTCACACAGTCTGCTAAATTCTACTGCACCAGGTCACAAGTTCATAACAGTTTCTGACTAAAACATGCTTAATTTCAAGCCACATTTAGCATGTGTGGTTGAATCTTTTAGAGTGAACATATCACAGCTATTGTCACTGTTTTCTAATTTTTCTAAACACAATCCAACATATACATACAATTCACACAACCTCACTACCTACCTTCACCCAAAGAAATATCTACAACAGCCAATGGAATCAGCTCTTCCAGACTATACCTATTACCCGCCATTTCAACTGAGTTTCATTTCATAGCAGCCTCATTCAGCTACAACCATCACCTGTGTGCTTCTCCAGATTACCTCCAAGATGCTCAGAGTGTGGATTGTGGGTCACAGCGTTGTGTTTTGGGCCAGAGAGAGTGCAAAAAGAAGTGGTATTAATAGGGAACAAGGTTTGCCTAATATGGATATTACTTGGATGGGCCAGAGAAGGTTAAAGTGGCATCAATTACTCCCTTAGGATTGTACACTGTGGTGGCAATGACCTGGGCACAGTCACAGGGGTTGGTTTGGAAATTTTAATGTAATAAAACTTTGGAAAATTAATGACACTCTTCCCACACACTGCCTTGTTTTTTTCAAACATTTGCCAAAGGCAGAAGTGGAACTGGTCAACTCAGTTCTGCCCACAAATAGAGAAATCCAGGAAACGTGTCAATAAAACTGTTTCTGCATTCCTAACGGACCATAACATGATTTCTATATACCACCACAACTTACAATTTGATATGGAGGGTATTACAGAAATGACGGAGTTCACCTAATAGAGAAAAGCAACAAACATTTCCTGCATTACTTGAGAGACTGTATCGTTTGTCATGTGTAGTAATCACCTACACATCATAAACACAAAGGCTCTTTTGAGAGAAAATCTATTACATACATATTTTTATTTATGTACTTCTTTTTTTAAACAAAATCTTGTTCGAATCTGCGAATGGCTCAGGAGATCTTGAATAAGGAAAAAAACACTATTTTGGATGCAAGGGTGTGTGTGAGAGTTCCTCTCTGAGTGTCAGAGTGAGTATGAGATTGTCTTTGTAGGTGTGAGAGTGCTTTCAACAGAGTCTACCTGGATTTCAGACTGACTGTGAGAGTAGCTGTCTGGGTGTGAGGGTGAGTTTCAGAGTGTATCTCTGGGTGTGACATTACATGTGAGAGTCTATATGTTAGTGTGAGACTGAGCGTGAAAGTCTGTGTCAGGGTATATGAGGGAGTGTGACATTGTCTGCCTGGATGCAAGGGTGGGGGTGAGAATGTCTCTCAGAGTGTAATAGAGAGTGTGATAGTGTCTGCATCGATGTGACAGTGGATGTAACAGCATCTCTGTAGGTGTGAGAGTTGATGTGACAGTGTCTGCCTGCAATTCAGATTGGGTGTGAGAGTGTCTCTTTGTGTGTAATACTGAATGTGAGAGTGACTCTATTGGAATTTACTTTTTTGTTTTTTTTTGGACGTTTACTGAGCTCCACGAATTCAACCACAGATTCAGATGGGGGGCCATGCTGAGCTCCACAGTTGGATCCACGGATCTCACGAAGCAAAGAAAAAAATAATAATTCTGCATTTCAAAGCCACTATTTGTCTCATCACCACAACTATATCACCCCAATGGGGTCAGGGAACCGTTTCAGCTCGGAAGACCATTTCCTGACAAAAACAATGGTGGCCGCAACATTTCTCTCAGGTTGCAGGCAGCCAATCATATTCTTACTGTGGATCCGAGGCTCAACCTGCTGTGGATCCTCGGTTGATTTGCATCCCTATATATCTATATTTTATGGCCTTAACATTCTCTGAAACTACTGAACAGATTCCCACCAAGTCATAGAAAACGTGGTCTGCAAAACAGAATCTTGCTTCGTGCCAAATTTGGTGTAATTCCATTCAGTGGTTCGGGCTGTAAGCATGCCTAAAGGTCCTATGGAAAAATGAATGACGTAAAAGTGTTTTGGGACCCCCTTTTTCTATGGCCCTGTTTGACAGATCACCCGAAGCTTTCAAAACAGAAGCTGAATGTAGCAAATTATAAGTTTTGAACATTTTGTGAAGATTCGTTATGCGGCACATAGGCAGAGAGCAGGCAAATACTCTTATGTAGCACCATTACACAATAGGCACACACCACACATTTGCACTACCAAAACAAAACAAACATAACAAACACACACACCCCAAGTGCATATCACTCAGCACTCACCACCGTCACCACATCAATCACCCTACACTGCACCCTAACATACACAACACTGCCTCAACACTACCATGTCACCACAAAAGCACCCACGGTTCACAGACGACAAGTTGAGGGTCATGGTGGATGAAATTGTCAGGCTAGAGCCACAACTGTTTTGAGCAGAGGTCCAGCTAACGTCATTTGTCAGGAAAATGGAGTTGTGGCAGAGAATAGTCGATAGGGTCAGCTTAGTAGGCAACCATCCACACACAAGGGAGGACATCAGGAAGAGGTGGAACGACCTTAGGGGAAAGGTACATTCCATGATATCACAATATCCGAACACCGTGCACAAGACTGGCAGTGGGCCCCCAACTCCTCCCTCATGCTTCTCATCATGGGAAGAGAAAGTCTTGGACATTTTGCATCCTGAGGGCCTGACTGGAATACCTTGGGGACCGGACTCTAGTAAGTACCTATAACTTCCATGTCACACAATTGTCTTGTCCTGCCTCCTTCCTCACCACCCAAATACTCTCCAATTCACTATATGTCTCACTACACCTCCCACCTATACACCCAATGCCCCTCTCCTGCATGCCACACCTCCACCCAGCCCAAATACCCACACAGCCCTTGGCAAAGGCATGGATGGCATTGGCTAATAATATCACTACGACTCCCACAATGCACTAGCCCATCTATGTGACACCCCTTGCATGTATGACTATTATACTAGCTATACCAACTAGATGGTACGACTGAGGACCACTACCACTACATGGCAATGACAGCAATACAAAGGCACAACACATTGCCAAACAAAGCTAAACACAGCCACAGCACCGTGGCAAATCCAATTGGCCAATAATCAGGATCCACAACCAAGAAATTGACCCACCATGGTATGGAATGTAAGATGGCGATGGCAGACTCCATCACATGCACAACATGCACAGAGAGGACAATTAACCTTGCATACACACACACGCTCCTCCCACTGGGACACCATTCTGCAATGTACAGCCATTACCTCTCACAACTGGCAAGCCTGAATAGTCACTAGCTAACAGTGCAGAATAGTCATATGAACTAGCAGACAGTACCAGAACCCATCTGCAGAGCCAAAGTTACTAAACATGAATGGCACCAACCGAAATGGAGTATGGTACACATGTCACAGACCACAAACTACCTCCAATGGTGGGCTGTGCAGCATCTGTTATTGTCATTGCTGGGAATCATGTCAAGCCACTGTATGGATATGATAAAGAGAGAACCAAACACATATTCAATATTTAACTCTGTCTCTCATTCCATCCACAGGTACCCCTGCAAGTGCCACCATGGAGTAGATACCAGATACTGCCAGTCCTCCTCACGATGTAGACCCCATTGAGGACAAAACGTCTGGATGTCTGGACACTGACGACCTACCTGGCCCATCCAGGACACCTGGTCATTCTGCGACTCCCTGCCTCACCCTGCCCACATCTATCTCTCCCAACTCTGTGGTTTCTATATCACACCAAACCCTTTGTCCTCAAACCTGTGTTCCAAGGACTGTTCAAACTATTGTGTGCCCCACTGTACAGTTACCTGAGTTGACCCCTCATACCCCAGACAATGAAGGTCCTGCAAACACTGGGAGTGGGTTCATTGTGCCAGGGGCACAGGCACATGGGGGCAGGTGGGGTGGGAGGGAAGCTGTGGGCCAGAGGATGGGCTGCCCAAGTGACCCTACTGACCAGGTAACTATCTCCCAAGTCCTGGGAGCATGCCAACAATCCTAGGACAGAATGGGCCAGATCATCACCATGTTGGGGGAAAACCAAAGGCTGCAGAGGGAGTACCACCAGGAGGTCATGCAGCAGCGGCAGGCACACAGTGCCACCATGGCCTCCAGTGCAAGGGTGTTGAGGGATAGCAACACCATGCTGCGTGATTCCAACACCCTCCAGAAGGCCCATTTTGCTAGCAATATAACATCAGAGCCATCCATATCAGGGGAAGTTAGTAGAACTGAGACCCTGCCAGGGGAACCACAGCTCTCATGCACCCCTCCCTCTATAGCAGAAGAATCTCCCACAAACACAGTCCTCCATCCAGACATCTGGCTGTAGCAAATGCCAAGACCAAACCCACTGCCAGGAAGTGAACCTCTGCTGATTTGTCTCCCTTGTGTGCCTCTGAGACACCATGTTGACTGTTCAATGACATAACTCCATCTTCTCATTGTCACATGGACAACGGAATTGTGAAACCAACTGCTGTACCACCTACTCTGATGATTCCATCTACCATGACCTCACTCATCACCTGTTAGACAATGTATGCACCATAATTTTATAGTCACAAATTCATTGTATGCACAATAAACACCACTGGAACACAGCAACTGTGTATGTGTCTTCATTAAAACATCAAAAAATTTAATGATTGCAAATTGTGATTTGGTCATGCCCCCATACAACCAAAAGGCACTGTAAAGGACAGCACAAGGAGGCACCCTCAGCAGGAGGCACTTTACAACAGATATGTTCCAGGACAGATATCAGAGAGTCAAAAATCCGGCCACACACAAGTAAGGTCAGTATTTCAACCTGCAAAAAGACAATGACAGATAGTACCATCAGGATGGAGGGCATGTAGCCACACCAAGCACATATGCAGCTCATAAATGTTGTGGCCAGTATCAAACACCTCCTAAGCAGGGGCCCCCATATATTACCTATTCATCCCCAGTCACAGAATGTTCATCAAATATCACTTTAGCTGCCATCTATCATGTGCAGCCCTCAATCCTAAAATTATTTAGCAATGACTAATGACTTTGAATGCTTCAAGCCATAGGTAGCAGAGGCATATATTTCAATACTACAGTCAGTGGGTGGAATGAAATGAGAACAGTAGATTGCAGCAAAGATAACTCAATAGTGATCTATACAATGGAGATGTGAATGTAGGAAACTGCAGTGAGTTCATTTGTACGAGTTGAGACACTTTTACTGGGCACCTTACATTCAATCAGTCAGCTCCCACAACACACACCTAGGGATATGACTAAATTACACCCCCACTGATGAGTCAACTCAAGAGGACTATTGTTTGCAATTCATGTGAATATACAAGACCTGAAAATCCACACACACCATACTGGTATGTCACTGGAAGTACTGATTGATGAACTCAGTCCTAGAGTCAGCTGCACTTTCCTCCTCTGCCTCCTTATCACTTGCCATGTCAGCATTCCAGCCACTTGTCCAGATGTTTCACCCTCATCAGCTAGCAATGGTATCTGACATCTCAGGGCTAGATTGTGGCGCATGCAAAAGGCTACTAACATCTGGCATACCTTTTGGGGCGAGTAGAGGAGGGCACCTCCAGATAGGTCCAATCACCTGAATCTGGCCTGCAGGAAGCCAAATGTTATTTCGATTACATGCCTCGTCCTCCCATGGGCCTAATTAAAATGGAGTTACCCATCCGTGGCCGGGTACCTCACTGGTGTCAATAGCCAGAGTCCCCTGTGTTACAAAATGTAGAACCACTGAAAATTCAGGTGCAGCAACAGGGAAGAATGTGAAGACAGGTGCTATAACAGTGAAACATCTCCATATGTGTGATACCAAGGGGCCAGGCCCTCTTTGTTTGTAGTTGTGCCATCATGTATGGGACATTGCTGTTCCTCAAAATGTGGGAGTCATGCACAGATCCTGGAAACTTGGCTGTGACCTGTAGATGCACTGGTCTACCAGACACACCATCTGAACATTTATGGAGTGGCAGTTCTTCCTGCTCCTATACACCTGTTCATTGGCACTGGGAGGGACCAAGGTTATATGGGTACTATCAATGGCCCCTATCACATGACGCCTCGTCAGGGGTAGTAAGAGCTATATAAATACGATTACAATACAATACAATACAATGAGGGATGTGTCCCATATCATAAAAGTCTGACTTTATATAGGCCAAATCTGCACATTGGGGGAACCTAATGTAGCTGACCAGGTGTTTCAACAATGCACACAGTACATCCTTCAACAAAAGACTGAAAATGGGCTGTGATATCCCTGCTGCCAAGCCCACTGTATTCTGAAAGGAGCATGTGGCAAGAAAGAGTAGCACTGACAGGACTTGTACTGTGGGAGGGATACACTAGGGATTGCGAGTGGCTGGTATGAGATCAGGCTCCAACTGTGTACATAGATCCATGATGGTCTGATGATTCAGACGATAGGTCTGGAAAATATGCTTGTCCTTCAGGTTTGCAAGGTCAACTAGTGGATGGTACACTGGTGGCTGTCTCAATCTCCTAATGGCAGGATAAATAGGTAGGGAGGAGAGAATGTACATTGAGAAATGCACTTTACACATGTAAACAGAACGTATCATAATTGCACACACCTTACACTGTAGGAAATGCAGAGCACTGCTGACACATACTATTATGGGCATGCTGAACAGCTTGAACACCATCCTTGCAGTACAGTGCTGAATCTTTAAGTCATATAGGACACATATCACATGTGTAATGTACCTTATGTGGCACAATGAGCTGTCCTGAATTGATCAATAGAATAGTAATGGGACCTATATAGTGCCACCGCCTATGTGCCTCCAAGTATTTAAACATGCCCATCATCAGATATACTGCCACATCACGTCACTGTGTCATGTGTTTTGCATTACCATGATGGCACAAAAGATTCTTACTCCGCCATTTGGACAAATATGTGTATGGCACACTTATTTAGGCACATCAAAGCATGATATGTGCACAAAATGGCAGCCGCCTGTTGTGCTGCAATGGACAGTTGGAAGTGACCTAGGTCCGCCGGTGAATATTGTCATGGAGGTAGGTGGTCGCAACCGCTGTGCAACTTGTCATTGGTTGACATTGCTGCTTTTGGCGGACTGGGGTCAATGGCGATGACCGCCGGCAGTGACGGTCTGGTACATGGCAGCCGTGACTGCTATTTTCTGCTGCCTTACTCACTAGACTCCTGAAACTGTTAATAGCAAGACCTCTACCTTCTGAGCTGCTGTGTACTGTCTCTGGGAGCCATCATGTCACATCATGCAGGTGATATGGTCCCAGCCTTCACCCCAGAATTGCTGAAGAAGCTTGTGGATCTGGGCCTACCCCTTAATGGACAGCTGTATGGGGCACCAGAGGAGAAGGTGAGCCCAATGCCATAGTCATGTGTGATAGGGGTGCGTGTGACGGTGAATGGGGTAAGTCAACTGGTGAGGGAGTACATGCATGAAGAGGGCGTGAAGTGAAGGCATGTGAGCAGAGAGGATGGGTATGTGTGGGCACTTAGTAAGTCACATGTGTGCAGGCCTCTGCTGTTGGTATGGTGCCAGTGTACATGAATTTCTCCTTTTGTCTGCGTCATCTATGCAGGTAAACATCCATCAGAAGAAAGGTATCTGGTGTGCGATCGTCAAGCAAGTTTGGACCCTGGGGGTCCGCAGCTGTGGTAGTACCCATTGTCACACGTGGTAGGAGGACCTGATATGCTGCGCCCGGAAGACCATGGAGGCCCAACTGGGGATGTCCTTCCAACAAGGGAGGAGTGCCCGTTGGACCCTGACCCCCCTTATGGCCTGCATTTTGGCAGTGGCCTTCCTTGAGGTGGATGGGTGTTTGAGGGCAGCACAGCAGCCACAAAGGGCTGAGTACTGACTGTATCCTAGGACTTGACTTAGGTTATATGGGATAAGGTGCCTCACTGTAGCTTGTGTGACAATGTAGTCAATGCAACATCTATGTAGACTATTGGGAATGGGTAGTAACCACCCGGACTGAGTATAAGTTCTCCCATATCAAGACATCTCCATGTCTGGATTGTGGAGATGGTCTAATGATATTGGCACATGTGTGACTCCATCCTGCCTATACAACGGATGTGAGCTTGTGGATCACCCTAACCAGTGAGTATGAACTGCTCCATCCATCAGCATGTGTGGCTCTAAGGTGTCAGTCCACTCCCATCCGTGTAGCATACCCGTATATGCAACCTTGTGACTCTTGTATTATCACAGGGACTACATACATCATGCACTGGTAATGGTATTGACAGAATGTGACGCAGCCATTACATTTACACCACATATATGGCCTGTAGAGGACTGGACTAATGACTTGATAGTTGTACACCCATATATTGGTCATCTGCTGACTAAAAGGTATGTGAAGGTTGCTAAAGTAGGATACTGATCCATGTACATTTGATTAGGTCTGATTGCAAATATCGTGCATTTCTAAGTGCTAGACTTGTGGGGTTGGAACCTTGAACCTAATGGGATGGTACTAGAGGTGGTAAGTGCCTAGGCAGACGTCGTCATTATCAATATGTTATGTTTATGCCATGTATGCTAATGCCCTAGCAATTACAGTGCAACATAGCTTAGTTACTGCCTACATCATGTCTCAATGGTTACTTGGGGGCACATCTGATGGAGTGGGACAATGTCTGTTACCTTTGGCCTAGCTGAAGTGGCAGATTAGGGCAGGGTTGGGTATTGCATACATTATGGAATGTTGATGTGAATTAAATGTTGCATTTTCTCTCCTGAGGCTGCCCTAATTAGTAGTGGGATGTGTTACAAGTGCAAAGGCAGTGGTGTTGATTCATGTGTGCATTATGCTTACATGTATTTACCATCAGGGATGTGTGTTGTATGGACTTAGGTATAGGTATTCACAAATATAGAATGGTGTGAATGAGGGTGGTGTTATCATGTTGTAAAGTACTGCTGGGAAAACTGCTTGTGTGGTGGTATTGTATGTAGACCATGATGTAATATGTGTTCCTGAAGTACATCAGTTGTGACACTGCATTCAGTGATTGAGTGTGGATGTATCATTTGTGCAATATGGCCCATTGTAGATGCACTTTGCTTTATGATTAGTTGTGATATATGTGTTTGGTGCCTGCAGATCTTCCTCTGTGATTGGGTCAGAATAATCACATGGCTATATCCCAGACTAGTATTACACACATCAGATGTGACCTGTATGGGTGTCTAACTTGTAGTGGCTAAATCAATTATTATATCTATATTGGCATTATTGTACAGAGTGTTAGGTTAGCCATGTAATGTGACAGTCAGATGCTGTGTGGTGTGTAAGTCGAGTAGACTTCACTGTAATGGATATTTTACAAAGGACATGGACTGATCAGCTGTTGTAACAGCAGAGACTTGATGTGTTTTGTTCAGTCAGCTGCACTTCCAATGAGTGATAGGGGTATGGTGAGGTAGGATGTGAAATCAGGGAGTCAATTGGTCATTATCCAGGGCATGATGTGCATGCAAAAATGGCTTTGGTGGTGATCATGTGGATGGCTCCAGTCATGCTGACCTACTTGGATATATATGTAGGTGTGAGGGTTGGCATACAGGAGTGGGTAGTAGTGACATGTTGTGACATGATGCAGAAAATGTGTATTGGCACCTGAGATAGCCTAGCCAGAATAAGTATTTTCAGAGATGTGCATGTTTCCATGTGTGTGTGTATGTGAGGTAGATGTGAACCTTTTATCGCCCTATCTCTCTCTCCCTCCCTATTTGTGTACATCAATATTGTCAGGAAAGAGGAAGGGGCACAGGCGAGTGGGGATGCTGCAGGCCACAGGACCCAGAGTGCTGCCACCAGCGATTGCAAGGGACCCAGTGGCATGGAGGGCGAGGGGAGTGCCACAGGGGAGACAGGATCTTTTACATCATCTTCAGAATCCTCCTCCAGACCCACCTGGGACCACCCCAGAAAAATCTTTGTCCACCACCCTCCTTACTACCACTGCCCTCTCTGTAGCCCTCCACCCAGTTGCCCGTGCCCGCTCTCACAAGATGGTGGGCGTCTGCTTTGCCACAGTCACCCCTGCCCAAGTCAGCACTGTTGCCTTCAGTGAGGAGACTATTACCCTACTGAGGTCCAACTCTGTGGGCCAGTCAACCATTGTGAATGCCATCCAGGTGACTGGCAGCTCAAGTCCAGTAGAGCAATGTATTCCTGGAAGGCATTCATGGTGCACTGACTGGCCTACAGAGTTCCTTTCAGGCTCAGGCCTCCTCACTGATGGCAGACAGTCACCCTTTGTGTACCGTCCCTCCTCCACCTACCTCTTCCCAATCCCAATCCCAAACCCCTCTTCCCTGACCCAGCCAAAGCACACAAACAATCAAGCAACATCCACCTCAACTTCCAAGGGTAGCGCAGACAAACACAAGCACCACAAGACCCACCACCAACATGCATACAAACAACACCCACCTGCAGACACACCAACACTCACTACCTGCACAGACTCCCCCAGCACCCCACCTTCACAGACACCACACCAGACACACCTGCATCCACCACACCAACAGTCACTGATCCAGTCACAACTCCTATCTTACCCACCGTCTGCACAATATCAGACCCACAGACATCCACCCCAGTCACCACATCCGCAGACACCACAACCACTGAAATGTGTAGCGCATCTTCCATACCTGCAGACACCACCCCAACAGACAGTCACTCATCCAGCATGGCATGTTCCAGCACCTCCTACCCCTCCTCCTAAGGCACATAAACGCCTGCACTCACTGACCCAACAGACACTCAGCACCGGCAAGTATTACTTAAACGCACATGCACCCAAGACATCTATCAAGAAACCTCCTACAACCACTCCCTCTACTCCACTCCCAAACCTTTTTGCCATGACTGCCTGTGTGTCTAAGAAGGTGTTCCTTTGAGAGTTTTCCCTGTTCCCTACACATCTCCCACCCCGTGATACTCCCAAATGGTCAGTGTCCCTTCCCAAGTCCAGCCCTTCCACTTCCCCTACCCACTGCTAGTTCCCATGCCCCTGCCAAGAAGTCAATGCCTCCCAAGCCCAGACACCCCCCAAACCCAGGCCCAAACACCCCTTCACCCTTATCATTAATCCCTGAGGTGCTTGCCTGCTTTCTTGATGGCCCTACCCTGTGGAAGTCATCAAGTAGTCAGGAGTCATGTAGGGGCACCCCGAAGTGCCATTTGTGCCTTGTGCACTTTGGACTTTGAACTTGGTCTTGCCTGCTTTGGTTTGTGTGTGAGTGATGTGTGTGTGTTTTGGTTGTACTAGCTGTTGTGTCTGGACACCATATATGGTTGTGGCCTTGTCACGTATCCTGCTGTGATGGCTGTGTGTTGTGTGTAAGATATGTTTATGTTTGAAACATGCATGTATGTTAATAATTTGTGCATTGCTTGTGTTGACATATGTAATTATGGTGTTGTGTACCATCTTACGGCATGTGTGTGCGTGTGTGTGGTGATGGATAGGCCAGAAGCATTGTGTGTTGTGTTAGCATGGTATAACGTATGCCTCGTTGTATGGCTGTATGATTGTGCATGTTGGTTGTCAGGTGTTATAACGTGTTGTTGTATGTATGTAGTTTCATGTGAAGGTGTGTAATGTGTTAGATTGCCGTGGTGTTTGTGTTGTTGTGTGAATCAGTGGTGTTATGTATTGTTGTGTTGGACTGCGCCGGTGCTGAGTGTGCGCATTCTATGTGTGTGTTGGCAGCGGTGTCTGTAGTACAGGTGTGTGTGTGTGTAAGTGCAGGTGTGTGTGTGTGCATATAGGCGTGTGGTTACGTGTGTGTGTTGCCATCACTGGATGTGTATGTTGTGCACTTTGGGTTTTCCCTCCAGGGTCAGGTAGGTGTGTGTATTCACGGTTGTTGTCGCCGTCACTGCTTCCGGAGTCATTGTGCGAGCAGGAGCAATGGGAGGATGTGCAATTCATCTTCCATGGCGGCTCCAGACTGGTATGTGTTCCAGAAGGTGAGTGTCTCCTTTTATAGAGTTGGTTTCTGCCTGGGTTTTTTTGGTGGTGCGACTGCAACAGAAACCTTGGCGGTGCACAGCTTCATAATATGTCCGGCGGAAACATGGTTTCAGCTGGCCTGAAGGTTGCTACCACCGTCCATGGTGGCATGACTGCACTGGCGGTACAGGCGGTGGTTTGGCTGTCTTCTGTTAGGAAGACCGCCATGGCTATCTTCTGTTGGGAAGACCGCCATAGTCATAATTTGGCGCTCTTCTCCACCAGCCCTTTGGCGGTGCGGTGGCCACCACCAACATGGCAGTCCTGGTACTGCCAAACTCGTCAACCCCCTAAGTCCTAACTATAACTACCTACTGACACTCACTCAAACACCACAGGTTACAGGGATGTTATAATTAGGTTAGGTTTCAAATTTATTCACACAAAACCATTCAACAGTTAGAGTTATGGTTATCTTTAGTAGCTTTAACCTGTGGCCTAAGGTAATTATAGCCCATACCTGCACCATGCACAGTTTTCCCCTCAATACTTTTACTGCAAACATTACATTGATTTTATCAATTATGTTAGCAAGATGTCATGTTAGTAGCTAGTAGTGCATGGCGAGGGCATGAGTTATAGTTACCTTAAAGCATAATAACCAGAACTATAGCTATAACTGCTGAATTTCTATGTTTTTTGTGTGTAGGTTTAGAAGGTAACTCTAACATCCTGTAACCTTTTTTTTTAAAGTGAATTTCTATGTTTTTTAAATTCTATTTCCTAGCTATATTGTCCCTGTAAACTTTGATTTTTTCTGTGAATGTCTATGGGTGTTGTAACTTAAAGTAATTTTAATTACTTTATGTTAATACAACCCCTTCTCCATCTGGCCTTTGCCTGTGTGCGGTGGGGGGTGACCTGCGGCCAGGCCCTGCAACTAACCCCCTATAAGCCTCAAAACCTGTGCCACTCATGACCTTCTGCCATCCATGGAGGGAGTTGCCTGCAAAGCCTGGAATGGAGCCAGGCCATGTGGCCTACCCCCATATGTACCCAACTCTAATGGGTGCTGAGATCTTTACCACTAGACCAAAGCTGACTCTTTACCATGCAGAGTCCAGACATAGGTACAACATTCAACCCAAAGATTTTGATGGGAAGAAGATGTGAATGTTACATCACTATAAATATTTCACATTCACACCATGAGTAAATTAACAGACACACTGCCATGACGTAACAGGATTTGAACCTTCAACTACTGAGTGAATGTCCAAAAGCTTTACCCGTAGGCCAGAGGTGATGACTGTTCTGTTGTGGATTAAAACAGAGCTCTAACTTTCAAACCTAACATGTGGCTAGTGTGACACTCTGAGTCATTGTGTGGAGAGACCCTTGCAATAACAATCTCTCTCTCTCTTCTATCCCAGTATGGGATGAGAGATAGAGAGAGAGAGAGAGTGAGCGAGTGAGAGAGAGAGAGAGAGAGGCATTTAGTGAAAGAGACTGACAAAGAGAGACAGAGAGAGAGAGAGATTTCTTAGGCTTTGATTAATTATATACTTAGAATGAGATATGTGTAGGTAAATGGAAAAGAAAACTGTATTTGCCAAGTAAATAGAATTAGATCATCTTTTGGTATGTACCTTAAATACATAAAGTTGAAATTAAATTAAACCAGGGTAAGCAGGGAAACTACCACTGGCACACCTACACTGGAACTCTAAAACTTCATTGTGAGGGTCTTGGATCTTAACTAATAGGCTACTGATGACTCCTTATGTTGCAGTGTCCAGAAATAACTGTGACACTCAACCCACAGATTTTGATTGCAAAAATACATTGTTACATCACTGGTAATGTCTGACATTCAAAATGCTACTAAGCATTTAGACACACTACCATGAGATATCAAGATCTGAACCCTCAACCTACTGGATGACAGACCAAGAGCTTTACCAGAAGGTCACAAGTGACTATGCATCAAAACATGACTATAACGTTCAAACAAAGCATCTTGCTAGTGTGACGCTTTGAAGTAATTCAACGGAGAGACCATTGTAATACCAATCTCTATCTCTCTCTGTTTCTTCCATCCCATTAAAGAAGAGAGATGTCTTACCCGGATCTCCGCCTCCTGAGGCGGCCAGCATTGCTCCAGCACTTAGGGAGCTTCTAGAAATGCAGCTCCCTGTGTGTGGGAGAAACCCTTTCATCTTTTTCCCAGCCGTAGGAAAATACCATCTTGCCTGGCATGTTACCCTCATTTTTACTTGTGTGTCAGTTTGTTTTTACCTGTGTCACTGGGATCCTGCTAGCCAGGACCCCAGTGCTCATAGTTTGTGGCCTAAATGTGTTCCCTGTGTGGTGCCTAACTGTATCACTGAGGCTCTGCTAACCAGACCCTCAGTGTTTATGCTCTCTCTGCTTTTAAAATTGTCACTGCAGGCTACACTGGGACACCCTTATAATTCCCTAGTATATGGTACCTAGGTACCCAGGGTATTGGGGTTCCAGGAGATCCCTATGGGCTGCAGCATTTCTTTTGTCACCCATAGGGAGCTCAGACAATTCTTACACAGGACTGCCACTGCAGCCTGAATGAAAAAACGTCCACGTTATTTCACAGCCATTTTACACTGCACTTAAGTAACTTATAAGTCACCTATATGTCTAACCCTCACTTAGTGATGGTTAGGTGCAAAGTTACTAAGTGCGATGGCACCCTGGCACTAGCCAAGGTGCCCCCACATTGTTCAGGGCAATTTCCCCAGACTTTGTGAGTGCGGAAACACCATTACACGCGTGAACTACATATAGGTCAATACCTGTGTGTAGCTTCACAATGGTAACTCCGAACATGGCCATGAAACATGTCTAAGATCATGGAATTGTCCCCCCAAGCCAAATCTGGTATTGGGGTGCCAATCCCATGCATCCCCGGGGCTCCAGCATGGATCCCGGGTACTGCCAAAACTAGCTCTCTGGGTTTTTCTCTGTAGCTACTGCTGCTGCCAACCCTCAGACAGGTTTCTGCCCTCCTGGGGTCTGGGCAGCCCAGTCCCAGGAAGGCAGAACAAAGGATTTCCTCTGAGAGAGGGTGTTACACCCTCTCCCTTTGGAAATAGGTGTTAAGGGCTGAGGAGGAGTAGCCTGCCCCAGCCTCTGGAAATGCTTTGAAGGGCACAGATGGTGCCCTCCTTGCATAAGCCAGTCTACATCAGATCAGGGATCCCCCAGCCCCTGCTCTGGTGTGAAACTGGACAAAGGAAAGGGAAGTGACCACTCCCCTGTCCATCACCACCCCAGGGGTGGTGCCCAGAGCTCCTCCAGTGTGTCCGAGACCTCTGCCATCTTGAATGCAGAGGTATGAGGGCACAATGGAGACCTCTCAGTGGCCAGTGCCAGCAGGTGAAGTCAGAGACCCCTTTTGATAGGCTCTTACCTGGTTAGGTAGCCAATCCTCCTCTGAGGGCTATTTAGGGACTCTCCTGTGGGTTTCTCTTTAGATAACGAATGCAAAAGCCCACCAGAGTTCCTCTGCATCTCTCTCTTTGACTTCTGCCAAGTATCGACCGCAGACTGCTCCAGGACGCCTGCAAAACCACAACAAAGTAGCAAGATGACTACCAGCAACATTGTAGCGCCTAATCCTGCCGGCTTTCTTGACTGTTTCCTGGTGGTGCATGCTCTGAGGGCTGTCTGCCTTCACCCTTCATTGGAAGCCAAGAAGAAATCTCCCGTGGGCCGATGGAATCTTCCTCCTGCTAACACAGGCACCAAACTTCTGCATCACCGGTCCCCTGGGTCCCCTCTCATCTTGACGAGCGTGGTCCCTGGAACACAGGAGCTGGATCCAAGTGACCCGACAGTCCAGTGGTCCTTCTGTCCAAATTTGGTGGAGGTAAGTCCTGCTAGGGCTTCTGTGCACTTTTGCAAGGATTCCTTCGTGCACAGCACAGCCCAGGTCCCCAGCATTCTGTCCTGCATTGCTCAACTCGCTGAGTTGACCTCCGGCTTCGTAGGGCCCTCTTTTGTTGTGTTGAGATGACTGCTGTGCTCAGATTTCTTGAATGCCTGTTCAAGTGCTTCTGCGGGTGCTGCCTGCTTCTGCATGGACTCTTTCTGTTGCTGAGCACCCCCTCTGTCTCCTCCTCCAAGGGGCGACCTCCTGGTCCTTCCTGGGCCCGGGCAGCACCCAATATCTTCAACTGCAACGCTTGCAGCTAGCAAGGCTTGTTTACGGTCTTTCTGCATGGAAACAACTCTGCCTCCTCCAGCACACTGTGTGACATCTTCAGACCAAAGGAGAAGTTCCTGGCACCTTCCGTTGTTGCAGAATCTTTGGCTTCTTCCGCCCAGAGGCAGCCCTTTTGCACCTTCATCCGGGGTTTAGTGGGCTCCTGCCCTCTCTGTACACTTGCGTGACTCTTGGACTTGGTCTCCTTCCTTTACAGATCCTCAGGTCCAGGAATCCATCTTCAGTGCTTTGCAGTCGGTTGTTGCCTTTCCAGAATCCCCTATCTTGACTTTACTGTCTTTCTGGGGTAGTAGGGTAACTTTACTCCTACTTTCCAGGGTCTTGGGGTGGGGTATCTTGGACACCCTTAGTATTTTCTTACACTCCCAGCGACCCTCTACACACTACACTAGGCCTGGGGTCCATTTGTGGTTTGCATTCCACTTTTGGAGTATATGGTTTGTGTTGCCCGTAGGCCTATTGTCTACTATTGCATTCTATTGTGTTCTACAGTGTTTGCACTACTTTTCTAACTGTTTCCTTACCTGATTTTGGTTTGTGTGTATATTTTGTGTATTTTACTAACCTCCTAAGGGAGTATATCCTCTGAGATACTTTTGGCAAATTGTCACTAAAATAAAGTACCTTTATTTTTAGTAACTTTGAGTATTGTGTTTCTTATGATATAGTGCTAAGTGATATAAGTGGTATAGTAGGAGCTTTGCATGTCTCCTAGTTCAGCCTAAGCTGCTCTGCTACGGCTACCTCTATCAGCCTAAGCTGCTAGAACACTGCTAATCTACTAATAAGGGATAACTGGACCTGGCACAAGGTGTATGTACCATCAGGTACCCACTATAAGCCAGGCCAGCCTCCTACACCGGCTTCCAGCAAGAGGGAGCATTTCGACATCTCTGCTTGTCGGAAGCAGAGTCAGTGCTTGCTTTTGCTTGGTGGGACTGTCACAGTAAGCAAAAGCAAACAGCTATCTCGTGAAAATGGTCACCTCAGGAGATAGCAGGAGCCGGCCCTGGGGGGAGGCAGTACCCAGGGCCATAAATGGTTCCCGGAGGGTGGCCCTCCTCCTTTGTTGTACACAGTCCCTACCCAGGGAGGTGATGGTCCCAAGTGCCATATATGGCCTCCCTCTTTAAATAATTCAACTGGACACAGGGAGGTAGTGTTCCTGGTGGCCTGGGCGTTCTGCGCAGCCCATGCTTTAATGTTTAGCCCCGAGTAGGTAGTGGTCCCTGGGGCTTATTAAAGCCCCAGGAGGGGGGGGTCTGTGTGGCCCACCTCCTTTATTAAGTAAAGACCAGGGAGGTGGTGGTCACCAGCTCAGAGAGCCTAATGAAACGGGGTCCGCACTGCCCCCCTACTTAATCATAAACAAGCCCCAGGGAGGTGGTGGACCCTGGGGCTCACAAGAGCCCATGCACCTCCTTCTTTATTTTATGTACACTGTAATAACCTGGGACATGGCCCACCTGGGGGCTTTGTAGAAAACAAGCATGGGAGCAGATCTATATTTTTTAGAATATTTTAGCTGCTCGAGAAGGTATTTTTAATGCATTTTGTTTATGCTGTTTATTTGAAAGTAGACTGTGTCAAATCAAATAATTAAGGTTCGAGTACTGCATAGGTACATGATTAATAAGTTCATGTAGAATGTAGCCCATTGTGAGCAACAGTGTTTATGTTAGTACCTTGACCTATTTTGTCTCTAGCATACTCTGATACCCCGCCATTTGTAAGTAAAACCTTGCCCAATAATTGTTTCCAAACAAATGTAGCTAAGACAATTAGTAAATGCTATTTCCTTAGTGCTGCATATCTATTGATTTATTTGACAGGGCAAGATCTCATTAGGTGTTTACTTCGCAGTGAAAGGTCAGAAAGCATTTAATCAGACGCTTCATTATATTTCCTTCCCATGTAAGCACAGTGGGAAGAAGAATCCATCTTACCTCTCTGTGTGAAGGAGAGCACGATTAAGTAAATTCGCACACACTGCTGTGCATTGTGCACCTCCTGACTCCAGTCAGTCAAAACTGGGACAATAAATAGAGCAGTCTTCTGATATTTGATATAAAAGGGTATACTTCCGTAGAATATCACCCATTTTACCCCTTTGCCAGTCCTAAAATGTAGCATATCCTGTTGTGTAGAATTCCCTACTTTGATAATACTGTCAATGAAATAGATATTTCTATTTTTTCGACAAATGTGTTCAATGTTATGAAACTCTTGATTCCAGCAATAGAAAATATGTATGTATTTAACTAAAATGTAATTTGCACAATCAATTATGTAATAGTAGTGCAGACTGCAAAAATGGTGGTTGACAGTGCGTTGTTCATTTTATGACAGGTATAAAACTCAGAATAATATGGAAAGAATAAAACCAATACACTTTCTAATTCTGTATGATCTAGGGAATCTATTGGCCCCTTGCTCTCACTGGCTGGGAGGTAGAATATGATAAACATGACATTTGTCAGATTGTTCCTATGGGACCTTCGAGCATGGGGCTATTATACATGTATGATGGTAAATGAAATTTCAAATCACTGAGAATTCCATCTCCGCCAAAAAAAATAGCTTCGTTTAAACTGTGTATACAGTTGTAGCTCTGTAAAAAGGATGTGCTGTTTGTTCCAGAATATGTTTGGAGAAGATGCTTGGATTTTGTCTCATTGTTGAAAACAATGAACACTGCGTATGTGGCAACAAGTTACACAACCTGCACGGACCACGCCTGGCATGTTGGGAAAGGATAAAGTCCTAAACTGCTTCAATGGGGATGTAGGAAATTTCTGCGTGATCACCGCATATTATTTTTCTGGACCCTACATCTTGTCTTGAGTGAGACCACGGTGCAATTTAGTATATACAAACCTGTGGGAAAGTGCCTCTACTCCCCCTTTAAACATGGTTGAATTGACCATTTTCGAAGTGGTATTTTTAACTTACCTATAAGCCTCAATTAAATGGTACAAAGCGCACCCAGTTCCTGGAAGGTAAATGCCACCAGTGGATTTCGGGGTTGGAAAAAGAAACAGGCACCTCAGGGGGAATGAGAGGGAGTGCACCTCAGCCGGATGATGGTACGACACCACTGCTCCTCGAGGGGGCTCCCTGCCCACTGCTTGCTCCTGGGGAGTGCAAAGCCACAGTCTCTCAAGTGGGAGCTTTGCCCACTGCTTGGTCCTGGGGAGTGGAAAGCCACAGACTCACAAGTCTCTCAAGTGGGTGGTTTGCCCACTGATTGCTCCTGGGGAGTGCAAAGCCACAGTCTCTCACGTGGGTGGTTTGCCAACTGCTTGGTCCTGGGGAGTGCAAAGCCACAGTCTCTCAAGTGGGTGCTTTGCCCACTGCTTGGTCCTGGGGAGTGCAAAGCCACAGTCTCTCAAGTCTCTCAAGTGGGTGCTTTGCCCACTGCTTGGTCCTGGGGAGTGCAAAGCCACAGAATATCAAGTCTGTGACATGTTCCACTGGATCTGGAGGGGGCTTTGTGCCCAGAGTGCTTTATCCTGCCAAGGACTGTGTTAGTGGATGTTTTTCTTCACTGGTTCTAGAGGGGGCTTTGTGCCCAGAGTGCTTCATCCTGCCAAGGACTGTGTTAGTGGATGATTCTCTCCGCTGGTTCTGGAGGAGGCTTTGCGCCCAGAATGGTTCATCCTGCCAAGGACTGTGTTAGTGGATGTTTCTCTCCCCTGGTTCTGGAGGGGGCTTTGTGCCCAGTGATTCTGCACGTGGGGTGTGGCATGTTGACTTCATATCACCTGGGTGTCACAGCCAGGCGATATACCTGGAACAGGTAGCTTGATACTCCATGGAGGCAGACCCACACTCCATCCTGTGGCGACTTAGGCTGCCAATTGCTGGTTCGTGTCAGTGCTGGAGGTGGTGTCTCAAGTGGCGTGTCCAGGGTCCAGGAATTCATCTGCAGACTCTGAGGGCTGCACACTGGGGATGGGGCTGACGTCCGACAGACTGGCATCGGCTGTGCACGTGGCAGTGTAGATGGTGGTGCAGGTGGTGGTGGCTGCGGCGGAGATGCTGCCAGTCCAGGCCGTGGTGCAAGTTACTGTTGGGGTGGATAGAGACACCATACCGTCTCTGGCAGCCTCGGATGGCTCATCCTTGGGGAGGATGCTGCAGGCTGACGTTGTGGCAACGCGGTGCAGGTGGCGGTCGGAGCGGCAGTGGTGACTGGGGTGCATGTGGCTGTAATCCCTGATGATTTGGTGGTCACCAGCCCCTCCCCAGGGGACATTATGCCCAGAGGTGATGTGCCCTTTGGATGGTGGCTCTTCCCCATCTTGACAGCTGCTGCAGGGACCTTGGCACTGTCCACTCTGTGTTTGTGCGAGGCCTTGCTGAGTGGGTGGTGTGACTGTCCCCTGCTTGAAGCCGGTCCCCTTTTGAGCTTTGCAGGTGGTGGAATAGGATGTCTAGACATCCTGGTCCTAGGAGAAGGACGGGAGGAGGTGTAGGGGAGAGCCCCAAGTTAGCTAGGTAATTTTTTTTGGATACACTGGGACAGGAAGATGGAGGTGGTTTGGGAGTGGAGGAAGAAGTAGTGGTTGTAGGAGGTGTATGTCTGCTGAGTTTGGGTGAAGGTGCATGGGTTGGAGGCTGTTCTGAGGTGGATGGCTGTTGAGTGGGTGTGTGCCTGCATTTGTGTACTTTGGGAGGAGGGCTCACAGACACACTGGGAGAGGACACAGGGGACTTGTGAATGGTAGTGGGGGTGGTGATTGTACATTAGCAGTGTGTAGTGATGGGCGTGTTGGTGATGGAGGTAGTGGCTGAGGATGGAGGGAGGTGGAGGACGTGGAGGAGGGGGACACAGTGGAGGCAGTGGATGTTGGTGTGTCTGCATGAGTATGGTGCTTGTATGAGTGCCTGTGGGATGTGTGGTGCTTATATATTTCCTGAGCCACTTTTGTGTATTGATGTGTGTGCATGCTGGTCTGATGCTGTGCTTGGGATAGGATGAGATAAAGGGGATTGGGTCTGGGTAGTGGAAGTTGGAGAGGGGAGTCTGGACACAGCGACAGTGCAGAGGCCAGAGCCTGAAATGGCCAGAATAAATGCCCTCCAGGTATGCATTTGTTTGCTGCAAATGCCTCTCGACACCCTAGATGACATTCAGAATGGTTGACTGCCCAACAGTGAGGTCAATAGCCTCCTCACTGAAGGCCGCAGAGCTGACTGGGGCAGGGCCTGAGGTGCCTGGGACGAAGGAGATGCCCACCCTCCTGGGTGAGCGGGCAGGAGAAACACACTGAGGGGCTGCTGGGAGGGTGATGCTGGTAGGGGGGGGTGGCAGCTGTACCTGTTGTTGGGGTGGGCACAGAGGTGCCCACCACCACAAGGGAGCTCCCATCAGAGGAAGAGTCGCTGTCGCTGGTGTCCCCTCCTGTACCCGTCGTGTAGCTCCCCTCACCCTCCGTCCCACTGGTGCCTTCACACTCAGTGGATTCACCCTCCTGGGCCATGTGGGTTGCAGCTCCCTCCGTCTCCGGTGCCTCTGCTCCTCTGCCAGATGATGCTAATGCACACAAGGACAGGGTGACAAAACAAGAAGGGGGGAAAGACAGAGGAGACACATGGTCAATGCCAGCAACACCACTACCGTTGGTGGACACAACACACAGGGAGCAGCCCTATGCACTAGGCCATGCACTAGCAGTTAGTAGGAAAATCACCTGCCCATGGAGGACTATGCCTAACACCATTTACTGCACACCTGGAACCCACAGGAGCCTGACTAGTTGTAGATGCCCACTACCACTACTGGGGTTGGAATGCCTCAGAGCATGCCTAACAAGGGACCTACCCTACCAAGTTTGCCCTGGCCTAGGGGAACCCACAGCCCACATACCCCACCCAGACATCTCGTACAGCATGCAGAGTCAGCTGAATGAGACTGTACTCACCCCCTTGTGACTGCTGTGGTGCCCTCAAGCGCCCATCCAACTCCGGATATGCCACTGCCAGGATCCGGAACATCAGGGAGGTCATGGTGCGACGGGCACCCCTTCCACGTTGGGAGGCCATCCCTAGCTGGGCCTCCGCCGTCTTCTTGCTCCAGGGGTTCAGATCCTCCCATCTCTTGTGGCAGTGGGTGCTTCGTCTATGATAGACCCCCAGGGTCCGCACTTCCTTGGCGATGGACGCCAAATACCCTTCTTCTGATGGGCGCTGATCTAGAGGAAAGATACAGGATGAAACGAAATTACTCTTCCGTCCGGACCGTCATACTCATTGCCCATCATTACTTGAAAAATAGGGCCACAAATTCAGCTCTTCATTATGGAAAGCAGAAGTGATATTTCTGAGCTGATAATTACGTAATATAGAAACATGAGACATTAGTTGATTATTATACAGTTGAACATATGTTATTTTCCGTGGATCAATCTCAGATGACAAATGACAGTCCCAACATATTAAACACAGTCTCAAGTCAGAATCTGGCCCACGTGATATCTAGAATTTCAGTGCACAGTGTTACTCATTGTCCAAAATATTAATTCCAGAAATTCAAGCATTGATTGACACAATAAGTTTACTCCATTCTTCTACCGTATCCAGAATCTATTCAATAAAGTCACACTTTTCACTCTATGTGCAATCCAGTCTTTGAAGAATTATGAGAAGCTCTCCTCCCTTGCCAGGTAATGTGCCACATACACAGTCTGCCACCCAAGATTCTCAGAGGAATAAGGCCTTTGTGTTGATCTTTTTAACCTTAATACCAATATTGTGTTTTATTTTGACCAAAAAAGACATTGGGGGTCATTACGACCCTGGCGGTCGGTGGTAAAGCGACGGTAAGACCGCAAACAGGCCGGCGGACCAAACAAATTGAATTATGACCCGCTGCGTTCATCCGCCACTTCACCATTCCGACCGCCATGGCGGTGAAGACCGCTGGGCTGGAGATTGCGGTCTCCAGCACGGCGGTCGTCACTAGTGACTACCGCCAATGGTATCAGGACCCTGCATACCGCCATGGATCTCGGGTGGTTGGGAACCGCCGTGAGATCCATGGTGGTAGGCACTATCAGTGCCAGGGAATTCATTCCCTGGCACTGATAGGGGTCTCCCCCACCCCTGCTACCCCCCACGAATCCTCCCCCAACTGCCCCCACCCCCCTGCTGCCCCCAAAGGTGGCACAACCCCCTCCCCACCCCAACGCCGAACATGCAGATATACACACCCCTACACGCACACACCCCCAACATGCACATATACACACACCCCCACACGCACACATACAGCCCGACAACACATACCCACACACATACAAACAGACATGCACACTGTCCGACCCGCACACATTTCCCATACACACAACACCCCCGCACGCATACACTCACTCACACACTCCCTCTACACTCTCACACGCATACCCCCATGCACACACACAACACCCCCGCCCTCTTCCCTAACGGACGATCAACTTACCTTGTTAGTTGATCCTCCGGGAGGGGACGGGATCCATGGGGGCAGCTCCGCCACCAGCACACCATCACCAGAACACCGCCACACCGAATCATGGGATGTGATTCAGTGGGCGGTGTCCTGTTGACGGGGAGGTGGAGGTTGAGCAACCTCCACTTTCCCGCCGTCCACCAGCATGGCTGCTGGCGGCTTTCCATACGAAAAAGGACGGCGGGCTGCCGGCGGTCATAATACACGCGCAGAAGACCACCACCACTGGCAGTTTTCAGCACGGCGGTACCTCGGCAGTCTTGCGAAAAGACTGCTGAGGTCGTAATGACACCCATTGTCTGCATTACATTCTAGTAGTTAGAAATATACTACTTTCATAACGTCTGATGTTTTTTCAGTTTAAGAGGATGCCATTCAGTTTAGCATCTGCTTCAGCAGCATTTCAACAGTGTATATTTTATTTGCTTAGTAAAAAGTAGGGTATTACATTCTTTCAAGACAATACAGATGGTTTTCCTAAGTATAAACAAGAGCATGGTTTGGACACCTTAGAAAATAAGATGCATATTTTCAAGCCCTTAGCGCCACCAGAGCATCACTTTTTGTGATGCTCCTGTAGGGCTGTGTACTGCGCCATATTTACCAGGTGATGCTAAGCCACTTTTTGTGGCTTAATGCCACCTTGTAAATACAGCCCCTTCACATACAGTACTTTGCGTGGAAAGGGCGTGCAATACTGAAGCACACATAGAAAGAACAAATCACCATTGAAGGTTGTTTTATGCAGGAATGTGTTCCTTCCTGCACAAAAATAATCTCCCCCAAAATGCAGCCACCCTTGCACCATGGCGCAAGGGTTGCTGTGTTGGTGCTTGGCAGCAGATTTTGTGCCAGTGCAGGGGGAAATACAGGGGTGTGCTGTATTCTTGTTAATACAGTGCATCCTTATGTTTCCAAAGTAACACAATACGGCGCTGCCAAATTTGGCACAGCACTGCACCACTTTATTGTAAATATGCCCCTAAGGGCCAGATGTAGGAAGCCTTTTGCATGTCGCAAACTGCGAAAAACGCAGTTTGCGGCATGCAAAAGGCCTAATGCGATGCACATCCTCAAATTGCGAGTCGGTACCGACTCGCAATTTGAGGATGTGACTCGCAAATAGGAAGGGGTGTTCCCTTCCTATCTGCGACCGCATCGCTATGCTGAGTTGCTTTGTGACCGCGAATGTGGTCGCAAACCAACTCGCAGTTACCACCAGTGTCACACTGGTGGTAACACATTCGCAAAAGGGAAGGGGTCCCCATGGGACCCTTTACCCTTTGTGAGTGCCGAAAATAATATTTTTTCAGAGCAGGCAGTACCACGGACCACTGCCTACTCTGAAAAAAACGAAAACAAATGGTTTTGGAAGTTTTTTCGTTTTGCCACTCGTTTTCCTTTAAGGAAAATGGGCTGCAAAAAGAAAAAAAAACTGCTTTATTAAAAAAGCAGTCACAGACATGGAGGTCTGCTGTCTCCAGCAGGCCACCATCCCTGTGAGTGCATGGACTCGCTATGGGGTCGCAAAATGCGACCCACCTCATTAATATTCATGAGGTGGGTCTTTGCGACCGCATAGCGAGTCGCAGAAGGTGTCTGAGACACCTTTCTGCATACAATTTTGCGAGTTGCAAATTGCGAGTCGGTATGACTAGCAATTTGCAACTCGCAAAATTGTCTTTTGCTACATCTGGCCCTAAGCGTCTTACAGATTAATATGCAAAATGTAAATTTGCAGTAAACACTGTCCCATAGCTGGAGTTTATAATCAGTTAAGATGATGTGAACCCAAAACCATCTCTTGGGGATGTTATTGCCAAGGCACCCTGCCTAAAACAAAGGATGATGTAAGGGCATTCTTATGGATGACAGTATTTTATGCGAAGTATGTTTAGGTTTTGTGACTGAAAGTTACACATACATTTTGTGTGGTCTAAGAGTGTCAGAGGATTCATTCTGGATGCAATAGAATATGCTTCTGAACTGAAGTGTTTTGATTTGGATGCAGATAATGTGCTTACAATGGATGGATGGATGGATGGATGGATGGACGGACGAATGAATGAATGAATTGTTTTTGATTGGTACAAAATCTGCCTGAAAGGGCATCTCGGTGCTGCCCTTAGAAAAGATATTACACCTGATATCGGATTAGATGATGAACAGTGATGTTCTTAGTTGTTTCCTGACACAACCCTCATTTATGGAGTGAAGGAAAATGAGAAGATTGCCTTTGTCACTAAAATTGTAAATGACTAGCCTCCTCTTATACCTTTTTTGACCTTATGAATATGATTAGATTGGAAGATTTTAAGATTCTACTTGTAGACTACTGTTTGAACCTATCCACAAGATATTTTGCAGCAGTCTTAAAAAAGGCTCTGTGTGCAAAAATCGTAGATTTCAAAATGACATATTTTTTTTACCAGCAGCCAATGCGGTTGTTTCAAATGAGCTGACACTGACAAATGTACGGATAACCTTAGAATCATTTCTGCCACTGCATTCTAGACAACTTGTAATATGTTGGTTATACATTTAGAAAGGCTGAGATTAAGGCTATTTGCATAGTCAATTCTAGAGGTAATATAGCTGTGCACTACTATCTTCCACAATTCCAGAGGAGAAAGGTTCAGGAACAATCTGAGAGTCCATCATATAGAAAAGTGTGGATGGAAAGCTAGCTCAGAAGCAAATGTAATGCTCAAATTTCAAGGTACAATAGTTTGTTGAGGGGGCAATGATTAACCTATTGATCAGAATAGTAAGTATTCTATACAATAGCATCTCAGACTTATCTGGGTTTATTTTAAGGTGGCGCTCATTCATTCATTTAATTACCATTGGAAAAAAGGTTTAAAGATTTGCATAAAGATGTCTAGGGGCGCCATGTATAAATTAAACTGTAGAGAACTCGGGGAAGAGCCCTGTGGCACTCCATAAATAAGCATTTTGCTTTATGAGCAGAAGGTGGCGACTGGCATTGCCTGTTTTTTATTGGAACAAAATGAGTGTAGGCATCTTAACTCAAGGCATCCAATTCCCAACATGCCATCCTTTTCAGACGTAATAGATGGACGATTGTGATGAATGCAACTGACAAATAGAAAAGGATAATTTTGGTGTTCATTCTATTGTTCAGGGTGATTTTAACTGTTTCAGACATATCTGAGTCCATTGTAACTGTCCCTTTTGTTCCAGAGAGTGCGAAAATTGGCTATTAATCGTTTTTTCCCAAAATTTGTGACAGAGTGGCTAGTAAAGAAATGAGCTTGAAATTTGATAAAATGTCTGTAATAGTGGAGGGTTTTGTTTTTATTTTTCAAAGAGGTCTAACTTTTGCCGCCTTCAGATATTTGATACTTCTACCATGTCTGAGGAGGTATTAAATAAATTATTAAAATATGGATTGATTATCTGGGTAGCTTTCTTAAGTACACCTGATAGACAGGGATCATCAGCAGTGAATTTCATCTTCAGTCTGTGGGGAAGTTATGTGAGTAAATTTTGACAAATACTATTCACTTTTGAAAGTGATGTAGCCGGAAGCTCCCTTTTTGATTTTCTGTTGGAGATTTTGTAAATTATAACTGAACTTTTTTGGTCTTTTCTTCAAAGAGTTTGAAAGTGTATGACATAGATCTTGGGTAGGTTCAACCACTATCTTCTGTGCTTTGGGATCAAGAAACGTTGTCATTTAAAAATTGGTATTCCTTGCTAATTTAATTTTATTAACATAGTACCATCTTTGTGCTACTTTGATGTATTTGTGTTAATGCAGGCTCCTCCAATGAGTGGCTCGTGAGCCACCTGTAAGTAGCTCTCCTGTGTGCAGCCTATTTTACTAAATTTGAAACTTTTGCTTTGCTGAATTAATATGTGTATTCCAAAATTAGAAAGTGTGCATCTGAGACAAATCCATGTATATTTTCAGGCCTCATAAGCTTATGGTTGGTGAAAATTTTTTGAATTTACAAAATATATTTCAATCTGATAGTTTAGGTTGGCCTGGGTGGAGCTCGCGGAGTTCTGCTACATGAAATACCACAGAGTGCCCAGAAAACTCTGCGAGAGCACCAGCTCACTCCACGAATGGGCAGAGTTTTGTTAAGCCACCCATTTGCGCTGATTGGTGCGAGTAGCATGTGGTTGCATGTGCAAGTGGTCGTCTTGTTTTTCTTGTTCTGTGCCTGGTGCTGGGCCTACTTTTCAATCTCGTATGTATCTTGCAATCCTTCCTTTATCCCACTTATCCACCCCTGTTTTACATTTATTACATTGGTTTGTGTATTTGTGTTTGTGTATTTTATGTTCTGTCTCTTAAAAAAATTCTGTGGCTTTTTAGCCCTTTTTTCCCGTAACTTCCTTCATTCTTCCTTTCTATTCCTTCTCTTTGCTGTCTTTTTTCCCCCACCCAGTGCCATGGCAGAGCTTGGGCGTGGCATCACCAATGCATTGGGTGCAGCTAACCACACCCCTTGTATTTGCTGGAGCTGCCAAGGGGTGCACCCTGCACAATTTTCAGTGCAGGAGAGGTGTCTGCACTGTATTTTATGTGCAGAGCCATCTGCCATCAATGCTGGCAGCAGGTAGCAGATCCATAAGTGGGTACGGCCTGTGGGAGTATTGACTGCTGTGGAGGAGGGTACGCCACTGTATGCCCAGGTATACTGGAGTTCGGCACACCCAGCAGCAGCTGAGGCACCCCTGGGCTGACATTGTCGACAGGGAGCAGGACCTGCTTGATCTGCTGGGCTTTCAGGTTGAGTGAGTTGGTGAGTACTAATTACTAATTATTTGGTGTCCTACAATATCACTTTTTTCAAACAGCATGCTGCTCACACTGTTAAGTTCATGTAAAATTACACATATTAAGTGATCCTTATTGAGCAAGCCAGGTGCTCAGTGCTATCTAGTTCTGCTCGTCACTCTAGGCCTTCATTTAGGATGATTATTTAAGGAGTCATGTAGACTCCTCTGTTCTGTCACTCAAATGGTGGTACTGTGGTAGAAGTAGTAGTATTATTAGTGAGTTAGCACTCTCTGTGTCTTTCTTTTTATGTAGCTCATATAATCCAAAGCAATCTTCCAGTGATATGTAGCATGCATCTATGCATTGAAAAGGGAAAGGCATTTAGACAAGAACAGAATACTAGTACTGTTGCCTTTCTCATTAATCAGAGAAAGATGTCACTTTTCCACACAAAGGTAGTCATTATGACATCAGTGGTAAAAACTGTCTACCGCCGTGGTGACAGCCGCCAAAATACCACAACAGAGGCTACCATCCGTCTGCCATATTATGAGCACTGGCGGACTTCCGCCACAAGAAGAGCGGAAATCTGGCAGTGTTTATGGTGGTGGATGGTGGTAAGGTGACGCTGCTACCACCAGCACTGCCACGCCAGTAGAACACTGCCAGTAGTTTTATGACAATTCGTACGGCGTTCTGCTGGCGGTAGCAGCGCCCCCTCCTGTTCCCTGTCGGAAGACCTCCTTGCTCAAGGAAAGTCGGGCTTTTGACAGGGGAGGGGGGTGGCAGAGTGGGGGTGTTGTGTGTGTCCCTGAGTGTGTGCATGAATCTGTGAGTGAGTGTGTGAATGCGTCTGTGTGTGTTGTGTGCGTGGTTGTATGTGTGTGAGTGAATGTCTGTAAGTATGGTGAAGTGAGTGCGTGTCTGCATGTCAGTGTGATCATTGTAAGAATGTGTGCGAGCATGTCTGGATGTATGTATGTATGAATGCGTGTATGCCAGGTTGAGTGATTGGGTGTATGCATGGTGAATGTCTGCAAGTGTGTGTATGTATGGTGGTGGGAGGTGTTTGTCTGAGGATTGGAGGGGGTGGGGGTATGTCTGTTAGGATAGGAGGGGGTGGGGGTGTCTGTGAGGATCATAGGGTGTAGGGTATGTGTCTTTGAGGATCGAAGGGAGTGGTGGGTGTGTCTGTGGGGAGCAGAGGGAGTGGGGGGATGTCTGTGAGGATCGGAGGGGGTGGGGGTGTGTCTGTGAGGATCAGAGGGGTGGCAGAGTGTTTGGATGGAGGGTGATGTCAGGTGAGTGTTGGGGGTTGGGGAGGCCACCTAACAGTGACAGGGAAGGAATTCCCTGTCACCAGTAGGGCCTACCACCATGGTTTACATAGCATTGCTAACGCCACAAGAACCATGGTGGAAGGCAGGCTCATAATCCCACCAGCAGTACTATGCCAGCTGCCAGGCTGGAGATACACATCTCTGTCCCGGCAGCTCATACGCCATAGCAGCATCAGTGGAGAAGTGGTGGGTTGGCTGCAGCCAACCCACCAATCTCATAATGAGGCAGTATGTACTGCCAGCCTGTTGCCAGTCATACCGCCACATTAACACTACCGCCGGGATCATAATGACCCCCAAAGTTTCCTTGTGGTTTACTTTTTTTTAGGAAATCACTTTCCTAAATCATTTACAAGAAAAAAAATCACTCTTTTTTTTTTAAATCTGGGGTTATGCTGCCTCCTTTCAGCAAGTCAGTGCTTTTATACGAGGCATGTGTTGGTACAAATATGTTCCAGTGACTCTCCTAATCACATAAAACTTTCCAATGGCCCTAGGGGACCAGCAATGTACTGCTACTGAGCCGCTATATATTTTTAAACGAGTGTTTGCGCAGAACATTCTTTACAATTTGTTTTCTATTTTTCTTTTTTTTATATAGCTGCTCCAGCTGGCCACCACGGACACCGACCCAGCAGGAGGTAGTAGCCCAGCTCCGGTAGCAGAAGTTGGAGGCCATCCAGGCACAGTACCAATGGCTGGTGGAGGAGGAGGGTGAGGCACATGCCTTTGTCCCAGCTCTCAGTTCCACCAGCCAACCACATGTGCCTTGAGCCTCCAGGCCATGCCAGTGCCAGCACCGCTGGCATCTTGGAGCTGCCCATGCCCGTACCACCATTGCTTCTCAAAGTGTACGCCTGTTAGTTATTAGTTATATCCTTGTCCTGCTACCATTTGTTTCCTATATTGCCCACAGAAACTTAAACAATTTTGTATCTCATGTGCAGTAGACGTTGGTTACACACTAACTAAGCTTTTTCACTTCACCCCATAGGTCTCTTACCTAAGTGATCGCTGCTCCCTCTGTCAATCTTCTAACAGCTTACTGTAGGGTTTCCCAAGGTGCCATCTTTATGGCAGTGGTAGTGTGCTAACAGGGAAGGCATCACTAGCAAGGTCCCAATCCCACTTAGGTGATCTCCAATTGTAGGACTGATCAAAAGAATTATCAATCACAGGCAACTAAATTGAAATAAAAACAAAAAGTTAGTGTGTTATACATATCCATGTTAGACTACTACCATGCAGACATGACAAAGAATACCAGATTTTGTAACAAAAACTAGCAATAGTAAGTTATTCTGAGCAATGGAATTTGAAGAGGACAAAATCCTCAAGTCAGGAAAAGTGTACACAAAGTTTGTAGTCAATAAGGTTAAACATTTACTCATAGCAAAAGCCTGAACCATGATGTTGACATTGATGAATGCTGTTTTGTGTGCATGGTGGGGTAAGTGGCGGTGCTGTGGGCTATTAATTAGGAAATAAAATATGCTGCAGTGATTTGGTGTTACATTTAGCCACCCTACCAAGTGTGTGATCCATTTTGTGCAAATGAAGTCACACCTCAATAAATCACACAGCCCGGGGGAAGAAGGTCAGTGGTTTGATGAATGAATGGGAAAGGGGATTTGGGGAAAGGTGTGACAAAGTCACACAACCCTCAAGAACACCATGCATCAAGGTGATGAGCAGCACATTATCATCAATTGGGTGTGGAAGGAAATGAAGGAATGAGTGTGGCACAGTTTAGTTAAATGGATTTCAAAAAGTCCTTCTGCCCCAGAAATCCAAGTTGTTAGATACTTAAATGATTGTCAAGAAATGGAGTGAATAGAACCCACCCAGTTCTAAAAAATATGAATGTTAAAAAGAAAAATGATACTGTATTGCCAAATTGGGCAGTGCATCTGCATTTACCTCCTGAATGTCTGTCACTCTTAAGTGCCTGGCAGAACCAGTCTGGTAGGTAAACAGGAGTGCAGAGCTCAGCTTTTGCCTTTCATCCATGTAGGAGAGTAGAAGGCATGTAGATTGTAAAGAGAAACTGTATGGTGGAGTCAAGGAGAAAAACAGAAGGAAGCTAAGCTTTATGAGGAGCATACCAAAAAGACTCAGAGGAAAGCAAGAGGAGTTTCAGGTTTGCCAGCAGTGCAGCACACACACTAAGCAGCATTTTCCCAATCAACCCACCCCTCTTCATTCCAGAATGCTGAGTCCTAGGCCTCAGAGTCCTCAACATTGTGGTTTCCCTTTGAAATTAATAACTTCCTTATGATAACTGTTAAGGTATTCTTGTCCTGAGTCTAGTTTGAATTTTCCATCCTCCTCCTCACTCCGAGTAACTTTGTCAAAGTCCCAACCCGAGCAAGATTGCAGTGTGCTGCTGTTGAAGAGCAAGTAAAGAAACAGAATTGCAGTATGTTGTGTTTGTTAACTAATGTGACTGGTCTGGTATCTGAAGAACCCAAAAAAAGGAGTGGCAATTTTGATTAATTTTGAAAAGGCCAATCACCCTCAGGAAAATGATCACCCATCAGGCACCAAACATTGCAATACATCGAAACCAAATTTACTAATTAGTTAAACATCCTCCCTCACTGTCTGCCACCACGTAAGTCATCAATCATCACTCACAATCACTCAATACTATATTTTCACTCTTTGGTGCAATAGTTGTAATTATCTCTTCCAATCCAAGCATGGTAGGTACGCAATCATATCGCCTCTTTGATGCAACCAACATATTGGAATTTGGCATTGGCAGTCTTGTAAATCAATGATATTCTGGGGCAGCCCTGCTAGGTGATGCAAAAAAAGGATAGCCATGCGAGGGAGGTAGGCATTGTCTCCATTGTCCTGAAGGAATTGTGGAAGCTTCTTCACTGCACTCTGTTCCAACTCCAATCTAGCCATGCATGTGGCTAAAAAATGGTAAGGCAGCGTAAATCAGACACAAACATACTGTTCCACTCATGTTTATTTTTGTTTTTTGGGCAAAGAAAAAGTTAAACCACATACAATGAAAATGTTCTGTGGTCACATAGTAGTCAGGGAGCTAGAGTTTGTCCTCAAACTCAGGTGATTCATCCACAAGTTGGTAAGCTAACACTCTTGATTCTGATCAATCATTCTCCTCCTCCTCTTGTGCTTCTTCAGGAGTGGTGTAATTGTGGGGTACGAAATTTTGGATCATTTCGATCATGCTCAATCTCTCCACATTTTGAGGTGACAGAATGGTCCTTCTCACTGTGACAGCGGTGCCAGCTCCACTGAACACACACTCAGCTGACACCATGGCTGTAGGATAAGCCAACCTACTGAGCTCTGGACATTGGCACATCTTCCCATATCAATATCCACATTGGCCCCTTATGGGTCATCCAGATACTCCTGGAACATCCTCTAAATATTCATCGGTGCTGTCACTTGCTTGACCTCTTTTGCCGTTGCCTCTGTACTGGACTTAAGACCTGCCACTTGAAACCAAGGCAATGCAGAGGTTGTGGCTAGTCCTTCTGTTCTGGTTATTTCTGGTGTTCTTGCTGGTGTTGGCTGCTTTGAGACAAGACTCATCTCTGGAAGTTGAAGGAGGAACTTCGAAGTAGGACTCTAATTTTCAGCCCCTCTTCCAGGTCTCCGGCTTGCTTAATAATCCTCTTTTTGTATTTTGAAACATCCCCTTCAGGAAAACAAATGCAAGTGGGCAGATTTGTTTTGTACCATGGAGCAAGTAGTGAGGCACAGTTGTACTCTTTGGAAAACAAGATGTCATTTTGCAGTTTTGCGTTATGAGCTAAGCAAAGGATTAAGCTCTCAACCAAAGCATGAACTACTGGGTTTTCATTCACAGCTGTGGCTGCAAACCTTTTAGACAACTGCTTTAGCTGGTCCTGTTTCAGATGCAACAGTGGGAAAGCTTAGGCCATCTTAGGCCTTACTAACTTCCCATGTGAAAACCTCAAAAAAAGATAAGCATCTCTGTCGAGCATTAGTATCATTAAGTCTGCACTTGGGGCGAAAATTCGCTCCAAGTGCAGACATAAGGTACTACTTGTAAATGCCCTTTGTAAATTCCCAAAGTTGTAAACTTAGATGTTTTGTCTAGGTTTAGACCAACCATCTAAGTTACCTTTGTGTATCAGGCCCAATGTGCGTCTTGGGACAGTCACTGTAGTCTGTGGTGTCTCCATCTGACTCTGAGTCTTTTGTCATTTTGAGGTTGCTGATATGAGTGATGCTGGTGCACTGCTGAGGAAAGGGTTGCTTTTCACAAAGATGTCACCTTCTTTTTCTTCAGGACCTCCCACTGTGACTGGATCTGATGTTTCCTGGCTCTCCTTAACTTTACCACCACCACGTTCAGCAATTTTTTAAGGTGCTTCTCCCACTGGATTGGATTCCAGTACCATAGTGTGAACCCGGCTTATCTCAATGAACACCTGCATGGCAAATGGAGTAAATTGCAATGCTCTCGTCCTGCTTGCTAAGAGTAAAAAATGTCCCAAAGGAGTACTTTCTTTGTGGGCCAAAGACTGAAGAGCACTGGAGGTAAGTGAGTGTGTCATTAATTGCCTTTCTGCAGTGCATACGTCTACTGAGATAGGGGTTTGTGCAGGGCTCAGCCTGGGCTTTACAATTAAGGGGGCTGGCATTGGTACCAATATCACATCCCTCAGAGCAGGTTGAATAGGAGGAGTAATGTCAGACTCCTCTGTGCCAGCTTCCATAACAAAGACTGGCTCATCATCACCATCCTCCTCATCATCCCCTTTCATAAGTCTAATGTTTTCAGGAAGTTTTCTTTTCCCTTACCTCTACTGGCATTTCTCAGACTTTGCTGGGGGCCACCCCATGTTGATATCAAAAGATGGTGGAGTATCATTCTTTATTTGCTGGCTATCTGGGAGACTACTATTGCTGGCTGTGGCTGTTGTCTCTTTGCTACTTTGCTCTGTTTCCTGAAATGATAGGGTACTGCTTTGCCAAAGGGACAGCTCCAATCACTGTTCATTTGCATTGTCATGATTGCATGGGCTGCCTCACTGACATAGGTTTGGGCTTAGTTTGGGAGTGGTGCTGTTTATGCAGGAGTACTGATCCCAGGTTCTTCCCTGGAGGTCAGTACAGACGTCTCCCAAAAAAGGCTGTGGTTGTCACACCTCCTCTCTGGCCACTTTCTTGGCAGCACCTTTCTTTGGGGTCATCTTAAAGCTGCCACTTGGAAGTTGTACTAAGCTGCACAAGTGGAAGAGATTGGAGGACTGATGTCATACTTTTTTTTACAGGCCTTCTGTTTGGCAGTAAGGTGGGTGATGTCTCTTCTTCTCTTGCACACCTAAAAGCAAAAATTACGTGAAATGTGGCATTGTTGCAGTTTGAATTAGTACAGACAAAGGCAATGTAATTTTGTGTGGTTGGTTACTTAGGTAGTAATTAACAACAATTTATCCAACCATTTTAAAGGCAAAGCACACCACCATACCATTAAATGTAATTTCCTATTGGTGGACTTTTTGCATATACAGGGTCATCCCTTTTGCCTCCTGCCTCCTATTTTTTCCAACCTGTTGCTGTTGGCTTTTGAACTCTGAGCACTTTACCACTTCTAACCAGTGCATATGCTCTCTGTGTAAATTGTATGTAATTGGTTCATCCATGATTGGCATATTTGGTTTACTGGTAAGTCTCTAGTAAAGTGCACTAGAGGTGCCCAGGGCCTATAAATCAAATGCTACTAGTGGGCCTACAGCACTGGTTGTGCCACCCACATTAGTAGCTCTATAATCATGTCTCAGACCTGCCACTGCAGTGTCTGTGTGTAGTTTTTAACTGTAAATTCAACTTGGCAAATGTACCCACTTGCCAGGCCTAAACCTTCCATTTTCTTACATGTGAGACACCCCTAAGGTAGGGCCTAGGTAGCCCCAAAGGCAGTGTGCAGTGTATGGTTAAGGTAGGACATACAGGCCCTCATTATGACATTGGCGGTAAGTGCGCTTACCGCCATGCTTACTGCCGCCAACATACAGCGACCGCGGCGGTATACAGTTACGGGTATTATGAACCACACATTGAAATCCGCCACTATACAGACACACACACACAAGTCTGCCATCCCAAAGGTTAGTGATAAACTGGCGGTACCAAAACCCACACCATTACGCCAACAGAAACATGTGCACAGCATCATGACCAATGAATCACCACGGCGGTCATTCAACCGCAGTAAACCATTGGCGGTACAGACCTCCGTGCTCAAAATACACACACACATATAAAACAACACCACATTGGACAATTCAAACTACACACACCTGAGACACATAAACACATGACACCCACACCACTATAAAACATACATGCACACTACCCACAACCCTTTATGACCCAAAAATTTTGACAACTGAGAGACAAGCCAGGAGCACAACTGAATCTGAGCCACAAAACACCATAATCCGTACACCATCCGCGCACCTCACAGCACACACCCCAACACATCACCCCACACACCCTCACACACACCACTCACACTACACCCATGGCACCACAACGATACCCCAGATTCTCTGAGGAGGAGCTAAGGGTCATGGTGGAGAAAATCATCCGGGTAGAGCCAAAGTTATTCGGATCACAGGTGCAGCAGACGTCCATTTCTAGGAAAATGGAGCTATGGCTGAGAGTCGTGGGCAGGGTCAACGGCGTGGGACAGCACCCAAGAACAAGGGATGACCTCAGAAAGAGGTGGAACGACCTACGGGGGAAGGTACTTTCCGTGGTTGCAAGACACCAGATAACAGTACAGAAGACTGGTGGTGGACCCCCACCTCCTCCCCCACAGCTAACAACATGGGAGGAGCAGGTCTTGGCAATTATGCATCCTGAGGGCCTGGCAGGAGTAGCAGGAGGACTGGACTCTGGTAAGTCAAATCTCTATTACTATCACCCCCTCCACCTGCATACCATCACAAACCCCCACCTGTACCCTCACTCCCATCACTTCACCACCTCCCACATACTCCACCATCACAATCCACTCATCCCAATACCAAGCCCGGCATGAAACACCAATGCATGGACACCCATCACAACCCTGCATGGACACCCATCACCACAGCATGCACACTAGTGGCAATCACTTAGCCAACCAAATTATAGCTCACACAAGCCAAAGCTGCCTTGGTAATAACAACAGTAGAGGGAAACACACCCATGCACAAGATGTCACACGCAGTAACAATAACACTGCATTTACATACCCACAGGAACCCCACACAACGTCACCAGAGAGGAGGTGCCAGCAACATCCAGTCCACCCCCGGAAGAGGCCCACAGTGATGACAGCAGCTCTGCACACCTGGATCACGATGACCAACCTGGCCCATCGGGGACCTCCGGATAGTCGGTGACCCAGCCACAGTCCCAAACCACCACAGAGCCCCCCCCCCCCTCAGGAAACACCACCATAGCACCCACCCAGCGAGACCATCCTTCTGTCCCCAGGATACGTTAATCAGCAGTGTGTCCACCACTACAGGGACCCCAGGCAATCCCACAAACACAGGACAATCAGCGACCTGGGGTCAGTGGCAGTGGGCACACGGTTCAGGGGACAGAGGCACAGGACAACAGGGAAGCTGGGAGGACTGCTGTGCGACAGGGGGATGACAGGCCAAGGTAATCGACTCTTCACAAGGCACTCACCAACATCCTGGGAGCATACCACCATTCCCAGGAGACCAAGGGACAGATACTGGCCTAGCTGCAGGAGACCCAGCGGCTGTAGGAGGGACAGTACCTGGGGATCAGGGAGGACCTGAAGGACATCCACACCACCTTGGTCACCATTGCAGGGGTTCTGGCAGACATGGTCAACACCATGAGGGAGGCAGTGGCACACCAACGGGCCCCTGACACTAGCCACACCGAAGAACAGCCCTCCACCTCCCCCGACGCTAGTGGACAAGAGGCCTCACCACTGGAACAACAGGCCACCAGCACCCCCCCCCTGCAGAAGGAGACCCACCACGCAAAAGGTCCCTGTGATCCAGGCAGAAGCCAGAGAACATTGCCAAGACCCCCGCAAGGAAAAAGGACTCCCCTGATTGTCACCCTTGTGTCCCACTCTGTCACCCTGTCCACCTTGAACTGCCAATGCTCCACTTCCTATGCCCCCTTGGACAATGCGCCTGTGATACCGATAGACTGGACTCCATCCTGGACATTTCTCCACCATCAACCCAGCCCATTGCAATACCCCCTACACATATTATCCCAGAAATAAACACCCTTGGAACAAATACAAGTATGGAGTCTGTCAATTGATTGAAAAATGTATTATGTGAACAAGCTGCAACCATTACAATTCAAATGTACAGTTATATTTACATAGGTATGACCTGTAGTGAGCAGCAGTAAACACACCAGGAGCCAGAGTGGGACACAGATATCTGAAAAAAGAGATGCCAAAGGGTATAGTAAGTGGCCAGACAAATAGGAAAATTAGGCTGCCATGTACAATGTCCAACACAAAACTGCAATGGAAGGTGAAGTTACAGTGTCTTACCTATGTGTCACTTGGAGTACTGTTTGATTATTGTAGTTCTGTTGTCCACATCCTCTTCTTCTGCATCCTCTTTGTCACTGTCCACAGGCTTCACCGTTACCACACGACCATCCCCAGGCTCATCCTCCTGCAGAAAAGGCAACTGGCGTCTCAAGGCCAGGTTGTGCAACATGCAACACGTAACGATGATCTGGCACACCTTCTTGGGTGAGTTGTACAGGGATCCACCTGTCAGATGGAGGCACCTGAATCTGGCCTTCAGGAGGCCAAAGGTGCTCTCAATGGTCCTCGTTGTTTGCCCATGTGCCTCATTGTAACATTCTCTGCCCTTGCCCTGGCATTCCTCACTGGGGTCAGTAGCCATGAGAGTTTGTGGTAACCAGAGTCACCTGTAAATATTGAGGGATACCTGTTAGCCACACACTCACCCTTAGGGCCAACCTCACACCCATATACCTACATCAAGTGTGTGGGGACATGGGCCCACCTATTAGCCACACCCGGTGCGTCTGGAGTTGAGCCATCACATATTGGGATACTGCTATTCCTCAAGTTAAAGGCATCATATACAGAGCCAGGATACTTTGCATTGACATGGGAGATGTACTGGTCCACCAAATACCCCCTCTGCACATTCAGAGAGTGAAACCTCTTTCGATTTCTGAACACCTGTTAATTTCTCTGGGGGGGGGACAAAGGCAATATGTGTACCATCAATGGCACCAATGATTTTGGGGATATGTCCCAGTGCATAGAAGTCAGCCTTCACTGTGGCCAAGTCCTCCACCTGGGGGAATACAATGTAGCTGCACATGTGTTTCAGCAGGGCAGATAACACTCTGGTAAGCATGTTTGAGAACATAGGTTGTGTCATCCCTGATGCCATGGCCACTGTTGCTTGGAAGGAACCACTTGCCAAGAAATGGAGCACTGACAGGACCTGCGCTAGAGGGGGGATACCTGTGGGGTGGCGGATTGCTGAAATCAGGTGTGGCTCCAATTAGGCACCCAGCTCTTGGATTGCGGCCCTATCAGGTCTGTAGGTTAGGATAATGTGCCTGTCCTCCATTGTCGCCAGGTCCACCAGGGGTCTGTACACGGGGGATGTCTACATCTCCTATTCATCCTCAGTGGTTGAACTGTAGGTTGAAAAATGGTGAGCAGAAGGTCAATCTTCAAACATATACTCAGTTTAATATGCAATTTTTTTTTTACAGAAACAGTATGTGAACTTGTAAGTCGGTTGATGTGCCTATGTCTGATGTGATGCAGTTAGGTGCCATGGCCTGTGCCCCCATGAAATGGCGGCTGTCTGACCTGTGAGGAGGGATAAGTGGAAATGAGGTAATTCCGCTGGCATTGTGCACCGTTGTGTTTGGCAGTCGACGACCGCTGTGCAACACCGCATTGGTTATCATTGGGACCTACGGGGTCCAGGAGCCAATGGTGATGTACGCCGGTGGTGACGGTGGCCTCCGCCGTGGATGTGACCGCCATTTTCTATCTGTTCTCTCACTTGCTACCTGACCTTCAACAGGAGAGGACCTACACTGCAAGTGCTGCTGTGACCTGTGTCTGGAAGCGACCATGGCTCAAGAGTCTGTGGAAAGGGCCCCTGTCTTCACTTTGGAGGAGTTGGAGAGACTGGTGGATGGGGTCCTACCTCATTACCCTTTACTTTATGATCCTTCAGATCAACAGGTGTGTACACTGTGAGCATGATGCATGGGGCATGAATGTATGGAGTGCTGTGTGTGTAAGCCTTGTGTGGGAGGGGCTGAGAGGTCCTGGGCAGAGTGCTGCATGTATGGTGGTCAGTGTCTGTGTGTAAGGGGATGGGAGGGATATGGTGGGCCATGAGTATGACAGTCCGGATGGTATGACTTTTCTGCTGTGTTTTTCCTGCAGGTCAGCGCCTTTCAGAAAAAGGGGATTTGGTGTGCTATTGCCAAGGAGGTGCGGACCCTCGGTGTCTGTGACAGGCGGAGCACCAACTGCCACAAACGGTGGGAGGACCTGAGCCGCTGGGCAAGGAAGACGGCGGAGACCCAGCTGGGCCTGGCCTCCCAATGAGGAAGGGGTGCCCGTCATACCCGGATTCCCCGGATGTTCTGCATCCTGGCAGTGGCCTATCCTGAGTTGGATGGGCGCTTGAAGGCATCACAGCAGCCACACGGGGGTGAGTACAGATGCAGATTCTTAACTTTGTGCGTGTCAAGGTGTTACCTGGGTGGGGGATGTGGGCTGCAGGTGCTCCTAGGCCAGGGCGAACATGGCAGGGTAGGTTCCATGATGGGCAAGCTCAGATGCACTGCAACCACAATAGTGTTAGTGGGCATCTACTGCTGGGCAGGGTCCTGTGGGTTTCAGGTGTGCAGCTAATGGTGTTAGGCATTGTACCCCATGGGCTGGTGACTAGCATTGTAACTGGTAGTGCATGGCCTAGTGCATAGGGCTGTTCCCTGTGAGTTGTGTATGTCAACAGTAGCGTTGTTGCTGGCATTGACCAAGTGTATCCTCTGTCTCTCCCCCCTTTTTGTTTTGTCACCCTGTTCTTGTGTGCATTAGCATCAACTGTCGGGGAGCAGAAGCACCGGCGACGGAGGGAGCTGCATCCCACATGGGCCTGGAGGCCGAATCCACTGACGGTGAGGGCACCAGTGGGACGGAGCGCGAGGGGAGCACCACGGCGGAGACAGGAGGGGACAGTACCAACAGCGACTCATCCTCCGATGGAAGCTCCCTGGCGATGGCGGACACCTCTGTGGCCACCCCAACTACAGGTACAGCCTCCACCCCCAGTACCAGCACTGCCGTCCCAGAAGCCCCTCAGTCTGTTTCCCGTGCCTGCTTACCCAGGAGGGTGGGCATCTCCTTCGCCCCAGGCACCTCAGGCCCTGCCCCAGTCAGTCCTGCTGCCCTCAGTGAGGAGGCTATTGACCTCCTGAGATCCCTCTCTGTTGGGCAGACAACCATACTGAATGCCATCTAGGGTCTAGCAGGGCATTTGCAACAAACAAATGCATACCTAGAGGGCATTCACTCTGGGGTGGCGGCCCAACAGAGAGCATTCCAGGCTCTGGCCAACTCACTGATGGCAGCCATTGTCCCTGTCTCCAGCCTCCCCCCTCCAACTCAACCCCAGCCTATCCCAAGCACACCTTCAGACCTGCATTCATCCAAATCAACTCACATAAGTGGCTCAGGCAAACACAAGCACCGCACTTCATCCCATAGGCACTCACACAAGCATCCAGATGCAGACACACCAACATTCACTGCCTCCACTGTGTCCCCCTCCTCCTCCTCGTCCACCTCCCTCCCAGTAGTGTCTCCACTCACACCTGCATGCACTACATCCTCATCCACTACCTCCATCACCATCATGCCTATCACTACACGTCCCTCACTGGCAGTCGCCACCCCCACATCCATGCACTTGTCCCATGTGTCCACTCCCGCTGTGTCTGTGACCCGTCCTCCCAAAGTACACAAACGCAAACACAAAGACACTCAACAGCCATCCACCTACCAGCAGCATCCAGCCCATGCACCTGCACTCAAGCACAGCAGACTGACACATCCCACAACCACACCCTCTTCCTCCACTCCCAAACCTTCACCCTCTTCCCACCCCAGTCTCCCTAAGAAGCTTTCCTCGCCACTGTTGACCTATTCCCTACCCCTCCCCCCCATCCTTCACTTCAGGCCATGCTTGCCAGAGCCCAGCCCAGCACCTCAGCCACCCAGTCCACGGCCACTGTGGTTTCTGCAGTTACTGCAAGTGTGAGAAGCTCCAAGGAGGCCCCCGTCAGCACAGCCAGTGTACCACTTGCCAATGCCAAGAAGGGGCTGCCACCTAGCAAGGGCAAGAAGGGGACACCAGCCAGCAAGGGGAAAAAGGCACCACCAGCCAGCAAGGGGAAGGAGGCACCACCAGCCAGCAAGGGCAAGAAAAGAACACCAGCTGGCAGAAGCAAGGAGGCACCACCATCTGCCACGGGCAGGAAGGGGTACACAACACCAGCCATGGCACTTCAGCCGTCTAAGGCTGCAGGGGAAGGGCTGGAGCCTCCCCCCACCATTGACAGCACTGCCACCTGCACTGCAGACAGCACCGCCACCTGCACTGTGGCCAGCATCGCCACCTGCACCGCGGCCAGCAGCACCACTGCCAGCAGCAGCAACCCCAGCGGGCAGCCGTCCGAGGCTGCAAGGAAAGGGCTGGCACCTCCCCCCACCACTGACAGCACCACCACCTGCACCGCAGCAAGCACCGACACCTGCAATGTAGCCAGCAGCACCACTGCCAGCAGCAGCAGCCCCAGTGGGCAGCCGTCTGAGGCTGCAGGGGAAGGGCTGGAACCTCCCCCCACCACTGACAGCACCACCACCTGCACCGCAGACAGCACTGACACCTGCACCGTGGCCAGCACCGCCACCTGCACTGTGGCCAACAGCACAATTGCCAGCAGCAGCAGCCCCAGTGAGCAGCCGTCTGAGGTGCAGGTTAAGGGCTGAAACCTCCCACCACCACTGACAGCACCACCACCTGCACCACGGCCAGTGCCACCGCCTGCACCACGGCCAGCACTGCCACCTGCACCGCGGCCAGCACTGCCACCTGCACCGCGGCCAGCAACACCACTGCCAGCAGCAGCAGCCCCAGGGGGCAGCCATCCAAGGCTGAAGGGGAAGGGCTGGAGCCTCCCCCCACCACTGACAGCACCGTCACCTGCACCGCAGACAGCACCACCACCTCCAACGCAGCCAGCAGCACCACTGCCAGCAGCAGCCCCAGTGGACAGCCATCTAAGGCTGCAGGTGAAGGGCTGGAGCCTTCCACCACGACTGACAGCACCACCACCTACAGAGCAATTGCCATCCACTGAGCAGCCGTCACCACCGGCGGACAGTGTGTAGTAGTGACTACATGGGTTGCAGTGCATCCTGGCCCCTGCAACACCTGTCCGAGTGACACCCAGGTGAGAGACTGTGACCTTGCACCATCCAGGATGAAGCAAACTGGGCACAAAGCCCCCTCCAGAACCAGTGGAAGAAGGCATCCACTCACCCCCTCCTTGGCAGGATAAAGCATACTGGGCACAATGCCCCCTCCAGAACCAGTGGAAGAAGGCATCCACTCACCCCCTCCTTGGCAGGATGAAGCACACTGGGCACAAAGCCCCCTCCAGAACCAGTGGAAAAGCCATCTACTTGAGAGATTGTGGCCTTGCACTCCCCAGGACGAAGCAGTCGGCAAACCACCCACTTGAGAGACTGTGGCCTTGCACTCCCTAGGGCCAAGCAGTGGGAAAACCACACACTTGAGAGACTGTGGCTTTGCACTCCCCAGAACCAAGCAGTGGCGAAACCACCCACTTGAGCGACTGTGGCTTTGCACTCCCCAGGACCAAGCAGTGGGCAAACTACCCACTTGAGAGACTGTGGCCTTGCACTCCCCAGAACCAAGCAGTGGGCATGGAGCCCCCTCCAGGCCAGTGGCGTTGTACCATCTTCCAGCCGAGGTATCACCCATTCCTATCCCCCTGAGGTGCCTGTGTTTTTTCGACCTGATACCGCTGCAGTGTTCTGTCCGTATTGAGGCAGGAGTCAATTGTGGCCTTGGACTTAGTTTTATGGGCCTGTGTGCCACGGACATTTTGGAGTGGGCATTGTCCCTCCTTTTGTATATATTGTACATACTGTTTATTGATTTAAGGACGTATTTATCTAAAACTGTACCATTACACTCATTTGAATCCATTCCTTTTGTCCTTGTGTTATTCCTGAGGGTTACAGGGTGTATATGTAATATTGTTGCATCTGTTTGAGTGTATGGTGTTGGGGTGAGGGTAGGGGTGGGGGTGTTGCATGCTGCATGTGTGTGTCACTCTCTTTTCCCTCCCTCCATTGTGTGCTAGGTGTAGTACTCACCGTGGTCGTCTTCGCTGGCGTTTGTGTTCCTGGTGTATGAGGAGGTACACCAGCAATGGAAAAATGTGCAGCTCGGGCTCCATGGCATTGTGGTTCTTCCTTGAGTGTTGAGAGGTGAGTCGTTTCCCTTCAGTGTACTGTTTCCGCCGTGCTTTTGATGGCGTTGGTACTGCCCCGGAAAAGGTGGTGGATAGGCCTGCTGTGGGTGGTACATTTTCTTCCACCTGGCTGTTGGCGATTACCGCCGCGCTGTTTGTTGCTACCGCGGTGGCGGTCAGTGTGTTAAAGTGGCTGTCTGTGTTGGTGGTTTCCGCCGTGGTCATGATTCTATTTTGTTTACCGCCAGCCTGATGGCGGTATTACGGCTGCTTTATCACCGACCGCCAGGTGTAATGAGGGCCATAGTAATGTGTTTTATATGTCCTGACAGTGAAATATTGCTAAATTCATTTTTCACTGTTGCAAGGCCTGTCCCTCTGATAGGTTAACATCGGGGCTACCTTTAAATATGATTAAATTGTAGATTCCCTTTGGGAGCGGATGGACACATGTAGTTTGGGGTCTCTGAGCTCACAATTTGAAAATACATCTTTTAGTAAAGTTGATTTTAAGATTGTGTGGTTGAAAATGCCACTTTTAGAAAGTGAGCATTTTCTTGCCCATACCATTTCTGTGACTCCATTTTCTTACATGTAAGACACCCCTAAGGTAGGCCCTAGGTAGCCCCATGGGAAGGGTGCAGTATATGTATAAGGTAGGGCATATACTAATGTGTTTTATATGTTCTGACAGTGAAATACTGCCAAATTCGTTTTTTACTGTTGCAAGGCCTATCTCTCTCATAGGTTAAAATAGGGGCTGCCTTTAAAATGATTAAAGCGTAGATTCCCTTTGGGTGCAGATAGACATGTGGAGTTTGGGGTCTATGAACTCACAATTTAAAAATACATTTTTTTAGTGAAGTTGGTTTTAAGATGGTGTGTTTGAAAATGCCACTTTTAAAAAGTAGGAATTTTCCTGCTTAAGCCATTCTGTGACTCTGCCTGTTTGTGGATTCCCTGTCTGGGTCAGTTTGACAGTGGGGCTGGTTGCACCTCTCACTAGACAGTGACACAAAGGGAGCTGGGGTGTAGTCTGCATTTCCTGACGAGCCATCTGTGCTACGAGGGAGGGGAGGAGTGGTCATTCACACCTGAAAGGGCTGTGCCTGCCCTCACACAATGCAGTCTCTAACCCCCCTAGTGAGTGTATGGGGCCTGGCCTGGGCAAAGCAGGATTTCACATTCAAGAAAGACTTTGATCTGAAGTAGACCTACTTCAAAGGAAAAATTGGGTATAAGAAGGGCACCCAAAACCACAGATTGTAGATCACTTCTGAAAACCAAGAGGAACCTCTGCCTGGAGAAGAGCTGAAGAGCTGAGGAAGAAGAGCTGTCCCTGCCTGTGACTGTGCTTTGTGGAGCTATCCTGCAGTTGCTGCTTCTACCAGAGTAAGAGGGCAAAGACTGGACTTTGTGTGCCTTCCATCTTGTGAAGATCTCCAAGGGCTTGATTTAGAGCTTGCCGCCTGTTGTGTGAAGTCTCAGGGACAGCAAAGACTTCTCTCTGCCAACACCTGTAGTCTCTAGAGAGACTTCTTCTCTGCCCTGTGGTGCCCATCCAGTTCCTGAAGTCCTGAAAGGAGAAGCTGGCAGCCTAAGAGGAGGAAATCCCCACACAGAACGCTGTGCGGGAAAAGATTGACGCAACTCCAATCTACAGCTGAAGAAACAACGCGCCGCCAGCTTTGTGGCTGAAAATCGATGCTCGCCTGTAATGCGACTGAAGAATTGACGTGCGGAGCTGGAGAAATGACGCGTAGCATCGCTGACAGAGGCTTGGAGATCGCAACCCGCGCTGCATGGTTTTCGGATCACCATGCGGCTGGATTTCCGACGGGCCAGAGAGTGCTGACCGGATTGACACATCGCTCTCCTGCAGAGAGAAGAAACGACGTGCCCTGACCCGACGAAAGGAGAAACGACACAAAGGTCTCACTCGTGAGTGAAATCAACACATCAAAAGCCCTTTTTGATGCATACTCACCCGTGTGGGGTTATTTTTGATGCACCCAAGGTACATGTTCACGCTAGCAGTGTTAGTGTGTGTTTAATACTACATGAAGACTCTTTTTGCTTTTTAATTGATAACTTGACTTGTGTATTTTGGATTTTTGTCATTTTGGTCTTGTTTTCTTTAGATAAATATTCTCCATTTTTCTAAACCTGTGTTTTGTCATTTTGTATTGTGTGTTAGTATAAATACTTTACAACTAGCGCTCTGAAGTTAAGTCTACTGCTCGTGCCAAGCTACCAAGGGGGTAACCAGGGGTTAGCTGAGGTTGATGCTCTTTTACCCTGATTAGAGTGTGGGTCATTGCTTGGACAGGGGGTAACTTGACTGCCAACCAAAGACCCCATTTCTAACACCTATCAGGATAAGTCAACATACAGATATAGCTCTTTGCTTTATGGGCATCTACTCTAAGGAGACACCTCTGGCAGTCAGGGAGATGCAATGGTAAATGGAATATTCCTTAAAAAATTAAGGTTAGTGTGCACCTATGGCAGGCGAGGTGGTCCATGGGACAATAGAATAATAATTTAAAAAGTGAATGTTGCTGATGTGTCTGCCGAGCACCCAATCTATGGCAGGCAGGTTGTCCAGAAGGAACTGGATTTATACCTAAAAAAAAAAAATTATGCTGTTGTGCGGTTGTACACCTGTGGTGGAGAGATCGAGGCAAAATGCAAAATATTAGAAAAAAATAAAAATTAAATAAAATAAAACAATCACAATTAAACAATAAAAAATAAAAACATTAAAACAACAAATTAAATCAAATAAAAAATGTAAGTTAAAAAGAAACTTAAAAATGAAACAAAAAAAATAAAAATAATGAAATTGAAAAAAAAACTATAATGAATTGCTGATCTCTTTATGGGAGTATGAGGAACCTATTGTTGTAAGGTACGGTGGTATAGATGAAAAATTCAAAATAATGTATGCACTATAAAGCACTGTTCATCATAATCATATTCATAATATACATATACTAAAATGATCCTCAAGCATATTATTAAACTGATATCACATCCATGCAAGCCTATGGGAAAAGCATACTGTCTGGCTACACCAAATGGCCGCCAGCCATATGGTCAAATAAAAACAGCAAGCTAGGGGGCATGGAGAAAATAGAACACATGCAAGCCTATGGCAAAAGCACACTGGCCGGTGTCACAAAATGGCTGCTGACCACATGGTCAAACAACAACGGCGAGCATGGGGTAGAAAGAACACATGAAAGCCTACGGCCAAATCACAATGGCTGGATGAGCAAAATGGCCGCCAGCTACATGGGCAAACAACAATAGCAAGGAAGGAGGCATAAAGAATAAAGAACACAGTGAAGCCAATGGAAAAAGCAAACTGGTTGGATGCAAAAAAAAGGCCATCAGACACATGGTTAAACAACAACAACAAGCAAATAGGGATGGAGAACAAAGAACACATGGGGAGCATCTCTGACCCGGCGGTCCACAGAAGACCACCAGAGGTATTAGGAGCCACCTTTCCACCAGAGTTTTGTATGGCAGTAGCACCCCGCGAAAACCCTGGCGAAAAGGCTATCGATGATAGGAAATTTCTTCCCTGTTACTGGCAGATGTCTCCCCCAACCCCCAGCAGGCACAATTCCTCTCCTGTCCCCTCTGGGTACAGTGCCCCTCCCCTCCACTCTCCCCCCACTCCCTCTAGGTAAACCACCCCAACCCTCTTCCAGGCACAGCACCCCCTCCCTACAAAAATGCATATGTACACAGACACCCACATGCACCCCGCATACACTCATTCACCAACACTGACATACATGCATTCACTCACATGCATCCATACTCGTATTCACCACAACACCCATACTCGCACTCACCACAACACTAATACTCGCACTCACATAGCACTCATATTCGCACTCCCTCCAACATTCATACAAGCATACACACACATACACATTTACATTCATACATGCACTCACTTCTACATTCATACATGCATTCAGTTCTACATTCATACATGCATTCAACCACACATGCACACATACATGCAGTCATGCAGGCAACACTCACTCACACATGCACACACAACACCCCCCCATCCTCCTACCATCCTCCCCTGTTGGACGATTGTCTTACCTGGTCCGAGAAGGAGGTAATCCGGCAGGGAACAGGCACTTCCACCGTCGGCAGCACCCCGCAATCAGGACCCCGCCATGCTGTATTACTGCTCATAAGGTGGTGGACGGAGTCCTTTTGGCAGGGTGGTGGTGGTATTGCCCCAGCGCCTCCACCTGCCAGCACAACTACTACTGGATTTCCACCTAAAATGTGGCAAAACTCTAGCAGCAGTGGCAGTCTTCTGATAGCCGTGGCTTTGGCAGTCTTGCAAAAAGACCGCCAAAGTCATAATGAGGTCCAAAGTCCTTAAATCCAAAGTGTATATCCAGTAGAAAAAGAGCGTGGTCCTTCCACCTCACAATCCATGTGACCAGGAGATGGATGAAGAACTGTGAGGAACCTGCTGGACAGTAACAGGAAATTAGAGTCTCTGGGGCATTTCCTTCCTGGCTTTATGCACTGAAAACCAACTTAAACTATCCATTGGAGAATAAAATCCACTTAAAAGTGTTTTTCAAGTAGACTTAACTACTTCTCGAGTAGAGGAGGTGTACCCGCAGTTACGAGTGGCACATTAATGGTGCCATCATGGCCTGAAGCTGCACAAACGGGTATGAAATTTGGCAGATGCTCACTAGCAGCCTGAAAATATTGTGGCACTCACATATGAACGCCACAACAAATCTCGCACATGCTAACCTAAAGAAAGAATTCTGCTTTGTGCTGGATGATGGAATTTGGGAACTCTGCATTCCTCTGTACTACGTGGAGTGCCTGAATTCCAAAAACTGCGGAGTAGTAAAAAAAGTGGAGCAGATTTACCACCCAGTCCTAATTTCAATGCCATATGTAAGTGGTAAATCATGGGGCATATTACTAATATCATGTGCATTGCAGATATGGCTGCTATGTATTACTCATGTAAAGACATTCATAAATGACAAAGCTTTCTTTACGTTGCTTCTGGCAACCCTGCTTGATACACTAAAATGTTCACTGCTGGCCATTATGACAGCACTAGGAATGTTAGTAGCTCGGGATGATTTTGATTGAGCATAAGTAACCCATATTACCAAAATGGTTGGGAATCCCTGTGCTAGTGCTTAGTTGCTTTCCTGTATGACTACCAATAGTCCCTGTGTCTTTTCTTTACTAAGTTCTTGCACATGTTTTTTCCTTTGCAAGAATAGGAGAGAACCATGCTGCTGTGTATTTTCTTCTTTGAAATCCTTCTGATTTAATAGGGGTGAACTTGTTCATTGCAGAGTCTAATTGTCTGAACCACTTTTAGAGGACCCAGCCGTGGGAGTTGGGGCCTTTTATTCATGATGTCCCAGGGCCTGACCTACTATGGGTCCTGAGCTCCTGGGCCAAGTACCGCTTCAGCACATGACTCTCAGTATTAGCATGGGTCAATCAGTCCAAGGGTTCCAGAGTGGGGATGAGGAGAGGCAGATGAGGGGGGTGAATACAAGCTCACAGCTTAAAGTACATTGAGCAGCAGCAATAAATGACTTTCCAGTCAAATGCTTGCTTTTTGATGAAAAAAGTAGTATTATTTCTAACACAGAGTGAAATATAGCATACACAAGCACACACAGGGGCTTATTTACAAGCCCGGTCTGTGTCGATGCATCACTTTTTGTGATGCACCAGCAGTGCATAGTGCAGGCCCATATCTACAAGTCCACACAAAGCCACTTTGCGTGGCTTTTCATGGGCTTGTAGATTTGGTGTAAAGCAATGCAGAGCAAGTCAATGCGTTGCCTTATTCTGCATCAGAGAGATGTTTTGTGGGCATTGCAGGGCTTTTTCCCATGCAACACCCATGGGTATTGACACATTCCCAGATTTACAAGCCATTGTAAACCTGGCAATGTGTCAAAATCTTACGCCTCCCAACAGGGAGGCGCAACAAGAAGAAATATCTGTATTTCTCCTTGTTTTTTCCTCTTTCTATGTATTCTGCAGCACACACAGAAAGAGGAAAAAGCCTCCCTGGATTCTTCTTGTGCAAAAAAGGTGTCCTTTCCTACACAGAAACAATCCATTCTGTGATGCAGGCACCCTTGCACAATGGGGCAAGGGTGCCTGCGTTGGTGCTAGGCATCCCATTGTGAACCAGCACAAGGGGAGGAGACAGAAATGCACCCTGTTTTGGAGATACATCGTATTTCTCCCCTTTCACTCTGGCTCAGCAGGGTCACTTTCTGTGCTGCCTTGCACCACGGGGCATACAAATAAGCCCCTCAGTCTCCTGAGGTTGGTCTCTAGCATAGGCATGTCCCTTCCCTGTGTCCCGCTTCTCTCTCACTAGCCCTAGGCATTATTCCCCATTCACTAAAGGTGACATGCAGGTTAGGCTCACAAGTAGTCTAAGTCTCGGAAGTACCACTCCAACTCTTTTAAAAGTCAAAAGTACTCCAGCACTCAAAGAGTTATGTAGCAGAACACGCTCCCTGGGACCTACCAGCACTATAATAAGTCTTGCCCACTCCTGCAGGGGTTGCACACCCAGAGTCTCTGGGGGCACTTCACACAAAGGTGTTTTGGAGAGCTGCACCAACTGATGTTGGTAAGTAGCACTCCTGGCTCTGTAGAGACAGCGGCTGGGTGCCCACTGTGCTTCCTCTGCTGAGATGGTAAGTTCATTCAGACAGGTTGAGGTGGTCGAAATTCTCCAAATCCAATACTCAGTTAGGGCCTCAGGGCCCACAGTGATCACCACAGCATCCCATACCCCAACAGCAATGGTATGTGTCCTTTCTGGTGGACCCGCTGGCATATAGAGCCCCTGACTTTACTCTAAGCATGGACTATAACCAGAGTGGTATGACAGTAATCTTCAAGGCAGCCCCTTCTGGCACACAGGGTTGATGACTTCACTCCACTCATAGGCTAAAGCCCGATCGGCATGCATCAATCTTCACAATGGCCCCTCTGCCATATGGAGTCGCCAACTTCACTCCACATATGGGATATGGCCGGTTTGGCATGGCAGTGATGCCAGTCATGATTAACTTCACAGTAGACCACTCTGGCATGTGGGGTTGTGATGTTGAACCTGTACAAGGGTGGCAACCCAATTGGTGCATGTTAGAAATGGGGTTGTTGGTTGGCAGTCAAGTCACCCCCTGTCCAAGCAAGGACCTTCACTCTAGTCTGGACAAAGTAGAATCACCCTCAGTTAAACCCTGCTCACACCCTTGGTAGCTTGGTACAAGCAGGCACGCTTAACTTCAGAGTCTAGGTGTAAAGTGTTTGTACCAACACACACAGTAACTCAGTGAAAACACTACAAAATGACACAACACAGGTTTAGAAAAATAGGTAATATTTATCTAAACAAAACAAGACCAAAACGACAAAAATACACCATACCCAAGTCAAGTTATGAATTAAAAAGCAAGAAAGAGTTTTAAATCCTTGAGAAAATACTGTTAGCGTAGATAAGTACCTGGGTAGCGTCAAAATAACACGCACAGACGAGGGTGCATCGGAAAAGGCCATCGATGCGTCGATTTCTCACCCACAAGCGAGACCGTGCGTCACTTCTCCTCCCCTGGGCATGTTGCCGAGTGTTGTTTCTTCCCTCCCAGGAGAGCGATGCATCGGTTTTCCGCACCCAGTGATGTTGCATTGAAAACCTGGCCTCACGGTATCTGGAAAACCACGCAGTGTGGGTTGTGACAGTATCAGCCTCCGTCGGTGGGTGTTGCATTTCGTTTCTCCAGCTGCGTGCCTCGATCTTCCAGCCGCGATGCAGGTGGAGCGTCGATTTCAGCCGTGAAGCCGGCGGCGCGTCATTTCGCAGCCACGGCTCAGAAAGTGCGGCAACACTTTTCCCACATGGCGGTCTGTGCATGGATTTTCAGTCTTGGTCTGCCAGCTTCGTCTTCCAAGGCCCCAGGAACTGGATAGGGCACCACTTGGCAATGCAGGAGTCTCAGCAGAGAGTCCAGGTGCTGGCAGGAGAAGTCTTTGATGGCCTTGAGACTTCAACAACAGGAGGCAAGCTCAGCACAAGCCCTTGGAGATTTCTTCACAAGCATGAATGCACAACAAAGCCTAGTCTTTGACCCCTTTCACAGGCAGAAGCAGCAACTGCAGGATAGCTCCACAAAGCACAGTCACAGGCAGGGCAGCAATTCTCCTCAGCTCTTCTCCAGGCAGAGGTTACTCTTGATTTCCAGAAGTGATCTAATTTTCAAGGGTTTTGGTGCCCTTCTTATACCCAGTTCTCCCTTTTAAGTAGGCCTACTTCAAAGGAAAGTCTCTCTTGTTGGTGGAATCTTGCCTTGGCCAGGCCAGGCCCCAGACTCACACCAGGAGGTTGGAGACTGCATTGTGTGAGGGCAGGCACAGCCCTTTCAGGTGTAAGTGACCACTCCTCCCCTTCTTCCTAGCACAGATGGCTCATCAGGATATGCAGGCTACACCCCAGCTCCCTTTGTGTCACTGTCTAGAGAGAGGTGCAAAGAGCCCAACTGTCAAACCAACCCAGACAGAGAATCCACAAACAGGCAGAGTCACAGAATGGCTTAAGCAGGAAAATTCCCACTTTTTAAAAGTGGCATTTTCAAACACACCATCTTAAAACCAACTTCACTAAAAAAATGTATTTTTAAATTGTGAGTTCATAGACCCCAAACTCCACATGTCTATCTGCACCCAACGGGAATCTACGCTTTAATCATTTTTAAAGGCAGCCCCTATTTTAACCTATGAGAGAGCTAGGCCTTGCAACAGTGAAAAACGAATTTGGCAGTATTTCACTGTCAGAACATATAAAACACATTAGTATATGCCCTACCTTATACATATACTGCACCCTTCCCATGGGGCTACCTAGGGCCTACCTTAGGGGTATCTTACATGTAAGAAAATGGAAGGTTTAGGCCTGGCAAGTGGGTACATGTTCTAAAGAAAAGTTCATGAACCAACTCTTTCAGTGTGAGCATTTATTGATCTTCTCTACTGCTCCATCTTCATACAGCCTCTCTCCTCACAGCTCAACATTCTATACTTCGCTCCTACCCGCATTCTCTACCAGATGGAACAAACTACATCTTAGGGACTAGAGGGGGAATGGGGCAAGCTATTATCCACATCTAAATACTTAGACAGTAACTAATATTGATTTGACTGATTTACACACATCTAAATACTTAGACAGTAACTAATATTGATTTGGCTGATAACTGAACAAATCAAGATTATAACACATCTTCCACCCTAATAAAAACAAGGAGGATGTTAGGACAGTTCAAAGGGAGGTTACAAGAAAGGTTATAGCAATAAGGAAAAGGATAACATCCAGGAGAAGTGATGAATGCAAAGAGAAGAAATTCCCTGCAAGTGAAACAATGTACAGGAATACAGAGAGTAAAGGAAAATAAGCTTACATCAGAGTCCATAAGCCAGAACGTATGTCTACTACAATCCCATTCAGTGCTGTCCATGCCTATGCTTTGACAAAAAAAAATATGTGTTAACATCATAGTCCTTATGCCATACAGGAGTTTGGATTTGTCTACTACATGTCCTTTTAATGATGTCCATCTTCATATCATGACCTGACATCACGTCACGATCAGAGTTGACAGGGTTATCGAGTTTGATGATTCTATCCATACTCCGACACTGACCGTTTTCTAACACCACAATATTGTGCTTGACCTTGCTGATTCGTACACGTCCCATATAATTCGTACCCCTCATTGTTCCCTATTTCGGTCTTTTGACATACAACCAACCTCCCACTTTCCACAACCGTTCTTTTGTGCCATGTTTGAAGTCATAATACATTTTGTACTTGTTTTGGTGTATAGATATCTGGTTTATGGTGTCAGGAATGGTACGCACAATTTTATCCCCTCCACCTAACCATGTGGGAAAGAACTTTTTGCTCGGTTTCCTGCCCCTTAATGCAAAAAAATGGGGATATTTTAGTAACGGAGTTAGGGGTGGTGTGATACACTCATATCATATTCCTGATAGAATTCTCAACATTTAAATGATTGATGCTTGTTAGGTGGATACACTCCTTGATCATACGGTTGACTCTTTCAACCAAGCCATTTGCACGTGGGCATGATAAAGCAGTGGGAAGGTGGTTAATGTTGAGAATAGCAAGGAAGTCTTTCATCGCTGACGAGGTCGGTTGAACCCCATTATCTGTGATGATGGTGGCAGGTATGCCTTCCATTGAAAATACATCTTACAAAAAATTGATCAACGGATCCGTGGTGATTTGATTGACCATACTAGCATTGATCCAATGCAAATGGTAATCAATTGGCACAAAAGCATATGGTTTGGATACACCAGACAAATTGATTGGACCAATAATGTACAGAGCAAATTTTTCTCAAGGTTTACTCGGAATGGAGACAGGAAAAATGGGGGTCTTGCGAACCACCCTGGATTTATCACTGCTTGAACAGATCCTTCACTTCAGTTTCTACCATGGAATCCATACCAGGGAATCAATACTCTTCCCTGATAGGAGATTTGGTTAGGCTTCTGCCTAGGTGACCCTCGTGGGCAAGCATAACAATTTTATGCCTTAGATTAACGGGGGTATAATTTTGTCATTCCTAAACAGGAAGTCATTGTTTTCGTTAATCTCATATTTTATCTGCCAGCAGTCCTTGATGTCATCGTTGACATCCTTCCTCGAGTTAGGCCAACCATCTTTGGTAAAAAATGTTTAGCATAGACAAAGACTTATTTTGCTGATATGCAGACACCCATTCATCTCTGGTGATAGATGGTGTAGTGACTAACATAACAGGATACTCTGGGGTTTCAAAATCCTCTCTTACATCTAGAGGAACTCTGGACAAGAAGTCAGCAGCGGTGGTCTTGTTACCAGGGAGACAGACCACCTTGAAACAGAAGCTCTCCAAGCCAGGATCCATTTGGCAATCCTTGGAGTATTGTTGACAGACCCTTTTGTGGAGAAAATATATACCAAAGGTTTGTGATCAGTGCAAATATTGAACTGAGTGCCCCAAAGGAAGAACTTAAAATGTTTAACAGCCCAGAAGAAAGCTAGGGCCTCTCTCTCAATCACAGAGTAGTTGGATTCCACCTTGCTAAGGGCCCTAGAAGCAAAAGCTACAATTCTTTCCTTCCCTTCAATAAATTGGGATAATGTTGCCCCTAATCCCTCCTTGCTAGCATCTGTAGTAAGGATTGTTTTTCTCTTGGGATCAAAGGTACAGAGATAAGGTGCTGCCAAAATAGCCTGTTTCACTTTTTGGGAGTAGCTCCACCTGGTGATAGGCATTGGATAAATCAAGAACCGAGAAACATACAGCCTCCCTCATAGTACTTAACATTTCATGAATCCTGGGGAGAGGGTGTCTATCGACCCAGATATTCTTGTTCAAATCTCTAAGATCAATGCAAACTCTAATGTCATTGCTGCGATTTTTCTTTTTGCGATAACAATGGGAGCTGGCCATTCAGAACTATTGTATTGTATTGTAATCGTATTTATATAGCGCTTACTACCCCTGACGAGGCGTCAAAGTGCTTTTCGGTGAGTAGCACGCTTCTCTGGAACCCAACAAGATTTAGTGATGGATTAGTATCGGGAAATAATGAGTACAGTTTAAGTATTATTATGAGTTAATTTGAGCCGCGGATATGAGTGTATTATACTAAGGGATTCTGGCCTGTATGGTTCTTTAGCAAGAGCATCTTTGAGTAAAAACGGAATAGGCCTTGTCTTATGTACCACGGGTTTTGAGCTAGGTTTTAATTTTATTTTGTGCTGGAAATCTTTGAGCAAGCCCAGCTTCTCACTAAAGACCTCTAGGAATTCATGAAAACTTTGTGCTGCTGAAGTATGTTCATTGATGACCATAACTTGCTCGGGATTATTAGGATCCGACCTGATTCCAAGTTCTTTTTGGTGTTGCCAGCCTAATAAGTTGGATCCTTCTTGCACTACATATATTTTCCCAACAGTGGAATGATCCTTCAAAGATATAAGGGCCTTGAACATACCTTTGAGAGGAATAGGATCTTTGTTGTATCCTTTAGGGTTAATGTCTGGTGTATGCAATTTTATTGCTTGAGCACCATCCATTTTACGGAAGTTGGAAATATTGAATAGAGTGAAAGATGAGTCTGCAAAAGCTTTGAATGAATTATCATCAATGTATATTGTCCATTCTGGATACCGGGTGGGCACAACGTCTTCACCTTCGACTTGAAAAATAATTTTCTTGACTTCATGGAGGTTGTCCTCCATTTTTTTATTGTCATTAAGTTTGTCAACTTTAGAAAGATCCCTGCAGACTCTTGCAAAGCGACCTTTTCTACCGCACTTTCTGCAGGTGGCTGTCCTGGCTTGGCAATGGTTTGAATTTGCAAGATGGTTGTTGCTCCCCCAGCGATAACACCTCAGGGGTAGATTTGAATTGGGATGAAATCTGCCACCACTCCTAACTTTGAGTATGTTATCATCTGATTTAGTTTCTTTGATTTCCGAAATTTGCTCTGAAAGAGTTGGGGATTTGATTTCCTGTAAACACATTGCTGTGTATTCAATGGATTTAGCGATTTCAATTGCTTCTTTTAAATTAGGTTGTTTTTGCAACAGCTTCTCTTGTATTTTTAAATTGTTAGTTCAGCGTACTAATTGATCACGACTGAGGGAATCATTGAGGTCTCCAAAGTTACATAAGGTGCTTAAACCTCTTAATGCAGGTACGTAATTAGTTATAGTTTCAAGCTTTCCTTGAGAGCGACAGAAGAATTTGTGGAGTTCTACAACTACATTTATTCTATCACCAAATTGTTTTTCTAGTTTAATGCAAGTGATAGCATATTTGTCGCGTTCACCATCTGGTTCTGGTTCAGGTAAGGAATTATACATTTTCCTGCCATGAGTTCCTAAGTTATGCAGTAAAATGTGTTGATTCCTGACCGCACTAAACATGTCCCCACCTATTGCAATTAAATAGGATTCAAAACATTTCACCCAGTCTTTCCAAGGAATGTTAGGTTCCCCCATTTCATTAAGGAATGGAATGGGTTGAGACATACTAGCTGCAGCCATGATACAAGCAGGTGAAACTTATAGTAACTATACAATATGTTCTTACTAGGAGATAGATGGTTTAAAAAAAAATAGATAATGAATAAAACCCTTTTAACGGTAAACCAATGTTGTCTTGAGATACTCTGATCGGGGAGGACTAGACAGCAGTGAATGGGCAAGTAAATTTTTCAAAAACGTTTGTTAAACCAGATAAGTTCTTGTGAATGAGAGAAATAAATTACCTCCCCCCACTATTAGTCATACGGGATTAATCTTATAGCATAATTAAACACATGGTAGAGATGTTTTAAATACAAAATAAATATATCTACGTGAAAAGAAGTTAAGTAGACATGTATATAAACTGTCAGAAAAATTTAATTACTTGCTAGAGATGTTTAAGTACATTGTGAACATGTACAAGAACAGAGAAAAAGACACAAATGTATTCCTAACAAGAGTAGAAATGCAAAAAACTGATCAGCAGGAAATACCGCTCAAGTTCTGACAGGTGGCAAAAATTAGCTGTGCCGTTCAGCGAAAGTTCGACGAAGAACTGCGAAAGGTTTCTTGACACCACTTTTACGGAATAGGCACGTTGACTAGAGCAAAGATGTGCCTAAGATTAACAAGAAAATGGTGTGCACGTCACCGCAAACAGGTTCCTGACAGGCGGGAAGTATTGGTTGAGCATGTGAGCAAAATTGAAGCACTCACCAGAAGGTGTGCGCGTCACCGATGAACCACGCTGAAGAGGCAGTAGTGGATCGCTGCTGGTGTGGCAATTGTGAGTGTGTCACCGGCAGAAAGATTCACTGGTCGCTCCCTCTGCCGTGGCAATTGTACACGCGTACCGGCAGAAAGATTCCCGAGTCTGTTAGTGACATATGCCCTTCCTAAGAGGTGTGAGTGTCACTGGTGAACCGCTGACAGTCAGCAAGAAACCCCGAGCAGTCTTCAAGCGTTTCCCACACCGAAGGAACACCAGTGGGGAATCGTTGCTGCGGCAAAAAAAACTGTATAAGGAGGCGCTTCACGCAGCAGCAGGTTTCTGACAGGCGGCGCAAATCAGCTGTACCTGTCAGCGAAACTGACTTGTTCCCAGTGCAAGTCCAGTGAATCGCCTAGACAGACTATAAAGCACAGTGCGAAGATGTAGACTTGAGCACTCCGCCTCCGAAATTATATCGTGTACAAGCACTGAAGTACACAGATATTATTATGTAGAAATTAAAGTTTGTTGCAGAAGCATCAAATGGAGCGGAGATAGTTGATAGGTCACAGCAAAGGTAAATTATTGTACCTTCAGGAAGAAGATGGAGTACTTGAAAGGGGTAGAGAAGAAAGTGCCCCCTTTGCACTACAACTCGTTGCCAGTGTTACAAAGAAAAGTTCACAAACCAACTCTTTCAGTGTGAGCATTTATTGATCTTCTCTACTGCTCCATCTTCATACAGCGTCTCTCCTCACAGCTCAACATTCTTTCCTGAGCTCCTGCTCCGCATTCTCTACCAGATGGAACAAACTACATCTTAGGGACTAGAGGGGGAATGGGGCAAACTATTATACACATCTAAATACTTAGACAGTAACTAATATTGATTTGACTGATTTATGCACATCTAAATACTTAGACAGTAACTAATATTGATTTGGCTGATAACTGAACAAATTAAGATTATAACGGTACACTTGCCAAGTCGAATTGGCAGTTAAAATCTGCACACACAGACCCTGCAGTGGCAGGTCTGAGCCATGTTTACAGGGCTAATAATGTGGGTGGCACAACCAGTGCTGCAGGCCCACTGGTAGCATTTGATTTACAAACCCTGGGCACCTCTAGTTTACTGCACTAGGGACTTACCAGTAAATCAAATATGCCAGTCATGGAAATCCAATTACACATACTTTTTACATAGGATCACTTGTACTTTCACACTGTATAGCAGTGGTAAAGTGTTCAGAGTAACAAAAAGAGCAAAAAGAGTCCAGCACACATCAACAACCTCGGAAACAGAGGCAAAAGGTTAGGGGAGACCACATAAAGGATGCCACGTCTATCACGTGTGTCCCCCTGCTGAAAGTGGGGAGCAACTACCCAATCTCATGGGAGTTCTCATCACTAAGGCGGAAGAATCTGGACAGACCATCAGCATTGGTGTGTTCTGTGACAGGGCGGTGTTCCACCATAGAGTCCATACCCTGTAGGGAAAAGGACCACCTCAACAATTTTGGATTCTCACCCCTCATCTGCATTAACCATCTGAGGGGCCTGTGGCCGGTCTGAACCCGGAAGTGAGTCCCAAACAAGTAGGGTCTCAGCTTCTTCACCGTCCAGACCACAGTAAAAGCTTCACACTCTATGGCACTCCACCTACGTTCCCTGGGAAGTAACCTCCTGCTAACGCAGGCTACAGGTTGATCTAGGCCCTCTTCATTAAGCTGTGAGAGTACTGCTCCAATACCATGCTCTGAAGTGTCTGTTTGCACAACAAACTTCTTGGAATAGTCAGGTGCCTTCAGCACAGGTGCTGTGCACATGGCAGCGTTCAGAGCATGAAAAGCCATCTGGTAAGACTCAGTCCAGATCACCTTTCTGGGCTGCTTTTTGGAGGTCAGCTCAGTCAAGGGAGCAACAATTGTGCCATACCCCTTGACAAACCTCCTATAGTATCCTGTGGGACCTAAAAAGGTTCTCCTTTCAGTCTGGGTCTTGAGAGGCTCCCAAGACAGAATGGTATCAATCTTTAGCTGTAGGGGTGCCACCTGGCCACTCCCCACCTGGTGCCCCAAGTACACCATAGAACCCTGCCCTATTTGGCACTTGCTTGCCTTAATAGTGAGGCCTGCCTTTTGCAGGGCCGCCAACACTTTGCAGAGGTGTTGCAAATGTTCCTCCCATGTGGAACTGAAGACAGCAATGTCATCCAGGTAGGCGGCACTGAACTCATCCAGCCCAACCAACACCTGGTTGACCAACATCTGAAAGGTGACAAGGGCATTTTTCATTCCAAATGGCATCACCTTAAAAAACTGAAAGTGCCCATCTGGGGTAGAAAATGCAGACCTCTCCTTGGCCCCCTCAGTCAAGGCAATCTGCTGGTACCCAGACTTTAAATCAAATGTGCTGAGGTATTTGGCAGCTCCCAACCGATCTATGAGCTCATCAGCTCGTGGGATAGGGTGAGCGTCAGTTTTAATGACTGTATTGACACCCCGGTAGTCCATGCAGAACTGGAGTTCAAGCCATCTTCTCATGCCTTGCTACACAGATTCACTCACCAGGATCCCTCACTGGACTTTGTTCCACCCAGCACTCTCCCCTCCCTCACAGGGCACACTAGGGGGTGATTCTAACCCTGGCGGTCGGTGTTAAAGCGGCGGCCAACCCGCCAACAGGCTGGCGGTAAAAAAAATGGGATTCTGAGCCTGGCGGGAACCGCCAACACAGACAGCCACCTTAACACTCCGACCGCCACAGCGGTACAAACAAACAGCGCGGCGGTCACCGCCAACAGACAGGCGGGAGACAATGTACCGCCCACACTATTCCAACTCACCAATAGGCCACCTTTTCCGGGGCGGGAGCACCGCCGATAAAAACACGGCGGAAACAGACTACGGACGGGAAAACGCTCACCACTACGCACTCCAGGAGGAAGGAGGAAAGCATGGAACCCGAATTAAACATCCTACCTGCTCTCATCTACCTTCTCATCTACCACGAGTACGAAGTCCGGCGCAGACGACAACGGTGAGTACTGCACCTACGACACACGGGAGGGGGAGGACGAAAGGTCACGGGCACACACATATGCGACCCCCCCAACTATGTACTCACCAATGCAGAGCACCAAGTCACAGTGACACCACCCAAACACCCCTGAAAAATGCCAGGACGTAATCATATTTGGAATAAATATTTATGTACCAAAAAGCTCCAGAAAATTAGAGTACAACCATGAAAGATATCCACAACAAAACTAATGACATACACATCAGTGTATAACTGAAGTAACAAGTCCTGCACATCCTACGAATTCAGCATGTCCGTGGGCCAAAGTCTTGAGAAACAAGGGCAAAGCCCACACAGGAGACCTGAGTCCTTTGGAGAGAACACTGCAGGGGCATCAGATGTAAAAACTACAGGCACCTCAGGGGGAAGGGAAGGGGGGGGCACCACAGCCACATGAGTCCACGACGCCAGATCCACGAGGAGCCACCATGCCCACTGGACCATCCTGGGGAGTGCAAAGCCACAGTCTCTCAATGTCTCTACAGTGGGTGGGCTGCCCACTGGACCATCCTGGGGAGTGCAAAGCCACAGTCCATCAGGTGGATGACAGTCTCCACTGGTCAAGGAGGAGGCATGGTGGGCACAGTGAACCATAAACGGTGCTTGAGACGGCGGTGCCCAGCGGAGCGGTGCTTGAGAGGGAGGGCCCAGCGGAGCGGTGCTTGAGAGGAAGGGCCCAGCGGAGCGGTGCTTGAGAGGAAGGGCCCAGCGGAGCGGTGCTTGAGACGGCGGGGCCCAGCAGAGCGGTGCTTGAGACGGCGGGGCCCAGCGGAGCGGTGCTTGAGACGGCGGGGCCCAGCGGAGCGGTGCTTGAGAGGAAGGGCCCAGCGGAGCGGTGCCTCCGAGGAAGGGCCCAGCGGAGCGGTGCTTGAGAGGAAGGGCCCAGCGGAGCGGTGCTTGAGAGGAAGGGCCCAGTGGAGCGGTGCTTGAGAGGAAGGGCCCAGCGGAGCGGTGCTTGAGACGGCGGGGCCCAGCGGAGCGGTGCTTGAGACGTCGGGGCCCAGCGGAGCGGTGCTTGAGACGGCGGGGCCCAGCGGAGCGGTGCTTGAGAGGAAGGGCCCAGCGGAGCGGTGCCTCAGAGGAAGGGCCCAGCGGAGCGGTGCTTGAGAGGAAGGGCCCAGCGGAGCGGTGCTTGAGAGGAAGGGCCCAGCGGAGCGGTGCTTGAGAGGAAGGGCCCAGTGGAGCGGTGCTTGAGAGGAAGGGCCCAGCGGAGCGGTGCTTGAGACGGCGGGGCCCTGTTCAGCGGTCCTCTTCTGCACCGCGGGCCCTGTTCAGCGGTGCCTATCTCCACGGCGGGGCCCTGTTCAGCGGTGCTCTTCTGCACCGCGGGCCCTGTTCAGCGGTGCTCTTCTCCACGGCGGGGCCCTGTTCAGCGGTGCTCTTCTGCACCGCGGGCCCTGTTCAGCGGTGCCTATCTCCACGGCGGGGCCCTGTTCAGCGGTGCTCTTCTGCACCGCGGGCCCTGTTCAGCGGTGCTCTTCTCCACGGCGGGGCCCTGTTCAGCGGTGCCTATCTCCACGGCGGGGCCCTGTTCAGCGGTGCTCTTCTGCACCGCGGGCCCTGTTCAGCGGTGCTCTTCTCCACGGCGGGGCCCTGTTCAGCGGTGCCTATCTCCACGGCGGGGCCCTGTTCAGCGGTGCTCTTCTGCACCGCGGGCCCTGTTCAGCGGTGCTCTTCTCCACGGCGGGGCCCTGTTCAGCGGTGCTCTTCTGCACCGCGGGCCCTGTTCAGCGGTGCTCTTCTGCACCGCGGGCCCTGTTCAGCGGTGCTCTTCTCCACGGCGGGGCCCTGCTCAGCGGTGCTCATCCAGCAGGTCAAGGGAGCCAGACCTGGCCTCGACTCCCTGCTCAGTCGCCCTCGGACCGTGACGTTTCTGGACCCTTCGGGGACGGACTCCTGGCCTCCTTAGTGTCCTCCTTCCCAGCTGGGATGTGGCATGTGGGGTCCACCTTCTCCGCGCTCCTGCTGCCCTTCCGCTCCTTTGATGGGGCTCTCGGGCCCTTGCCTCCCCTAGATGGTGTCGGGGGTGAAGTGGCCGCACATTGCTCCTTGGGGGCAGCCCTGTCGGTCCTCGCACGGCGGTCCTTGGTTTTGCGGGTCCTCTTGCCGGGGTGGGGGGCTGGACGTGTCCTTGCTGCTGATCGATGTGTCACTGCTGGCAAAGGGTGGGCTCCAGAACCCAGGCACAACAGTGACACCCGAAGCTGGGCTGGTGGTGGCTGCGGTGCTCTTGGGACTCTTTGAAGATGGATGGGGGAGGTCATCGGGGGGAAAGAGGTTAAGGTTAGCCAGGAAAAGTTTTTTAGGGCCAAGGTAAAGGGTAGGAGAAGTGGAGATGGAAGTGGAGGTAGAGGAGGTGGTTGTAGGAGAGTCAGGTGTGCTGTCATTGGGTGAAGGTGCTGCAGGCTGTCGTGAGGTGGATGGCTGTTGGGTGGGTGGCTGCCTGCGTTTGTGTGTCTTGGAAGAGGGGGTGACAGACACAGTGGGAGAGGACACAGGGGACGTGTACATGGCAGTGGGGGTGGTGACTGCACGAGTGTGGACTGTACTGGAGGGTGAGGTGGTGATGGAAGCACTGGCTGATGTTGGGGTGCATGCAGGTGTGAGTGTAGACGTCACAGGGAGGGAGGAGGGAGACGAGGAGGAGGGGGACACAGGGGTGGCAGTGGCTGTTGGCATGTCTGCATCTGGGTGTTGCTCGGGTGAGTGTTTGCGGGATCTGTGGTGCTTGTGTTTGGATGAGCTGCTCTTGGGTGTTGAGGTGTGTGCAGGCTGGTCTGATGGTGTGGATGGGATAGGCTGAGGAACAGGAGACAGAGACAGGCTGGAGGCAGTCAGAAGAGGGAGGCTGGAAACAGGGACAATGGCTGCCGTCAGTGCTGAGGCCAGAGCAGTGAACGCTCGTTGATGGGCAGCCTGACCCGAATGAATGCCCTCCAGGTACGCATTGCTCTGTTGCACCTCCCTTTGCACACCCTGGATGGCATTCAAAAGGGTCGTCTGCCCAACAATGAGCGTCCTTACCAGGTCAATGAGCTCCGCACTGAGGGCAGCAGGGGCAACAGGGGCAGGGGCTGAGGTGCCTGGGGCGAAGGAGACGCGCGCCTTCCTGGGCGAACCGGCACGGAGCGAAGACTGAGGGGCTGCTGGGAGGGCGGGGCTGGTGCGCTGGGTGGCGGCTGTACCTGTAGAGGCGGGGGGCACGGATGTTGCCGCCACCCCTAGGGAGCTCCCATCCGAGGACGTGTCGCTTTCGCTGCTCTCACCAGCGGTCCCCGTCGTGGTGCTTCCCTCGCCCTCCGGATCACTGGTGCCCTCGGTGTCTGTTCCTGGGCCCACCGGGGCCTTGTGTCCTGCAGCTCCCTCGTGCTCCGATGCCATATCTCCTCCGCCTGATGATGCTAATGCACACATGCACAAGAAGATGAAGAGAAAGGGTGGGGGGAGAAAAAAGAAGACCAGGTTGAGTGCATGCAATGTCAACACCGTTGGCGGAGAGGACAGACACAGGTGCCTAATGCACTAAGCCGCGCATTCGGGGTACACTACTCAGTACTACTGACTAAGACAACAGGCCAAGAGACGTCAAACGCGCACATGGGACCTTCAATGGCTGTACTTGTCACCCTACAGAGGTGGGGGCCGGGGGCACAGGGCCATGCCTAAGGGAGAGGACTACACTACAGAAAGCGCCCTGGCCTAATGTCACCCACAGCCCTCCTCCCCCACCCAGACGCCTCCACTGCGCAGAAAGATAGGAGAATGTGCTGATACTCACCCCCTTGTGTCTGCTGTGATGTCTTAAAGCGCCCATCCAATTCAGGGTAGGCCACCGCCAGGATCCGGGACATCAGGGGGGTCATGGTGCGACTGGCACCCCTCCTAGGTTGGGAGGCCATCCCCACCAGTGTTTCTGCGGTCTTCCTTGTTCCGCGGCAGATGTCCTCCCACCTCTTGCGGCAGTGGGTGCCCCGTCTGTTGTGGACCCCCAAGGTCCGGACTTCCTTGGCGATGGCACGCCAGATCTCGATCTTCTGATGGGCGCTGACCTATTAGACATGTACAGGGTGGAAAGGAGGAAATCATCAATGACCTGCATGTTAGATGTAATTGGCCCCCACCCACCCACTTTGCCATATGGCACATGCTCTCATCTGTCGGGCGTTGCACTCCTCATTCGCCCCCCACCCCACCAACTTACATCCACCCCAATCCACACAGGCATAGCCCATTCCATTAGCACCCGGTGTACTCACTTGTTGGTCTGGAGGACCGTAGAGTAGTGCATACTGGGGGAGGACCCCATCCACGAGCTTCTCCAACTCTTCAGACGTGAAGGCAGGGGCCCTTTCCCCAGGCGCAGCAGCCATTGTATCTTCCAGACCGAGGTCACAGCAGCACTTGCAGTATAGGTCCTCTCCTGTGGATGATCAGGTCTCGAGTGATTAAGCAGATAGAAAATGGCGGTCACGCCCGCGGCGGTGCGTACCGCGGCGGTGCGTACCGCGACCGCCGGCGCACTTCGTCATTGGCTCCTGAAACCCATAGGCTTCAATGTTAACCAATGCGGCTTTGCGCCGCGGTCTTCGACCGCCTACCGCCACGGTGTGCCCCGCCAGCGCATTGACCTCACATCCCATTGTCCCACTTCACAGGTCAGGCAGCCGCCATTTCAAGGGCCCACATGGCTTAATTTTGACTGCGACACACAGGCCTAGGCCTTGCATTGCCACACATACACGCCTTTCAACCCATTGCCATTCTTTAACTGTGCAAGCTGTCTGTACATACCTGTGGTTTGCCTGACTCTGTGCTCCATGTTGTCCTTCCTAGGCACCGTCCGCTGGGACTTGCGATGAGAAGGAGGAATCCTCGCGTGTACCGACCGCTGGTGGACCTGTCGACAATGGAAGAACGCCATATAATACTTCGATACAGACTTGACCGTGCCACTATCCATGAACTGTGTGCCCAGCTGGAGCCAGCCCTGATGTCCCCCATCCGCCAACCCACAGGGATTCCCCCTCTGGTGCAGGTTTTGTCAGTCCTCCATTTTTTGGCCAGTGGGTCATTCCAGACCACAGTGGCCATGTCATCTGGAATGTCTCAGCCTATGTTTTCTAAGATTTTGAGCAGAGTGTTGTCTGCCCTGATGAAACTCATGCGGAGTTACATCATTTTCCCCGAGGAGGGTGACTTGCCTACAGTGAAGGGTGATTTCTATGCCCTTGGACATATCCCCAACATCATTGGTGCCATTGATGGGACCCATGTGGCTTTGGTACCCCCAAAAGACGATGAGCAGTAGTACCGAAACAGAAAAAATTATCATTCGATGAATGTCCAGGTGGTCTGTTTGGCTGACCAGTACATCTCCCATGAAAATGCCAAGTTCCCAGGGTCAGTGCATGACGCGTATGTGATGCGAAATAGCAGCATCCCATATGTGATGGAGCAGCTACAGAGACAACGTGTGTGGCTAATAGGTGACTCTGGTTACCCCAACCTGCCGTGGCTACTGACCCCAGTAAGGAATCCGCGGACAAGGGCAGAGGAACGCTACAATGAGGCCCATGGGCGTACTAGGAGGGTGATTGAGCGAACCTTTGGCCTCCTGAAGGCCAGGTTTAGGTGCCTGCATATGACAGGTGGATCAGCTAATGTACTCACCAAAGAAGGTGTGCCATATCATCGTGGCGTGCTGTATGCTTCACAACCTGGCTTTGCGACGCCAGGTGCCTTTCCTGCAGGAGGATGGTCCAGATGGTGGTGTTGTAGAAGCAGTGGAGCCTGTGGAGAGTGAAGAGGAGGAAGACTCAGAGGATGACACAGACAATAGGGACAGAGTGATACAACAGTATTTCCAGTAACACCCAGGTAAGAATCACCCACGCCATTTCACAATTGCTTATAGCCTCCTGCATCTATACTTTCTGTAGTTCCCCACAGATGTTTGTCATTGATTTTTGCCTTTCCCTTCCCTTCTCAGTGCTGTCTGACTCAGTACCTGACTTCTGCTTGGTTCGCCCATGAAATACAGCGTATTGACATTGGTATGTTGTCATGACTAATTGACAGAACAGAAATCGAACAGTAATATGTAATACATTTGTCAATAATACAGCATGACTCAAAACAGATTTGTGTGCAAAATGTGATTTATTTACAGTGCTAGATATCGGTACATGTGATTCTTAGGGTGATGGGGGGGGTGGAGGAATATCCATGGCAGAGTCCAGTTCTCAGTCTCACAGGTGCATTGTCCTTTTGCCTGTGGAAGGATGGAGCATAGGCAGTTCATGGTTGGACAGGGTGGCAATGTGGGACAGTGGGAAGACTTGAGGGGGTATGTCCTGCAGGCGGGGGTCTTGACATCCTACTCTGTCTTTTTCTTTGGTCTCAGGCTCCTCTTACGGGGTGGTTGTTCTTCAGCAGGAGGTGGGGTTCTGGGGGGCTGTCGAGGTGTTGGGACCTCCTGTCCACTAGCGCCGGCGGAGGTGGTAGGCTGTTCCTGGTCCGGGCTAGTGACAGGGGCCCTGTGTGGTGCACCATGGTCCCGCAACGCGTCCTCTATCCTGTGGAGGGCCAGGACGATGGTCCCCATTGCGGTCCCGATGATTCTCAGCTCCTCCCTGAAACCCATGTAGCGTTCCTCCTGCTGTGCCTGGATCTCAGTGAACCTGGCCAGTACCGTCGCCATCGTTTCTTGGGAGTGGTGGTATGCCCCCATGATGGTGGTGAGGGCCTCTTGGAGAGTGGGTTCCCTGGGCCTCTCCTCCCCCCCCTGTCGCACAGCAGCCCTCCGAGCTGCCCGGTTTCCCCCGGCCTCTGTCCCCTGGACGGTGTGCCCGCCACCACTGCCCCCAGGTCCCTGTTGTTGTTGGGGTGTTGGGTTAGCCTGGGTGCCCTGTAGTGGCAGACACACCGCTGATTGAGCTGTCCTAGAGACAGAGGCATGGGCCCGCTGGGTGGGAGCTGTGCTGGTGTCGGCAGAGGGGGTCGGGTCTGGTGTGGCCTGTGGCTGCCTGAGGGGAACCGACTGCCCAGAGGTCCCCGATGGTCCGGGCTGGTCATCAGGTTCACTGTCGACAGAGCTGCTATCCTCAGTGTGGGCCTGTTCCGGTGGTGGGATGGAAACTTCTGGACCCTCCTGGCTGGTGTGTTGTCGTTCGGGTCCTGCATGGGGTAAGAGAGTTTGGTTATTATTTCTGTGTGTGCAATAGCATGCGTGTTGTGGGTGCCCTTGTCCCCCAGTGCAGGCATTCCCTGGAGGGAGGTGTTGTGAGGGTATTTAGTGGGGGGGAGGGGTTAGTGCAGTGGTCATGCTTAGGTGATGGGTGCCCATGATTTGTGTTGGCATGCAGGAGTTGGTGTTGGGATGGGTGGGTTGTGCTGGTGAGACATTGTCAGGGAGGATGTGTGCTGGGGGGTTGGGGGTGAGGGTGGGGGTGTGGGTTGGCATGCTGGTGGGGTGGGGGGGATATAGTAGTTGAGATTGGACTTACCAGAGTCCATTCCTCCGGCTACTCCTGCGAGGCCCTGAGGATGCAGGATGGTCAAGACCTCTTGCTCCCACGATGTAAATTCGGGAGGGGTGGGTGGGGGTCCGCCGCCAGTCTTCTGGACCGCGATGTTGTGCCTGGAGACCATCGATCGGACCTTCCCCCGTAGGTCGTTCCATCTTTTGCGGATGTCCTCCCTATTCCTGGGATGCTGTCCCACCGCGTTGACCCTGTCCACGATCCGCTGCCATAGCTCCGCCTTCCTGGCTATACTGGTGTGCTGCACCTGCGAGCCGAAGAGCTGGGGTTCCACTCTTAGGATTTCCTCCACCATGACCCGGAGTTCTTGGTCCGAAAAGCGTGGGTGCCTTTGGGGTGCCATGGGGTGGTGTGGGTGAGGTGTGGGGTGGTGTATGTGATGAGGAGTGTGTTGGTGAGTGGTGCTTTGTGCTACTATGTGGTGTGTGTGATCGTGTAGTGTGCCTCAGTGTGTCTTGCTATGGATTGTCTGCTATGTCTCTCTCTCCTTCTCTCAGTAATTAGGGTCGCAGGGGTTTGTGGGTGATGTGGGTGTGTGTTTTATAGTTGGTTGATTGTGTGGGAGTGGTGTGTGTATGTGTATCAGGTGTGTGTATTTCAAATTGTCCAATGTGGCTGTGTTTTGGTGATGTGTGTGTATTCTGACCGCGGCGGTGTGTACCGCCAATGAAATACCGCGTTTGAATGACCGCCGTGTGGATTCGTGGGTCGTAATGGCATGGGCGTATTTCTGTTGGCGTGACGGTGGAGGTTTGGTCATCTCCAGTTTATCGCTGCCCGCCGATGTGGCGGGCTGCAGTGGAGGACGGATTTTTGGAGGTTTGGCCGTTGTGGGTCAGAATAACCGTGGCGGTTGACCGCGGCCGCGGCGGTGTTATGGCGGTCTTATGACCGGTGGTAAGGGCATTTTACCGCCGAGGTCAGAATCACCCCCACTAGTCTTTGCAAGCAGGTATGTACCAGTGCTACAGGGCCAGCTGATCATGGATTTCACAGGCAGAAGTCTTGCAGAACCTCTCCTCCTCACACAGCCTGACTCACTGCTTGACAGTTGACAAATTTGGGGGCCTGAACCTCCCCATCCTGTAGTCTGTCTCCAGACACCAAATGTGATGTAGGGTCTGAGTCTTAGAAGTTTGTATTTGGGGGCAGTTTACTATTGAAGAGCCTACTCCTCTCCCCTGCTCTTCCTCAAGAAAGCATTCTGTCACAGCACGAGTGCCTCCAAATCTGCTAGCACCACAACATAGACCATGGGAGTGATTAGAGGTTCACACGTCGATATCAGCCACAGTGATATGTGTTTTAAAGCTTACCCCAAAGCTCCAACTCTACTCTTTATGATTCTGTATCAACCCCATCTCCTTTGTGAGTTGTGCACAGGCCCCTTTCCAGTGACCTCTCTCTGAATCAAAGATCACCCTTTGAAGTGTGGGAAGGGTAGTACCCTTTGTACTACCAATAGACACTATCACCAGAGTAGCAGGGCATAAAAATCACCATGGCTACTGCTGCTTAAAAAAGGAGTGTAAGCCCCTTGAAAGAAAGTGAAGGAAAACATATGATATGTCAGCAAAAAACGAATATAAGAACACAATTAGACACTTCCATCCGGAAATTAAAGCCACAGTCATCATATTATGCATCTAAAATATATCAGCCCTCCAACTCTCCCAATACAATCTTCTCAATATTTAAAGAAATCATTCAAGTGCCCTATCACGCTGATCTCACTGAAGCCTCCAAGGAGCATAGCAATAATTTGGCCTGCTTCTTTCAAAAGAAAATTCTAGACATCTAGTAAGCTTTTAAAGATATGACCACCCAAAATGATGTCCTTGCAGGCCAGGCTCAGGTTCTAAACTCCAGAGATCCTCTATTAAATTTTCCGCCCATTATGGAGGAATCAGCAACTAACTTGTTACACATTATAAAATCAGGATTTCCACTGGACCATGCCCCGTCTCACATTTTGGCATTAGGTTTAGACATGATTGCCCCTGCTCTGACTAAGGCCCTTAACGACCCTTGCTACATCTGGCCCTTGGTGCTTTGTCCTGAAAAAGATTTCTGTTCTGAGGTTGTAAGACAGAAGTCCATACTCTTGGCTCTAATAGATTTTGGACAGGAAATAATGAACATTGGAGGCTATTCAGAAGAAGCGCTAAAATAAATAGGGGGTCATTACAACATTGGTGGTAAAAGCCGCTTACTGTCGTGCAGAAGACTGCCAATACACCGCCGCGGAATTCCGCCACAGCTATTATGACACACATCTCGGAATCTGCCGAAATTCAGACACCCACACAACACCGCCACACCAAAGGTCAGTGATAAACTGGCAAAAGCAAAACCTCCACCGTCACGCCAACAGAAACACGCCCATGCTATTACGACCCATGAATCCACGCGGCAGTCCTTCAACCGTGGTATTCCATTGGCGGTACTCACCGCCGCGCTCAAAATACACACACATCTCCAAAACACCACCACATTGGACAATTAAAAATACACACACCTGATACACATAAAAACACCACTCCCACACACCCAACACAATATAAAACACAGCTATTTGGATCACAGGTGCAGCACACCCCTATAGCTAGGAAGATGGAGCTATGGCGAAGAATCGTGGACAGGGTCAACGCAGTGGGACAGCACCCAAGAAATCGGGAGAACATCAGGAAGAGGTGGAACGACCTACGGGGGAAGGTGCGTTCCGTGGTCTTCAGGCACAACATCGCAGTTCAGCGGACTGGCGGCGGACCCCCACCTCCTCCCCCACAACTAACAACATGGGAGGAGCAAGTCTTGACCATTATGCATCCTGAGGGCCTCGGAGGAGTTGGTGGAGGAATGGACACTGGTAAGTCAAATCTTAACTATCATATCCCCCACCCTACCTGCATGCTATCACACCCCCCCACCCTCACCCCCTCCCCTATCACCCCAACTCCTCACATATGTCCTAACATCACAAACCACCCATCCCAACACAAAGCCCTGCATGCAACAACAAAGCATGGGCACCCATCACTAAAGCATGCTCACTGCACATACCCATACAACCCCCTAAACCATCATCACACAAGGTCCCACACAGGAATGCAAGCACTGGGGTACACGGTCACCCACCCATTGCACACCATGAAACACACAGATGCAATAATCATGCCTTTCCACCCCTGCAGGACCACTGCCCAACGTCACCAGACAGGAGGGTCCAAACATCTCCACCGCACCCACAGAAGAGGCCCACAGTGATGACAGCAGCTCTGTCCACCTGGATCTAGATGACCAGCCCGGACCATCATGGGCCTCGGGACAGTCGGTTCCCCTCGCACAGGCACAGCCCAACACTGACCTTCCACCCTCCGGAAACACCAGTACAGCACCCACCCAGCGGGCCCATACCTCCGTCCCCAGGACACGTCAATCAGCTGTGTGTCCAACACTACAGGGAACCCAGGATAACCCAACAACAACAGGGACCTGCAGCCAGTGGTAGTGGGCACACGGTCCAGGGGACGGAGGACCAGGAACACAGGGGAACTGGGAGGGCTGCTGTGCGACAGGGGGCAGACTGGCCAAGGGAACCCACTCTCCACGAGGCCCTCTCCTCCTTCATGGGAGCATACCACCACTCCCAGGAGACAATGGCTACGGTCCTGGCCAAGTTTCAGGAGACCCAGCGCATGCAGGAGGAACAGTATTTGGGGTTCAGGGAGGAACTCAGAACCATCAGCTCCGCCCTGGGCACCATCGTAGCGGTGCTGAAGGACATACAGACCACCATGAAGGACACCGTGGCACTCCAAGGGGCCCCTGACACTAGCATGGACGATGAACTGCCCAACACCTCCGCCGGCACTAGTGGACAGGACGCCCCACAACAGGACCACCACACCAGCACCCCACCTCCTTCAGACGGAGAACCACCCCGCAAGCGGTCACTGAGATCCAGGAATAGGACAGAGCACGATGGCAAGACCCCCGCCAAAAAATGAGACCACCCTGATTGCCATCCCACTGTCCCACTTTGTCACCCTGTCCATACTTAAACTGCCCCAGCTCCACTTCCTATGCCCATATGGGCAGTGCACCTGTGAGACTAATAGACTGGACTCTGCCATGGACATTCCTACACCATCACCCATCACCATTTTACCACCCCCTCCAATAATTAGCACTTCAATAAACACCCTTGAACCACAAAACAATCTGGAGTCAGTCTGTGATTTTGAAAAAGTGTATTAGCTATGACAATGACAAAATCCGTTCTCAATAGTAATGTCAACATACCTATGTCACACATCACAAGTCCATGAAGGATGCAAGCAGATGACACACGTTGGTAACCACACCTGTGAAACCGTAATGGAAATGTACAACTCAGTTACCAAATACTGCATGAAATTGACAGACAGGATAAAGGTAGAAAGTAAATGTATTAGTAAAGAAAGTGTTCTCACCTGTGTGCCACTGGAAATATTGCTGTATGACAGAGTCCCTGTTGTCAATGTCTTCTTCCTCTGCTTCCTCCTCATCACTGTCCACAGGCTCCACATCTCCCACAACACCGTCATCTGGACCATCCTCCAGCAGAAAAGGCACCTGGCGTCGCAAAGCAAGATTGTGAAGCATGGAGTAGGCGATGATGATCTGGCACACCTTCCTTGGTGGGTAGAATAGGGAACCACCTTTCATATGGAGGCACCTGAACCTGGCCTTCAGGAGGCCGAAGGTGCATTCGATCACCCTCTTAGTCCGCCCATGGGCCTCATTGTAGCGTTCCACTGCCCTGGTCCTGGGATTCCTCACTGGGGTCAATAGCCATGACAGGTTGGGGTAACCAGAGTCCCCTAATAGGCACACTCGGTGCCTCTGGAGTTGACCCATCACATAAGGGATGCTGCTATTCCGCAGGATGTAGCTGTCATGCACTGAGCCAGGGATCATAGCATTTACCTGCGAGATGTACTGGTCTGCCAAACATACCATCTGTACATTCATGGAATGATAACTCTTCCGGTTCCTGTACACCTGTTCACTTCTGTGGGGGGGACCAGAGCTACATGGGTCCCATCAATAGCACCTATGATGTTAGAGATATGTCCCAGGGCATAGAAGTCACCTTTAACTGTAGCCAAATCCTCCACCTGAGGTAAAATGATGTAGCTCCGCATGTGTTTCAGCAGGGCAGACAACACTCTGGACAACACGTTGGAAAACATAGGCTGGGACATCCCTGATGCCATGGCCACTGTTGTTTGAAATGACCCACTTGCTAGGAAATGGAGCACTGATAGCACCTGCACTTGAGGGGGATTCCTGTGGGATGGCGGATTGCTGACATCAGGTCTGGCTCCAACTGGGTACACAGTTCCTGGATTGTGGCACGGTCAAACCTGTAGGTGATGATTAAATGTCGCTCCTCCATTGTCAACAGGTCCACCAGAGGTCGGTACACCGGAGGATTCCGCCATCTCCTCACATGTCCCAGCTGACGGTGCCTAGGAAGGACAAAAGTGACCACAGAGATAAGCAAATCAGAGGTATGTACCCACAGCTACACTGAACACGAAACATAATCCAAAAAGTTGTGTGTAAGAGTGTTGAGTCCAGGCCTAGGTATGTGTGACGCAGTTGAAAATGAAGCCATGTGGGCCCCTGAAATGGCGGCTGCCTGACCTCTAAACTGGGACAATTGGATGTGAGGTAACTGCGCTGGCGTTGTACAACCGTCGCGGTAGGCAATTGAAGACCGCGGCGCAATGCTGCATTGGTTAACATTGGACCCTATGGGTCCCAGGAGCCAATGACGAAATGCGCCAGCGGTGATGATACGCACCGCCGCGGACATCACCGCTCCGGACGTGACCACAATTTTCTATCTGTTCAATCACTCGATACCTGATCTTCGACAGGAGAGGACCTACACTGCAAGTGCTGCTGTGACCTCGGTCTGGAAGAGACAATGGCACGTGCGTCTGGGGAAAGGGCCCCTGCCTTCACCGCACAGGAGTTGGAGAAGCTCGTGGACGGGGTCCTCCCCCAGTACATGCTACTCTACGGTCCTCCAGACCAACAGGTGAGTATATAGGGTGCAAGTTGTATCGACTATGCCTGGGTGGAGAGGGCTGGATGTAAGAAGGAAGGGGGCAGAGTTCTGCGAGCATGAAGGAGTGTGAATGCATGTGCCACATGGCAAGGGCAGGGATGGGGGCCACTCACTTCGACTGTGCAGTTGCCAATTACTTCTCTTCTCCCCCTGTACATGTCATGTGGGTCAGTGCCCACCAGAAGAAGGATATTTGGCGTGCCATCGCTAAGGACGTCCAGATCCTGGGGATCTACTGGAGACGGAGCACCCACTGCCGTAAAAGATGGGAGGACATTCGCCGCTGGAGCAAGAAGATGGCGGAGGCTCAGCTGGGGATGGCCTCCCAACGTGGGAGGGGTGCCCGTCGCACTATGACCCCCCTGATGTTCCGTATCCTGGCGGTGGCCTACCCTGAGTTGGATGGGCGCATAAGGGCATCACAGCAGACACAAGGGGGTGAGTACACTCGCATTCTGCTGACTTTGCACGCAGTGGAGGGGTCTGGGTGGGGGAGGAAGGCTGTGGGTTTCCCTAGGCCAGGGCGAGTTCCGTAGGCTAGGCCCCTCCGTAATGCAGGCCATGTGCCACCCCACCCCACCTCTGTAGAGTGCCAAGTACAGGTATTCATGCCCCTGTGTCATCTATGTGTGCAGATGTCCACCATAGCCATGTAGGCCTTATCCCAGTAACTGCATCTGTAGAGCCCAAGAGCACGGCGTAGTACAGGGGGCTGCTGTGTCTGTATTGTCCGCCAACAGTAGCAGTAAGCCATGCACTCAACCTGTCTTTCTTCTGTTTCCCCACCCCTTTTTGTGGTCTTCCTGTTCTTTTGTGCATCAGCATCATCAGGCGGAGATACAGTGGCACCGGAGCACGAGGGGGCTGCGTCCCACATGGCCATGGAGGGCCACACCACGGACTCAGAATACACCAGTGGGACGGAGGGCGAGGGGAGCTTCACGGCGGTCACCGGATCAGCAACTAGCGACACGGACTCGTCCTCCGATGGGAGCTCCCTTGTGGTGGTGGCACCATCTGTGCCCACCACTTCTACAGGTACAGACGCCACCCCCCCTACCAGCACCGCCCTCCCAGCAGCCCCTCAGCCTTCGCCCCGTGCCCGCTCACCCAGGAGGGTGGGCATCACCTTCGCCCCAGGCACCTCAGCCCCTGCCCCAGTCACCCCTGCTGCCCTCAGTGAGGAGGCCATTAACCTCCTCAGGTCCCTCACTGTTGGGCAGTCTACCATTGTGAATGCCATCCAGGGTGTAGAAAGGGAGTTGCAACACACTAATGCATTCCTGGAGGGCATTCATTCTGGTCAGGCTGCCTATCATCGAACCCTGCAATCTCTGGCCTCAGCACTGATGGCAGCCATTGTCCCTGTGTTTAGCCTCCCCCCTCCAACTTCCTGCACGCAGACCCAATCCCCTGTACCTCAGCCTATCCCAAGCACACCATCAGACCAGCCTGCACACACGTCAACACACAAGGGCAGCTCAGGCAAACATAGGCACCACACATCCCACAGACACTCACACAAGCATCACCAACATACAAACACAGCAACATCCACTGCCTCCACTGTGTCCTCCTCGTCGTCGTCTCCCTCCTCCCCCCAGTCTCGTCTACACTCTCCCCTGCATGCACTACCACTACAGCCACTAGGACTCGCAACACAACACCAAGCACCACACCCCGCTCACATGCACTCACCACCCCCACTACCTTTGTGTCCTCTCCCAGTGTCTGTGACGCCCCCTCCCAAAGTACACAAACGCGGGCACACACACACCCAACATCCATCCACCTCACGACAGCCTCCTGAACATGCACGTGCACCCAAATCATCAAGATTACACCTCCTACAACCACCTCCTCTTCCTCCACTCCCAGACCCCCTCCAGCTACCCGTCCCAGTGTTCGTCAGAAACTTTTCCAGAGCAACGTTGACCTCTTTCCCACCACCCCTCCCCTCCAATTCATAGGTCCCGTAGTAGCACCTCAGCCAAAAAATCTCCGGTACCAGTGGTGCCTGTTAGAGGTATGTGGAGTGCACCGGGCACCAGGGCAGACAGTGTGACACGGAACCAAAGCACAGCCAGTCCCCCCCTGTGAAGCACCAGAAGTTGGACAGTGCCCGACGGGAGAGGGTGAAGACTCCTGCCGGCAAAGCCGCTCACAAGGGTCTCGGGGGGAGTGTCGAGCCAGCTGTGACTCCTCCCAAGGTGGGGAAGGGGCAGAAGAATGCGCCAAAGTCTGGAAAGAGCAGCACGGCGGAAAAGGCCGCCATCATCCCCGCTGCCCAGGAGGCCACCGCCAGCTCCATCGTCACTGGTCAGGAGACCACCGCCAGAGTCAGTGCCCAGGAGGGCAGCACAATCGTCACTGGTCAGGAGATCACTGGTCAGGAGACCACCGCCAGAGTCAGTGCCCAGGAGGGCAGCACAATCGTCTCTGGTCAGGAGACCACCGCCAGAGTCAGTGCCCAGGAGGGCCCCGGCAGCCACAGCCCCGCTGGGCAATGATGGACCGCCATGGCACACACCGCTGCACAGGTCAGAGACAGCAAAGTCAAGCACCGCTAAACAGGGCAAAGACCGCCATGGCAAGCACCGCTGAACAGGGCAAAGACCGCCATGGCAAGCACCGCTGAACAGGGCAAGCACCGCCAACACAAGCATCGCTAGCCCATGTGCGGCAGGGGCAGTGACGGAACTGGGACCGTCACGGGGAGAGTGATGCACTCTGGGCACCAGTCCCCCTCCAGAACCAGTGGAGACTGTTATCCACTTGAGAGACTCTGGCTTTGCACTCCCCAGGATGGTACAGTGGGCAAACCACCCACTGTAGAGACTTGAGAGACTGTGGCTTTGCACTCCCCAGGATGGTACAGTGGGCAAACCACCCACTGCAAAGACTTGTGAGACTGTGGCTTTGCACTCCCCAGGATGGTACAGTGGGCAAACCACCCACTGCAAAGACTTGTGAGACTATGGCTTTGCACTCCCCAGGATGGTACAGTGGGAAACCCACCCACTGCAAAGACTTGTGAGACTGTGGCTTTGCACTCCCCAGGATGGTATAGTGGGCAACCCACCCACTGTAGAGACTTGAGAGACTATGGTTTTGCACTCCCAAGGATGGTACGGTGGGAAAACCACCCACTGTAGAGACTTGAGAGAATGTGGCTTTGCACACCCCAGGATGGTACGGTGGGCAAACCACCCACTGTAGAGACTGAGAGACTGTGGCTTTGCACTCCCCAGGATGGTACGGTGGGCAACCCACCCACTGTAGAGACTTGAGAGACTGTGGCTTTGCACTCCCCAGGATGGTACGGTGGGCAACCCACCCACTGTAGAGACTTGAGAGACTGTGGCTTTGCACTCCCCAGGATGGTACGGTGGGCAAACCACCCACTGTAGAGAATTGAGAGACTGTGGCTTTGCACTCCCCAGGATGGTACAGTGGGCAACCCACCCACTGTAGAGACTTGAGAGACTGTGGCTTTGCACTCCCTACGATGGTACAGTGGGCATACCACCCACTGCAAAGACTTGTGAGACTGTGGCTTTGCAATTCCCAGGATACATCAATGGGCATGGAGCCCTGTCGTGGATCTGGCCTAGTTCTGTCATCCAGCTGAGGTGCCCCCTTTCCCTTCCCCCTGCGGTGCCTGTTGTATATCTATCTAATGCTCCTACAGTGTTCTCTCCGTTTCTGGACAGGTATCTGATGTGGGCCTTGCCCATGCATTTTGGGCTCAGTGGTCCACGGACATTGAATGGTGCATACCTGCACTACTAATCGTGATGTACATTTTTGGAATGTATATATATTTCTGTATATATTTTGTTACTGTATTTTGATACATTACAATGGTTGTACTCATTTCCTTTTGTGTTTGCATTCTTCCGGGGAGGTTGGGGGTTGTTACTGTGATGTTTGGAAATGCATTGGTGTGTGTGTTGTAGTGGGTGAGGGTCGGGGTGGGGGTGGGGGTGTTGCGTGTGTGTGTCCTTAACTTTTCCCTCCCCCTCCTCTATGTCGTAGGTGCAGTACTCACCGCTGTCTTCGGCGTCGGCGTTGCTGATGTTCGTAGAGGAGCAGGAACACAATCGCAGGGAGTATTTGGAGTTCCGGCTCCATGGTGCCCTCCTTCTTCGTGGAGTGTGTTAAGGTGAGCATTTTCCCATTGAAATGGCTGTTTCCGCCGTGTTTTTATCCACGGTGAATCCGCCCCGGAAAAGGTGGCGGATTGGCCTGTTGTAATACTGTGGGTGGTACTTTGTCTTCCGCCTGTCTGTTGGCAGTGACCGCCGCGCTGCTTGTCTGTACCGCCGTGGCGGTCGGAGTGTTAAAGTGGCTGTCTTTGTTGGCGGTCTCCGCCTTGGTCATAATTCCCTTTTTTTTCCCGCCGGCCTGTTTGCGGTATTACCGCCGCTTCAACACCGTCCGCCAGGGTTGTAATGACCACCATAATAATTTAACAAGAGGCATTAGCATGTGCTTGTGCTCTCCAGCACTTTGGTGACTACATTTGGGGTAAACCGTTTATTCTACAAAGTGACCATAAACCTCTTGTAACAATTCTTAATACTAGAAGGACTGTAAATACATCAGCAGGAATTGCCTGGGTATATGATTTTATTTTCTCGTAAGGGGAATGTAGTGGCTGATTTTTTATCAAAGAAGCCAGTACTGTCGGTAAAATGTATGGATAATGAATGGCAGGATAGTCTAGTGGCATTAATACATGATTCTGCGCATCTGTCTCTGAAGACAAATGATTGGTTTAATGCATATGAGAAGGATAAGAAACTGTAAGAAATCAAGTATTACCATAGATAGCCAAATAAAGAGATCTTAGACAATGTGCTAAGGCTATTTTGGGAGGTTTGGAATAAAAAAAAAACAGTCATGTGAGATGACAAATTGATACCACCTGAAATACTTAGTTGGCCATTATGAGTCTCAATCACAAGGTCCATTTTGGAATCGTGAGAACAAAAGAAGGTATTAAAATTATGTATAGGTGTCTTGGAATTGACATTAACGTTGAGAGATTAGTGCAAGAATGCATGAGTTGCCACATCACAGACAAAAGATTGAAGACGTTGAACCAGCCCATGTGGAAGTGAAATGCTCTTATTAGGATACCTGTTTCTTAGTCACAAATATGATCCCTAGGCTACATGGAAATATATAGCACAATAATATATCTTTAACATTTACATATCCTAAGGGTTATGTTGCTAAGTGCCAGATATCTCTCACAATGATTGACTAGTCATGTGATCGGACTGAACACAACTCTTGTCAAATTTGTAGCATTTTATTTTACAAATGGAAATGCTGTTTATCTCCTCCAGTATTCCCTGTGCAGTAACATATCCCTAACTTCCAATTGTGTTCTTCTGGGTCTCCCAAGGGCTATATGGAAACCTTACATAGCCACTAGTTTTCAATATCTACACATCATAGGCTTTCTATCACTGAATATGTGACTGCCCTCGCCCCGATTGGCTGGTTGGGACAATATGCTGATTATGACGTTTGTTATTTTTTCAACATGTTTCCCCAAACCATGATAGTTTCCTTCAGTCTTCCCCATACAGGGAAATACCACTACCAAATCTGTGTGCCCTTAGGTCTTCTAGGTTTGGGGTTTTCATGGGTTTTTCATTGATTTGAACAGGTATCCAATTACCAAACACCTGGAAATATTATTGTAAGGAAATGCCTCCTTGGCATGGTTACCCCCTGACTTTTTGCCTTTGCTGATGCCAAGTTATGATTTGAAAGGGTGCTGAGGTCTGCTAACCAGGCCCCAGCACCAGTGTTCTTTCCCTAACCTGTACCTTTGTTTCCACAATTGGCCCACCCTGGCATCCAGGTAAGTCCCTTGTAACTGGTAACTCTGGTACCAAGGGCCCTGATGCCAGGGAACGTCTCTAAGGGCTGCAGCATGTCTTATGCCACCCTGGGGACCCCTCACTCAGCACATACACACTGCTTGCCAGCTTGTGTGTGCTAGTGGGGATAAAACGACTAAGTCGACATGGCACTCCCCTCAGGGTGCCATGCCAACCTCACACTGCCTATAGGTATAGATAAGTCACCCCTCTAGCAGGCCTTACAGCCCTAAGGCAGGGTGCACTATACCATAGGTGAGGGCATAAGTGCACAAGCACTATGCCCCTACAGTGCCTAAGCAAAACCTTAGACATTGTAAGTGCAGGGTAGCCATAAGAGTATATGGTCTGGGATTCTGTCATGCACAAACTCCACAGCACCATAATGGCTACACTGAAAACTGTGAAGTTTGGTATCAAACTTCTCAGCACAATAAATGCACACTGATGCCAGTGTACATTTTATTGTAACATACACCCCAGAGGGCACCTTAAAGGTACCCCCTGAAACCTTAACTGACTATCTGTGTAGGCTGACTAGTTTTAGCAGCCTGCCACACACCAGACATGTTGCTGGCCACATGGGGAGAGTGCCTTTGTCACTCTATGGCTAGTAACAAAGCCTGTACTGGGTGGAGGTGCCTCTCACCTCCCCCTGCAGGAACTGTAACACCTGGCGGTGAGCCTCAAAGGCTCACCCCCTTTGTTACAGCACCCCAGGGCACACCAGCTAGTGGAGTTGCCCACCCCCGAGTTGCCCGCCCCCTCTGGCCACGGCCCCACTTTTGGCGCAAGGCCGGAGGAGATAATGAGAAAAACAAGGAGGAGTCACTGGCCAGTCAGGACAGCCCCTAAGGTGTCCTGAGCTGATGTGACTCTAACTTTTAGAAATCCTCCATCTTGCAGATGGAGGATTTCCCCAATAGGGATAGAGATGTGCCCCCCTCCCCTCAGGGAGGAGGCACAAAGAGGGTGTAGTCACCCTCAGGGCTAGTTGCCATTGGCTACTAACCCCCCAGACCTAAACACACCCCTAAATCGAGTATTTAGGGGCTCCCGGAACGCAGCAAGATAGATTCCTGCAACCTAAGACGAAGAAGGACTGCTGAGCTGAAAACCTGCAGAGAAGACGGAGACACCAACTGCTTTGGCCCCAGCTCTACCGGCCTGTCTCCCCACTTCTAAAGACACTGCTCCAGCGACGCGTTCCACAGGGTCCAGCAACCTCTGAAGCCTCAGATGACTACCCTGCATCTAGAAGGACCAAGAACTCCTGAGGACAGCGGCTCTGTTCCCCAAAGACTGCAACTTTGGAACAAAGAAGCAACTTTGAAACAACACACGTTTCCCGCCGGAAGCGTGAGACTTTGCACTCTGCACCCGACGCCCCCGGCTCGACTTGTGGAGAACAAACACCACAGGGAGGACTCCCCGGCGACTACGAGACCGTGAGTAGCCAGAGTTGACCCCCCTCAACTCCCACAGTGACGCCTGCAGAGGGAATCCCGAGGCTCCCCCTGACCGCGACTGCCTGCTTCAAAGACCTGACGCCTGGTAAAGACACTGCACCCGCAGCCCCCAGGACCTGAAGGATCCGACCTCCAGTGCAGAAGCGACCCCCAGGTGGCCCTCTCCCTTGCCCAGGTGGTGGCTACCCCGAGGAGCCCCCCCCCTTGCCTTCCTGCATCGCTGAAGAGACCCCTTGGTCTCCCATTGAATCCTATTACGAACCCGACGCCTGTTTGCACACTGCACCCAGCCGCCCCCGTGCTGCTGAGGGTGTACTTTTTGTGTTGACTGGTGTCCCCCCGGTGCCCTACAAAACCCCCCTGGTCTGCCCTCCAAAGACGCGGGTACTTACCTGCTGGCAGACTGGAACCGGGGCACCCCCTTCTTCATTGAAGCCTATGTGTTTTGGGCACCATTTTGACCTCTGCACCTGACCGGCCCTGAGCTGCTGGTGTGGTAACTTTGGGGTTGCTCTGAACCCCCAATGGTGGGCTATTTTGGACCCAAACTTGAACCCCGTAGGTGGTTTACTTACCTGCAAAAAGTAACAAACACTTATCTCCCACAAGAACTGTTGAAAATTGCACTATTTTTAAAATAGCTATATGTCATTTATGTGAAAACTGTATATGCTATTTTGCTAATTCAAAGTTCCTAAAGTTCCTAAGTGAAATGCCTTTCATTTGAAGTATTACTTGTAAATCTTGAACCTGTGGTTCTTCAAATAAACTAAGAAAATATATGTTTCTATACAAAAACCTATTGGCCTGTAATTGTCGGAGTGTGTGTTCCTCATTTATTGCCTGTGTGTGTACAACAAATGCTTAACACTACCACAAAATAGAGCATTAGAATTATTCTTTTTGCCACTATCTTAACTCTAAGGGGAACCCTTGGACTCTGTGCATGCTATTTCTTACTTTGAAATAGTACATACAGAGCCAACTTCCTACAATTATGATATGGGCAGCTTTCTTGGGGCTAGCTGCAAGATTTGGACCCAGCATTTCCAGGAACTTAGGGGGACCAACCAATGCTGAACTATCTAAAATCTAGAGACACAGGGTAATCCATGGTGATGTGGTTTACATGACACACAATATTTGTATTACTATGAAATCTTTGCAAATATCAAAGTATGGGGAAACAAATCACAATTTCTTGACATTTTTACAATAAAAACAAACAGATCACAAGGCAAATGCCATATGTCCTATCATCCAATACTCCCACACTTCTCCCAATGAAAATGTGCAGGTGAGCCCATCATATGGGATAAGAATAGACCACAATTGTGACAATGTGAGCACCACACTAGCCCTATATTAACTTCACATGGACACAGACTTGGCCTGTTCCAGTCTGCTACAATGAGTCCACTCCAAAAGTGCAGGACTGTTTTATTACTATTAGTATGAAAACATTAGGAGATGGGAGATTTGCTTTTGTACACAAAGTCTGGAATTTTCCCTTCGCAGAAATGTCTTGAAAATATGTTTTGACCAATGTTTGACTGGTGCTGGGAATTCAGGGTAATACAAGTGGTGCTATTCAGATGTGCCACCCTGTGAGGCCCTTTCCAGGTGCCTAGTATTCAGAAATGGCTGGGATCTGTATGCTTCTCTAGACACCAGATGACACCTGGCCCAGGCATGTGTGACTCTGTACCTCAACAAGGAGCTGGACACTGTTTGGATTTTTTCTTAGCCTAAGAAAGTATTCAAACACCACACCATACAACACCTCTCTGGGGCACGGACATATTTGACTATGACTCAGAAAGGAGCCAGATTTTGTTTGGATTTTTTTAAGGCTAAGAAAATATTCAAACAGCATTCAGGTCCTCAATGGGACTCATGCATGTGCATTTCTCTGCCTCTGCATGAGCAAGAGGTTATTTGGATTGTTTTTTAGGGGATGAAAAATACAAAGAGCACATGTCTGTGCTCTAGCAAGGAGCCAAACACTGGATTTTGTTTCTCAGGATATGAAAAGACAAAAACTACACCTGGCTCCTTGCTGGGATGCAGAACTTTTGTCTTTGCACCAGAAAGGAACCAGACACTTTGGTCCTCCAACCCTCCCTCCCAACAAAAAGAAAGTGAACTACTTTAGTGGACATGGCCTGAAAAGAGCAGTAACAGCTACTCCGAGCCCTTCCCATAGTCCTGCCTATCTGCTTAGTCCTTGGATGGACCTGTGAGGGGCAAAGAAAACCCTCTCAGAGCCATTGGATTTGCATGTGATATTCTTAGTGACCACACACAAATATTAATGACCCCCTGGGCCACCTTATATATGAGTTAAGCAAGCTCACTCCCACATCCCACACAATGTAGAAGACTTTGGTCCCTACTGGTGGGAACAAAAGAAAAAAATGGCCACAGGGTATGCTAGGGCTCTTGGCTTCAAAGATGTAATTAGGACAGAATACAAGTTAACAAGTTCTAGAAAATAGTAAAGCGATTAGAAGGAAGAGTGCTCATTTCAAATCAAATATTGAATTTCACCACCTGATGGGTCTAAAATCAATTTTTTGTACAGGAGTCAAGTTATACAATATTTAAAATCATTATTATCTTGTTGTTGGGTTAAGTAGCTGGGTTACATGACACAAAATTATTTAGAAGGCAGAAAAAATATAAATATGCAGTACTGCAACCTAAAAACGCATGGTGTGACTGGCTGGCCGCAACATGAAGAGAAAGTTGTGGCTGCAATTTCAAGGCTTGGAGACTTCGGCTCGCATTACGAGTTTGGCAGTCAGAAAACTCTGCCCGCCAAACTCGCGGGAAGGAGGCAGCTGTCATATCGGCTGCCTCCCTCCAGACGTATTACGATGTTCCTGCTGTGCTGACTGGTGAGAACATCGTATTACGACGTTCCCACCAGCCAGACTGGTGGGAACAATGCTGCAATTTATGGCCTTGGCTCCCTTAAGGGAACCAAGGCCAATACCGTAGAATACCAGCACCCTTGGAATGTGCACTGCCTGCAAAGCAGACAGTGAGCATTCTGAGGGTGCTGAGCAGAGGGACCCCTGCATCTGTGTCCCCCAGAACTGTGTTTCCATGGAAAGGTTGGCAGAAATAGGAGTTGCGATAGACTAGGTTCAGTGCTGTCGTGGCTGACTTCAAGTCCGCCTGCCCTCAGCCTGTCAAGAACCTTGTTCCCAGCAGTGACAGCGGTAACAAGGCAGTTCCACTGACAGGGTCGTAATGTGACAGTCGGACCACCAAGAGTGCATCAGTCCCACTGTCACTACGAGTTTGCAGGGAACCAGATGGACACCTCCTGGGGTCAAAAAAAGGATTTATTTTTGCATTACTGCAGTATTACAGCAGTGCTCAGCTGTAGACCCCATGTAACGCTAAGTAGTATCACAGTAATAGCGAGCTGCAAGAAAAGGAACAGCAATTGGGTCTTGCTCATCTGTGGGACATCGGACATAGGGCCTGGCTGCGGGCAGAACCTGCGGCCAACTCCGTGCCGCACATGGAAAAAATCTAAAACAAGCATGGGATAGATCTAGTTAGGTATGGTGATAAATTAGTACTTTATGTTAAAAAAATCCTAGAAATTGACTTTAAAACATTGGTTAAAGTTAGGTGAAATTTTCAGTTAAAATGTTGCATTTTAAACTAGAAAAAAACACTGATTTTCATCTGTTATAATTAACTGAAGCAACTAAAATCACACCCTCTTCATACACTGTTTTTTACTTCCCATATTACATCACTCATGACATATTCTATGATGTCATTAAAAACATCAATGCAACACCTGAAATGACTTCATTGATGACAACACTGTGCATGGCGGGGAATGCGTTATAATTACTTTAGTCGATTAAAACTTCTGAATGTTAGTGGTTTTTTTTATTTAAAACATAGCTATAATGTAATTTTTTGTTGAGCCTTTACCATCATTTTGCAAGGACAAAGGGAGGTCTGATTTCCTTAGTAAAATAACACGTGATGACACATACACAATGGTTACATTAGATGTAACCTTCTTGTAACCTCATTGTACACTTGTATAGAACATCACAATGACCTCAAAAACTATGAACATTTCCTAAAAGGTAGATCCATAAACTGCAAGGGGCATAATGAAATGTTGCTCCAGATGATAGAATTCTGTCTAACAAATAACATTCTTATATTTGACAAAATGTACTACAGGGACGCAATGGGAACAGCTAAGACAACCTGCTCCCTCCAAATATGTGAATTTCTTCATCGTCCGGTGGGAGGAGCAGGTGGCATGGACAAAGAAACATGAAAGATGGACACAACAAGATCCCCTATGTGTATAATAAATTGGTGACGTGTTCTTTTTATGGGCGAGGTACTTGAAAACGTTGGATAAGTTTGCCCTCTTCTTGGAGGTTAATGCATAAAACCCAAAAATTTAAGCAAAATTAGCAGCATCAAAATTGAGTACTTGGACATTAAAATACAAGCACAAGAGTGACAGACATAAACTGGACTGTTCAGAATGGAAGCAGTAGGAATAGTGTCCTCCATGCCCAGAGCCACCAACAAAATAGTTTGAAGAATAGTAACCTCTATGCAAAATGTTAAGGGTGAAAAGGAGTTGCAATACAGAAGTACGGAGTACTAAAGAGAAAAACAAATCATCACTGAAAGATTCCTTCTAGATAAACCCTCAGTACAGCAACTTGATTAGCAGGGGCTAAACCGAGAAATACATTTCTATCTAGCAGAGCCAAAGACAAGGCTGATGACGACCTTCAACAAATATTCTGAAAGGGTCAGAAAAATTAGCAATGGACATTAGGTATTGATCAAGAAAGATTTAGGCCCTCATTACGACCCTGGCGGTCAGCGGTAATATGTTGGAAAGTACTGTCAACGGCTGGCGGAACTTTCCACCATATTATGACATTGGCGGTTTGGCTGAAGCCAAACCGCCAATGTACCACACCAACCACCATGGCGGTAATGGTCACCGGGCTGGAGATATCAATCTCCAGCCCGGCGGCTGTCACTGTACCACCTGCGGGATTATGACCCTGCCAACCGCCATGGTTTTTGTGGCTCCCTTACCACCACGAAAACCATGGTGGTATGTACTATCAGTGACAGGAAATCCCTTCCCTGTAACTGATAGAGGTCTAACCAACCCCACTCCCCTCCCCAGAGTCCCCCCCACACTCCCTTCCTCTCCAAACCCCCTACATTCATGCCCCTTCACACACACACACACCCAACCCTACATTCATACATCCATTCACACACACATCCGCACACACTTTCATACATACACACAGACACGCATTCACAGAACACAACATACACGCACTCACACCTCCATACATGCACACACATTCAACATGCAACACACACCCACATACACGAACGCACACTCACAATTAGTTAGTGAATTCTTAATTGAAGTGTACTCACCTGGGGGGAGAACATTGGTCAAGTGTGTGAAGTAGAGAGAGTGATGTGACTACAACTTACAAGAATCACTGTTTCAGCAACTCCAAACACCAGAACAGTGTAAAGACCTCTGTGTGGCTACTCACAATTTAAGTTGACTCAGCTGAGAGGATACCATTTATCAAATGTGGGCAGTAGAGAGAGTGACATGACTACTAAGGCCAGGAAGGCCCTGTGTCTGTCAAACTAACCACCAGCCCAGTAGCCCAGTGTTCTCAAGTCCAAATGCCATAGTTTGGTAACTCTCAATTGAAGTGGACACACCTGGTAGAACACCATTTGTATAGTGTATATAGTATAGGCAGTTATATGACTGTACCTCCCAAGAGGATTTGTTACTGTCACTACAACCACCAGTCCAGCATCATCTTCTCAAAAGACTCCTGATTGGTAACTCATACATAAAGTGTACTCACCTGGGGGGATAATATTTGTATAGTGTGTGTACTAGAGAGAGTAACCTGACTTCAACTTCTAGCAGTCCCTGTATTTGTAACTCCAAACACCAGCAGAGAGGTCACTTGCCCATATACTCTTGTGTGTCAACTCCCAAATGAAGTACTCTCACCTGGGGGATAACATTGGAAAAGTGTGTGAACTAGATGGAATAACTTGACTGCAACTCACAGGAGGCACTATTTCAGCAACTCAAAACACTACAACAGTGTTCATACATCGAAAGACCCATGTTTAGCTGTAGGTTAACTCATACGGGAGGATACTATTTGCTTAGTGTGTGTAGTAGAGAGAGTGACATGACTGCAGCTCTCAGCAGGCCCTGTTTCTGTAACTCCAAACACCAGCCCAGTGTATTCTTGTCGAAAGACCTGTGTCTTAACTCTCAATTGAAGTGTACTCACCTAACAGGATAATATTTGCATAGTGTGCATAGTACAGGGAGTTACATGAGTGTAAATCCCAGGAGGCACTGTTTCACTATCTCCCTTCTCCAGTCCATTGTTCAGTTCTCCAAATACAATTCATTGGAAACTCACAAATGACGTGTGGGGGTGACATTTATCAAGCATATGAAGTAGAGGGAGTGAGATGACTGAAAAAGGCCAGGAGACTCTGGCCCTCATTACAACCCTGGCGGTAAATCCCACTTACCACCGTGCAGAAGACTGCCAACATATCGCTGTGGCAGCGGAATTCCGCTACTGGTATTACGACCCACAGCCCGAAATCCACCACAATACAGACACCCACACAAGTCCGACACACCGAAGGTCAGTGATAAACTGGCGATAACAAAACCGACACCATCACGCCAGCAAGAATATGCCCACACTATCACGACCCATGAATGAACGCGGCGGTCTTTCAACCGTGGTAATCTATTGGTGGTACACACCGCCACGCTCAAAATACACAGACATATAAAAAACACAGCCACATTGGACAATTTGAAATACACACACCTTATACACATACACACACCACACCCACACACCCAATCCAATATAAAGCACACACCCACATTACCCACAAACCCTTACTACCAGAAATTTGAAAGCAGGCCAGAGAGAGACAATACCTAAAACAACACCAGCATCCACAGACACACAACCCCATCACTTACACAACATCCACGCACCTCAAACAACACACACAAACACATCCCCTCACATATTACAACGGACACCACCTCACACATCACCCACACCACATCCATGGCACCTCAATGACACCCCAGGTTTTCTGTGGAGGAGCTCAGGGTCATGGTGGAGGAAATCGTCCGGGTAGAGCCACAGCTATTCGGATCACAGGTGCAGCAGACATCCATTGCTAGGAAGATGGAGCTCTGGCGCAGAATTGTCGACAGGGTCAATGCAGTGGGACAGCATCCAAGAACACGGGATGACATCAGAAAGAGGTGGAACGACCTACAGGGAAGGTGCATTCTGTGGTCTCCAGACACCAGATTGCTGTACAGAGGACTACCATTGGACCCCCACCTCCTCCCCCAAAACCAACAACATGGGAGGATCAAGTCTTTCCAATACTGCATCCTGAGGGCCTCGCAGGAGTAGCAGGAGGACTGGACTCTGGTAAGGAAAATCTTTATTACCTAATCCCCCCCATACCACCTGCATGCCATCACATACTTCCACCCTTACCTCACACCCATCACCCCAACAATCCACAGATACCCCACCAACACAACCCACACATCCCAAAACCAAGCCCTGCATGTAACACCAATGCATGGGCACCCATCACCCAAGTATGTCCACTACAGAGACTCACTCATATCCCAAAATCACCAATCACACAAGGATCAAGCCAATATTGCAAGCACTGGAGTAGAGGGTCAACCACCCATTGCACACAATGGCATACACAGATACAATAAATATGCATTTACACCCCAACAGGACCCCTACCCAACGTCACTGGACAGGAGGTGTCAGGCATATCCAGTCCCCCCACAGAAGATGCCCACAGTGATGGCAGCAGCTCGGCACAACTGGATCAGGATGACCAGCCCAGCCCATCTGGGACCTCGGGACAGTCGGTTCCCCTGACACTGTCATAAGCCATCACAGAGCCTCCCCCCTCAGGAAACACCAGCACAGCACCCACTCAGTGGGCCCATCCCTCTGTCCCCAGGACACGTCAATCAGCAGTGTGTCCACCACTACAGGGAACCCAGGCAAACCCACCCACCCAAGAAAATGAGGGACCTGGGGGCAGTGGGCACACGGTTCAGGGGACAGAGGCACAGGATAATGGGGAAACTGGGAGGACTGCTGTGCTTTAGGGGGAGGACAGGCCCAGGGAACCCACTCTCCACGAGGCACTCTCCAACATCATGTGAGCTTGCCATCATTCCCAGGAGACGATGGTAATGGTACTGGCCAAGTTTAAGGAGACCCACTGGCTGCAGGAGGAACACTACCTTGGGATCAGGGAGGACTTGAAGTCCATTAACACCAGCCTGGTCACCATTGCAGGGGTACTGGCAGACCTTTTCAACACCAAGAGGGACACAGTGGTACAACAAGGGGCCCCTGATACTAGCCTAGATGATGAACAGCCCTCCACCTCCGCCGGCGCTAGTGGACAGGAGGCACCGCCACACGAAGAACAGGACACCAGCACCTTACCCCCTGCAGATGGAGAACCACCCCGCAAACGGTCCCTGAGATCCAGGAACAAGACAAAGAACATTGCCAAGACCCCCACCAGGAAATGAGACCCCCCCCTGAGTGTCACCCTTCTGTCCCACTATGTCACGCTGTCCATCCCTAAACTACCATTGCTCCACTTCCTATGCCCCTTTGGACAATGCACCTGTGAAACAAATAGACTGGACTCTGCCATGGACATTCCTCCACCATCCCCCCCAGCCCATTTTACAACCCCCTCCACTTTTTAGCACAGGAATAAACACACTTCAATCACAAAACAATCTGGAGTCAGTCTGTGCTTTCACAAATGTGTAATTGCAATAACTATGGAATATAGCAATGTCAATTTACTTGTTCACGTACCAATGTAACACAGCTGTAGGCCAGCAGTAAACATAGCAGAGGGCACAAAGTGAGACCCAGATCTGTAAAATGGAAAGTCAAAGTGACAAGTCAGGGTCCATACTCTAAATGAAAATGACAGACGTATGCTAGTTCCAACAATAGAATGAGATGTGGGAAGCAGTGGCATCGTCTTGCCTGTGTCTCACTGGAAGTATTGCATGATGATGTTGTTTCGGTTGTCGATATCCTCTTCTTCTGCCTCCTCTTCTTCACTGTCCACAGGCTCCACAGCTGCCACAAGACCACCATCTAGCCCATCCTCCTGCAGAAAAGGCACCTGGCATCGTAAAGCCAGGTTGTGCAGCATACAGCAGGCCATGATTATCTGGCACACCTTCTTCGGTGAGTAGAATTGGGAGCCACCTGTCAGATGGAGGCACCGGAATCTGGCCTTCAGGAGGCCAAAGGTGCGTTTAATCACCCTCCTAGTTCACCCATGTGCCTCATTGTAGCGCTCCCCTGCCCTTGTCATGGGATTCCTCCCTGGGGTCAGTAGCCATGACAGGTTGGGGTAACCAGAGTCACCTGCTAATGTCAAGGGACAACTGTTAGACACACACTAACCCTTAGGGACAGCCCCATACCCAGACAGCAAATGAATCTGTGTGGGGACTTTAGGCTCACCTATTAGCCACACACTGTGCCTCTGGAGTTGCCCCATCACATAAGGGATGCTGCTATTCCTCAAAATCTAAGCGTCATGGACTGAGCCAGGATACTTGGCATTGACATGGGAGATGTACTGGTCTGCCAAACACACCATCTGCACATTCATAGAATGGTAGCTCTTCCAGTTTCTGTACACCTGTTCATTCCTGCGGGGGGGACAAATGCCACACGTGTCCAATCAATGGCACCAATGAAGGTGGGATATGTCCCAGGGCATAAAGGTCACCTTTCACGGTGGGCAAATCCTCCACCTGAGGGAACACGATGTAGCTGCGCATGTGTTTCAGCAGGGCAGACAACACTCTGGACAACATGTTAGAGAACATTGGCTGGGACATCCCTGATGCCGTGGCCACTGTTGAGTACAGACAGGACCTGCACCAGAGGGGGGGATTCCTGTGGGATGGCGGATAGCTGACATCAGGTCCGGGGGCACACAGTTCCTGGATTGTTGCACGATCAAGTCTGTAGGTGACTAGGATGTGTCTCTCTTCCATTTATGACAGGTCCACCATGGTTCTGTACACCGGAGGATGCCGACATCTCATCACCTGCCCCAGCGGATGTGCCAAATGGAGGAGAACAGTGAGCAGAGAGTCATCCAACACTGAGGTATCACAATGTGTTATTTGCAGAAACTTTATTAATCCGCAATGTGCCTGTATCTGTCTATATTCCCGGCCTAGATAGGTGTGATGCAGTTAACATCCATCCCATGTGACCTCCTGAAATGGCGGCTGCCTGACCTGTAACGTGGGATAAGGGGATATGAGGTAACTGCGTTTGCGTTCTACACCGTCACGGTGGGCGATCGAAGACTGCAGCGCAATGCTGCATTGGTTAACATTGGGCCCTATGGGTGCCAGGAGCCAATGACGATGTACGCCGGCAGTGACGGTACGCACCGCCGCGGACGTGACCACCATTTTCTATCTGTTCACTCACTTGATACCTGGCCTTCAACAGGAGAGGACCTACACTGCAAGTGCTCCTGTGACCTGTGTCTGGAAGCGACAATGGCTCATGTGTCTGGGGAAAGGGCCCCTGCCTTCACTTCGGAGGAGTTGGAGAAACTAGTGGATGGGGTCCTCCCCCAGTACACGCACCTGTACGGTCCTCCAGAGTACACTGTGAGCATGCTGCATGGGAAATGCCTGTTTGGAGTGGTGTGTTTTGAAGATACATGGGGGGGCTGAGGCCTGCATGTGCGGATGGGGAGTGTATGTGCATCAGGGCAAGGGTGGGAACTGGGGGTCAATGAGTATGACTGTCTGGACGGGTAAGTAATTTCCTTTCCCTATACCATTCCTCTAGGTCAGCGCCCACCAGAAGAAGGGTATTTGGTGCGCCATCGCCAAGGACGTTCGGACCCTGGGGGTCTACCACAGACGGAGCACCCACTGCCGGAAAAGATGGGAGGACCTGCGCCGCTGGAGCAAGAAGACGGCGGAGGCCCAGCTGGGGATTGCCTCCCAACGTGGGAGGGGTGCCCGCCGCACCATGACCTCCCCTGATGTTCCGGATCCTAGTGGTGGGTATCTGGAGTTGGATGGGCGCTTGAGGGCATCACATCAGCCACAAAGCGGTGAGTACACTCATATTCAGCTGACCCTGTGCGCATTACGAGGTGTCTGGATGGGGGAGGTGGGCAGTGGGTTCCCATAGGCCAGGGCTAACTTGGTAGGCAAGGTCCCTTGTGGCCATGTGGCACTCGAAACCCACCAGGGGTAATAGCCATCAACACCTAGCCAAGCTCCTGTGACTTCCAGGTGTGCATCAATTGGTCTTAGGCCTTGTACCCCATGGTCAGCTGAAAATTCTAGGAACTGTCAGTGCATGGCGTAGTGCAGAGGGCTGCTCCCTGTGTGTTGTGTCCGCCAACGGTAATGGTGTTGCATGCCCTGAACATGTCTTTCCTCTGTCTCCCCCCCCCTTTTTGTGGCCTCCCTGTTCTTGTGTGCAATAGCATCATCAGGTGGAGGAGCATTGGCACCGGAGCAGGATGGAGCTGCAATCCAAATGGCCCTGGAGGGCGAAACAACAGAGTCTGAAGCCACCAGTGGGACGGAGGGCGAGGGGAGCTCCATGGCGGGGACAGGAGCAGACAGCCGTGACAGCGACTCCTCCTTTGATGGGAGCTCCCTTGCGGTGGTGGGCACCTCTGTGCCCACCGCATCAACAGGTACAGCCGCCATCCCCGCTACCAGCACCGCCCTCCCAGCAGCACCTCATCGTGTGTCCCGTGCCCGCTCACCCAGGAGGGTGGGCATCTCCTTTGCCCCAGGCACCTCAGGCCCTGCCCAGTCAGCCCTGCTGCCCACAGTGAAGAGGCTATTGACCTCCTGAGATCCCTCACTGTTGGGCAATCTACCATTGTTAATGCCATCCAGGGTGTCAAGAGGCATTTGAAACAAACAAATGCATACCTGGAGGGCATTCATTCTGGGCAGGCAGCCCAACAGAAAGCATTTCAGGCTCTGGCCTCAGCATTGATGGCAGCCATTGTCCCTGTGTCCAGCCTCCCCCCTCCAACTTCCTCCACCCAGCCCCAATCCCCAGTACCTCAGCCTATTCCAAGCACACCATCAGACCAGCATGCACACTCATCAACACACAAGAGTGGCTCAGGCAAACATAAGCACTACACATCCCACAGGCAATCACACAAGAACCATCCCCATGCAGACACAGCAACATCCACTGCCTCCACTGTGTCCCCCTCCTCCACGTCCTCCTCCTCCCTCCCTGTCTCGTCTCCACTCACAACTGCATGCACTACATCGTCAGCCACTGCCTCCATCAACAGCACGCCCATCACCACACACCGCTCACATGCACTCACCACCCCACTACCATTAACACATCCCCAGTGTCCTCTTCCAGTGTGTCAGTGAGCCCTCCTCCCAAAGTACACAAACGCAGGCACACACCCACCCAACAGCCATCCACCTCAGTCGAAAGTACCAGCCACCAAGGGCTCAGCAAAAAACAAAGGGGATAGTGGCAAGACAACTGCGGCACCATCAAAGCTGGGGAAGGGCCAAAAGCTGAAGACCAGGTCAGGAGAGAGCATGGTGGCACCGACTGAGGCACCGGTGTCACACTTTCTGTCTACGACCACGCCAACCTGAACAGCGGCGAACACTGCTAGCTGCCCCGCCACCACAACCGCCACCTACACTGCCACATGCACCGCCCCCGGCACGTCTACAGCCTCAATGACAGTCCCCAGCCTCTTCCCCAGTGGGCAGCCATCCGAGGCTGCAGGAGACGTCCTGCTGTGTCCCTCAGCAGGGGCACCGCCGCCAGCACTGCTGCAACAGACACCGCCACAAGCACTGCCGCGACAGACACCGCTGCAAGCACCGCCACCTGCACCGCCCCCGGCACATCTACAGCCTCAGGGACAGTTCCCAGCCTCTTCCCCAGTGGGAAGCCATCCGAGGCTGTAGGACACGTCCTGTTGTGTCCCTCAGCAGGTGCTGAGCCATGCACAGCCGCCAGCCACGCCGACAGCACTGCCACAACAGACACAGCTGCAAGCATCGCCACCGGCCCGCGGCATCCTTGGACACAGGCACCACCGCTGACATGGCTACCATCCCCAGGGGTCAGTCGTCTGAGGCTGGAGGAGAGTTCCTGGACCCTGGGCAGCTTCCATGAGGCATTTCTTCCATCACTGTTTGCACTTGCAGGTGGAAGACACAGCCGCAGCAGTGTGGGGTATGTCGCTGCCTCCATGGCATATCATGCTACCTGAACCTCGCAAATCTCGTGGCACGCACACCCAGGTGAGGGAATTGTACCGGCCACACTGCATGTGGAGCACTCTGGGCACAAAGCCCCCTCCAGAACCGGTGGAGAAAGGCATCCACTACCTCAGTCCTTGGCAGGATGAAGCACTCTGGGCACAAAGCCCCCTCCAGAATCAGTGGAGAAAGGCATCCAGTACCTTAGTCCTTGGCAGGATGAAGCACTCTGGGCACAAAGCCCCCTCCAGAACCAGTGGAAAGAGGCATCCACTACCCCAGTCCTTGGCAGGATGAAGCACTCTGGGCACAAATCCCCCTCCAGAGCCAGTGGAGTATCACATCCACTACCTCAGTCCTTGGCAGGATGAAGTACTCTGGGCACAAAGCCCCCTCCAGAACCAGTAGAGAAAGGCATCCACTTGAGAGACTGTGGCTTTGCACTCCCCAGGATAAAGCAGTGGGCAAACCACCCACTTGAGAGACTTGAGAGACTGTGGCTTTGCACTCCCCAGGATAAAGCAGTGGGCAAACCACCCACTGGAGAGACTTGAGAGACGGTGGCTTTGCACTCCCCAGGATAAAGCAGTGGGCAAACCACCCACTGGAGAGATTTGAGAGACTGTGGCTTTGCACTCCCCAGGATAAAGCATCAATGGGCATGGAGCCCTCTCGTGCAGCAGTGGCATTGTACGTTCATCAGGCTGAGGTGCCTCCCCTCCCCCTCCCCCTGAGGTGCCTGTTTATTTCCGATCTGATGCCCCAGCAGTGTTGTCTACATTTCCATTAAGGTATCATGTGTGGGCCTCGCCCATGCATTTTGGGCCCAGTGGTCCACGGACATTGATTACACTATCCGGACTTGTGTAGTTGGTGTACATATTTGTATATACTGAATTTTGACTTTTGACTAATGGACTTTTCTTGATTACAATCATTACAATCATTTTCTTTTCTCCTTGAGTTCTTCCAGGGGGTGGGGGGATGTATATGTAATGTTGCTGCATGTATTTGTGTGTATGTTGTGTGTGAGGGTGAGGGTAGGGGTGTTGCGTGTTGCATGTGTGTGTCACTCTCTTTCCTCCTCCCTCCCCTGTGTTGTAGGTGCAGTACTCACCGTGGTCGCCGCCGCCGTTCGTACTCCTTGTAGAAGAGGAGGTAAACCAACATGGGTAACACATGAAGTTCGGGCTCCATGGCATCCTGGTTCCTCATTGGGTGTCGAGAGGTGAGTGTTTTCCCTTCTGTGTACTGTTTCCACCGTGCTTTTGATCACATTGGTTCCACCCCGGAAAAGGTGGCGGATTGGCCTCTTGTAATACAGTGGGCGTTACTTTGTCTCCCGCCAGTCTGTTGGCGGTGTCCGTCGCGCTGTTTGTTTCTACCGCGGTGGCCGTCAGAGTGTTAAAGTGTCTGTCTATGTTGGCGGTTTCCACCACGGTTGTAATCTCCTTTTTTTTTTCCGACGGCCTGTGGGCAGTATTACCGCCGCTTTAACACCAACCGCCAGGGTTGTAATGAGGGCCTCTGTCTCTAACTCTAAAAACAAGTCAATTTTCTCATGCTCAAATACGCCTGTGCCTTAACTCTCAAATGAAGTTTGCTCATTTGGGAGGATAACATTTGAATGGTGGGGGGAATTAGAGGGAGTAACTGGAATGCTGAGCCCAATAGGTGCTGTGTCTCTAACTCCAACCACAAAAACAAAGTTCACTTGGCCAAATCCATCTATTTATGAACTCTCAATCGAAGTTTACTCACCTGGGAGAATGACATTTGTCAAGTGTGTGTAGTATGGAGAGTAACCTGACCGCAACTCCCAGGAGGCACTGTTTCAGTAACTCCAAACACCAGACCTGTGGTCACTTGTCCAAATATACTTGCCTGCTAACTCTCAACTGACGTTTACTCACCTGGGAGTGACCAAGATACAGCTCATGCTGAACGCTGAGGTGTGTCTGGCTACCTAGCTCCATCTTGACCTGCTAACTCAAGATGGAACTATTGAGGACAGGAAGGGCAGCTTACTAAGTGTGTAAAACAATGACCCCAAAGGCCTCAAAATGCATACTCAGAATGGTATTGCCAGCAGACACATTCACAATGTACTGACCGCAAGATGACTCTAGTCACATACACAACAAACTACATTCTCACATTCTCTGGTCATCCTCCCAAGTGCTAATGATCAACACATTTCAGCAGCTGGTTGATTTAAATGGAATTGGCATGCTTCACAAACGTCATGTTAATGCAACCAATACCATGGGTACTTGCCACAATAGGACTAACAGAAAATTCACTTTGTACAAGGTCTAGCTTAATGTAACAATAAATTGTTGGAGGTAGATGTCACAATACAACCAGTAACATTGCATCTTCCACAACAACTGATCAAGCTGCCACTGGGCACACAAAGGTCACAGACTACCCCCATGGATGAAACCCTCAGTGAAGAATATACTCCTGGATGTCTGGATGCGGAAGAGGGTTCTGGCCTATGTGGGCAACCTGGTCAGACACTAACAGTGAGTCTCACTGTAGCCACATCAACACCTCCCAGCTCGGTTGCCTCAACATCACAGGCAACCATTCACCCCTAACCTGTGTACTGAGCACAGTGTGTACCACCTTGTTTCCCCGAGTCCTGGATCTTGAGTTGCAGCATAACACTTCAGACAATAAGGGTCCAGGAACCAGTGGGAGGAGGTACTCTGTGGTAACAGCACAGGCCTGTGAGGGTGGGGTACGTGGGAGGGCATCTGTGGGCCAGCAGGGTGAGGCCACTGGGGCTGCTCCTTACCAGTACACCATCAGCCACGTCTTGGGGGTCTAACAGGAGTCCCAAGGCTTGATGGGCCAGGTTTTGACTGAGGTTGGAGAAATCAAACAGCTACAGAGGGACATGCATAGAGACATGCGAGAACAGATGGAGGCCCACAATACCAACATGGCCTTCCTAACAGGGATGATGAGGGACATTCACACCGTCCAGAGCAGGGCTTATCAAAACCAATCTTCCCCTTCCTTTGGCTCATTAATACCAGGCACATCTACATTGGTGCCAGCCACTGGAAGGGAGGCCCTGCATGTGAAGGAACCCGCCCCAGGCACTCCTACCTCTATAACAGCAGACCCCCCCCTACCATGCAAGCAGGGACATACAGCAAAGGATCCAAGCAGTGCAGATGGCATGACACCCATCACTGCCAGCAAGTGACCTTGTTCTAAAACAACCTCCTTTGTGTGCCACACATTCATTCTGTTGACTGATCCTAAACCACCTACCAGTTCCAATGTGAGGAGTACTCCGGACTTTGAACTCCCAATGGTGTATCATTTACTCCAATAATTTCATTCATCATGACTGATACCTTCACTTTATTTTCTGTCCAAATTTAATTTACTGCAATAGCATTGTAGTAATTAACTCATCGCAAACTCTTTGTTGGCTTGCTTAATTTTAATATTTTGCTATGTAGAGATGTAAGACCATGTGAACCAAATGATGAAAACATAACTCACTTGTGCAAGGACAGGTACAGGTACTCAGTGTCCTGCTCAGGATTACAAGCATTACACCCAAACACATATGTACAAGTGGCTGGTCACACCAAACATTTTGTTCTAGTTTACAGCGCATATGAAGTTCATATCTCTGGACCTTTTTTACACAAGAACGGGAGTCAAAGTACATATTCCAGACTGTGGAAGGAAGAGATGTGTCAGACATTGTCCTGTAGAATAGGCAAACATTAAAGTGGATGATGTCAGCAGCTTGAGCCTTATTACATACCACACCAAAGTAATCCAATATCACATAAACCAAGGTACAAACAAAGGGAAGTACAACAGTCACTGATTACAGGCCCATCAGAATCCAATGACCATGCATCTGGTGGTATGACACAAACATATGTGAGTGTTGTGGAACAGGCACTGTGGCCTGCAATGATAAAACACATCTACAACTACATATAGGTCATACAAGAGGAGTATTTAGCCTATCTGAAGGGCGAAAGCCTGACTTGCACTTGATGACAGCAGATTCCATGTCCTTCTGATCATACACATGATGCAATTGGCCCAACACAGAACACCAAATAAGTCCAATGTGCTCTTTTGACCTTCCACCCAAACACTGTGCAAGCTGCCTTGGCACAGAACTCATACACTCCAAATCTGTGACCTACATAACCTGGACCAATCCATGTCCATTTTGCATGTTAGAACTGCATCAGATACCTGTCAATGTCACAACTCTGATATGCCCACATGAGGATGTCAGGTACAAAGATAAAATAAGGCTTATAGGCTTGAAAACATACCTATTACACAAATCACATAGCAAGCAACTGGAAATGTAATTACATTGCAAGGAAACTGACACAAACAAAGCAACATCATCAAAGTGGGCATATGTCAATGGGTAGCTCTTCAAGTAGCTATTGGCTGAATATTGCAGAGTATCATCTCCCTAGTTGTTGATAAAGCACTCAACTCCACACATTATCACAACTATAATTCATTGTACAGTCACAGTCATTACATCACATGAGATACTTACACTAATGAAAAGTAGCTGTTGATGAGATCTTTCCCCAAGTCAGCTCCTTCCTCTTCACCAGTGTCATCCTCACCTGACATTTCAGGAGTCTCACCTGGTAGCACTACAGGCTTCTCCTCCTCTAGGATGTACAGGATATTCCTCCACAGGCCTATGTTGTGAAGGATGCCATATTAGTCTCACACATTTATTCAGGTGAGTACAGGAGGACTCCACCAGTTCTGTCCAGCCACCTAAATCTGGCTTTCAGGAGCCCAAAAGCCCACTCCACTACCCGCTGGTTTGTTGCATGGGCCTCATTGAAGCAGACTTTCCCTGGCATAGTTGGATGCCTTAGTGGGCCAAGGACGGTTTGGATATGCGGAATCTCCTTTTAAGAAATGGGACACGTGCAACTGTCGCATAGGCTCTCATTATTCTAATGAGACAACTGGATTTCGAGTGGCAGAATTGCCGGCAGTGTGAGAGACTGAGTCTGACCCACTACAGGTGACACCTGTCGCTCCAATCCGGTTTCTGCTCTGGCTAACTAGCAGTGCCTGACCTCTACCCAAGGGCAGGGGTGATTGGGCAGCTGAGCGCATGGCATAACTGGTTTCTCAGGGAAGCCGTGGCCACTCAGGTCTCATCTGTTTCTCTCAGTTACATTAGTCTCACATACACAATGACAAACAGAGGCAGTATATATTTCAATAATGCTTTAATAAAGGGACTGCATCTTTGATAGCATAGCGTGGACTGCAAAAAACAGGATGATACAACATGACAAGATTAAAATTCTGACAAGGAGAGTGAAACATAAAAATAATGATACCATGTTGTCACTAGAGTCAACAGACTAAGGTGGTCATTACAACCCTGGCGGATGGTGTTAGAGCGGCGGTAAAACCGCCAACAGGCCGGCGGTTAATTGGAATTACGACCGTGGCGGAAACCGCCAACAAAGACAGCCACTTTAACACTCTGACCGCCACGGCGGTACAAACAAACAGCGCGGCGGTCACCGCCAACAGACAGGTGGGAGACAATGTACCGCCCACACTATTATGACAGTCCAATCCGCCACCTTTTCCGGGGCCGATTCACCGTGGATAAAAACACGGCGGAAACAGGAATTTCGAAGGGAAAACTCTCACCTCTACACACCCCACGAGGAACGAGGACACCATGGACCCGGAACTCCAAATTCTCCCTGTGATAGTCTTCCTGCTCCTCTATCAGGAGCACGACCGCCGGCGGCGAAGACCACGGTGAGTACTGCACCTACGACACAGGGGAGGTGGGAGGCAAAAAACAGGGACACACACACGCAACACCCCCACCCTCACCCACTACAACACACACAAATGCATATCAATACATCACAGTTACACCCCCCAAGCCCCCCGGAAGAATGCAAAGACAATAGAAAATTTGTGTAACCATTGTAATATATTAAGAACAAGTAGGCAGAAATATATATATACACCATGTACAAAATAAATACCAAGCATAGTAGTCCAGGTAGTGCACTAAGATAGTCCGTGGAACACTGAAACCACACGGTATGGGCGAGGCCCACACAAGATCCCCGACCATGACAGAGAGAACACTGCAGGGGCATCAGATACCAAGAAAACAGGCACCTCACGGGGAGGGAAAGGGGGGGCACGTCAGCCGCTTGAGTGCACGAAGCCAAATCCACGAGGGGGCCACATGCCCACTGTTCCATCCTGGGGAGTGCAAAGCCACAGTCTCACAAACCTCTACAGTGGGTGGTCTGCCCACTGTTCAATCCTGGGGAGTGCAAAGCCACACTCTCTCAAGTCTCTACAGTGGGTGGTCTGCCCACTCTTCAATCCTGGGGAATGCAAAGCCACAGTCTCTCAAGTCGCTACAATGGGTGGTCTGCCCACTGTTGAATCCTGGGGAGTGCAAAGCCACAGTCTCAAAAGTGGATGACAGTCTCCACTGGTTCTGGAGGGGGCATGGTGCCCAGAGTGCTTCCTCCTGTTAAGAACAGAGGTAGTGGATGTCAGTCTCCACTGGTTCTGGAGGGGGCATGGTGCCCAGAGTTCTTCATCCTGTTAAGGACAGAGGTAGTGGATGTTAGTCTCCACTGGTTCTGGAGGGGGCATGGTGCCCAGAGTGCTTCATCCTTTTAAGGACAGAGGTAGTGGATGACAGTCTCCACGGGTTCTGGAGGGGGCATGGTGCCCAGAGTGCATCATTCACCCCGTGACGGACTCAGTTGCGTCAGTGCCCCTGCCGCTCATGGGCTAGCAGTACTTGAGATGGCGGTGCCCTGTTCAGCGGTGATTGAGATGGCTGTGCCCTGTTCAGCGGTGCTTGAGATGGCGGTGCCCTGTTCAGCGGTGCTTCAGATGGCGGTGCCCTGTTCAGCGGTGCTTCAGATGGCGGTCTCCATTGCAGGGTCTCAGCTGCTGGTAGTCCTTCATAGCCCAACAGGCCTTTTGCTGGCGGTACTTCATGGCTCAGCTGGGCTTGTGCTGGCGGTGGCCTCCTGGGCAGCTGGGCTGGTGCTGGCCTCCTGGGCCGCTGGGCTGGTGCTGGCAGTGGCCTCCTGCGCAGCTGGGCTGGTGCTGGCGGTGGCCTTCTGGGCAGCTGGGCTGGTGCTGGCAGTGGCCTCCTAGGCAGCGGGGATGATGGCGGTCTTCTCCGCCGTGCAGCTCTTCCCAGACTTGCCAGGTTTCTTGTGGCCCTTCCCCACCTTGGAAGGTGTCACAGCTGACTCCACACTCCCAACGGGACCCCTGGGAGCGGCTATGGTGGCTGGAGTCTTCCCCCTGTTCCGCCGGGCACTGGCCAACTTCTGATGCTTCACAGGTGGGGGACTGTCTGTGCTGTGGCTCCGTGCCACACTGACTGCCCTGGTGGCCAGTGCACTCCACATTCCGGTGACTACAGGCACCACTGGTCCCGGAGATGTTGTGGCTGAGTTGCTAGTTCGGGACCTATGAGACGGACGGAGTTGGGGAGGTGTGGGAAAGAGGTCAAGGTTGGACAGGAAATGTTTTTGGGACACACTGGGACGGGTAGCGGGAGGGGGTTTGGGAGTGGAGGAAGAGGTGGTGGTTGTAGGAGGTGTACGTTTGGTGACTTTGGGTGAAGGTGCATGCGCTGGAGGCTTTGCACTCCCCAGGAGAGGACACAGGGAACGTGTGAATGGTAGTGGGGGTGGTGACTGCACGTGAGCGGGGTGTGGTGGTGGGTGTGCTGTGGAGGGACGTAGTGGCTGTAGAGGTAGTGCATGCAGGTGTGAGTGTAGACGAGACTGGGTGGGAGGAGGGAGACGAGGAGGAGGGGGACACAGTGGAGGCAGTGGATGTTGGTGTGTCTGCATGTGTGTGATGCTTGCGTGAGTGCCTGTGGGATGTGTGGTGCTTATGTTTGCCTGAGCTTCCCTTGGGTGTTGACGTGTGTGCATGTTGGTCTGTAGGTGTGCTTGGGATAGGCTGAGGTACAGGGGATTAGGTCGGGGTTGAGGAAGTTGTAGGGGGGAGGTTAGAGACGGGGACAATGGCTGCCATCAGTGCTGAGGCCAGAGTCTGAAAAGCTCGGTGAAGGGCTGCCTGACCAGAATGAATGCCCTCCAGGAATGCTTTGGTTTGTTGCAATTGCCTCTCTACACCCTGGATGGCATTCGGTAGACTGCCCAAAAGTGAGGGACCTAAGGAGGTCAATGGCCTCCTCACTGAGGGCAGCAGGAGTGACTGGGGCAGGGCCTGAGATGCCTGGGATGAAGGTGATGCCCACCCTCCTGGGTGAGCGGGCACGGAGCAAAGGCTGAGGGGCTGCTGGGAAGGCAGTGCTGGTAGGGGGGGGTGGCGGCTGTACCTGTAGATGCGGGGGCGCAGATGTTGCTGCCACCACAAGGGAGCTCCCATCAGAGGAGGAGTCAGTCTCGTTGGCGTCAGCTCCTGTACCCGCCGTGGAGCTCCCCTCGCCCTCCGTCCCACTGGTGAATTCAGACTCCGTAGTGTCGCCCTCCAGGGCCATGTGGGATGCAGCTCCCTCATGCTCTGGTGCCACTGCTCCTCCGCCTGATGATGCTAATGCACACAAGAACAGGGAGACCACAAAAAAGGGGGGGAAGACATAAGAAAGACATGTTGAGTGCATGCATTACCGCTACCGTTGGTGGACACGACAGACACAGAAGCCCCCTGCACTACGCCGCGCTCTTGGGCTCCACTGTTCAATTTCTGGGAAATGGCCTACAAGGCTATGGACAACATCTGCACACATAGATGACACCGGGGCATGACTAGCTGTACTTGGCACTCTACAGAGGTGGGCTGGGGTGCCACATGGCCTGACATACGTAGGGGCCTTGCCTACGGAACTCGCCCTGGCCTAGGGAAACCCACAGCCCTCCTCCCCCACCCAGACACCTCCACTGCACGCAAAGTCAGCAGAATGAGAGTGTACTCACCACCTTGTGGCTGCTGTGATGCCCTCAAGCGCCCATCCAACTCCGGGTAGGCCATCGCCAGGATCCTGAACATCAGGGGGGTCATGGTGCGACGGGCACCCCTCCCACGTTGGGAGGCCATCCCCAGCTGAGCCTCCGCCATCTTCTTGCTCCAGCGGCTAATGTCCTCCCATCTTTTCTGGCAGTGGGTGCTCCGTCTGTGGTAGACCCCCAGGGTCCGGACGTCCTTGGCGATGGCACGCCAAATATCTTTCTTCTGGTGGGCGCTGACCTACTTTCTATCTGTTCAATCACTCAATACCTGATCTTCGACAGGAGAGGACCTACACTGCAAGTGCTGCTGTGACCTCAGTCTGGAAGAGAAAATGGCTCGAGTGTCTGGGGAAAGGGCCCCTGCCTTCACATCGGAGGAGTTGGAGAAACTCGTGGATGGGGTCCTCATCCAGTACACGCTACTCTACGGTCCTCCAGACAAACAGGTAAGTACACAGGGAGCACGTTGTATGGGCTATGCCTTTGTGGAGAGGGCTGGATGTAAGAAGGAAGGGGGGAGAGTGCTGCGTGCATAAAAGACGGTAAATGGGTGTGCCACATGGCAAGGTTAGGGATGGGGGCCAATCACTTCTACGGTGCAGTTGGTAATAACTTCTCTTTTTCCCCTGTACATTTCATGTAGGTCAGCGCCCACCAGAAGAAAGATATTTGGCGTGCCATCGCCAAGGACGTCCGGACCCTGGGGGTCTACCACAGACGGAGCACCCACTGCCAGAAAAGATGGGAGGACATTCGCCGCTGGAGCAAGAAGATGGCGGAGGCTCAGCTGGGGATGGCCTCCCAACGTGGGAGGGGTGCCCGTCGCACCATGACCCCCCTGATGTTCAGGATCCTGGCGGTGGCCTACCCGGAGTTGGATGGGCGCTTGAGGGCATCACAGCAGCCACAAGGGGGTGAGTACACTTTCATTCTGCTGACTTTGCGCGCAGTGGAGGTGTCTTGGTGGGGGAGGAGGGCTGTGGGTTTCCCTAGGCCAGGGCGAGTTCCGTAGGCAAGGGCCCTCCGTATGTCAGGCCATGTGGCACCCCAGCCCACCTCTGTAGAGTGGCAAGTACAGCTAGTCATGCCCCTGTGTCATCTATGTGTGCAGATGTCGTCCATAGCCTTGTAGGCCATTTCCCAGAAATTGAACAGTGGAGCCCAAGAGCTCGGCGTAGTGCAGGGGGCTTCTGTGTCTGTCGTGTCCGCCAACTGTAGCGGTAATGCTTGCACTCAACATGTCTTTCTTCTGTCTTCCCCCCCCTTTTTGTGGTCTCCCTGTTCTTGTGTGCATTAGCATCATCAGGCGGAGGAGCAGTGGCACCGTTGCACGAGGGGGCTGCATCCCACATGGCCATGGAGGGCCACACTACGAATCAGACTTCACCAGTGGGACGGAGGGTGAGGGGAGCTCCACGGCGGGGACAGGAGCTGAGACCAGTGACACTGACTCGTCCTCTGATGGGAGCTCCCTTGTGGTGGCGGCACCATCTGTGCCCCCCCATCTACAGGTACAGCCGCCACCCCCACTTCCAGCACCGCCCTCCCAGCAGCCCCTCAGCTTTTTCCCCATGCCCGCTCACCCGGGAGAGTGGGCGTCACCTTCGCCCCAGGCAACTCAGGCCCTGCCCCAGTCATCCCTGCTGCTCTCAGTGAGGAGGCCATTGACCTCCTCAGGTCCCTCACTGTTGGGCAGTGTACCATTTTGAATGCCATTCAGGGTGTAGAGAGGCAGTTGCAACAAACCAATGCATTCCTGGAGGGCATTCATTCTGGTCAGGCGGCCCTTCACCAAGCTTTTCAGACTCTGGCCTCAGCACTGATGGCAGCCATTGTCCCTGTCTCTAGCCTCCCCCCTACAACTTCCTCAACCCCGACACAATCCCCTGTACCTCAGCCTATCCCAAGCACACCTACAGACCAACATGCACACACGTCAACACCCAAGGGAAGCTCAGGCAAACATAAGCACCACGCATCCCACAGGCACTCACGCAAGTATCACACACATGCAGACACACCAACATCCACTGCCTCCACTGTGTCCCCCTCCTCCTCATCTCCCTCCTCCCTTCCAGTCTCGTCTACACTCACACCTGCATGCACTACCTCTACAGCCACTACTTCCCTCTCCAGCACACCCACCACCACACCCCGCTCACGTGCAGTCACCACCCCCACTACCATTCACACGTCCCCTGTGTCCTCTCCCAGTGTGTCTGTGATGCCCCCTACCAAGATACACAAACGCAGGCACACACCCACCCAACAGTCATCCAACTCATGACAGCCTCCAGCGCATGCACCTTCACCCAAAGTCACCAAATGTACACCTCCTACAACCACCACCTCTTCCTCCACTCCCAAACCCCCTCCAGCTGCCCGTTCCAGTGTGTCCCAAAAACTTTTCCTGTCCAACCTTGACCTCTTTCCCACACCTCCCCCACCCCGTCCGTCTCATAGGGCCCGAACTAGCACCTCAGCCACAACATCTCTGGGACCAGTGGTGCCTGTAGTCACCGGAATGTGGAGTGCACCGGCCACCAGGGCAGCCAGTGTGGCACAGAGCCACAGCACAGACAGTCCCCCACCTGTGAAGCATCAGAAGTTGGCCAGTGCCCGGCGGTAGAGGGGGAAGACTCCAGCCACAAACGCCGCTCCCAAGAAACCCGGCAAGTCTGGGAAGAGCTGCACGGCGGAGAAGACCGCCATCATCCCCGCTGCCCAAGAGGCCACCGCCAGCACCAGCCCAGCTGCCCAAGAGGCCACCGCCAGCACAAACCCAGCTGCCCAGGAGGCCACCACCAGCACAAGCCCAGCTGCCCAGGAGGCCACCGCCAGCACAAGCCCAGCTGGGCCATGAAGGACCGCCACCGCCAGCCCCGCTGGGCCATGAAGGACCGCCAGCACAAGCCCAGCTGGGCCACGAAGGACCGCCAGCCCCGCTGGGCCATGAAGGACTGCAAGTCTGGGAAGAGCTGCACGGCGGAGAAGACCACCATCATCCCCACTGCCCAGGAGGCCACCGCCAGCACCAGCCCAGCTGCCCAGGAGGCCACCGCCAGCACCAGCCCATCTGCGCAGGAGACCACCGCCAGCACCAGCCCAGCTGCCCAGGAGGCCACCGCCAGCATCAGCCCAGCTGCCCAGGAGGCCACCACCAGCACAAGCCCAGCTGGGCCATGAAGGACCGCCTGCAAAAGGCCTGATGGGCTATGAAGGACCACCAGCAGCTCAGACCCTGCAATGGAGACCGCCATCTGAAGCACCGCTGAACAGGGCACCGCCATCTGAAGCACCGCTGAACAGGGCACCGCCAACTGAAGCACCGCTGAACAGGGCACCACCAGCTCAAGCACCGCTAGCCCATGAGCGGCAGGGGCACTGAAGCAACTGAGTCCGTCACGGATGAATGATGCACTCTGGGCACCATGCCCCCTCCAGAACCAGTGGAGACTGATACTGACATCCACTACCTCTGTCCTTAACAGGATGAAGCATTCTGGGCACCATGCCCCCTCCAGAACCAGTGGAGACTGTCATCCACTACCTCTGTCCTCAACAGGATGAAGCACTCCGGGCACCATGCCCCCTCCAGAACCAGTGGAGACCGTCATCCACTACCTCTGTCCTTAACAGGATGAAGCACTCTGGGCACCATGCCCCCTCCAGAACCAGTGGAGACCAACATCCACTACCTCTGTCCTTAACAGGATGAAGCATGCTGGGCACCATGCCCCCTCCAGAACCAGTGGAGACTTTCATCCACTTGTGAGACTGTGGCTTTGCACTCCCCAGGATTGAACAGTGGGCAGACCACCCACTATAGAGACTTGAGAGACTGTGGCTTTGCACTCCCCAGGATTGATCAGTGGGCAGACCACCCACTGCAGAGACTTTAGAGACTGTGGCTTTGCACTCCCCAGGATTGAACAGTGGGCAGACCACCCACTGTAGAGACTTGAGAGACTGTGGCTTTGCACTCCCCATGATTGAACAGTGGGCATACCACCCACTGTAGAGACTTGAGAGACTGTGGCTTTGCACTCCCCAGGATTGATCAGTGGGCAGACCACCCACGGAAGAGACTTGAGAGACTGTGGCTTTGCATTCCCCAGGATTGAACAGTGGGCAGACCACCCACTGTAGAGACTTGAGAGACTGTGGCTTTGCACTCCCCAGGATTGAACAGTGGGCAGACCACCCACTGTAGAGACTTGAGAGACTGTTGCTTTGCACTCCCCAGGATGGAACAGTGGGCATGTGGCCCCCTCATGGATTTGGCGTCTTGCACTCAAGCGGCTGAGGTGCCCCCCCCTTTCCCTCCCCCTGAGGTGCCTGTTTTCTTGGTATCTGATGCCCCTGCAGTGTTCTCTCCGTCATGGTCGGTGATCTTGTGTGGGCCTCGCCCATACCGTCTGGTCCCAGTGTTCCACAGACTATTTTAGTGCACTACCTGGATTACTATGCTTGGTATTTATTTTGTACATGGTGTATATATATATTTCTGCCTACTTGTTTTTAATATATTACAATGGTTACACTAATTTTCAATTGTCTTTGCATTCTTCCGGGCGTTTGGGGGGTGTAACTGTGATGTATTGATATGCATTTGTGTGTGTTGTAGTGGGTGAGCGTGGGGGTGTTGCGTGTGTGTGTCCCTGTTTCCCCCCCCTCCCCTATGTCGTAGGTGCAGTACTCACCGTGGTCTTCGCAACCGGCGTTCGTGCTCCTAGTAGAGGAGCAGGAAGACTATCGCATGGAGAATTTGGAGTTCCGGGTCCATGGTGTCCTCGTTCCTTGTGGGGTGTGCAGAGGTGAGCGTTTTCCCTTCGGAATTCCTGTTTCCGCCGTGTTTTTATCTGCGGTGAATCCGCCTCGGAAAAGGTGGCGGATTGGCCTGTCATAATAGTGTGGGCGGTACATTGTCTCCCGCCTGTCTGTTGGCGGTGACCGCCGCGCTGCTTGTTTGTACCGCCGTGGCGGTCGGAGTGTTAAAGTGGCTGTCTTTGTTGGTAGTTTCCGCCACGGTCATAATTCCAATTTGTTTACCTCCGGCCTGTTGGCGGTTTTACCACCGCTTTAACACCGTCCGCCAGGGTTATAATGACCACCTAGATGTCTAACATTAGTCATTATCTCCACAGCAATATACATGATGGATGTCAATGATATTATGTGGCAAGGCATTTCTGACTGGATAGACATGGCACTCAGTACACATCATAGCTGCAAATAGCACAAGGATCACATATGCCCCTCATGGTTCTCAACACATGTGTCCACAACATGGATATGGACCAAACTCAGAGATGTTCAACACAAGCACCCTTTGAAATGTGACTGTATATCCCAACTGCAAAAATGACAGTTGGTGGTGATGGACTGTGCCCCACTGTTAAATGCCATCTATGCCCTGTCACATTCTACAGTGCTGTTTGAGCAGTAGGTCCAACATTATAAAACAGGATAAGGATGTTTGTGAGGTCAAAAAAACTTTTTTACAGGTGTGACTCCATTTCTAAAGCTCAATACTGCATTTCAGGCCACCAAAATGGTGGCTGCCTGACATACTCCACTACACATTAGGAATCATTTGAGACCACTGGCCACAGTCATGATGGCAGTAGGCGGTTGCAACCATGGCAGACACAGCCATAGGCTAACATTTTTGCCAGCGGCAGTTGCAGGTCGAAGGCTACGTTCACCAGTGGTGACGACCACATACAGATTGACTCACTTGACTCCTGACACTGCTGCCAGCAACACCTCCATGACCTGAGCGGTTGTGTGCCACCTCTGAGAGCAATCATGCCATGGCTAGCAGGTGATACGGCCCCTGCCTTCTCACCAGAGGAGCTGGAGAGGCTGGTTACCGAGGTCCTACCCCTATATGGACAGCTCAATGGCTCACCAGAGAAGAAGGCAAGTAACTCATGTATACCGTTTTCAATGTACTTCCCATCCTTTCCCTCCTCACAGTCTAGAATGTGTCCAGGTGTACCAGCTATACTTCTTGTGTGCCTGTTGTTGTAGATTGTGTACCATCTTCCTTGCTATTGATAACTGCTGCACCTGTGCTCCAAAGAGCTGTGGCTCTACCCTGACGATTTCCCCCACCATGACCCTTAACTCCTCCTCAGTGAAACAGGGGTGCCTTTGTGGTGCCATGGGTGTCGTGTGATGTGTATTGTTGAGGGCGTTTTGGGTAATGTGGTAGGGTGTTTGATGTGGAGTGCGTGAGTGGTATATGGGTGTGAGTGGTGTGTGTGTCTGGTTGTCTCTGTGCTGTTCGTGTCAATCTCCTGGTAGTAATTGTTGTTTTTGGGTAAAGGGTTGTGGGTTATGTGGGTGTGTGTTTTATAGTGGTGCAGGTGTGTGGGTGTGGTGCGTGTTTGGGTGTCAGGTGTGTTTTGTTTGAATTGTCCAATGTAGTGTTGTTTTGTATATGGGGGTCCATTGTGAGCACGGCGGTATGTACCTCCAATGGTTTACCGCCGTTGAATGTCCACTGTGGTGATTCGTGGGTCATAATATGATGGGCCTTGTTTTGTTGGCGTAACGGTGTGGGTTTTGGGACAGCCAGTTTATCACTCACCTTTGGTCTGGTGTATTTGTGTATGTGGCTGTATTCTGTTGGATTGGGGGGTGTCATAATATGGTGAACGGATATTCGCCAGCGCAGGGGTAAGTTGGCAGCCGTCAACACTGCAGTAAGTGCCATTTACTGCCAATGTCATAACGAGGGCCATAGTGTCTAACATACCATGCACAAAACACACACACAGTCAAAGCACACAAAGCCATACAATACACCAACAAACACATCTCAACACTCAGTCCCAAGACCACAAAAACTCTTGAACACACATATGTCCAACACACAGCACACACTGTACCACTTGCAAACAAAAGCACTGCACACAACCTCACATACTGGTGAAACAAAACAGGTACCCCAAGCAGCACACACACACACATACAGACACACAAATAATGTCAGCCAGGAACAATTCCATACTAGGGAAAGAAATGCATGACAAGGATTGAAGCAGGAAACCAACAGCAGACTGGTCCAAATTATTATTAATCAAAATTAGTAGGAAAAACAAAGGCCATAGGCTAGTCCATAAAGAAGAGTGCCAATGTACCCAGTGGACATTTCTGTTTCCTGAACTTAACTCCTGACCGCCATGTAATCTCCTCAGGTAGGGGCATCAATGGGGCAGGCAGGCACCTCAGGGGTTATCGGTGGGAGGTGAGGTTGGGTTTTCTTAGGAGCGGTAGGCTTCTTGGTAGGGGGAGTGCCATGGGTACTTGCAGGGGGGAGGAGAGACACTGTATGTTTAGGGGTATCACACGGTGGGAGAGGAGTGGGGAAAAGGGAAAACTCAGAAAGGAAAGATTTCTTACACACACGGTGACAGCCATGGCAAAAGGATTTGGGTGAGGAGAGAGAAGGAGTGGTACTCTGAGGGGTTGTTGTGGTTGTGTTTGGTGCATGTCTGGGTGAGGTATGTCTGTGGCTGGTGGTGTCTGTTGGGTTGTGAGAGCGGGCATTTATGTGTCATGGGATGATGGGGAGGACGTGCTAGGGGATGCGGTGGTGGGTGGGTGACTGTCTGTTTGGGTAGTGACTGCAGGTATGGTAATGTGGTAGGTGTAGGTATGTCAGTGGTTGTCATGTCTGCAGGTGTGATGACTGGGGTAGAAGTCTGAGAATCTGCTGTGTGCTGACTGTGGTTAGGATTGGTGTGGTGGCTGGATCAGTGAATGTTGGTGTGGTTTCTGCAGGTGTGTCAGGTGTGCTGTCAGTGATTCTGGGGGCAGTGGTGGTGTCAGGGCAGGTTGTGACTGTTGTTGTGTGTGCATCTGAGTGTTGCTTGTGTGCATGCCAGTAGTGTGTCTTGTGGTGCTTGTGTTTGTCTGAGCTATCATGGATGTTGAGGTGGATGCATACCTGTCTGTGTGATTTGGGTGGGTCACGGAAGAGGGGTTTGGGAAGAGGTAGCTGGAGGGGAGACGAGAAACAAAGGGTGATTGGCTTTTGTCAGTGTGGAGGCAAGAGCCTGAAAGGATCTCTGTAGGCCAGTCAGTGCACCATGAATGCCTTCCAGAAATGCAGTACTCTGTTGAACTTGAGTTTCCAGTCCCTGAATGGCATTCACAATGGTCAACTGATCCACAGATATTGACCTCAGGAGGCCAATAACCTCCTCACTGAGGACAGCAGGGTTGACAGGTACAGGGGCAGAGGTGCCTGTGACAAATGAGACGCCCACCCTCTTTGGTGAGTGGGCACTGCCAACTGGGTGGAGAGCTACAGGGAAGGCATGGTAGTAAGTGGGTGGAAGACTTAGATGGTGCTGTGGTGACCCCAGATGCGTCCTCCACATCAGGGTGTATCCACTGGAAGAAGAATCCAACATTGATGACCTGGATTCTGTCTCACTCCTGGCACTTCATTCACCCTCCAGGCCACTGGGCCCCTCAGACTCATTGGTATCAGCACTCCAGGTCCCATGGACAGCAGCTTCGTCACTCAGCTGAGCCCTGTCTCCTTCACCTGCCGATGCTGATGCTGAGGAACAGTGAGAAAGGATGGGTCATCACATTCTTTACATACACATACATTATACCATACACAACATTAACATCATACATATGTGTAAAACACACCCAGGTAGGAAAGAATTTAAGCCAACATAATGTCACAGCAATATACTTCTCACAACCTTATATGACAATAATGTCACACCCAACATGAGCCTAATATCTGCCCACTACATCATCATCCTATCATACAACTAAAACACATGCCATTCCTACACAAGATGATTTATCAACATAGTAAGAACATAATAAGTGTGTCCCTAAACAGAGCATCACTGTGAAGCAACAAACCATTAATGGAAATCAGTTTTCATTCTGACATCAAATTCATACCTACACTTGCTCGGTCCATTGCCAAATGTCACGTTCAATCAAAGTCACCTAATCACAATCCAATCTCCACACAGCATGTTGCTTAGATATGACATCTCTAAAATATAACTCTGTTTAAAACATTCACAAAGGCAAATTACTTAGATGCATCTACAGCATTTGGCAAATCCAAGTTGGAAGTATGATAGAGTCCCAAACCATTTCTCCAACACATGTGTCAACTGTGTTTTTGCAAAGGATTGCACATACAATCAGGACCTACTCAACTTTGTCATTCTAACAGAGAAAACAAAGTCAGCACAGCAATAGGGCTCTACTTAACACACAGGATAGACCCGCAGACAGTCACAGGGAGCATGCCAACACCTTCAATAGGATGGACACCTGTTGTGCGTATGAAGGTCACATACAATTCCACTAATCATGCTGAGTAGCAATCTCAAGATGACATAATCAAATGATGAATATCACTATCAACACTTCAGACATGAGTCACCTTACATCTTTGGTGTACAGTTACACTGACATAAACCACATTTACTGTAACCATGATTGACATATACACCTAGAGCCCAGCAATTTGACTGACAACAAATACCATTCTACCAACATGTAACTGCCATCTACAACACCAGCAACACTATGTAGTCATGGTTAAAAGAGTTTATCCATACTGAATTACTTCCAGACGCATTCAGAATAGCAAATGTAAGTGTACCAAACATACATCTTAAATCTTACAAATGGACGTACCAATGTAAAGAAGAATTTGCCAAATACAGCGGATGTTGTACCTATATAGGAGATGTCCTGCCCTATATAGGATGGGCAAAATAAGTTGGCTAAGTGAATAGCAAGCTAGCCAGTTACCTTCTCAATACCATGCACATCATACAGCCAGTGTGAACTCACATGTCTATGATATGTCTTGCACTAGGAATACATAATTACCAGCATGCCTTACATCATGTAGGATGTCCACCCTGATCAAACATCATATTTGCCAAATTACAGTCCACATTTAACACTTGGGACACCTCCTCACACATCTGAGTAAGTGTAGCAAGTATGCTATGTGAACTATCTGAATGAGATAACACTCTCACATGAAGTTGACATCTATTTCACAATTCAGGAATGAATACATGTCAGACCATATGTTGCACATACAGCTAGTTCCAGTGGAATAGGAATGGACTGACACCAAAGAGCTGGACAACTTACCAACAGGATATCTGGAGTATGGGTCAGTAGGTGGGAAGGATGACACACCAGGTTACACATATGTACGGCAATGTAGAGGAACATATATGACACAGTCACATGTGCATCACCACATGCAGCCATACAATAGGATTAACATAGGTGAGTCTATACACAATACCATGTCCAAACTTGTATCTCAATGGTAACAACTGTACATCTCTGTGTTCTTAGGAGCCTCTTTATGTTTAGCACTTACCACATTGTTACAGTTAAGATACTTACACATCAGACACTGAACTTTAAATTTAAATGTCTGTAGTCCGTTCTTACCCCCTTGTGGCTGCTGTGCTGCCCTCAAATGCCCATCCACCTCAGGATAGGTCGCTGGCAAAATGCAGGCCATTAGTGGGGTCAAGATCTGATAGGTGACCCTCCTTAGTTGGGAGGACATTCCTCTGCAGTCTTCCTGGCCCAGCGTCTCAGGTCCTCCTACTGCTTCCTACAGTGGGTGCTCCGCCAAATGTTGACCCCCAGGGTCTGCACTTGCTTGGCGATGGAAAGCTGGAGTCCCTTTTTATGATGGGAATTGACCTGCATGGATGACACAGACAAAAGGAGAAAGTCATGTCCACATGCACCATACCAACACAAGTGGTCAAAACATTTTAGTCACAGCAAGTAGGCAAACTTTCCCATCCTCTAATTTGAAACACCTTCACAATTTAGCATCTGCATGCAGCCCATGTGTTTAGTGGAGTGTCCTATTCAACATGCATGATCTATACCTGGTATTGACTACACATACATGACCAGACAACATGAGTGTCTACAGAAACATTTCTCACTACATCATTGTTGTCCATGCTGCAATCTATGTTGTATATCAATTAGGTTACATTAAACACCATCTACCATGTGACACTACTCTATGACTGCCTATGCACATGTACACATTTCCTTACAACCAGACATGAGTTGTGAAACCTTCACTAATTCACATTTCATGTACACCATCATACACTCCAACTTTCACACAGTGGTATACTATTGGGCTCACCTGCTCCTCTGGTGCACCATATAGCTGTTCATACAGGGGTAGGACCTCCTCAACAAGCGTGTACAGCTTTTCTGGGGTGAATCCTGGGGCCCTATCACCTGTAGGTTGTGGCAGGATAACTCCCAGAGGCAGTACACAGCAGCTCAGGTAGTAGAGGTCTTTCTGGCAGCAGTGTCAAGAGTCAAGTGAGCAATATTTCAGAAGATGGTGGTCACAGCCACCACATTCAGGACCGTCAGTGCCAGCGGACATCGCCATTGGGCCAAGTCCACCAAAGGCAGCTATGTTTTACAATGGTGACGTCCACTGCAGTTGTAACCACCTACCCCGATGACTACATCTGCTGGCGGAGTGAGGTCACTTCCTCATGTCCAGTATAGTAGCAAGTGCCATTGTAATGCAATTATATGCATGGGAAAGTATGGGAATCTGAATCATTAATGATTCCCTGCATTGTGCAAAATATCAGTGAGTGCTACTTTCATGTTTAGTAGTCTACTTGTGCAAATGAGTAGTAAAAGCAGTGTGACAGAGGGAATGGTGGAAATGTACAACTAATCTCTACATCCTATGTGCATCAGTAATGTAGCATAGGTGCAACAAGTATATTTCACATGGACACTAAGTTGGACTATCAAACATTGACAGTCCCAGATAAGTATGCACGTATAGTACATTAGAGGACTCAGGGAATGTGAAGCATGGGCATTGTCATAGGATGCACAGTAAGATGCTCTACTTCAGATGTTATATGTTGTCTCTGACATTGACAGCAGATATGTCTGAACATATTCATCATGTGTACATTGTAAGAGTCACCTACAATCTATTTGTTTTTTGACATAGTTACCCTGGCATGAGGAGAGGCAGGCTACCTCCAGGGTACTGGCCACTAGTCGACCTGCGCACCATGGAGGAACAACATATTGTACAGATCAATCACCTGAATAGGCAGCCAATCATGGACTTTTGCGATCAGTTGTGCCATATTTGATTCCTGCCATTCACAATCCCAATAGCTTACCTCTCATCATTCAAGTCATATCAGTGCTTCCTGGCCACTGGATCCTTTCAGAATACAGTGGCCCTAACTGCAGGGATGTTTCAGCTCATGTTCAGTCTAGTTTTGATAGATGTACTGTGTGCATTGTTGGACAGCTACATCAGGTTCCCAGTGATTTGGCCTATGCGAAAGCAGAGTTTTATGCAATGGGACACATCCCACTTGTGGCTGGAGCCATAGATGGCACCCATGTTGCCTTGGTTCCTCCCAGTGCCAATGAACAGGTATACAGGAACAAGAAACACTACCACTCCATCAACATCCAAGTGGTGTGTTGAGCAGATCAGTACATTTTACAAGTTTGTGCGAAGGATCTAGGATCAGTGCATTCCTTCATCATGTGCAACAGCAATATCCCACTGCTGATGACACCACTCTATACAGAGATGGCCTGGCTGGTTAGTAAGTCACATTTGACATGTGTGTTTGCTAAGGTTCTCACTTGCTAACACAAATGTGCATGTCCCAGATACATGTGTGTGTTGTTATACCTAGTCCTTACAGGGGACTCAGGCTATCCAAACCATCCTTAGTTGTTCATCCCAGTGAGGTACCCAACAACGCCAGGGGAAGTCTGCTACAATGAGGCCCATGTAAGGACAAGGGGTGTAGTTCAGTGGACCTTTGGTCTACTGAAGGCAAGATTTTGCTTCCTGGATATATCTGAAGGAGCTCTTTTCTACTTACCCAACAAGGTATGTCAAATAATTGTTGCCTGCTGCATGCTCTACAACCTTGCCCTGAGAAGTCAGATACCATTCATACCAGAGTCAGTGGGTGGAAATGCAGATTTGCCAAGTGATGAGCCAGATGAAGATGAAGCTGGAGACTCTAGGGCCGATCTCATCAATCAGTACTTAAAGTGACTCAAGGTATGTGATGTCTTCTTGATGTTGAGATTACACTTTGTAACCTATGATTGATGGCTGCCATCTCACCTCCTATCTAGCATCATACATGAGGTCTTAGGGAGCTCCAATGCCAATGAGTCAGTTGTGCATGCAGTTTGTAATTTGGTGTTGTGTACAGAACAGAATGGTATAGTGTCCTGATTTGTTACTCCACATGCAAAGTCACACTTGTGAAAGTGACTTGTCAGAATTGTTGTATGTTTATAACTGTGCCCTATCCTTCTTCTCTGTCAATCACAGAATTGATGAGTTTCTGTTGGGCTCTTCATCACTGGCAACTCACCAACAGTGTCAGAGGCAGATGGGAATTGCAGGCAGACATAAAAAGTGGACAAGGATGACACCAGGTACTGATTGGCATGAGTCTGTGGAGTGTATCTAATATGGCCAGACTGTCAGGACACTGGGTGGAAGTGTGTTTTTCCACCACGAAGACCCGTTTGGTACTGGAGGTGGTCAAATGTTGTCATGTGTGTGTCCCTATGTGTCTGACACAGGTGAAAATGGTGAACCAGAGGCTCTATCGTCATAACAGTTTCTATTGTATGTGATCTACCTATAACATAGCTGTCAGGGTGTTCCTACTTTGCAGACCAATATGTATGTCTAGGTAGACTGACATGGGTGAGTGGAAAGCCTACAGATACCTGAGCAATATAAGTGAAAGGTCCCTGGACTGGGGACATCAGTACTGATTTCAGTCTGTATAATGGGGTATAATTATTCTGAAGCTAAGGTATGGGTATGTGATAAGGCTTTACATGGTGTTACAAAGGACCGATCTGTATGTGTCCTGGCTTGTAGAAACACCGACATGTCCGTCGATTTTCTACCCTATAGCTTAGTATTGCATGACACCTAAGATGACAATCATAAGTCACTACCAGTCACAAGCAGTACTATTATATCTGCTGTTTGCAAATCTAGGAATAAATGTGTGGAGATGTAACATGCAGCCATATTTGCTTCTGTCTATGTTACAAACCCAATGTAATGAGTCTCCTGGTGATAGAGTATAGATGACAGTTGTACATGGGTGATGAATGACACTTACACAGGGCCTGTGTTAAAGTGTCATTTATTTGGGAGTGCAAAACAATATGGACCTCATTATGTCCCTGGCGGTCGGTGATAAGGCGGTGTTAATACCACCAACAGGCCGGTGGTAAAAAAATGGGCTTTTGACCACAGCGGTAACCACCAACACAGACAGCCACGTTAACACAACGACCCCCAGGGTGGTAATGACCACTGGGCTGGAGACTTCGGTCTCCAGCCAGGCGGCCGTTACAATCCCACCCTCAGGATTATGACCCAGCCTACCGCCATGGTTTTCGTGGCAAGGGAACCACCATGAAAACCATGGCGATAGGCACTGTCAGTGTCAGGGAATACCTTCCCTGGCACTGATAGGGTCTTCCCCGCCCCCTCAACCTCCCTAAAGTCTTCCCCCACTCACCCCCTCACCCTTCCGACCTCCCACCAACATACACATACCTACACATACAGACATATTCACGCATACACTCATGCATACCTACATTCACCCATGCATGCACACATGCATTCCCACACACCGCAACACACACCAACATACTTTGGCGCACACATGCAGTCACTACACACAACATACATGTACACTCACCTTCAGTCATTCTTGCACTCACTCAGTGCGACTCACACTCACATGCACGCATACCAAAACATACACACAAACATACACACACCCCACAACACCCCCATACACGCACACAACACCCCCACCCTCTCTCCTGTCGGAGAACCCGACTTACCTGCTTGCAGGGGGTCCTCTGGCTGAAGACGGGACGCGGTGCTGCTGTCAGCAGCAGCGTCCGCCAGCAAAACACCACCAGGCCGTATCATTTCTCGCGATACGGTCAGCATGTTTTGCTGGCTTGGCGGTGCTGTTGACAGCAGCACCACCTTACCGCCATCCGCCACCATGACCGTCTGCGGTATTCTGCCAACCTTCTGTTGGAATTCCGTTGATGGTCATAATACGTGTTTCCAGCTGGTAGCCACGGGGACGCTATGTTGGTGGCCGTCGCCGTGGCAGTAGGCTGCAGTTGCCACCAAAGTAGTAATGAGGGCCTATGTGTGAATAGTAACCAAAAAAGCACAAAGTTTGAAGTACTGGGTTTTTCAGAACCCAGTGGTGCCAGGGAACACACCCTAAGACTTCGAGTCCTTCCTGTTTCAGACTACAGAAACACAGAGTCTTCTTGGTGAAGTCAAAGATCTTGTTTATTGGCTGCAGCCAGTAACAGGTATCCTAGAAGTACAACACGGTGTATATTCTCAGGAGACTGCTGCTCTTGCAAAGCTAACCTTCTCTTTTATACAAAATATTATGCTTTGGGCAAACATTCCTTATTTTACAGTTGACCATTCACATATTTTCACTACAAAGAAATAGCAGGGTTATGATGACAAGCCCATATTTCAGTTTGTCCAGCCCTCAATCAATTACCCGGCAAGGCTCAGTACTTTCATCAGATATCAACGGACCCCCAATATAAACAGGCACCTCCTCCTTGTAAAGCAAGTCATAAAGAAAGAAACAGGGACAGGTGCGTGTAAGATTAGGCATGGTTTGTGTGTGATGAAAGGTTTTATGATGTGTTGGGCCTTGATACTAGCTCATTCGATCACTGGGAAAGAAACTGGCCAAACAGGTTTGGCTTCAGGCAGTGGAGTCAGCTTGCCAGGTCACAGAGGAGTCAGCAAAAATGTACGTGTCCTTCAGACTCGTTTTCGGCATTAGTCATTGGCCTATGTGAGGGCAATCACAAAATGGCTGTCGTTTAAATGGAACCCGAGGGTTCAGGATTGAAACTCTGATATTCGGGTGATTTCGTTACCCGAATATGAATACAATGCTTGTGCATACTATTCTAATCATTCTCGGTCTGCTGATACCAAAATCGTTGTGATACGATGATGTTTATAACACGGGTCCAGGATTTTCAGTACCACAGACCCTCCTTTTGCCCTTACATAGGCAATAACCTATACTCACGCTAATCTGAGTCCAGGTCTATATTCATAAAGTCATTGAGATGATGCTGTAGCATCATCCTATTACCTAGCTCGTCCCTTGATACAGGTTTCCTTACACACGATGTAGCACAGAGGCCACATATTGCAGGAGCACACTGTACACACAGACAGGACAGGAAAAGAATGGCTAAGATCATCCCAATGACTACCAGAGTCTTCCATCCCCAGGCGGATATCAGCTCCCAGAACCACCCCATCAATGACCAATCTCCTTTATCCACATGAATAGACTCGGAGATCTTATGCAGTTAGGAAATGGCCTGGTAGACTGTCGGAGCGTTATCTGGGATGTAAACACAGCAACTTGATTGGATCACTTTACATACCCCACCTCGGTCTGCAAGTATGATGTCTAATGCGACCCTGTTCTGAAGAGTCATAAGGCGATCCGACTGGAGCTCAGCAGTCAAATTACCAAGGGCACCGGCGGTTTCAACTACCGTGGATTCAACCACCTTTGTCAATTGCCTTATGTTCCTGCTGTTAACCAGAGGACCCCAAAACGGCAGAATACCCTTTACGAAATCTCCAAATTCTTGTCCTGTAGTGTCTTCTTTACTTATGACACCTCTAACTATCCTTGTCTTATGGTAATCTGCCACGGCCGTGTAGGTGGGAGGTAACAGGAACGAAACAAAACATGTGCCTGAGAAGTCAGGGGGCAACCATGTATAGGCTCTATTATGGCAGATGAAATAGGTACCCTTAGCTGCTAAGAACGAAGGAGAAGTCTGAGACGCAGAAACATATGTTTCAGTGCAGATACTTTTCCCTAACTGAGCTCTGGGATTCTTGCCATTACCTTGCAGACATAGGTGACCCTGATGGGGTACAATCCAAATCGGGGCGGATCTCTTTGCTCGCTCGTTCCCACTCAGAGTAACTCCATATCCTGTTATGTTCCATCCAATATATGCTGGTGTCTCATCTCTCGGGATAGTCTCATAGGAAATTTCTTCCCTAATCATATCTACTATACCCTTAGCTAGAGCACTATTCTTAGGATTATCTTTCACAGAACGTAGGGGGTTGGCTTCATACGCGTATATGAACACCGTTCTATATGCCTATACAGAACCATTATGGCTGAAAGGCAGGACCAGATAAGGGATACCTTTATCAGTAGTATGAGGCATAAGACCACACACCCAACAGTTAGTTGTGTTCACTACTAATTGGTGTTGGTGTAGAAGCTGAATGAATGAATTGTTGACAAATTCTAATCTTCTGGCAGACTCGTGTTCAGGCAGGGGGTGAAAAGAATGCAAGGAAACAGTAGAAGGAGGTATGGGCTGTGTAATGGGTGCAAATGTCACTTGAAAAGAGAATAAAACATATCCTATTAAAAACGTCATTACACTAAGCAACATGAAAATACATAATATCAAAAATCGTTTCTTTGTCATTATTATACACATTCTGGCTTTAAAGTCCATCTGTCTGGCAGGTCTCTCATTCTTGAAAAACTCCATCCTCTCTAATTGCTGCTCGTGGTGGTAGGGTGCAACTCCCTTAGACCGACCAGAACTGTCGACCTAACGTCTTCAGCTACACTCCAAAGACTTGGGCAACCACGACCCTACAGCTGAACCCGGATGGCGGTTCGAAAAGAAAAAAAAAAAAAAAATAAGAACGTTTCTCAGATGAGAGAGCCGCACTGTCAAAAAAATAGCAAAGGAACTGGAAAAAATTATTTGTCCTTAGTTCTTGGTCTCAAATTATAACGTTTTTTTCCAGGTACTGTCTGGTTCTGGAACAAGAGTTCAGGCTCTGTAGTGTTCAATCGAATTGACAGTGGCACAGCTTCTTGCAAATTATTGTCACTTTCTCATTCAGAAATTGTTCCTTTTACACGTGCATCACTAAATGGCAAAAAACGAGGCACAGTCTCAGTCTCAGAGTCAGCGATCCCCTCCTGGTCCCATCGGTCGTACGGTAGAGGAAAAGGGACCCTCTTGCAGTGTACGCCGTGGATCCAGTTCTTTTTCCCTTCCACTCGAACAGCTGATCTTGTTGAGAGAAGGACGAGGTTGGGGCCGGTCCAACGGGGCTGGTCATTCTTTGTCCGCTGGAAGTTCTTGACCAGCACCCATGATCCAGGATCGATAAGATGTCCTGGAGCTTCAGAGACCTGAGGCAGAGTATCGTGAACCTGTTGGTGTAGAACACGCAATTTAGCCGTCAATTCATACAAATAATCAAGCAGTGCAGGGTGTTCGATCTCACTGAATTTTGTTGGTCTTGGCACTCCCCATATGTTGGCCGGGCGGCCGAACACAATTTCATAGGGACTAAGTCCCACTCGCGAATGCACAGTCATTCTTGTTGATAGGAGTGCTAGAGGCAGAGCGTCAGGCCATTTAAGACCAGAGCTCGCTTGTATCTTTGCCAACTTCAGTTTTAGCGTGCCATTATAGCACTCTACTAGTCCAGCTGATTGGGGGTGATTTGCAGCGTGGAATTTTTGCTGGATACCTAGCCCTTCACATACTTTTTTCATCACTCGACCCACAAATTCACTCCCATTATCACTCCAGACCATTCTCGGCATTCCAAACCTAGGGAAGAATTCTTTGGCAAGGGCTTTAGCTGTGGATAAGGCAGTGTTGTCTTTTAAGGGATATGCTTCTACCCATCTTGAAAAGGCGCAAACAACAATGAGTACGTATTTCAGATTGTTGCACCTTTCCATGTGGATGAAATCTAGCTGCAAAACCTCGAACGGATACGTTGGAGGCGCAAAATGACCAGCTGGAGTTGGGGTTCCCCTACCAGGATTGTATTTCAGACACACCATGCAATTCTTGACCACATTCTCTGCACATTTAGGAATTCCAGCATTTTGCCATACTGGAGCCAACAACTTACAAATCCCTTTCACACTGATATGGGCCATTCCATGAGCCATTGTCACCACTGCAAGCACATACGCATCGGGTAACAACCATCGCTGATGTTCTGACAAGTCAACCCAACAACCATTTTCATCCAATTTACCCGTACTTTCTTTCCACACACTCAACTCTTTCTCTGAAGCTTCAGCTTGAAGAGACTTCACACCCTCTATCGTATCTTCACATATTCCAACGTCACCAACCCATCTTGCGGGGCCTGCAACATACATTCGATTCATCACATCTTTTGCTGTTTCTTTTGCGATTTCTTCAGCAAATGCATTGCCACGACCCACATCATCAGTAATCTTCTTGTGTGCACTGCATTTCACAATCGCAACTTGCAATGGCAAGGTCAGTGACTCAAGAAGCTCATTCACCAACTGACCATGCTGAATTTTAGCTCCATGCGAAGTCAGGAACCCACGTTCTTTCCACAATCGTCCAAAACTATGGGCCACACCAAACGCATACTGGCTGTCGGTATATATGGTCACTTTCATTCCTTTCGATAACACACACGCTCTCGTAAGTGCAATCAGCTCTGCTGCTTGAGCTGAATTATGTGGTATACGTGCAGCTTCAACAATCGTATGCAAAGTTGTGACAGCATATGCTGCAGTCGTATCACCATTCGGAAGCTTGAAGCATGAACCATCCACCCATAAGGTACCATCACACTTTACAAGAGGAGTATCTTTAAGATCTACTCTCCCTTTCGTTTCTTCTTCTGTCCTAAGAAAACAATCATGTTGTTCAGCATCATCTGACTCTACTGAAATCGGCAATAACGTGGCTGGATTTAACGTATTGCACCTCTTTATGTGCACATGACTCGCTAACAGTGTCAACTCGTAACCTGACAATCGAGCACTAGTTAAATGCTGTGTCTTGGTCCTGTTTAACAACGTGTCCACTGCATGTGGAACCATCACAATCAACATATTATTCATCACTAACCCAGCAGACTGTTGAATAGAAACAGCTGCTGACGCTGTGGCTCTCAAGCAACTCGGCAATGCTTTAGCTACAGGATCCAAAGTTGACGAAAAATATGCGCATGGGCGCTGCTTGTCTCCAAAAGACTGTGTCAGCACTGACAATGCACAACCCTCTTTCTCATGGACATACAGTGTAAAGGGCTTACTGTAGTCGGGGGTACCCAACACAGGAGCCGAACATAATGCATTATGCAATTCGGAAAAACTTTTCTGACAATCTTCAGACCACGGAACGGGGTTTGGTGTATCTTTATAGGTCAATGCTACCAAAGGTTTGGCCAGCAAAGAAAAATTCGGTATCCATTGTCTGCAGTATGATGTAATGCCCAAGAAAGCACGTACTTCTCTCTGTGTCTTTGGCACACTCAATTTTGCAATTGCCTGAATTCTTTCTGAGGTCAGTTTCCTTCCCTCCTTCGATAAGAGATGACCTAAGTAGGTCACTTCTTGTCGACAATATTGCAGTTTTGAAAGGGACACTTTGTGATGTAAATCAGATAAATGTCGCAACAACGACAAGGTGGCTTCTTTACAAATCTCTTCAGTATCTGTAGCAACTAGCAAATCATCGACGTTCTGAATAAGGGTAGCGCCGTCAGGTAAAACAATTGCATCAAGCTGTGTTTTTAAAGCCTGACTATATATTGATGGACTTTCACAGTAGCCTTGTGGAGCGCGTTTGAAGCGGAAACTTCGGCCTCCTAAACTGAAGCCAAAAATATCCCTGCTCTCCTTTGCAATCGGGATGCTGAAGAAAGCATTCTTTAAGTCAATCACCGAGAAGCAGGTGGCGGAAGCTGGAATCATAGTCAATAGGGCAGTGATATTAGGAACAACTGGAAACTGTGGCACAACTATTTTATTTACCTCTCTAAGATCAATCACGAGCCTGTAAACAGGTGGCTTAGAGGGGTCAGTACGTTTCAAAACAGGCAGAACAGGACTTTTACAAACGTTGCCTCTTGTCTCTTCAATTACATCTTTTTCAATTAAATCATAAATGATCGCTAGCAACGCCTTTTCACCTTCACTAGAGATCTTGTATTGTTAAATGCGTGGTAATTTAACATTGGCTTTCAATGTCACAACATAAGGCGGTATTTCCAACAGACCCACGTCATTAGGACCAGTAGCCCAAATGATATCAGGAAGAAACAACAATTTGGTCTGAAGTTTATCCTTCGACAAATACATTGGAGAGACCAATTTCCTACCCAGTGTAAGTTGTACTCCCGAAGGAGAACAATATAATGTTGCATACAATCTTTTCAACAAATCCAATCCTAACAAGTTTTCACCACAACCTGTCGTCAGAATAAGGGGTGCTTCCAATTCACAAGGTCCAACAGAAAGGGACATAGGACTAGAAATCGGGTTCCTAACCGGGGCGCCAGAAAAACCTACTGAAAACATTCATCTCGCCAGACAAAGGTGCGCCAGGGAGTTTTGAGTGCATAATAGAACTCTTTGTAGCACAAGTATCCAACAGAAAAGGCTCCGACACACCTGAGGTAATCACCTTAACATAAGGTCCATTCCGATCTACTGGAACTAAAAAAACTCCCTCTCTTCGTCTATGGCTGTCCTAGCAATTATTACCTTCCAGGTTCTCATCTTCTGCATAGTAGTCGTCAGCATACTACTGAGCCGTCCTACCAGACGCGTTATGTTGCTGGTCAAAACTATTCATTGAGTTTTGAGATGGAAAGGAACGCGTGTTCTTGGGGAAACTTCCACGTCCTCTACCTCTAGGAGCTTGTTGAACACCTCGACCTCTTGCGCCAGAAGCACCATTCGTACGCTGTAACAAAATAGGACAACTATACTTGAAATGACCCTCTTCTTTACAATATGAACACTGATTGGGACCTACAGGAACACGTGGTTGAGAAAACTCGAACCTTTGCGAGTTTCTCTGGAACTGTTGAGGTTGCTGATAGTTACTCTGACCACCACGTGGCGGATACGCCTGTTGTAAAAGAACCTTCGTCTTTAATTCTTTAGTTTTCTTGTCTGCTCTATCCTTCTCATCTTTATCCCTATTTTCGTAGTACTGTGCAGTAGCCAATATTTGTGCTGAAGAGGAAACGGCCCAAGAACTCTCTGAGTCCTTCAATTTCTTACACAGCTCGGCAAGCAAATTGTGCACAAACTTGTCGACGAACAACCGTTGACCACCTTCTGTACTCATATCTTGACCACTGTGGTCGATAAACGTTTCCTCAAACCTGGTGAAGAAATCAGACACTGTTTCATCTTTCTTCTGCTTACACGCAGACAATTTATCCCAATTCACACGCATCACAGGCATTAAAGTCTTCATGTAAGTAATGATCCTAGCAGCAGTTCTGCTACCGAAGGCTCAGGCTTGGCACCACCAACTTGTCTATCATTTGCAGCACTAATATTAGCCCATGAGTCACCTAACTCTTGTGCATGATCTGTATGGCGAATCAATCCCCACAAAGGCTGTGGAACAACATTCCCAAATAACATGTCTATGTCGGCTAAATTCATAATGCATGAGTCTGCAGTCTGTGATAATTCCTTATAATACCCTGCAGGGTTTTTACGGGGATCAGGCAAAGTCTGCTTAAGGGCTAAAACTTCAGCTCGCTTCCACGGAACATGTACCCAAACACGCTGAAAATGAGCTGGGACAGCATCAATTTGATTAGCAACATCAGCCGCAACGGCGTCCTTCCATACCGGAGGGACTTCTCTCATTGGGTACTGTGGCACCTTTTTTTTAACAGAGGAGTCATGTTGGAACAGTGACTGAGAAGGATCCTTATTCCTAAAGGACAACAACGTCGCAACTGCTTCCTCAACATCGGGACCCACAATCGTGCCTTTTTCAAACTCAAACCGTACACGGCACAAATCAGGCGGATTTGTTTCCAAATCATTATCTTCTAATTCCTCACAAAGGAAAGCACACATTTTCTCAAAAACGTATCTTTGTTTTGGTGCTTCCCATTGACGGAAGACATCCATAACAGACTCTACATCGTATCTTAAAGGGTAAACAATCCATTTACGCGCCATACGGTCAAACATTACTCTCTCTTGAGAATTAGGCAGTTGACTACGCGACTGTTTACGCTCCGAATCTGGGGTCACACCAGACGACCCAAAGAGAGGAAATATAAGGCTGGCAACAGTATCTGTCATTCTCTGTCGGACAGAAGGAGAAGTTGATGAAAGAACAGGAGGAAAAACAGAGGGAGGCAAGGCAGACGCAGAAGCAGATGCATAGGCAGTATCAGGAAGAACACCAGAAGAGGCAGTCGATGTAGTACATAAAGTCGTAGGAGGTACAGATGGAGCAGGTAGCGAAGTCGGCGGCCCTTGAAGGGGCTGCGCCATAGTAGTAGGAACCAACTGAAGAGGAGCTGGCGGCTGTGGAAGAACCTGGGGCACAATAACCGGAGGTTGCACAGCTAAAGGTTGCGGAGGTGCTGTAGCATTCTGCGCATAAGGGGGTGGCAAACTCAACAAGTGTGACATTAAAGGATCTTTCTCAAGTTCTTTTGCTGCATCTTGCTGAAGAAGCGGAAAAACTGGATAACATTTATCGGTCACCATTTACGTTGCTTGTGCAACTGCTCATTCATCTTTTCTTCTTCATCATCTTTAAACTGCATGGCAGCTTGCATTATCGAGATACCCTCTTCCCTCTTATTTCTCTTTGCTAATTTAATTTCCTTCTGTTTGGCTTCCTTACGCCATAGGCGGAAAGAGTCAAACATCGCCGGCCGGGCTTTCTTCTTAAAAAGTTTAACCTCCAGATTATTCAGAATCTCTGTGTCGAAACTACCATATTGGGGCCATTTCAAAATACCATCTTTCCTGGTGTATCGGATCCATACTTCATAATATGTGAGGGGGCCTATGCTATGTTTCACATATAGTTCATAGGTTGGAGTTCCAATCGGAGGAACCGGACACGAGTCCTCCAATCGGGAATCCCTATTATAACCAAGACAAAACAAATTTCCATATCTGCTAAGACCAGGCATCTTCGCTCTTTAGTCTAGCTTCAAACTTCAAAGGATTATCGAACACGATAGTCTTGTGAATACATGAATCCCTCGGCTTTGGTACTTGCAAGTTTCAAATCAAAGATCCCAAGGGGATACCAAACTAAGAAACAAACTAAGGACTGGGAGACGCTCCACTTATACTTAACTGAGGTATCGATGACGTCACCAGAAGACTCGTTTATCGTTTCGCTCTACCAAATCATCAAGGGTCCAAAACAGGGCAATAGTCAGGGCAGCCGTCGGGAAGCGGGGAACCTCGCAGCAAAGACTTTCGGACCACGTCGACATACAGGGGTCGATGAAGTGGCGGCCTCCCTCCAGAATTTTCACACAAAGCTCCTCACGAACCTCTGGCTTGGACTGGTACCGCTGAAATCGCCCCACGCTGGGCGCCAACTAAAGTACTGGGTTTTTCAGAACCCAGTGGTGCCAGGGAACACACCCTAAGACTTCGAGTCCTTCCTGTTTCAGACTACAGAAACACAGAGTCTTCTTGGTGAAGTCAAAGATCTTGTTTATTGGCTGCAGCCAGTAACAGGTATCCTAGAAGTACAACACAGTGTATATTCTCAGGAGACTGCTGCTCTTGCAAAGCTAACCTTCTCTTTTATACAAAATATTATGCTTTGGGCAAACATTCCTTATTTTACAGTTGACCATTCACATATTTTCACTACAAAGAAATAGCAGGGTTATGATGACAAGCCCATATTTCAGTTTGTCCAGCCCTCAATCAATTACCCGGCAAGGCTCAGTACTTTCATCAGATATCAACGGACCCCCAATATAAACAGGCACCTCCTCCTTGTAAAGCAAGTCATAAAGAAAGAAACAGGGACAGGTGCGTGTAAGATTAGGCATGGTTTGTGTGTGATGAAAGGTTTTATGATGTGTTGTGCCTTGATACTAGCTCATTCGGCCACTGGGAAAGAAACTGGCCGAACAGGTTTGGCTTCAGGCAGTGGAGTCAGCTTGCCCAGGTCACAGAGGAGTCAGCAAAGATGTACGTGTCCTTCAGACTCGTTTTCGGCATTAGTCATTGGCCTATGTGAGGGCAATCACAAAATGGCTGTCGTTTAAATGGAACCCGAGGGTTCAGGATGGAAACTCTGATATTCGGGTGATTTCGTTACCCGAATATGAATACAATGCTTGTGCATACTATTCTAATCATTCTCGGTCTGCTGATACCAAAATCGTTGTGATACGATGATGTTTTTAACACGGGTCCAGAATTTTCAGTACCACAAGTTAACAGTGAAAGGTTCTGTCATGGTGGCTGAAATCATCAGGCTGGCTGCTACACTGTTAGGTAACACAAGTCCAGTATCTTTGCAACACAGGAAAATGGAGTTAGGTTTCGGAACAGTCAACAGGGTATATCTGTGGAACACAAAGGGAACCAGTCAGGAAAGGTTTACTTTCTGGCAACGGATTTGATCTTGGCATCTGCTCCTCCTGGATGTCTGGGTGGAGGTCCACATTTGTGTCGGGGTTCCTCTGCTACAGAGAGTGGGGTGTCCTTTCCCTGGCAGGGCCTCAATTCCACTAGCAGCCATAGATGTTGAAGGATCTGAAAAAGTAATTACTAGTGGAAGATGCCTGATGGTGTGTGGCAGACCAACTCAGGGTAGTATTAATGTCCCTCAGGACCCAGCAATGGAAGCCAGGATGGCAATTTGTGCCTGCCACTGCTGAATGACTTCATGGTGGTTGTCTCTCTGCAGCTGTTGGATTTCCCCCATCATGGTGACTACCTCGCCCACCAAATCTTGGGAATTTTGGTAGGGTCCCAAGACTCGGGAGATGGTTTCCTGGTCAGTATTGTCCCTTGAAGCCCCTATCCTCTGGCTCACATGATCCCTCCCACGCACCCTACCCCCACGTACCTGTGCCCCTACCACAGTGTGCCCACTCCCAGTGGTGGCAGGACCATTATTCTCAGGGGTGGCAGAGTGAGACGCAGGTACCTATACTGGGGGGCACACAATGGATGAAATAGTCCTTGGGACACAGGTTTGGGGGGAATGGCTGCATGTGATGTTGATGCAACAGGGCTGGGAGGAGTCGCCGTGGACAGGGTGAGGCTGGCAGCTGTTGAATGACCAGTTGCCCCTGATGGGCCAACTTCATCCTCAGTTTACACACATCTAGGGGTGTTGTCCTCACTGGGACCTTCATCCAGAGGAGTAGTAGCAGTCTCTGGTATGCTCTCCATGGTGGCAATGGCAAGGTTACCTGTTGGAGAAGTCGAACACAGAGTTGTAGTAAGTGATAAAACAAGTGATGTGATTTGGAGTTTTGGCGATGTTGTATGAAATGCACACAGTTCCTTGACATGATACCCATAAATGCGAATGACAACCGCTGCAAATTTTTGCTTAGTACAACATGTGAGTCTGTAATTTCAATACCATCCACCATGCTTAAAGATGTTAAACTATGTTGGTAGTCATTAGACTGCTGATACCATCTTATCAATTCTGACTATTGACATGGGTGTTCACCTTTGTTGCCTAGTGAAGTGTCTAGCCTGACACATGGCACAAAATAAGAAGCTGGACACTTCACAATAGTGTCAGAGTAAGGACACAGTATGGGAGTAAGCCAGATGAATTAAGTGGTGTGCAGTGAGGGGTATTAGCACATTTGGACTGAGGAGGTGTTTTTTAATTGAGGTGAGATAAGGTAGTGAGAGAGCATACAGGAGAATACAATTGGGTGACATGAATGTTGTGGGGACTTACCAGACTCTACCCCCCCAGGTATTCCTATCAGACCCTCAGGATGCAGTATGTCCAAGACCTTCTTCTATCAAAATGTGAAAGTAGGTGGAGGAAGTGAGGGCCCACAGCTAGTTTTGAGGACCGCCAGCTGTTACCTGGATGCCATGGAACACACCATCCCTGGGAGGCCGTTCCACCTTTTCCTGATGTCCTCCCTTGTGCATGGATAGTCGCCTACAGCATTGACCCTGTTGACTATTACTTGCCACAACTCCATTTTCCTGGCTATTGATGTTTGCTGAATCTGTGCACCGAACAGCTGTTGCTCTACCCTGACACTTTTATCTACCATGACCCCCAATTTACCACCCCTGAAACGTGGGTGTTTTTGTAGGGAAATGGTAGTGGTGGTAAATACAGTGAGGTAGTGTTTTAAGAATAAGGGTGAGAAATACGTAAGCAATGAGGTGTTGGTGCTGTGATGTGAGTGAGTGACCGCTGCAGTGTGTTCTGTGCAAACTCAAATTGTGTGTTGTGCAGCTGTGTGATGTATGCGTGGTGATATGTGTATAGGTGCCAAAGTATTTTATTTTTTATTGTGGGATTGTTATTTCTTCTATGTGGCTGTGTGTGGTGTTCAGGTTGCAAAGGATTGTGGATTGTGTAGGGGTGTGCTTTATAGTGCAATGTGTAGGTGTGTCAAGTGTGGGGATGTGTGTCAAGTACGGGGTATTCAAACTATCAAATGTGCTGCTGTGTTCAGTTTGATGTGAGTTGAGACCACCACGGTTCACACTACCAATGGCTTTCTGCAATGGAAGAATGGTTGTCGTGATTTGTGGATCATAATCTGATGGGAGGATTTTTGTCGGGCTGGCTGTGCCGGTGGTGGAACAGCTTCTTTTCCGTCCTCCAGTGTTCTGGTGGTTTTGTGAAAATGGCTGTGTTTTGGCGGACTTCACAGTGTAACGCTTAATACGGAGGTCGGATTACCACCAATATGGTTGTCTTTTGGTGGCCACCACCGCGGCAGTCTTCCCAAAGGACTGCCAAACTCGTAGTGACCCTCATAGATGCAACCACCACAAAATACGCTGGCACACAAGCAAACAACCGACACGCACACACACAACATCAGTCACCACTTCCCCAAACACCTCCACTACCCCCGCTGTAACACAAATGACATCAAGCATACCGACAGGCTCCATCACAACAGTCAGTGACACACCCAGCATTGCCAGCATACCCGCCAACAGCCACTCAGACATCCACCACACTCACCATACCCCCAGATACCACACCAGCAGAAACACAGATATCCACCACATCCAGCATACCTGCAGATACCACCCTAACACACACATCCACCACTCCCTCATCACCCAGAACCTCCACCTGCCAGGACACACAAACACCCACACTCACACATGCAACAGACACCACCCACATAGAAGAATACCTTCCAGACGCACACACCCAAGATATCCACAACAACACAGCAGACAACCACTCCCTCAACCTCCAAAACTCCTCCCACTTCTGCTGACCAGCCCCATTTTCCTAAGTCTGCTTTTGTTTGAACCTGCCTTTTCCCTTGTTCCCTCCATCCCCATCCAAAACCTAAGAGGCCTGACCTATCTCCCAACCAATCCCTTTCACATCCAAATCCTCCCCTGTCACACCTGCCTCCCCACAAAGGACCCATATCCTCTACCCAAGAAGAAGCCCACTCCTCCTAAGAAGCAGTCTGCCCCTCTCAAACTTAAAACCCAACCATTCCAAATCCACCCCCCAGAAGAGGATCCCTGAGGTTCCTGCCTGCCCAATTCATGACTCTTCCTGTGGAGGTTCCCTGACAGTTAGGAGTCAAGTGACAGCACAGTGATTTGCCTTGACTTTTCAAAATGGACTGGCCAATGGCCTTGGACTTTTCAAGTGTGTTTATTCATAAACCCAAACAGTTGTTTTGTTGGGTACACATTTGTCCCACAATTAATTTTCCACCATTACGTTGCTCCTGAGTAACTTGTGTTGTCTGCCTAAAGATGTATGTGTTTCAGCCTGCTTGCTGATCGATTCGCTATTGATTGAAGTATCTGACTTTGCGGGCAGTGCTGGTGTCCCCCCAAGGCCAGGGTATACCCCAGCTGTGTAGATGTTGTATAGATATGTGTGTGTAAATGCAATGGTGGGTTCATAGCATTGTATATGGTTTGGTAAAGTAAGTATGTCATCCTGTGTTGTCCAATGTGAGCATGTATGGTGTTAAACTTGTACTCCTAACATGGATTGTAAATTAATCTAATGTGTGGCATCTTGAGTTTTGTTTGTGCAGACATGGAGTGTGTTCAATGGTGCTACCTTTGTTTACAATTGACTGTGCATGTTTCCATTTAGCTGAATGTATCTTGCAGCTACTTCATGTAGATATATGTCCTATGTAGATGGAGTTGTATGTGCTTTGCTGACTTGCATTTCCACATTGTGCAGATAGGCATGCCATTTGGCTCTAGTATTGTTTGTCCCTGAGATACCTGAAGTGCAAATGTTGTTTAAGGGGGATGTGCAAAGTAATGTGTCCCAGTGCAGTCTCCTTCCCTGAGTGCTCCTGATACCCACATCCCTATTGTGCATGTATAGTTTGCATAGTGAGCTTTGTATGTTTGTCTCTCTATCTAATGTGCATCCCATTGTCCTTTCATTGTGTTGCAATGTGGGTCATATGCGAATGTCCACTGCAGGGCTGTTTGATGGTGGTGGTGTTTGTGGGTACATGCCACATCCATACATATATGTGTTGAATGTGATGAAAGTCAACGGCATGTGAGTTATGTGAGGGTGTCAGTTGACTTATATGTGATGCTGCTGTGGTGTGGCTGTTGTGTGACAATGTTCTGTACACATCACTGTCCCTGTTACTGGGACGAGCAGACATGTTTTTTGGTAGTGTTGTGGTGCAGTGTGAGTGCCCTGCCCAAAGGGGGCATATTGTGACTGTAGAAGTGTCCTTATTTGTATCTGATTCCGACATGTGATACAATGACAAGTGTACTTGGTGCCCGTAGTATGACCCTCATATGATGTAGCTGACAGCACGATTATCTGTTGTTGAGCATAATGACACAGGTAGGTGTGCGTACTTACGGTCAGTTACAATCACAGTGGTGTGGATTTTGAGCACCTTGGATAATCATCAGCAATGGCAGGACGTGTGTGATGAGCTCCATGGCAGCACTGGATGTGTAAGTCTGCCTACAGGTCAGTGTCTCTCTTTATATTCCACGTTTCCGCCTGCTTAGATGTGGTGGTTGGACTGCCACAGTCACATTGGCAGTATGCAACCTCATAATGTGTCCTGCGGGAACACAGGCTCTGTCAGCCTGTTGTGCGCACTTGTGACCGTGGCGGTCTGTGCTGCTTGGTGCTGCCGGCGGGAACACCACAGTCTTTGCTCCCCTCTGCATGACTCGTAATATGGTGGTACGACTGCCAACTCAACTGCAGTCTAACAGCCAACACCGCCATGGCAGTCCACGGACCGCCAAACTCATAATAAGGCCCTTAGTAATTGCTTGGAGCAAGTGCTTTCTTTTCGGTTCGTCGAAAAAAAGAGCATGAGTTTCATAATAAATGTTTCTTTGTTGGTAGTTTGTGGAGGTTGAGGTTGTTAGGCTTTATTTTTTGTGTTTTAGGGTAGGTTTCTGTTTTGATTTTTATTTACTTACTTTTTTATGGGTGTTTTTGTGGTTTGTGACAGGTGTTGTGTTTCAGTTGCTTAATGTTTTCTTGAACTTGTTGTAGTATTTTCATTTAGTAAGTGCATGTGAATAGATAGAAATAGTAGTGTTTTGGTAATTATTTGTTATTTTACTAATTACATTTTTAGTTTAAACTTAAGTTTTTCTTACTCTTGAAGTTAGGTGTAGGCAGATGTAGGTCTGTTTTCAGGTGATGGTCAGATAATCCAGCAGAGTTTCTTCTTCTTGCAGTATTTGTTGTTTTTGGAGTATTAAGTTGCTAACATTTGTGTGCTTTTCATTGTTTGTTTTATTAGTTTGTGTCATTTTATTGGATACAATTGTTTATAGTTTAATTTCATCAGTTATTTCTGGGGGGTTTTCAGTTATGTCCTTCTACGGAAAATGCTAATTTATGTTTTGTTTTCAATGTTTAATATGTAGTTTGATACTTTTGAGTTTTATTTTATTTTTTATCTTATATTTGATAATATTTAGATTGCTGTATGAATGTTTGTAATACATGTAAATATTTTTTAACTCACGTTGTTATATATTGAGTTACATTTTTATTTGGGGTGATTTATAATTGATTTATAATTGTTTTGGTGATGTAACTTTTTTATTGTTAAAAGGTGTATAATTTTTATTTCAATGTTTTGTTTAATGTAAATACTAGTTTCTTTTATGTTTAATAATGGGAATGTAAAATTTGGTGATAATATTGTAGTGGATAGTATGCGAGGTGATATTTTTGACTGTTGAGATGTTTACTGAAAGATAACACTATGGGGGTCATTATGACCCCGGCAGTCAGCGATAATGTGGCAGTAGTACAGCCAACAGGCAGGCGGTACTTACTGCCTTACTATGACATTGGCGGGTTGGCCGAAGCCAACCCGCCAATGTTCCACTCTGACCGCCATGGCAGTAGCAGCCACCAGGCTGGAGATAACCATATCCATCCCGGCGGGTGCCATTGTGTCATCTGTGGGATTATTCTGTCCCAGCCTACCGCCATGGTTTTCATGAAAACCATGGCAGTAGGCCCTATCAGTGAGAGGGAATTCCTTCCCTGTCACTGATAGGAGGCTCCCACCCCCCTACCTCTCGAAACAACCCCCCACCACCACCTCTCCAAACACCCCTGCACCCCGTCCTACATCCACACCCCCATTCACACACACGTAGACACACACTCATTCACACATACATACACCCATGCATACATCCAATCACACACACATCTGCACACACTTCAAAACATACACGCAGCAAGCATTACAATTTCGGGGTCTTCTGGCAGGAGACGGGATGGGGCGTTGCTACTACCAGCAGCACCCGCTAGCAGAACACCGCCAGGCCATATTATTTGTCATATTACGGCTGGCGGTGGTCTACTGGCATGGTTCTGCTAGTGGTAGCAGCACCACTTTACTGCCATCCTCCAGTATGGCTACAGCTGGATTTCCGTCCTTCTTATGGAGGACATACGGCTGTGGTCATAATATGGCGGATGGCTGGTAGCTGCGGCGACGGTCTTTTGCCGGCTGTCGCCACAGCGGTAGGCAGTTTTTACCACCAATGTTATAATGAGGACCTATGTTTGGTTTCAATATTTTTGTTTTTTATATTATTAACCCCTTAGCTGCTGGGCCTTTTCTCCCCCACACCTTTTTTTGGCTATTTGGGGTAGTTTGTGCTTAGGGCTCCAGATAAGGTATCCAAGCCTAATTTGTGTCCTTTTTTACAACATCCTAGGGACTGTAAAGGTAGCGTAGCAATGTTTGTGCATTCCCTACGAGGCGACTAAGAAAACAGGCAAAATATAGCAAATTTGTTTTTTTAGGGACAAAATTGGAGAAGACTGCTCCAGACAAAGTGTCAGTTTTTTATTTCCTAATAATGATATCTACTAATGGTTTGCTGTACTCAAGTCACCATCTTCCCAGCTTTAAGGAACATGCAGAGCTGAATGAAAAGAACGAACAACAGTTTGGGCATTTTTCTAAGAAATAGCCTGTTTTACCTATTATTGCTTTCAACCTACTTTTGGTTTGTGGTTGAAAGCAGTGTGAAACCTATGAGTGATCCAGTAAAGCAGTGAAAGCGGTGTGAAACCTATGAGTGATCCAGTAAAGCTATAGATTCCCATTGAGAAGATAAAGTTCAAAATTCATAAAGGGGTCATATGTGTACATCTCTCAAGGTCTTTCCAAAGAAAACAACTGTTAAAATTAAGAAAGTTTAAAAACGAGTAGGAAAAAATTGCCATTTGTGACAACATTTTCATCTGTAACTTTTTGTCACAAAGGTCAATTATAAAAGCAATATACCATTATGTTTGGTAGACCGTTCTGTTAGTGGAGATATATAGGGTTTCTGTCTTTCAAGGAACACATGGTACTCAGAGCCAACAACTGAGCTGAACCGTACAATGTTTTTTCATTGAGTACCGAGTATAGACCAATTCATCTAGCAAAATAGGAAGAGTGAAGAATGGGTATCAAGGAAAACTATACATTCTGAAATGGGCACAAGATATGGAGTTTAGGAGCAGTGTTTATGTGTACATCTCTGAATCTGTGGGAACCCGTGCTTGCGTATGATTTAGAGGATATTTTTCAAAATGTCATCTTTCTTGCGCACTTGCTTACATTTGAAAGGCACAAATGCAGAAAAATATGTTTAGTAATAACAAATGTTCTACTATTCTATACTCCCACAAGTCTTCCAATAAAGATGAGATCTTACTTGTGTGTGTAGGCCTATTAGCCGCAGCAGGAAACATCCCAAAATGCAACATGGATACATTACATTTTTCCACCAAAAACGGACCCTTTTTCCAATGTGTGTAGCTCTAGATTTTGCGCCATAGCTCAGTCGGCACTGAGGGAAACCTAGTCAGCTGGTACATTTTGTAAAACTGGACTCTTAAGGGTATCTAATGTGGCTGACTTGTGTGGGTCTCACCATGTTTTTGTACCCAGAATCCCTTGCATACCTCAAACTTTAACTAAAAGAATACGTTTTTCTCACATTTGTGTGATGGAAAGTTCTGGAATCTACAGAAAGCCAACAACTTCCATCCACCTGACATTCCCCCAAGTCTACCAGTAAAAATTGTATCTTACTGTGGACTGTGGTACAGTTCATTGTTGCTGCAAAGGATTCCTGCAGGCCCTTGTTTGCTTGAAGCCCCATAGCACTGTGTCGTATTCCAATGCACTGCTCACAGTTGAGTTCGCGGAGAGTTGTGATGTGGTTGTGCTCTCTACAGTTCATGATTTGAGCACTTCTGCCAGCAACAATGCAGCAGACAAAGCAGCGGAATTATCTTTGAAATGCACCATGCAGTACAATAGCATAAAAAAACCTCTGTTCATGTACGGTGTGAAGATGGGGTTACTCAAATCATGTGAGTAGACCAGTAAGACTGCAAGGTTGGTTTCTTCACTTACCCATTTTTGAGTGAAAGGCCCGAATATATCTTCAACTTCTCAAGCAAAGTAGAAGTCCACTGATATGCCCCACAATGAGGCCCTAGAGTGCCTCCATGCTCCCTCAGAAGTTGTTCGGCACACAAATTTGTTTGCTGTACAATGTGCTCAAGGGTGTCAACATCCAAAAGAGATGGATGTAGTCAATTGACAAAAAGTTGCCCATATCAACTTCTAATCCAGTGTCTCCATTGAAAGGTGAAACTTGGGACTGAACTAAGTTGGGGAGCTGCAAAGAGAGCACTCTGTCTGTGCTTGTCACCGCACATGCCTGCTCTTCGGGTGGGTCTAACCTGCTAAGGTCACCCCGCTGCACAGCCTGGGCTTGAGAAAGGTCAACATGACTGGCATCATTGTGTCCCTCAGAATTGCAGGAAGATAAGTCGTCAGATGGGACTCGGTCGACTGAAAAATCACTTCCAGATTGTGCTCCATTTTCTTCTCTCTCAGATGCTGTCTCACTATCTGCTGTCTCAAACTCTCATCGAGCTTCAGAGCTTTCATCCATAACCCAAGTTTGAGCTTGAGATGCCATTTCTGCGACAGGCTAAACCATCCTTCTAAAACACTATCCTACATAGAAGGCAGATTTGTTGCTCTAAAACTGTTGCTGGGTGTGTGCATGAGACGTGTGCATCAGCAAATAGAGATGAAGTACCTTACCTTCTTTTTTTTTCTTAAATCTGCAGGTTCTCCAAAGACACTAAAAAAGCCAAAATGAAACACACAGTAATACTTCACCTTGCCATATACCCATCACCAAAGCCTTTTGGCACTCAGAGCAATAATCTTCTTTGACCTCTTCAGATTCCCTCACTACCACCCAGCAAAAGTGTCCCTCATCTCGCCATAGCTTCTCTCTCACATACCTTTCATTTTTTTATAGAGCTGGTAAAAGCTGGCTTTACTAGTCCACTCAGCTATCTACATAAAATACAGATCTGTTCTTTGCAGCAGGCATTTTAACCCTCTGTGCTACTTTATGGCAAGTCAAAACTGCCAGTAGATAAAACTCCACCTCTCTCTCCATTAGGAGTAATTGACATTTTTATTGCTGCCTGAAAAGTGGATGCACACGGAACTCTGCAGCAGGTGCTTTTAAATCATAAGCTATTGTGTCATAAGTTATTGTACTAACAATGCCTCCCCATGAGGTCAGCACCCCCAGCACCCTTGGTCAGCTCAGTGACCAGTGTGGTACCTGGCACACCCGGGGACTAATCTTTAAACAGGCATGGGAGACTGCTCTTTTTTTTAAAAAATGTTGCTGCAGATTTGCTGATCATCAATGATTTTGTGGCAATTTTATTTTTAAATGCTTTTTTGCACTGGCAGGGTCCCTTTTTTCACTTCTGGGACTTGGCTGAGTCCTGAGCCTGAGACCAAAATTGGTTGCCTACAATCCTGGTTGAAGTGTTCCCAGCCAACCAGATATCAGCATGGAGACTGTTGGATCCAAAGAGGGTCAGCATCCCTTTACATATATATATATTTTGTTTTTCTTTAATAATTCTTAAATTCCATAATGGTTTTACTCCAAATAACAAGCGTTGGTAAATGTATCAGGTTTCACCTATGAGATTAATAATAAGTTGCTTTTTGGTGTTATTTGTAGGTTTCTGAACAGTTGTGCAATATAAGGTACTGAAAGTCTGTTCAAGAGTTATGACTTGTTTTTTAAGCAAACCAAAAGATTGTGTTGTTACTGTTTTTATTATAGAGTGGGGTGATTGGGTAAATGAGATAGTATAGTGATAAAAAGAAAATTACCTGATAAGTAAGTTTGAACTTGGTGCAGCTATTGGGAGGCTGGTTATTAGGTGGATGGAAAATCAAACAGGGTCAGCTTAAGTGCTGTTTTTTTTACATACAAAAAAACGATAAGAAGAAAGGCATTTGAAAAGATGTTCTTTGGTTATTGTCCATTGATGCGATAAACCAATGGAGAGTAATTGTAAAATGTTTGAATGAGCATTTGATCCGTTGTGTAATATAAGTGAATGAGACACATTGAGAGTTTTTTTTTTTTTTTTCTTGAGAAAGGCAACATAAATATATTGTTTTGTATTACAGATTATTTTGCACTGCACACATTTTTTTAACTCAAAAATAATAATGAGCTTACAGTAAATATTTGCAGGTGTATTGGCACCGGCATTGTGTTACTAATCTAAATCCGCACGCCTACATACACATGGCTTGCTATGAAAAGCAGACCTCCCTTTATAACAAAAAAAACAGTTTCATTTTGGAAATCTGTTGCTTTTGTAAATAACAGGTTCAAGTTTCGGTTGGGACAGTTTAGACACAGGAAAACTACTGTAATCAGGGAAAGAAAGGGCATCGAGTGCTTCGAACAGATGTACGGAAAAGTAAATCTTTCTGTTAGCTCTCTGGAGGGGATGTGAACCAGCCGTCATTAGTTCACGGCCAGCTGCAGACAACAACATATTAAGAGACGCACAGTCATGAACATACGGATAGAACTCTACTCATAGCGAAGGCAGTGACATAATAGAGCAAGGAACTCAAGGGGTAAGAGACTTGCCTAAAGCCCTCACATAACCGCAGCCCTGTCGATAAAATGTTGCCCGTCATCGGAATGTATTGGCCAGCCACTGCACAAAGCATTTTTCTGAAAGAGATTAGTTTCTTTCTCTGAATGCTCAATGCTGTCTTACGTGGGACGGCTGAGGGCAGGGAAGGACACAGTGAAAGTTTCCCACCACCCACTCTTCAGTATTCAGTTACAGTGAAATAGAGTTAGATTAACCAGACTTTCCTCCAATTCAGAAGTTCGCCAACATGGTTTGAAAGCCGGTCACAAGGCACCTAGAAAAATATTTTAAGGTAGACTGTTCTCTGTAGTAACAATGAAGCGGCCACACGCACCAGTGCAATTCAAGCTAGAAAGAAGGTATGCTAAAAAACCTGGATGCTTTCGGTGATAGGCGGGGCGGGAAATGAGTGGGAATGTATTTACTTTCTATCCAAGTGGTGTCCTAACGAATAACAGTTCCAGGTTTAATGCAGTATGTTTTAAGTGCTAATATTAATTAAAAGAAGTCATCTTCAAAAGAAAGCAGGCAAACATTAGTTTAAAGGGGTCGGCTGGAAGAGAACAATTATTCATTAAAAAAAGGTCATCTGAGAAAGCCAAGAAACAGCTATCTGAACGCTTTAAATGCCTGCAGCCAGAGGAAGACACTGAAAGGTAAACAATAAACGCTGTGTGTGCAGCAAGAAAATTAACCCCTTAGCTGCTGGGCCTTTCCCCCCAACACCACCCCCTACCACCCAGTGCTGAGCCCTTTTTGGTATTTGGGGTAGTTTGTGCTTAGGTCTTCATAATTTTTTGTCCACATAAGCTATCCATCCACGCCATATTTGCGTCCTTTTCTTTCAACATCCTAGGGATTCTAAAGGTACCCAGAGTGTGTGGGTTCCCCTGGAGGAGACCAAGAAATTAGCCAAAATACAGCACATTTTTTTATTTATTTTTTAAATGGGGAAATAAGGGCTGCCGAAGAAGGCTTGTGGTTTTTTCCCTGAAAATGGCATCAACAAAGAGTTTGCGGTGCTAAAATCAACTTCTTCCCAGCTTTCAGGAACAGGCAGACTTGAAACAGAAAAACACATTTTTCAACACAATTTTGGCATTTTACTGGGACATACCCATTTTTACTATTTTTTGTTCTTTCAGCCTCTTTCCAGTTAGTGACGGGAATGGGTGTGAAACCAATGCTGGTTCCTGGAAAGCTAAACATTTCTGAAAAGTAGACAAAATTCTGAATTCAGCAAGGGGTCATTGTGTAGATCCTACAAGGTTTTCCTGCAGAAAATAACAGCTGAAATAAAAAAAAAGGAAAATTGAGCTAAAAACCAGCAATTGTTCTCCACGTTTTACTCTGTAACATTTTCCTGAGATGTCAGATATTTTAAAGCAATATACTGTTACGTCTGCTGGACTCTTCTGGTTGAGGGGATATATAGGGCTTGTACGTTCATCGAGATCCCTGGGTACCCAGAGCCAATAAATGAGCTGCACCTTGCAATGGGTTTTCATTATATATCGGGTATGCAGCAATTAATTTGCTGAAATATAATAAGTGAAAAATAGGTATCAAGAAAACCTTTGGATTTCCAAAATGGGCATAAGGTGTTGGGAAGCAGTGGTTATTTGCACATCTCTGAATTCCGGGGTGCCCATATTAGCATGTGAATTACAGGCCATTTCTCAAATACACGTCTTTTTTACACACTGTTTTACATTTGAAAGGAAAAAAATGTAGAGAAAGACAAGGGGCAATAACACTTGTTTTTCTATCTTGTGTTGCCCCATATCTCCCGATAAAAATGGAACCTCATTTGCATGGGTAGGCCTAATGCTCGTGACAGGAAATGCAACATGGACACATCACATTTTTACATTGAAATCTGATCTGTTTTTTTCAAAGTGCCTAGCTGTGGAATTTGGCCTCTAGCTCAGCCGGCACCTAGGGAGACCTACCAAACCTGTAAAAAAATTTAAACTAGACACCTAGGGGAATCCAAGATGGTGTGACTTGTGGGGCTCTCACCAGGTTCTTTTACCCAGACCTCAATATTTGGCAAAATAAATACTTTTTCCTCACATTTTGGTGATAGAAAGTTCTGGAATCTGAGAGGAGCCACAAATTTCCTTCCACCCAGTATTCTCTCTAGTCTTCCGATACAAATGGTACCTCACTTGTGGGGGTAGGCCTAGTGCCCATGACAGGAATAGATCACACAATGGTCAATGTTGGTACTTACATGAGGGCAACTGTTGACCCTGGGGTGATCCATTCCTGACGCAGGCAGTAGGTACAGGCACTCAAGTGGGGTAGTGTTTTTATCAAGACACCTGAGGAAACACTGAGTGGTAGGAATTTTGTGGATTCCAGCATATTTCTTTAGCTTGTGTGACAGAATTGCAAGAAAAAATAGAGTTTTTATTCAACATGTCAGCTTTGCAGGCTATTCTAGGTAAGAAACCATTGGGGAATCCACACAAGTCACACCTCTGTGGACTCCCCCGGATGTCTAGTTTCTGGAAATGTCTGGGTTTAGTATGGTTTCCTACATGGCCGCCGAGCCCAGGACCAAAAACACAGGTGCCTGCCTTATAAAACCACTTTGTTTTGTGATAGATAATTTTGATGTCTCCACAATACGATTTGGGTGGTGGAATTTGGGGCTGAACTAAGTTGGGGAGCTCCCAAGAGAGCACTCGCTCTCTGTGCTTGCTGTCGCATGCATCTGCTCTCTGGGTTGGGCTAACCCACTAATGTCCTGTTGCACAGACTGTGCTTGCGAAGGGACAGCAGGACTGTCCTCATCCCCTCCCTCATAATTACTGGAAGAGGTGTTATCGAATGGGACTCCGACGACTGACAAATCACTCCCAGAGTCTGCGCCATTGCCCTATCTCTCAGATGGTGTCTCAGTATCTGCTGTCTCAGTCTCTGATACTATGTTAGAGCCATCTCCTATAACCCAAGAAAGGGCTTGAGCAGCAGTAATCCAACAAGATGCCATCTCTGCTAGTGGCTAAACTGTTGCTCTAAAACACTAGCCTACGTAGGCAGTCACAAAATTGCTGGTGTGTGTGTGTGTGTGTTATACGTGCAACAGTAGATGCCACCTTACCTTCGCGTTTTCCCTCAATCAGCACACTCAAAAAACACCTTGTCACATACCAATCGTCACAGTCTTTAGCACCTCTAGCGCCCAGTCCAACAATCATTATTGGTGCTCCCACTCCCATGTCCTCCTCCTGGGATTCCCTTGCTACCACCCAGCAAAAGTGCCCTTCATCTTTCCATAGCTGCCCCCGCACATACATTTCATTTAAATTATAGAGCAGGTAATGGCTGACTTTAAAAATGTACTCAGCTATTTACATAAAAAAACAGATTTGCTCTTTGTAGTAGGCATATAAACCTTCTGCACTACTTTATGGCATTAAAACTGCCACTAGACAAAAGTCTGATCCTTTTGTAGCAGAAACATAATCTCAAGACTTACTTGACTTTTTTATTGCTGCCTAAAAGCTACAGTTGAAACGCGTCAGTTGAAGAATGTGCATTGCTTTGAAGACGCCAGCTGCAACTGCATGACAACTGGTGGCAAAATATATATGTATATATATATATATATATATATATATATATATGTATTCAAGAAAACTGGTGCATTATAATCGCACACCAAGGGCTGGACATCATCCAAAGACAGGCTCGTAAAAATAGTCAAAAGCCACTAACGAATAATTTCATTGGCTGCTATTTATTGAAAAGAATTTAAATGCAGGTAAATTCAACCCGCAAAAAGTGGTACAAAGGCACAAAAAGAAAATCAATAATGTGCCCACCATAAACAAACAAACACACGCTGTCCCAACCAAATGTCTACGCGTTTCGGCCGAAGCCTTCAACAGGACTATATAACTTTTATATGTGGGTCCGGTTTTCCTGGGGGCCGATCGCAGCCCCCAGGGAAACCACACAGGGATTGACAAAAGTGACCTATATATATATATATATATATATATATATATATATATATATATATATATATTTATATAGATCTATGGGCCTGATTATGACCCTGGCGGACGGCGGAGGCCGTCCGCCAAGGTACCGCCGCTGAATGACCGCACCGCGGTCAAAAGACCGCAGCGGCCATTTAGACATTTCCTCTGGGCCGGCGGGCGCTCTCCAAAAGAGCGCCCGCCGGCCCAGAGGAAATGCCCCTGCAACGAGGACGCCGGCTCAGAATTGAGCCGGCGGAGTTGCAGGGGTGCGACGGGTGCAGTTGCAACCGTCGCGTATTTCAGTGTCTGCTTAGCAGACACTGAAATACTTTGCGGGGCCCTCTTACGGGGGCCCGCGGCACCCCCTACCGCCATCCTGTTCCTGGCGGGCGAACCGCCAGGAACAGGATGGCGGTAGGGGGTGTCAGAATCCCCCATGGCGGCGCAGCAAGCTGCGCCGCCATGGGGGATTCTAAGGGCAGCGGTAAACCGGCGGGAGACCACCGGTTTGCCTCTTCTGACCGCGGCCGAACCGCCGCGGTCAGAATGCCCTGCGGGGCACCGCCGGCCTGTCGGCGGTGCTCCCGCCGACCCTGGCCCCGGCGGTCTTGTACCGCCGGGGTCAGAATCACCCCCTATATCTATCTACATAGATAGATATATCTATCTATGTAGATAGATATAGCTATATATATATATATATATATATATATATATATATATATATATAGATATAGATATAGATCTATATTTATATAAATCTATAGATTTTTTTAGTAGTTGTATGGTTTCCTTGGGGGCCATAATGGGGTTTCCCCGATGGGGAAAACAAAACAGTGATGTCAGCGTGGATTTTTTAACCCCCTCCCTGGTGTCGGCCACTGGTCGTGACCCGCACCAAGGCCGACGCCCACACCGTAGGGGTTAAAGTAGTTCCACTCATCAAGTGGCAAACGGTGGATGAGAATGAGTACTTGGGCCATGGGAGACTGATAAGAGGGACACACACGGAACAGAAAATAGAATGCCCGCAACCAATGAAATGGAGGAGAAGTAAAGTGACAAGCACACAGACCAATAAGAAAGAAAGGCAGGTTGTAAGTCCCTTTTAAGATATATTAAATACAATAGATTTCACAAGCACAGCGCAAGCACTGTGCAGGTGAAACCTAAAAAGGGCTCTTTCTGGATCAAGAGCTACCTTTCTTAAAACTTTAAATATATATATAGGTGGTTGTTACTGCAATAAAATATACATTACTGGTACCTCATAGAGTGCAGTGAAAATTCTTGGTATTATACACATTTCGAGATTGGTCCTCTCTGTCATTGGCACCGGCAGTGGAGTGCGCCGCCCAGCAACTTTTTGACCACTTTGTTCTACAATATATATATATATATTATCCGTGGAACTGCTTCCCCATCACCACAAGGGCCACCCCCAGATAGAGTCCCTGATGTTATGGCTAAGGATTGTGGCCTCACTCTACCAGGCAGGCCTCGTTAGAAATCTGAGGTTCTCTCCCCTTTGCAACAATGCTTCCCTGACATATGGGGATGCACTGTGGCCCCCTCAACCCCCATCGATGACAGAGAAGCTCTTACCTTCAACCTTATCCATCGCCAGTGGGGAAACTGTGAGGCCAGCCCATCACAGATGGGCAGGAGAGATGGTAGTACCAGAGGATTCTTTTAAGCCCTCACTGGTCTCTGCCAGTGGCTGACAGATGCACCTGGGAGGGCATGCGTGTGTCTGCCATTTTCTAACACAAACATGGAAGGGGTTAAAAAACTAAATTTTTTAACAGAGTTATTTGTGTTCTTGATATTTGTAGTTTTATTATTTGAGTATATGAAGGGGATATTTTTGTTAACGATATTTAATGTCCAATAGTTTTTATATCAATATTGTGTGCATTTATATTGTGTCACTGAGCCAAAAGATTTGACAGAAAGTGGTCATAGCTGCAGAAAGCACATATGAGCAGCATCCATAAATATATATATATATATTTTTCTTTGTCTTAAGTTTAAAACACATATAAACATGTAACAAACAATGATTCATAAAACATTAATACATTTAACAAAACTGTCACAATAAATAAGAAGCCAGTCTAGTGAATACAACACAGAAAAATCTTGAATTATTTTTCATTTTATTATTATTACATCAGTACTATCTAGTGTAGCCTGATTTAGTGGTTTGTAAAAGAAATCAAATGTCTGTGGTATCATAATATGATCACCAAAGCACAGCTTCACAGGCTTTTCTGATCAAGGTGATTGCCATTTTTTCACTCATTGAAATTCTCATCAATTTCCTTATGTTAGTTAGACATTTCAATAGTTCTGAAAGTTCCAGAAACACTGCACCAGCATAAATCTCTACATATCTACAGTTTTGTTTCTATATTTTCATTGTTGATAGTAGCAAGTTCTTTCTAAGAACAATGGCTACTAGCATATAAGCCACCTCTGCTTAGTTTAAAAAAACAAGAGAGTGTCAAAATCAAAAGAGCCATCAATTTACATTTCAAATGTATTTGCAATGCGTTTACCTCTGGGGCATGTTTTTCCTCAGCCCAAATAGCTTCATCCACACCAGGCCTTCCAAAGTACAAACCAAACTATTCAAAGTGGGAAGCCAAACGGGATGCACGTAAGTCAGTAAAACAGTAACCTTAGACTGGTAGACACCAATAATGGTATAAAGAAAATAGTCTATGGCCCTCATCACGACTTTGGTGATCACGGTCGTACCATCACCAGGCTGACGAGACAGACCACCAAATAAGGATCCTGGCAGTGATACCACTGCAACACAGTCAGTTCCCAACCCGTACTGCCAGTGCAGTATGACTGATTACGGTGGTAGCCATCTTCAGGCTGGCGGAAAGCACAGTAGCACCCACCCTATAACAAGTCTGCAAGGCCGCCACGATTTCCGGGGTGGTACGAACGCCACAAAAAGCTGTTGGAAATGAACTGAAAGATGGAGACACTCACCTCCAGGGATACAGAGGAGTCAGCAGATGCCATGGAACGTGCACTAAAGTCTTCCCAGAGCTATTCTATGACATCCTCCTACAGGACCACCAATGTTGACAAAGACCCCATCGGTAAGAACAACCGTCTAGCACACAATGAATGGAAGGGGAGAGTCACAAGTGCACTCACCACACACACAACCAGTGTGGACTGCATTGATCACACACACGATACAACACCCATACTGATACACTCAAACACACATTCACACACACAGACCACACACACACGCACAGGTGAAAAACATCACAACTGAACCTCACATAGACCCACCCACAGCAATCCCACTCAATAGGCCACAAAAGTAATGCAGTCACCCTAATTCTGTCACAGACAGGGCCAGCAAGCAAAGAAAATGACAACACAACTGGCATGGAATATGAAACATTCTACACAACCAATGCTGAACGTTCAGACATCCATGCAAAGGGAACATATGCACATCATGGATACATAACACACTCATACCTCCACACATACATCACAATACTCAACCACACAAATACCACAACCAAGCATACACAAAGATACCAATCCATATCCATAACAAAACTTACACTGCCCAAGTAATGGATCCAGCCAATGCAGCCACACAGGCACAATGCATAGATATGCCAAGTAATCAGCATCTAAACACATTTGTGCATTGACCATGTACTGAGAAAGACACAAATGTTTCAATTTGACACCAACGTGGTCTGTTGGGCAGTTGTAATAGTTAAAGGACACAGGTTGAACTATATACAAAAGGGGCCCATAGCCCAGTCCAAATTGCCCACAGGTGCCACAGGCACACAGGGCCAGGCAATTGGCCCAACGTGACTCCCAACAGCCTTATGGCCTTCACAGGCTAGGGACATCAATGGGGCAAGCAGGCACCTCAGGGGTCAGTCAGTAGGTGTGGTGGTTGAGGTTTAGGTTTAGGAGGGGGGTCCTTTGGCTTAGGTTTGGGAGGGAAGTCCTTGGCTGATGTTTTGGGAGGGGGTTTCTCGGCCTTTGTTTTGCTAGGGGGTGGGTGGACAAATTTTGATTTGGACTGAGGAGGAGGGTGTATGGTTTTTGCCACAGGTAAAGGGGGAGGCTTATTGGTGGGGCAAGGTGCCTGGGAAACAGAAAGGGATTAATGGAAGGGCTTGGAGATGGAGGGACTTGGTGTGGGGAGGGAACCATGATGGAGAGTGGCAACACGGGGTGGGGCAAGAGCAGGTGGGCAAGGAAAAGGAACAAGGGGGATGGCCTGGGAAAAAAACGTCTGGTAGTCGAGGTAGAGGGAATGCTTGTAGGACGTGTAGGTGTGCTGCATATGGATGCATGTGTGTGCATAATGTGCCTGGTGGAGGAATGTTGAGTGTCTGATGGAGAGCATTTATGTGTTTTGGGAGGACGGGGAAGAGAGGTTGGGAGAGGACAAACAGGTTGTGTGAATGTATGTTGGGGTGGTGTCTGCAAGGAAGGTGGGTGTGCTGCATGTGGTCGTGATGGTGGTTGTGCTGAGTGCGGATGTGGTGTATGGGGTGCATGTCTGAGTGTCTGCTTTTGTGGTGACTGTGGGCCAAACAGAAGTGGTGGCAGGATCTGGGATTGAGGATGCAGTGCTGGCAGGTGTGAGTGGTGATGTGGGAGGCGGTGGGGAGACAGGGAAGGCAGTAGCTGTTATAGGGTCTGCTTGTGAGTGTTGAGTGTGTGAATACCTTTTGTGTGTCTTGTGGCGCATGTATATGTCTTTGTGTGCCTTGTCTGTTGCTTTCGGTGAATGACTGTCTGAATGTGTGGGTTGGATGGGTGAGGGGAGACCAATCTGGTATTGGACACAGGTAGCTGGAGGAAGGACGGAAGAAGTAGGGACACTAGCTGCAATCAATGAGGAGGCCACACCCTGAAACGGTCTCTGTAGGCCAGCCAAGGCACTGTGAATGCCTTCCAGGTAGGCATTGGTTTGCTGCATCTGGGATGCCAAGCCCTGGGTGGCATTCACAATGGTTGACTGCCCTACAGAGATGGATCTCAGGAGGTCAATAGCCTCTGAATTGAGGGCAGCAGGGATGACTGGGACAGGGGCAGAGGTACCTATGGGTGAAGGAGATGCCCACCCTCTTGGGTGAGCGGGCACCTGGGCAGGGAGCTACTGGGTGGGAGGTGCTGCTAAGGGGGGTGGTGGACAAGGATGTTGTTGGGCTGGTCCCAGAGGGCCCGTCACCACCAGGGAGCTTCTATCGGAGGAGGAATCAGAGTCAGATGTTGCAGTTCCTGTCTCCCCCATGGTGCTCCCCTCACCCTCCAACCCACTGGTCCCCTCTGCGTCTGTGCTCTCGGCCTCCTGGGTCCAGTGGGTTGCAGCCTGCTGATGCTAATGCACACATGGAAAGAAAAGGACAAGGAGGGAGGGAGGAAGAACATGAAAGGAAGCATAGGGCAATATCTACACGTCAAGCAAATATTAATACAGTTTTAGCCATAAGCATAACAATAACAGGTATGCAACACCTGCTATATCACCACATTCATCAACGCACCCAATTTTACATTTCACACAACACTTGATCACTGCACCACATCATTGTTAGTTCATTGTCACTAGTGAACACACAAAACCAATTGTTGTGTTAAAGTATATTTATTATATTTATTGTGGTTCTAATAGGATGGGTTGGTGCAAAAGAGTAATGGAGATATGGCAGTAGTCAGTCTCCAAGGTGTCTGAGTGTCATACAAGGGAGACAGTTCCGGAGAGGCTCATTTTCTGGCAGTGGGGTTGGTCTTGACTCCACTCCCTGCAGGATGTCTTGGTCTGCGTCCACATTTGCGTGGGGGTTCCTCATCTACAGGGAGAGGGTCACCAGTGGCTTGTGAGTCCTCAGGCAGAACTGCCATCCCAGTTGTCACTCTGTATAAATCTGACAAATCTTAAATTGACAACATATTATGTGATGTACATCTCAAACCCATGTGCCAATTCAATAATTTTTTATTTATTTAAACCAAAATCATAACCTGCTCAGTGTAATTTTATCCTATATAAAATGACCTTGAATAAAGGATAATCCACAAAATCCCCTTTATGTAGAGGTACATCATATTTTCCACTTCATACAACCATTCACATCCCACCCAGACTCTTACTCACTTCCCATACCGACTCATACCACTACATACTTTTGACATCAACCAGAATCCCTATAGTATCAGTACTCTTTACTAAAAATCCATATAACAGGCCATAAACATTTTTCAGACAGCAAACAATGACATAAAGTATTCATTCATAGTCCATTAAGTCCAACATATGCTTATTATTTAGACAACAAAAAATAAGATATGGTATTCATTAATTGTCCATTAAGTCCTACATATGCTTTGTTGGCCTTACTCTACATGTCCTCCAAAAACCATTGGTCTTATGTCAGTAAGAAATATTTGAAATACCATTAATTCATGATCCCTTATTGTCCTGTATGTGATTCGTTGGCCTTAGTCTACAAATCGCCTAATTTTTCCCTGGTTGGGCTACCGTATATAATCAGGGACCCTCTACTCTCATGCACACCATCCCAATAGCTGCAGCAGAAGTAGAGGGCTGCTCAGGACTGTGGTTACTGGTAGGAACCTGGAGGTGGGTGGAGGACTCACACAGGATGGATATTAATTCATGCATAAACCCTTTGGTGGAGGCCATGGTGACATTGTGTTCATGACACTGCTGCATGGCCTACTGGTGGTACTGGGTTTGCAGCCTTTGGTGTTCCCCCAACATGGTGACTATCTGGCTCATCTTGTCCTGAAATTGGTGGTATGCTCCCAGGACCTATGCAATGGATTCCTGGACTAGTAGCTCTCTGGGTTGCCCCACCGTTTGTCCCACAAATGCCCCCCCACTGGCCCTAGACCCTTGTGTCTGTGTCCCCCACATAGTGTGCCCACTTCCACTCATACCAGGACCTTTCTAGTCTTGAGTGGTGGGTGCTGACTCAGGCCCCTGTACAGGGGAGCACACCATTGATTGACGTGTCCTGGGGACACCGGTTTTGGGGTGTTGGGTGACTGCTTTTGTGGGAATACAGTAGTGGGGGGCTCTATCGTGGCCTGGGTGAGGCTAGTGGAGGAAGACTGGCCAGAGGTGGCAGATGGGCCAGAGTGGTAATCCAGTCATAGACATCCTTTGTCGCTGTCATCACTGGAGTCTTACTCTGGTGGAGGACTAGGTGTTTGTGGCACCTGCTGATGGGTGACATTATCAGTGGTACCTGTGGATGACATAGGTTGTTATGTACATCTGCTGCATCTGTTTGACATAGGCTGCTAAGTGAGTGCTATTTGGCATGCTGCAGTCTATAGGGTTACATATGTGAGGGGGTGTGCATTGTTAGGTTGATAAAGAGTGATGCATTGTGGGATTCGTAGTGATTCATGCTGAACATGCAAGGTACATTTGTGAGTGCAGACGTTTGGATTGGTGTTGGTGGGGTTGGGTGGGCATGATGGGGATGGGGATGCATGCGATACAGGTATACTGAAGACAAGATGATTGTAGGTGACTTATCAGTCTCCAGTCCTCCAGGGATTCCACTGAGACCCTCCGGATGCAAGATTGACAAGACCTTCTCCTCCCATAATGTCAGCTCTGGGGAGAAGGTGGGGATCCATCGCCAGGCTTCATGATCACAATTTGGTGCCTGGACGCCATGGATCTGACCTTCCCCCTCTGGTTGTTCCACCTCATACATATGTCGTACCTTTTGCATGTATTCCTTCCCACTGAGTTCACCTTGTCAATGATCTGCTGCCACATCTCCATCCTCCTGATTATGGATGTCTGAGGGATCTGTGCACTGAATAGCTGTGGCTCTACCCTGATGATTTCGGCCACCATTGTCCTCAACTCGTCTTCTGTGAAATGGGGGTTTCTTTGTGGGGACATGGTGATGGTGAGGAGTGTGTTTGTTTGAAAATGTGTAATGTGCAGTGTGATACGTGAGGGGTCTGCAGGTGGCTCTGTTGTGTGTGTGTGCAGTGCGTACACTGAGTGGTTGTCAAATGTCTCCTAATTTTTTGTAGTAGCAGTTTTTTGTAGTAGCAGAGGGTTGTGTGTTTTATGGTGGTGTCTGGGGGTGTGGGGTGTGTGTATGTGTATCAGGTGAGGGATATTCAAATTGGACAATGTGGTGTGGTGTTGTTGTGGAGGTTCATTTTCAACGCAGCAGTCCACACCACCATTGACTTACTGCCACGCTTCGGCTGTTGTGCTGATTTGTGGGTCGTATTGTGGAGGGTGGTCTGTTTTTGGCGTGGCAGTGTGGCTGGTGCTACTGTCTCTCTCCCGTCGTTGTTCAGCCTGACGGTGTGGGATTTGTGGCTGTATTCTGGCAATTTTGTTTTTGTGAGTTGTATTAGGGTGAGCAGATTACCGCTGCCACGCCAGTATTGTGGCGGTCGCCGGCACTGCGGTATTCCAAAAATACCCCCAAAGTCGTGATGAGGGCCTCTATCTTTAGAATGAAAACAGCACAAAGCATCAGCCACTAGGGACTACTTTCATAAATGCTCCCCAACTCAGACTACTATCAAAGATAACAATTCCATGATACACATAAACATCAACTGTAGTTAATGGAAGCACTCAACGCGCCACTTGCCAGCGATTCTGTTTCTCATTATTTAAACATTACTTCCAAAATATTTAAGGACATAGTTGATTCCATTTTATATATATGCAATGAACGTCTTTTTTGCTTATAAGCGTGTAAAAGACTTATGCAATCGGGTCAGCATTGTAGTGTGAAGACCTTACCCAAAGGTCACTTGACTATGTACATATGCATTTGTAGACAAAGAGGTATTAGGTTCCATGTCAGAAAACGGAAGACAAAAATACTGTGGGACCAAAATATAAATTCCCAAATATTGTGAAGTTAAGGGCATATAGGTATGCATAAATGTACTACCCTTATCTCTACATCAATATACCTAGAAGATATATCGATATCATCAAGGTACATATTAGTGAAGCTATGGTAAACCTATACTCATCTAAATCCACTTACCTTCATGATATGTTGGTCCTCGACAGAAAGGTCATGAAATTATGGTCTCACGATATTCTGTAGTCCATATTCTTGTGTAAGACCACATACCACTTAAAGAAAAACCATAACTGGATCCCTGTTTCTTTCAAATTAATTTTCATTGTATTGATCATTTTTGAATGTATCGAAATATCCATAAAATACCACAATACACTAAATAAGTGAATAGAAATGAATCCAATAAACACAACAAAACAACAAAGTGACAGTGTAAGTGGCACCCACAATTAATAAAATGCATCAAAACTAATAGATGAAACATTTTTCATTTTCCTAAAGTATGGCACATGAAAGTATCGCTCACCAACATGAAAAAGAATGTTGACAGTATCCACCACCAGAGAAAAAGATGGCAATGTATTTGTATTGATCGTGCAGAGAATCATAAGCGAAAGTCCTTTCAAAAGTAGAGGAAGCAAATCTAGCCTGAAATGAGTACAGTTTTGGACAACAAAAGCACTGTACAGCTTGCCGGATGAATCCTGCAATCCCCTGGATTCCTGGTCTGCTGCTTTCAGTGGATTAAATGTGTTACAAATCTGCATTTCATCATATGTAACCAATATACCTGGAATATTTGAGAAATCATAATTCTCTGAAGATATATATAGAAAAAGCTACAGGACTCACACTCAGACTGTAAGGAACAGACCTCTCACATGACCAGCTGCATTTTCATTTGTTTATAAAGAAGTTTAAAATAACAGTGATTTAGCCATAGCAAAGAAGATGAAAAAGTTAAATAAAAAGCCCTTAACTGCATGTTAAATCAAGACAAATCATCTTATCCCCACAAACAGATTTTGAATACCTAAAATACTCATAGGCCCTCATTATGACCCTGGCGGTCTTTTGACTGCCAGGGTTAATGTGGCGGTATCACCGCCAACAGGCTGGCGGTGTATACCGCCACATCTCCACTGATACCGCCATGGCGGTATGTACAGCCGGGGCAGAGATATACATCTCTGATCCGGCAGTCCACAGCCGACAACTGCCGGCATTATGAGCCGGCCTACCGCAATTGTTTCTGCGACCGTAGCACCACCACGAAAACCATGGAGGTAGGGCTACTGGTGACAGGGAACTCCTTTCCTGTCACCGGTAGAGGGCTCCCCCACCTTCCTACTGTCATAGCACCCCCTATCCCCATACTGTCACAGAGCCCCCTCCCCGCATACATCCACACATACACCCAAACGCACCATGCATACACCCATTCACTTACACTTCAATACACACATCCACACACACTCATCCATACACGCATTCCCTCACACATACTCACATGCATTCAGGCAAGCATACACACATACATTCAAATACACATACTCACACGCATACACCCTAACATGCAGACACGCACTCACTTCAACATTCATACACGCATTCACTCACACCCATACAACCACGCATACACCACAACACTCACAGTCACATTCACACACGCACACACACATACATACACAGATGCAGACACCACACACTCACACACAACACCCTCCAACCTCCCACCCCCCTCCCCTGTCGGACACAAGACTTACCCTGTCCTGCGAGGAGGTCATCCGGCAGGTAACGGGAAGGGGCACTGATACCGCTGGCAGCGGCCTGCCAGCAAGACACTGCCAAGATGTATTAATGGTCTTAATATGGCTGGTGGAGTACTTCTGGTGGGGTGGTGCAGGTGGCAACAACGCCAGTGTGCCGCAGTCCGCCAGCATGGCCACTGCCAGATTTTGTCCAAAATGTGGCTAAAATCTGGCAGTAACCATTACATGGTGGGTGGAAAACCCCCAGCACTGGCGGTCTTCTGGCACCCGTGGCTTTGGCGGTCTCAGTTGGAGACCGCCAAAGTCATAATGAGGGTCATAGTGTATATGTCAAAATCAATGGCCACTTGAGATTTATCAAGCAGCAAAGGGGTACTAAAGCATTTGCACCCAATTTTCATATCCCTTGGGGGCTTTAGAACTATAAGAGGGACCATAGCCTCCTGTGCTGTTCCTTGTGTAATGTGCATTACTCAGGCACACATTTTAGGCCTACGCGATCCGAAATTAGCATAGCCACATGCAAGTGAGAGAATAGGATTTCCCAACCGGCTATGCCATATTACAGATGGCAATCAGGCCATCTGTAGGTACATAGATATTGATAGATAGCGTTAAAAAAGATAGACACATATGGTTGCAAAGATAGATAGGCAGACATGCTGGTAGATAGACATGCAGAAAGGTAGACAGGCAGATAGATAGATAGATAGATAGATAGATAGATAGATAGATAGATAGATAGATAGATAGATAGATAGATAGATAGATAGATAGATAGATAGATAGATAGATAGATAGATAGATAGATAGATAGTCAGACAGACAGACAGACAGACATGTATGGGGATTGCAAAGACAGATAGGTAGATAGAACCACAAGTAAAGTGCCGCTCTGACTCAGAGAATTATCCTTAAGAGGGGGTTGTTGGTTCTTTGGGATTAATTGGGCATTTCAAAACAGATGTTTGAATTCAAAAACCTCGACTGCCTAGAGGATGTGCCTTTTCCTATTGAAAATGATGCCTTCTTCACTGGCATTAAAAAGCAGACCTGCACTTTAAACCATGACTTACAACTCCGTTCTCCATAGGGCGGTGTGAACTGATCGTGTTTGTGTCTGTGGTACTAAGGGCATATTTGTTCTGCAAGTTTGTGCAGACTATGACAGCTCAATATGCCCAAGAAATACAAAGTAGAATATAAATCTAATTCATAGATAGAGAGCTGCACAAATATTGCACAAATATTGCAGAAAGAGTTCACTCTCAACAAAACACACTGTATACCATAGTTGCAGGTTTTCGAGGAAAGTCCTTTACACTACACCTTGGATTGTGGAGCTGGTGCAGACAGAGTTATAGTCATTAAATGGTGACTAAACCATCAGCCACCACGTCTGCAATCATGTTTAAAATACTTTCTTTAAATGCAGGTAGTTTTCCTTAACCCCTTCGCTGCCAGGCCTTTTCCCCTATGGTGCTGAGGCTTTTTTTCGCTATTTGGGGCAGTTTGCGCTTAGGCCCTTATAATTTGTGTTCACATAAGCTACCCACACCACATTTTCGTCCTTTTTTTCCAAAATCCTAGGGATTCTAGAGTTACCCAGAGTTTGGGGGTTCCATTTAAGGAGACCCAGAAATTAGCCAAAATACAGCTAAAATTTCATTTATTTATTTTTTAATGGGGAAAAAGGGGATGCAGAAGAAAGCATGTGGTTTTTCCCCTGAAAATGGCATCAACAAAGGACTTGCAGTGCCAAAATCCATCATCTTCCTAGCTTTCAGGAATAGGCAGACTTGAATCAGAAAACCAAATTTGTACACACAATTTTGGCATTTTACTGGGACATACCTATTTTTTAGTATTTTGTGTGCTTTCAGCCTCCTTCCAGTTAGTGACAGAAATGGGTGTGAAACCAATGCTGGATCTCGGACATCTAAACATTTCTGGAAAGTAGGCAAAATTCTAAATTCAGGAGGGGGACATTTGTGTAGATCCTTCAAGGTTTTTGTACAGAAAGTAACAGCTAAAATAAAGAAATATTGAAATTGAGGTGAAAAAAAGAGCCATTTCTGTCCACGTTTTTTTCTATAACTTTTTCTAGCTATGACTTTCCTTTCCTTTCATGTATCTCTGACCTCCCCTACCCCCTGATCGGAAAAGAAAGGCAAGCATTTCTCTTCCGATCGTGGGGACAACATCAGATGAGGTCAGCACGCGATCGAGCACTGATGTCATCAGACTTCATTGGGGGGGTCAGGGGTGGAAGGGGAAGCTATTCCCCTTCCATCCCTACCCATGGGAGGAGGTGAGAGGCCCACGGGGAGCACTAGCTCCCCCGTGGGCTATGTGCAGGATGTAACAGTTACGTCCACGGCAACCAAGGGTTTAGAGGAAACAGGGTTGTGTTTTAAAAAAAAAGATTTTTTTTCTAAGTTTGTTGGCGGGTTGGATAGTGTTTCTCTCCCTCAAACTTTTTAACATTCCTAAAGGGGAAAGCATCCCTTTTGTGAATGGATTATCCCTTCACCTCGGGAGTCATGTTTTGTGACTAGATTGTGTTGTGGTTGCAATACGTTACTACATTGCATTACAAACCACAATTTGGAAGGGATGTCCAAAACATCCCCCTTCCAATTTGAGTGTTGCAATTGGTTCCTAAATCCATTGTGCTATTTAGTAACCATATCATGAATCAAAAATGAGTTTTTTACATAAGAAAAGCCATTTTGTTTTTGCAAACTCTGTGATCCTCTGAATTGCAGGCTTTGTGACCACAAAATGTAAATGTAAATTGCACATTTCAGCCCTAGATCGACAGGTATTCCAGAAGGGGTCTTTAAACACATCCCACAGTCATATCTCCCTATAGTGATTATTCGAACAGCAGGCATGTGTAGCTGATTAAAAAGGATGATATATTCAGTGCAAGGTTTTCATACGGACTGCCATTCATGTTTGCCTCTGCATGTGAGACTGTGAGTCAGTATGGTTGGTATGGTTTTGCTATGTCATTACTTCATTGCTATTCCTGTGCTAGGTCAAAATCCAGGTTAGCCTTGATGAATTAATGCCTTCTTAAACAAGCATTTGCAATGCAGATGATCTTGCGTTTGCTCGAGTTAGAGCTATTAGCGTTATAAATTCCTAACTGGACTCTTGCCACACAAACTAAAAATAAAAAGTAAAACAGAGCACGAAGAAGAGGCACAAAAGGAAAAAGAAGTTCGCTCGCAGTCAAAGTTATCGGCAAAAGTGCAATTATCCATGTAACATGGTCGAAGGCCAAGGCAGTAACAAATATGTCCCAAGGATGGATAAACGTAAAGCATTTAACAACAAAAACAAAGGATTTTTGAAGGGCAAGCGCCATAAATGAGTGAAAGAGATGGGCGTGCAGTGGGCGTGCTGTGAGCATGATTAAAAGCTCAGATGCATACCCACACGTCGGAAAAGCAACGGTTGCGCTCTGCTATGCTCAACCTAAAAACTCAGTTCTGTTCGAACCAACGAAGGGTGCTCGGCCAGCACAAATTGATAAGGCTGACATGTACTCCTTATTTTCCAGTACATTTATTGCTGAGAAATGTTTTACAGCATGAACTGCAGCTCCTACCAAAAGTAGAATCTTGCTTGTGAGACAACGCAGTACTCTGTTTTGTAATTCATTTTCTTTTGTACTTAATAAATTATGTGAATGAGACTCTTCTTTTAGAAACGCACTTTGTTTACAAGGCAAGAGTCTGCTGCCTGCTGCTTTTGAAGAAAATCTTTATCTTTTTCTGTTATGTACATTATCTGCCTAAAGCATGTACAGAATAAAACATGACAGATTTGTGTTTGTTTGCTCTCTTAATCAGCTGCTGCTTGTGATAATGATATTTCTGTCCTACTGATAGAGCCGAGTGAAGTGTTGTTTTTCAATCATTGAAGCCATTACTTAGTGACAAACATTTGTTAAACCGGCATCCCTATATTTGGTACAAAGTACAGCGGTGTATTTTGTTTTAACTAAATAATCAGTACTTGAGTATTTGGCGGGTGGGGGGGCGTTGCAAATTTACCAATTTGCAGATGTAATGTCTTGAATTCTAAGACAGAGGCAATTTTGAATTTAATTACCTAATTGTTATAGCTTTTTTAAACACAGTGCCACACAAGAAGAACAAGAAGTTCCCATTTAAGGTTTAAAATAAAACATCGAAGTAGGCACTAGATCCTCTGTTCCAACAAGCAGCACAAGATCAGAATTAAGCTGATTCTCCCCAATATTTTGTTCACCAGAAAGAAGTTATTCATTTACTCTTTTCACCTCAAGCCCGATTTAAAGAGTATGAAAGGACTGCCTGTTTTCCCTTCCCAAGGCTAGTTCCCCAAGTAGGGATGGGTGCTCGGTATACCCCAGATTTACACAGCAAGCGTTCATGAAGTGGGGGCAAATGAGATACATATAAAAGGAAAGTGGAATATAATGAAAACGAGGGAAACGAATAGAGAAAGAGAGAAGGAGTAGGACCATGGCGCAATATTATGCAAGGCCCTCATAGTCAAGGCTAGCTTAAGCAAGCTGTTTATTCTCTCTGCTACATTGTTTGATATAGGTCTAAATGACTGAGAGAACCCAAGGTGTATTCCCAATCTGGTGAATGCCATTGTTCATATTTTAGAAATAAAAGCCAGACATTCAAACAAGTGCAAGGAACTCACTCAACCCATCGCTTGCAAGCATAAACACAAATTATGACTGTGCTAGCAGTGACTTCCCATGTAGTGGATGCTACAGCAAACACATTTTATCAATAAACATTTCTAATTACTCATAAGCATAAATGGTTGCAAAAAACTAATTCTGCTTTTGTGAGGGGAGTTTCATGTGATTTCACTATTTTGGATGGTTTCCTCACTTGATAGATTTTGCTTTCCAGTAGAAGCTGATGAGTAATTTTTAGATTAATGGCCACCAATAGTGCCTCTTACAGTGTATGTGGAGTTGTGGAAAGCCTAGCATGTGGTGAACCAATCTTGATATGCACTGCCCTGATTAGTTCAGGTAACGCTGATTCACTCAGCATGTCTTAAGCTCCTGCTCTTGGTATTGTAACTTTAGAGAGCCCATCTTGTCCAAGGAAGTAGTTGTACTTCACCATAAAGTCAGGAAGGCTATTGGCATTTTGTTTGATAGTTGAGTTGCAGAGTATATTCCTAGGTTGATTTTAGCTTGCAACTAAGTCCTGCTGCTACTTTTTACACCCGTACCAAAGATTTGACAGCTTGTTCAGCAGCAGAACTGCATTTTAATTGAATTCTTCATCATAACGTGCTAATGTGTGTTGTATATCCACCAGTGAAAGCTGTCTACAGAGAATTTGCTTTACTGAAGACATTTTTGGAATTACCAGCTGATATTGAAGGAATGCCTCTGTCTTTAATGTCGAGTCCTATTAAAATTGAACATTGGAACTTATTTGACTTGTCCACTGCACCCAGTACAGATGTAAGGTCTCTAAAGATGGTGTAGGTGAGAATATAATTTTATGTGTACCCTTGCATTGGGTCTTTCTTCAATGCATGCAGTCTTAACTGCAGTAAGAAATTTTATTTATGGAGCAAACTGTTCTGCCACAGTGAATAAACTTGAATGGTAAGCAATAGATGTAGCCTGGTCTTTACTATCTACTATGGTGGTCTTATGACAATGGTGGTGACTATTAAAGTGGCAGTAATACCGCCAACAGGGTGGTGGTAATTAACGCCAAATTATGACCATGGTGGTGATAACTCCCATAGACAGCCAATGTACCACACCAACCACCAGGGTGTTAACACCACTGACCACAGGGTAGCCATCAACAGCCAGGTGAAAGACAAGGCTGCCCACCATATTATGACATAGCAAACTACACGATTTCTGGGGCGGTACCAATGCCATCAAAACCCTGGCGGAAACAGAAAACAGAAGATGAAAGACTCACCATCAGAGACACAGAGAAGACCAATGCCACCATGGAACTGGAACTTCAAGTCTTCCCGATGCTCATCTACGCCATGCTCCACCTGGAACACCAACACAGACGAAGACGATGACGGTAAGTATAGCTGCCTAGCACACAAAGGAGGGAGGGAGGAAAAGGAGAATGACACCCACCCACCATACACACAACCAGCTGCAGAGGAAAACCAGTCTCACAGGACACACATCATAATAATGCAAGGACAACAATTAGCCAGAACTGATAGTGTAATTTGATGCCAACAGCCACCATATTGTCCATGTGACAAGCAAAATATGAGTCACTGTTCAGAAAGGGCCAATGGCCAGTCCAAAGTACAAAAGGCCCACATGCCCACAGGGCACAATCCAAGCACAACTTGTTCCCTGATGAACTCTGCACTGCAGGTGCAGGGGCATCATATTGGGAATGGCCAGGCACCTAAGGGGGAAGGGGGCACCTCAGCTGAAGTGGGGAACTTCCCACTGGATCTGGAGGGGGCTCCATGCCCATTTTACATTGCTGGGGAGTGCAAGGTCACAGTCTCTGAGGTGGGGGACTTGCCCACTGGTTATGGAGGAGGCTCCATGCCCATTTCACATTGCTGGGGAGTGCAAGGACTTGCCCACTGGTTCTGGAGGTGGCCCCTTGTACAACAGTCTATGGAGGGTGACCTACATGCCCTCTGCTGGAGGTGACGGCTGCTGTGTCCCACTGGAGATGAGGGCCGCTGTGTCCCAGTTGAAGGGGAGGGCTGCTGCGCCTCAGCTGAAGGTGAGGGCTGCTGTGTCCCAGTTGGAGGTGAGGGCTGCTGTGTCACAGTTGGAGGGAGGTGAGGGCTGCTGTTTCCCAGCTGGAGGTGAGGGCTGCTGTGTCCCAGTGGGAGTAAAGGCTGCTGTGTCTCAGCAGGAGGTGAGGGCTGCTGTGTCCCAGTTGGCGGTGAGGGCTGCTGTGTCCCAGTTGGACATGAAGTGTGCTGTGTCCAAGTTGGAGGTGAGGGCTGCTGTGTCCCAGCTGGGGGTGAGGGTTCTTTGCCCACTGCTGTTGGAGGGGGCCTCCTGCCTCTCTTAGTTGGTGGAGTGGGAACCTTACCTTTCTTGCGTGGTGGAGTGGGATCCTTTCTCTCTTGGGTGGTGGAGTGGAATCCTTCCCTCGTTTGGGTGGTGGAGTGGGATCCTTCCCTCTCTTGGGTAGTGGAGTGGGATCCTTTCCATTCATGCCTCTAGGACTAGGAGGTGCCTCCACTGTCCCCGTGGACTGTTTGGCTGAGTTGCTGGGCTGGGTTGTTGTGACCCTGCTCTTGCGGGCAAGACGGGGGAGGAGGGCAAGGGAAGAGGTCACGTTGGGAAAGGAAAAGCTTCTTAGGGATGGTGGGGCGGGATGAGGGAGGAAGGATGGGAGTGGAGTTTGAGGGAGTGGTTGTTGGAGGTGTATGTCTGCTAGACTTGGTGCAGGTGCCTAGGCAGTGTGCTGATGTGAGGTGGATGGCTGTTGGGTGTCTGTGTGCGTGCGGTTCTGTCTCTTAGGAGGTGTGGGGGCAGACAGGGTGGGAGAGGACACAGAGGACCCGTGGATGGATGCTGTGGAGGTGTCTGCAAGTGGGTTGTGTGTGCTGCTTGGTGTGGTGATGGTGGGGGTGGCCTTTGATGCAGTGCATGCAGGTGTTAGTGCAGATGTGACAGTGAGGGAGGAGGAGGAGGAGAAGGGGGATACAGTGAAAGCAGTGGATGTTGTTGTGTGTGCAACTGTCTGTTGTTTGGGTGAGTGCTTGTGGCCTGAAGTGTGCTGCCTGTGTTTGTCTGTGTCACTATTGTGTGATGTGCATGGGATGGGTTGGGGTTGAGGAGATTGGGACTGGGAAGTGGTAGTTGGAGAGTGGACAGTAGGAACAGGGACAATGGCTGCCATCAGAGAGGAGGCCAGAGCCTGGAATGATCTCTGTTTGGCCACCAATCCACAGTGAATGTCCTCCAGGAATGTATTGCATTGCTGCATCTGGGATGCCAGCCCCTGGATGGCATTCACAATGGTTGGCTGCCCAACAGAGATGGATCTCAGAAGGGCAATAGCCTCCTCACAGAGGGGAGCTGGGCCTAAGGTGCCTGCGGTGAAGGAGATACCCACCCTCCTGGGTGAGTGGGCTGGGGGAACTCGGTGAGGAGCTACTGGGAGGGTGGTGCTGGTTAGGTGTGGCAGCTGTACCTGTAGTTTGGGTGGTCCCGGAGGTGTCCGCCACGACCAGGAAGCTTCCATCGGAGGAGGAATCAGAGTCAGTGTTGTCACCTCCTGTCTCTGCTGTGGTGCTCCCCTCGCCCTCCGTCCCACAGGTCCCCTCGACGTCGGTGGACTCTGCCTCTTGGGTCCTGTGGAATGCAGCTCTCTCTGTCACCAGTGCCCATGCTCCTCCGCCAGATGATGCTAATGCACACATGGACAAGACGACAGAAGAAAAAAGGGGGAAGAGAGAAAGAGAGCACTGGGTCATTTGCAGCACCAACACCACAGATGGCATAGACATTACCTTCACACACAGGGATTAGGATTGAGCAGCATGCATTGTACTGGCATTCCATTGGCTAGGTACCACAGCAAGATGTGTGCCAACCCCTGCCAACTGCACCCCTCCTGGGAGTCACTAAGCCCTGTCTGACATGGAATGCAACCTAGCTAGGTTACCAGATCTAGCAATACAACCATTACCCTTGAGCTGGATCACACTGTGATCTCTGACCTGGCATTAAGGGGCACCCACTAACTGACACCCACAACCAGGATCCCATGCCACCTACCAATAATAGTTGTAACACCCTCTGTACTCACTACTTGTTGCTGCTGTGATGCCCTCAAGCGCCCATCCAGCTCTGGGTAGACCACCGCCAGTATGCAGGACATCAGGAGGGTCAGGTTATGACAGGCACCCCACCCTCATCGGGAGGCCATCCCTAGCTGGGCCTCCCCGGTCTTCCGGCCCAGCGTCTCAGGTCCTCCCACCTTTTCCTACGGTAGGTGTTCCGCCTACTGTAGACCCTCAGGGTCCACACGTCCTTGGTGAGGGCACACCACAATCCCTTCTTTTGATGGGTGCTGACCTGCAGAGGAACCACAGACAGGAGGACACCATTACACATACAATCCAGCCTGTCACACATATGGCCCACAAATCCCATTTCCATCTCCATTGGCACACACATCACCCAGTGCCTACCACGTACACTACCATCAGACATACCACCCACCCAAATGACACGATGCTTGCACACATATCTCCGTGTAACCTTGTCACATGCATTGTGCCCAAGGTGTACTCACCTGTTTGTCTGGAGGCCCATACAGCTGTTCATACTGGGGTAGGACCCCATCCACCAAGCTCTCCAATTTCTCCAAAGTGAAGGCAGGGGCCCTTTCCCCGGTCACACGGCCTATGGTAGGATCCAGACACAGGTCACAGCACAATGTTGTATTGTTTTGTATTTGGGCGGCCACTCTGAGCAACCTAGTGTACCACGAATAGGTTACCACCATTGAATGTCCACCGTGGTGATTCATGGGTCATAATATGGTGGGCGTTGTTTTGTTGCTTAACAGTATGGGTGTTCGTACCAAGACTTTAACACTGACCAATGGGCTGGAGGATTTGTGTATGTGGCGGTATTCTGTCAGTTTGGTGTGTGTGTGTGTCATAATATGGCGAACGGATATTCGCCACCATGGCGGTATGTTGGCAGCCGTCACCGCGGCATTAAGTGTCATTTTCCACCAATGTCATAATGAGGGCCTTTTTTATGTCATTCTGACTATTAACTTTCTTTCCACCAAATTACACTTGCAGACTCTTGTCTATAAATATGCAATTGCAATATTGGATTTTTGTAAGTTCCTGAGTATGAATGTGTTAGCTATTCCAGTTGTTCCCTGTGAAAATAGGGATAATAAGGAGATACATTGATTTTAATATTTCTGCATAACGTAAGCCATATATTCAAACAAAATGTTTTGACAGTGTTTCGTGGCTCCAGTTCTTCATATTTTTCTATGAATTCATGTTTGAGTACACTTGCCTCACTGGTCAATGTATATCCTATGAAGACTGCTTTTAGATAGCATATTTTACATTTTTAAAGTTTGAAACCAGCTTCTTTAAGTATCATGCTTCTTTTGCCTACAGGCTGGAGGTGGTCATTAAGGGGCATAAAAATTACCATTTTCATTATGTATTACCAATATACATGAGACAGGTCACAATTTGTGACCCATTTGGGTATGTCTGCATTCACAATGATGTGTGCTGCTGGGGTCAGAAGACCACCATGTCTGTGACTGCTTTTTCAATAAAGCTGTTTTTTTTTTTAATGCAACCCAATTTACTTGTAGGAAAATGGGATGCATTTAAAAAATAAAAATGGAAAGTTTATTTTTTATTTTTTCAGAGTAGGCAGTGGTCTGTGGGACAACTGTTTGCTCTAAAAAACATTGTTGCTACCATTCACAAGGGTGATGGGGGTCCCTAGGGGACCTCTTCTCATTTATGAATAGGTTAACACCAATTTGAAATTAGTGTAAACTGTAATTGTTTTGTGACTGCATTCACTGTCACAAAACAATCATACAACCTCCTGTGAATCGCAGGTAGGAAGGGATGCCCTCGGAATACCCCTGCTTAATTGTGATTTGCAAACCCTGTTTCACAAGTCAGTATCTGTAAACTGACTCACAAAATAGAGATGTGTACATAGGGAAATGCTTTTTTATCGCAGATGAGCTGCTTCTGTGATTCAGCCTGTTACCAACCAACAAAAAGTTATCTACATGTAGCCCTTAGTTCTAGATCTTTGAAATATATGTTGTCAACATAGGGCACTACACTCAAATTGTCTTGTAACATCCCAATAATTGATGCCAAAAAGACCCCTGACTACTCTAATATCCCTGAGGTAATCATGTGAATCCATAGCTTGTTCTGCCAAATGTGAATGTTATTAAATAATGTAGTTCAGGAGAAACACTTTGATTGAAAATTCCTTCACTCTATAAATGAATCATTTTGTGTGTTTAAACTACATCATTATCCTGTTCGTGGTGCATGTGTTCTACAATATTGGTTTGAAATCCAATAGAGTGACCCCTGACCTGATTTTAGGTCGGGTTTCACTCTTCACCCCACACAGCTCCTCATGCCTGCCTCTGTGCTCCCGACCCCGCCCTCGCTGCTGCTGCGAGTTTGAGGCCCACCACCACCAGCTGGCACCCACCTGCGCCTCATCCTTGGTGTCTAGTGGTTGCCGTAAGTATTGTGTGTCTTTCCTGTAATCTGCCTTTTGTTTTTCATGCCGTTTTTTCTTTGTTGTACCTTTTTGCTCTCTGCCTCTTTGCCCTGTTTTTTTGTGCCTTTTCGTTGTTTTTTGCCTTTTTTTGCCGATTTCTCTCATTCTCGGCTTTTCCGATTTCCCCTTTCCCGCTGCTGCGTCCCCTGTGGCCTCGCCCCCCTCGTGCCCCCATTTGCCCACCGCCCCTGCCTCCCACCTCCCAGCTGCTCCTCCCTCCCACCTCCCCTTCTTCATGGCGGCTGCGTGCAGCGGGTGTGCCGGAGGCACACCAGAGGCAAGCCCGTCTGCGCCCGTCCATGCCTGGATCATGCCCAGCGCCAGACCCCCTGGCCCACACGCTCCCCAGGCCGCCAGACGCCGTTACAATGCCAAGGAACTCCACGTCCTCAACCATAGCCACCCAACGCCTGCGTCCAAGCCTCCCTGAGGCACACTCATGGACCCTTCTCCTGCCGGATGTGCAGCTTCACCTGCACCCAAGCCACCAAGCACCACAACAGCTCCACCCACAACCACCTCAGCTGCATCCTCAACACCCGCTCCGTCCACAAGCATGACGTCGAACTCAGGGACCTTCTCACCTTTGCCTCCCCAGACATCGTCTTCCTCACCGAAACGTGGATGAACCCCTCCTCGGAACCCGACATCGCCGTAGCCATCCCTGAAGGCTATAAGATTACCCTCAGAGACCGCACCAACAAACCAGGAGGAGGAAATGCCATAGCCCACAGGAGCACCATCAGGATCCCAACCAACACTTATGACACCATCGATGCCGCCGAACACTTGCACTTCCTGATTCACGTAAACGCCAACCGACCACAGTTCTGCAACGCCATCACAATCAGCGCCCACGCCCTCGCCTCTACGGACTACATGCTCCTTGGCGAGCTGAATTTTCACCTAGAGAACGCCAACGACAGCAACTCCTCAGCCTTGATCGAAAACCTCAACAACCTCGGTCTCAAACAACTCATCACGACGCCCACCCACTCAGCCAGCCACACAGCTCGACCCCATCTTCTCCGCCAGCAGCCATATCAGCTTCACCCATACCACCGAACTCCACTGGATGGACCACCGCTGTGTCCACTTCACCTTCCAGGAACCCACCACTCACCACCACCCACAACAGATCCCTTGCCATAGCTGGAACAAGATCTCAAAAGACCAGCTGCTCTCCACCCTCGCCCATGCCCTGCCACTCAGCACCAGCAACCCCAACACTGCCGCCCTCAACCTCAAAAAATGGCTAGAAGACTGCGCCAACACCCTAGCCCCACTTAGGAAACCACCCAACACCCGCACCGGCATGAAAGCACCCTGGTTCACCACTGACCTTCAGGCCTCCAAGCGGTAGTGCCGGAAAATCGAAAAGATATGGTGCCACGAACAAACAGAGAGCAACCACGCTGCCCTCAAGACAGCCATCCGCAAGCATCACCAGCTCATCCAGACTACCAAAAGATAATTCTACAAAGACCGAATTGACAACAACACACACGACTGCAAAGAGCTCTTCAGCATCATCAAAGCACTCGCCAACCCCAAGTCCTGCTTCATCGACCCCCTCCCTCGCAAGACCTCTGCGACTCCCTTGCCACCTTTTTTAATCCCAAGATTACATACATCCACGGCAGCTTTGCCTCCTTGATCACCACGACCACTGCGGCCAACACTAACCCCATTGCACCCAACCGGACCAACCTCCTGACCCCCACCAACGACGAGGACACCACCAAGACCATGCACACCATCCACTCTGGATCACCCGCCGACCCCTGCCCTCAACATGTCTTCAACAAAGCCAGCCAAATCATCGCCCCCCAACTCCGTGCTATCATCAACAGCTCCTTCGAGACTGCCACCTTCCCGGAGAGCTGGAAACACGCCGAAGTCAACGCCCTGCTCAAAAAACCCAAGGCAGACCCTGAAGACCTCAAGAACTACCGGCCCATCTCCCTCCTCCCCTTCCCAGTGAAGGTCATCGAGAAGATAGTCAACAGCCAACTATCCTGATTCCTGGAGGAAAACAGCTCACTCGACATCTCCCAATCCGGCTTCCTCAAGGACCACAGCACGAGACCACGCTCATCGCCGCAACTGATGACATCAGGTTAATGCTCGACAAAGGTGAAACGCTGGCCCTCATCCTCCTTGACCTCTTGGCAGCCTTCGATACCTTCTGTCACCACACACTCCACACACACCTCCACGACGCCAGGGTCCACCACAAAGCCCTGGACTGGACACATCCTTCCTCTCCGGTAGAACTCAGAGACTCCGCCTCCCTCCATTCCTGTCAAAAGCCACCAAGACCATCTGCAGAGTCCCCTAAGAATCCTATCTCAGCCCAACCCTTTTTAACATCTACATGGCGCCGCTCACCAAGATCGTCCGATCCCTCAGCCTCAACATCGTCTCCTACGCGGACAACACCCAGCTGATCCTCTCACTCACCAAGGACCCCAGATCAATCTCCACAACGGCCTTCATGCCATCGCCAACTGGATGGAGATAAGCTGCCACAAACTGAACTCGGATAAGACTGAGATCCTCATCCTCGGCTCCAACCGCTCAGCATGGGACCAACTCCCACCACCCACTCACACAACCTCAGCTTCATACTAGATTCATCGCTCACCATTACCCAGCAAGCCAACGCCGTCTCATCCTCATGTTTCAACACCCTCCGCATGCTTCGCAAGACCTTCAGATGGATCCCCATCGAAAGTAGAAGAACGGTCACCCATGCCCTCTTCAGCAGCAGACTGGACTACGGCAACGCACTCTACTCGGTTACAACGGCCAAGCTCCAGTGGAAACTTCAGCGCATTCAGAACGTCTCTGCATGCCTCATCCTCAACCTCCCATGCCACAACACATCTCAGCCCACCTCAGAGACCTTCACTGGCTCCCCGTCAATAAGAGGATCACCTTCAAACTCCTCATCCACGCTCACAAGGCTCTCCATGACGCAGGCCCTGCCTACCTCAACAAATGTCTCAGCTCCCATGTTCCCACCCACCAGCTCCACTCTGCCAACCTCGCCCTCCCGACCATCCCCCGCATTCACCGTACCACAACCAGCGGCAGATCCTTCTCCCACCTCACTGCCAAAACCTGGAACTGTCTCCCCGTCAACCTACGTCTGACCCAGGACCTCCTGACCTTCAGGGAATGACTCAAGACCTGGCTATTTAAGCAGTAGCAACACCCCCCAGCACCTTGAGACCCTAAAGGGTAAGTAGCGCCCTTAACAAGTGATTGATTGAATAGTCCAGAACTAATCATTGAGATGTATTGGTTTAATGCCGGCAAAATAGGGGTGTTTGAAGTAGATGGTTTCTTTGTCACTGCAATTTCTTTGAAATATATTTTTAATCCTGTTTGGCTCCAAGTTTCATCCTGTTGTGACTTCTCCTAAGTGGTGCAGTGTGGCCTCAGCGAAGCCATTGAGTCAGGCAATTCAATCATCCAGATACAAGAGTATGAGGGCTTGAACAGCAGGGTTTGAACAGCAGTTCTGAAATTGTTTTCTGGATTTCTGCTTTTTGTTTTACATTAGTTTCATTCTAAGAAATGGTTGCCAATTGGGGTTTATCTGGCTTACAAACAATTCACTTCCACTTTGCTAGATAACGCCCCATTACTGTATTTATAGTTTGTGGATTAATGGCAGTTGCTGGAGCATGTATTCAGAGAATGCATATTGCATTGGTACCTCACTGCTGTAATTCCTACTGCCTCAACTCCCTTGTTTAGGAAGGTAGCCTCTTTCTAGCCTTGTTACCCCCACTTTTGGCCTGTTTGTGATTATATGTCAGGGTGTTTTTACTGTCTCACTGAGATCCTGCTAGCCAGGGCCCAGTGCTCATAGTGAAAACCCTATGTTGTCAGTGTGTTTGATATGTGTCACTGTGATCCTGCTAGCCAGCACCCCAGTGCTCATAATTTTGTGGCCTATATGTGTTCCCTGTGTGGTGCCTAACTGTATCACTGGGGCTCTGCTAACCAGAACCTCAGTGATTATGCTCTCTCTTTGCTTTAAAATTGTCACTGCAGGCTAGTGACTAATTTTACCAATTCTCATTGGCACGCTGGAACACCTTTATAATTCCCTTGTAAATGGTACCTAGGTACCCAGGGTATTGGGGTTCCAGGAGATCCCTATGGGCTGCATCATTTCTTTTGCCACCGATAGGGAGCTCAGACATTTCTTACACAGGACTGCCACTGAAGCCTGAGTGAAATAACGTCCACGTTATTTCACAGCCATTTTTCACTGCACAGAAGTAACTTATAAGTCACCTATATGTCTAACCCTCACTTGGTGAAGGTTAGGTGCCAAGTTACCTAGTGTGTGGGCACCCTGGCACTAGCCAAGGTACCCCCACATTGTTCAGGGCAAATTCCCCGGACTTTGTGAGTGCGGGGACCCCATTACACGTGTGCACTACATATAGGTCACTACCTATATGTAGCGTCACAATGGTAACTCCGAACATGGCCATGTAACATGTCTAGGATCATTGAATTGTCACCCCAATATGATTCTGGTATTGGGGGAACAATTCCATGCATCCCTGGGTCTCTAGCACAGAACCCGGGTACTGCCAATCTGCCTTTCCAGGGTCTCCACTGCAGCTGCTGCTGCTGCCAACCCCTCAGACAGGTTTCTGCCCCCCCTGGGGCCTGGGCAGCCCAGTCCCAGGAAGGCAGAACAAAGGATTTCCTCTGAGAGAGGGTGTTACTGAGAGAGGGTGTTACACCCTCTCCCTTTGGAAATAGGTGTGAAGGGCTGGGGAGGAGTAGCCTCCCCCAGCCTCTGGAAATGCTTTGATGGGCACAGATGGTGCCCATCTCTGCATAAGCCAGTCTACACTGGTTCAGGGATCCCCCAGCCCTGCTCTGGCGTGAAACTAGACAAAGGAAAGGGGAGTGACAACTCCCCTGACCCGCACCTCCTAGGGGAGGTACCCAGAGCTCCTCTAGTGTGTCCCAGACCTCTGCCATCTTTGATTCAGCGGTGTTGGGGCACAATGGACAGCTCTGAGTGGCCAGTGCCAGCAAGTGACGTCAGAGACGAGTCCTGATAGGTGTTTACCTCTTTCAGTAGCCAAGCCTCCTTTCTTAGTAGCCAAACCTCCTTTTTTGGCTATTTAGGGTCTCTCCTCTGGGCTATTCCTCAGATAAAGAATGCAAGAGCTCACCAGAGTTCCTCTCCACTTCCCACTTCAACTTCTGCCAAGGATCGACCGCTGACTGCTCCAGGACACATGCAAAACCGCAACAAAGTAGCAAGACGACTACCAGCAACATTGTAGCGCCTCATCCTGCCGGCTTTCCCGACTGTTTCCTGGTGGTGCATGCTCTGAGGGCTGTCTGCCTTCACCCTGCACTGGAAGCTAAGAAGAAATCTTCCGTGGGTCGACGGAATCTTCCCCCTGCCAACACAGGCACCAAACTTCTGCATCACCGGTCCTCTGTGTCCCCTCTCATCCTGACGAGCATGGCCCCTGGAACACAGGAGCTGGGTCCAAGTGTCTCCCACAGTCTAGTTGCCCTTCTGTCCAAATTTGGGGGAGGTAAGTTTTTGCCTCCCTATGCCAGACAGCAAACCTGTGTACTGCGTGATTTGCAGCTGCTCCGGCTTCTGTGCACTTCTCCAAGGATTCCTTTGTGCACAGCCTAGCCTGGGTCCCCAGCACTCCGTCCTGCATTGCTCAACCTGCTGAGTTTGACTCCGACGTCGTGGGACCCTCCTTTTGTGACTCTGAGTTTGCAGATCTTCTAAGTGCCTGTTCCGGTACTTCTGCAGGTGTTGCCTGCTTCTGCCAGGGCTCTCTGAGTTGCTGAGCACCCCCTCTGTCTCCTCCTCCAAGGGGTGACATCCTGGTCTTTCCTGGTCCCCAGCAGCACCCAAAATCCTCAAGCTCTACTCTTGCAGCTAGCAAGGCTTGTCTGTGGTATTTCTGGCTGCAAATACTTAGACAACATCCAGCACACCGTGGGACATCTTTCTTCCAAAGGAGAAGTTCCTAGCCCTTTTCTTTGTTGCAGAATGTTTGGCTTTTTCCACCTGGAGGCAGCCCTTTTGCACCTTTATCCGGAATTTAGTGGGCATCTGCCCCCCCCGGACACTTTCGTGACTCTTGGACTTGGTCCCCTTCCTTTACAGGTCCTCAGGTCCAGGAATCCATCTTCAGTGTTTTGCTGGTGCTTGTGGTTCTTGCAGAATCCCCTATCACGACTATTGTGTCTTTCTGGGATAGTAGGGTAACTTTACTCCTACTTTTCAGGGTCTTGGGGTAGGGTATTTGGACACCCTTACTGTCTTCTCAAAGTCCCAGTGACCCGCCACAATCTCCCATAGGTCTGGGGTCCATTTGTGACTCGCATTCCACTTTTGGAGTATATGGTTTGTGTTGCCCCTAGACCTATGTTTACCTATTGCATCCTATTGTGATTCTACATTGTTTGCACTACTTTTCTTACTGTTACTTACCTGTTTTGGGTTTGTCTATATATAACATGTGTATATTACTTACCTCCTAAGTGAGGGTATTCTCTGAGATACTTTTGGCATATTGTCACTCAAATAAAGTACCTTTATTTTTAGTAACTCTGAGTTTTGTGTTTTCTTATGATATTGTGCTATATGATATAAGTAGTATAGTTGGAGCTTTACATGTCTCCTAGTTCAGCCTAAGCTGCTTTGCCATAGCTACCTTCTATCAACCTAAGCTGCTAGAAACACCTCTATTCTACTAATAAGGGATAACTGGATCTGGCACAGGGTGTAAGTACCACAAGGTACCCACTGTAAGCCAGGCAAGCCTCCTACATTGGTGGTGCAGCGGTGGGATAAGTACTTGTAACTGCTTTACCACTTTGTCATTTGGTGCTTTTCATAAGAAAATCATATACCAAATAGTTCAGTATATGTACATTTAAGCAAAACAGTTTACTTTTCTATTCTAAAACTTACTACTAATTTTCTGAAAAGTTTTGAAAACTTTTAAAAGTTTTCCAAAAGTTTGAAAAAGTTTGTTCTCTGTACTTTTAAAAGTTCTAAAAAAAATTCTCTCTCTGTATTAAACCTTTTCCTATCATGTCTGCAGTAGAGGCTACTTCCAAAGTTGTTCAGGCAACTTATGAAAGTTTAAACTACAAGAGTTTGAGGGGTCTCTGCCTGGATAGAGGTTTAAACATAGGTAAGAATCCAACAAAAGAGTTTCTCTTTAACCTGCTCTTACAGGATGACCAGAACCAGTCTGGCCCATCTCAGGAGAGGGTAGAAAAAGGGGCGGCGTCCCAGTCAGTCTCAGAGGAGTTCCCTGAAGATGCTGGGGAGGGTCCTTACAAAGTCCTGCCCCCTAGCAGGCCACTTAGTGACACTGGTAGTGTTAGAGGGTCACACATTAGTAGGGCATCTTTCACTCCTAGAGGCCAGGTTACTAGGGTCCAGCCAGTTAGGGACAGGTCTCTCTCTGCCAATTCCCAAATCTCCTCTGTGTCCAAACATTCCCAAGCCTCCCACCCTGAGGATAACTTAATGGAAAGGGAACTCAGAAAGCTGAGGTTGGAAGAGACCAGACTGAAGCTTAAACAGCAGCAGCTGGCCTTAGACAGGGAATCCCTAGACATAGAGAGGGAAATTCAGAGATTCTGGTTAGTTCCCCATGGTCGCAGCAGCAGTATTTCTAATAGCAATCCTGTTAGAGAGCAAGATTCCAGGGATCTGCATAAGATAGTCCCCCCTTACAAGGAGGGGATGACATTAATAAGTGGTTTGCTGCACGTGAGAGGGCCTGTATGGTACAGTTGGCCTCTCAAAGGCAGTGGGCTGCTATCATGTTGCTATCTTTCACTGAAAAGGGTAGGGATAGGCTCCTTACTTTCAGAGAAAGTGATGCCAATAACTACAAAGTTTTGAAGGATGCACTCTTGGATGGATTTGGCTCAACCACTGAACAATACAGGATTAAGTTCAGAGACACCAGAAAAGAGTCCTCTCAAGACTGGGCAGATTTTGTTGACTGTTCAGTGAAGGCCTTGGAGGGTTGGTTACATGGCAGTAAAGTTTCTGACTATGAAAGCCTGTATAATCTGATCCTGAGAGAGCATATTCTTAACAATTGTGTGTCTTATTTGTTACACCAGTACTTGGTAGACTCAGATCTGACCTCTCCCCAAGAATTGGGAAAGAAGGCAGACAAGTGGGTCAGAACAAGAGTGAACAGAAAAGTTCATACAGGAGGTGAAGAGGATGGCAAGAAGAAAGATGGTGAGAAATCTCAGGATAAGCATGGGGATAAAGGTAAAACTAAAATCCTTCTTCAAATCCTAAACACTCTTCAGGGGGTGGGGATAAATCAACTTCTTCATCTTCTTCACAACACACACACTTTAAAAAGCCTTGGTGCTACGTGTGTAAAAATAAAGGCCATAGGCCTGGGGATAAGTCCTGCCCAGGTAAACCCCCTGAGCCTAACACCACTAATACATCAAACTCTAGTGCCCCTAGCAGTAGTGGTAATAGTGGTGGGACTGCTGGCAACAGTCTAAATAAGGGTGTAGTTGGGTTCACTTATGCGTCCATCATAGAAACTTGGGTAGTCAGTCCCAAGACAGTTTCTGTCACACCTGGTGGCATTGGCCTTGCCACACTGGCTGCTTGTCCTCTTACAATGGATATGTACAGGCAGACAGTTTCCAGAAATGGTGTTGAGGCTCAGGCCTACAGGGACACAGGTGCCCGTATCACTTTGGTGACTGAAAACCTAGTGTCTCCTGAACAACACATCATTGGACAATAGTACAAGATTATTGATGTCCATAACTCCACTAAGTTTCTTCCCTTAGCTATAATTCAGTTTAGTTGGGGTGGAGTTACTGGCCCTAAGCAGGTGGTAGTATCACCTAGCTTACCTGTAGACTGTCTCTTAGGTAATGACCTAGAGGCCTCAGGTTGGGCTGAGGTAGAGTTTAATACCCATGCAGCCATGCTGGGTATCCCTGAGGAATTGCTTCCTATCATGTCAGTTGAAATGAAAAAGCAAAGGAGAGAAAAAGTCCTGAAAACTCAGGATCCTTCTCCAACAACAGGTAAAAAGGGCATCAAAGTATTCCCTACCCACCCTGCCATTCAGGATACCATTCATGTGGTGGGGGAAACCTCTCCTGGGGTGGCACCTGTACCAAGGAAACCATCAGCTAGCACAGCTGAACTCCCTGAAGTAGAAATACCTCTTTGTGGGATAACTAATATTGGTGAGAAAAAGTGCACCATTTTAGTTAACATGGAGCATCCCTCCAACCCTCCCAGAGAAACTTTAGTGCAGCAACCCTGCACTGCCTCACAACACTCAGGACAGCAGCCCTGCCCTAGTGTGGAGCTCATAGGACAGCATCCCTGCCCTGCTCCAACTCAAGAGAAACAGCAACCCTGTTCTCTCTTACAGCCATATGGAAAAAGTTTTTTGCCAGCTATGGCTTTACTGAGACAGCATCCCTGTCTGGCATTCTCATCATTTGATATAGGTCCAGTGGACAATTACCACTGCTCTGAACTAAAACATACTAATAGGAACTCTGAGAATATAACTTCACATTGTTGGCTAGCTAAAAAACTTCAAACAGGGTGGTTTACATCCCCACAGGGAAGTAACCATATAGTGGATGATAAAGGGAGTAACCAATCTATTGCAGAGCTACTCTCCACTTATCACCACTTAGACAATAAAGAGTCAACTGGCCAAGGTTAGCCTTATTGTCCTTCGTTTGGGGGGGTTGTGTAAGAAGGTAGCCTCTTTCTAGCCTTGTTACCTCCACTTTTGGCCTGTTTGTGAGTATATGTCAGGGTGTTTTTACTGTCGCACTGAGATTCTGCTAGCCAGGGCCCAGTACTCATAGTGAAAACCCTATGTTGTCAGTGTGTTTGATATGTGTCACTGGGATTGTCACAGACAATTCTTACACAGGACTGCCACTGCAGCCTGAGTGAAATAACATCCACGTTATTTCACAGCCATTTTTCACTGCACATAAGTAACTTATAAGTCACCTATATGTTTAACCCTCACTTGTTGAAGGTTAGGTGCCAAGTTACTTAGTGTGTGGGCACCCTGGCACTAGCCAAGGTGCCCCCACATTATTCAGGGCAAATTCCCCGGACTTTGTGAGTGCGGGGACACCATTACACGGGTGCACTACATATAGGTCACTACCTAGATGTATCGTCACAATTGGTAACTCCGAACATGGCCATGTAACATGTCCAGGATCATAGAATTCCATGCATCCCCGGGTCTCTAGCACAGAACCCGGGTATTGCAAAACTGCCTTACTGGGGTCTCCACTGCAGCAGCTGCTGCTGCCAACCCCTCAGACAGGTTTCTTCCCCCCTGGGGCCTGGGCAGCCCAGTCCCAGGAAGGCAGAACAAAGGATTTCCTCTGAGAGAGGGTGTTACACCCTCTCCCTTTGGAAATAGGTGTGAAGGGTTGGGGAGGAGTAGCCTCTCCCAGCCTCTGGAAATGCTTTGATGGGCACAGATGGTGCCCATCTCTGCATAAGCCAGTCTACACCGGTTCAGGGATCCCCCAACCCTGCTCTGGCGCAAAACTGGACAAAGGAAAGGGGAGTGACAACTCCCCTGACCAGCACCTCCCAGGGGAGGTGCCCAGAGCTCCTCCAGTGTGTCCCAGACCTCTGCCATCTTGGATTCAGAGGTGTTGGGCCACAATGGACAGCTCTGAGTGGCTAGTGCCAGCAGGCAACATCAGAGACCCCCCCTGATAGGTGCTTACCTCTTTCAGCAGCCAAGCCTCCTTTCTTAGTAGCCAAACCTCCTTTTTTGGCTATTTAGGGTCTCTCCTCTGGGCTATTCCTCAGATAACGAATGCGAGAGCTCAGCAGAGTTCCTCTGCACTTCCCTCTTTGACTTCTGCTAAGGATCGACCGCTGGCTGCTTCAGGATGCCTGCAAAACCGCAACAAAGTAGCAAGACGACTACCAGCAACATTGTAGCTCCTCATCCTGCCAGCTTTCTCGACTGTTTCCTGGCATGCATGCTCTGAGGGCTGTCTGCCTTCACCCTGCACTGGAAGCCAAGAAGAAATGTCCCGTGGGTCAACAGAATCTTCACCCTGCCAACGCAGACACCAAACTTCTGCATCACCGGTCCTCTGTGTCCCCTCTCATCCTGACGAGCGTGGTCCCTGGAACAGAGGAGCTGGGTCCTGATGTCTCCCACAGTCCAGTGCCCCTTCTGTCCAAATTTGGTGAAGGTAAGTCCTTGCCTCCCCATGCCAGACAGCAAACCTGTGTACTGCGTGATTTGCAGCTGCTCTGGCTTCTGTGCACTTCTCCAAGGATTCCTTTGTGCACAGCCTAGCCTTGGTCCCCAGCACTCCGTCCTGCAGTGCTCAACCCGCTGAGTTGGACTCCGACATCGTGGGACCCTCCTTTTGTGACCCTGAGTTCACAGATCTTCTAAGTGCCTGTTCCGGTACTTCTGCTGGTGCTGCCAGGGCTCTCTGAGTTGCTGAGCACCCCCTCTGTCTCCTCCTCCAAGGGGCGACATCCTGGTCCTTCCTGGTCCCCAGCAGCACCCAAAACCCTCAACTGCGACTCTTGCAGCTAGCAAGGCTTGTTTGTGGTGTTTCTGCCTGGAAGCACTGCTGCAACATCCAGCACGCTGTGGGACATCTTCCACACAAAGGAGAAGTTCTTAGCCCTTTTTCTTGTTGCAGAATCTTTGGCTTCTTCCACCTGGAGGCAGCCCTTTTGCACCTTCATCCGGGGTTTAGTGGGCATCTACCCCCCCCCGGACACTTTCGTGACTCTTGGACTTGGTCCCCTTCCTTTACAGGTCCTTGGGTCCAGGAATCCGTATTCAGTGTTTTGCTGGTGCTTGTGGTTCTTGCAGAATCCCCTATCACGACTATTGTGTCTTTCTGGGGTAGTAGGGTAACTTTACTCCTACTTTTCAGGGTCTTGGGGTTGGGTATTTTGGACACCCTTACTGTCTTCTCACAGTCCCAGTGACCCTCTACAGTCTCCCATAGGTCTGGGGTCCATTCGTGATTCACAATCCACTTTTGGAGTAAATGGTTTGTGTTGCCCCTAGACCTATGTTTACCTATTGCATCCTATTGTGATTCTACATTGTTTGCTCTACTTTTCTTACTGTTACTTAACTGTTTTGGGTTTGTGTACATATAACTTGTGTATATTACTTACCTCCTAAGTGAGGATATTCTCTGAGATACTTTTGGCATACTGTCACTAAAATAAAGTACCTTTATTTTTAGTAACTCTGAGTATTGTGTTTTCTTATGATATTGTGCTATATGATATAAGTGGTATAGTTGGAGCTTTACATGTCTCCTAGTTCAGCCTAAGCTGCTTTGCCATAGCTACCTTCTATCAGCCTAAGCTGCTAGAAACACCTCTATTCTACTAATAAGGGATAACTGGACCTGGCACAGGATGCAAGTACCACAAGGTACCCACTATAAGCCAGGCCAGCCTCCTACACCTGCCTATTGCTGTCACTTCATCTTGCTAGATCAGGCTTCTCCAATGAGTAGCTCATGAGCTACTGGTAGTTCTCCTGCAATTTGTAAGTAGCTCTCAAGAATGCAACTCAGCTTACTTAATCAAATGCTTTTGCTTGGTTGAACTAATAAATATATACCAAAAATGAAAAGTCTGTGTTTGAGCTGAAAATCTATCTGTATATTTTAAGAACTATTAAGCATATGTTTGGAGAATTTTCAATTGAATTTCCAGGTGAATTTCCAATTCCCACATTCCAACCACTGAGCGGAGTAAAGATATACATATTTTATTTCAGAGGTTATATTTCCTAGAGGGCGCTCTTGCCATCGAAGTGTAGGGTTGAAGACTCACCCAATACCAGTTTTTAATCATACCATATTTAATTTTAATTGTATTTAGCCTAACGAATGTACAGGTTCTTCCACCGGTCAAACATGGCGCCCAATAACTAGTCCATTTTTTATTTTATTTTAAGGGCACTAAAAAGAAATGTAGGACTGGGCAACAAGCGCTCCACACATAAATGCACACACACGCTTTTAGATACTTTCCCAAGATGGCGCCTTACTAAGACATGGATACGGCAAACGAGTGCCATTTTTCTTTCTTCTGATTAAAAACTGGTATTTGGGTGAGTCTTCAACCTTAAAATTCGATGCCTTAACTATATCTAATTAGGCTCAGAGACTTCAGTCTCTTCAACTCTATACTTTGATTGTAGATTTTGATAACGTGCATAGGTGACACCTCTTAATTAGGACTCAGCACAACTTAATACTGTTTACATATTAGTTACATAACTTATCTAAACAGTTCCTTGCTGAATAACGTCTTTAACAGTTTCTTGATCCTACTCAGCCTTTTTATTTAACATTTTGTAGATGACCTTTTATTTCATCTCTGATATTACAATCTGTGATTTAACATTTTGTAGATGACCTTTTATTTCATCTCTGATATTACAATCTGTGATTATTTTATGTACTCTAGTTATTGATGAGAGATATTTTTCTCTTAACATTTAGACCATATACTACATGATATGCTGCTCTATATGAATATTGCAATGGTATGACCTTCCCTTGTTCAGTGTTATTTTGGTTTTATCTGTATTAGAGTGCGTGACTAATTAACTCTGTGAGCCTTCTTAACACGTTTTAACTATTAAACCTCACTTCATATCTTAGCTTGATGTGCCAGCACCTAAACTAACGTTCTAAATTCACGAGCTTGCTTTCTTTCTGCATAATCTAGTTCTGGTAATACACTGACTAACCAGACATGGTTTAATTGTCTCACTTAATATGTTGCTTCAAATCAGGGCTCCTTTGGGTATTCTCAGATCGTTTTTCTCACCTCTAACCTTCACTTTCCTCACGTAGCTTTAGGTAGAATGGCACTGACTGGTAAGAGCTCTGCATACCTTATCACATGTTCCTAACTCACCGATACTTATAAGGTCCACTTAAACAATTGATTTGCTTATTCTTGATAAATTACAGCCTTGAGAAAGCCCTAGGTGGACTCACCATAGAGGGCGAAACACGTGTCGGCTGTGTTTTGGTCTACAATCTCCAAATTTCTTCGAATATCTTCAAACTAATAAATAAAGACTGTGTTTCAGTCTGTAACTTGTCAAGTTTCTTCTTAATATAATTTATGGACTATACGACTACTTGAGTACTGAAAAGACTGATTTAAGAAATATTCTCGTCATAGCATCACTCATGTGGGTTCTCATTATCAATCAGTTGTGGACTCTTACTCTCTGAGGGGGAATCCAGTCCATACCCCCTGTTTGAGTTCCCACCACCAAATTCCTAAACTTGTATAGGGCATTTACACAGGAAGGAAATCTGGACCTTCATTTTCTAGGGTTAAATCTTTCTAGGATTTGCCTGCACAGTGCTTGTGGTGTGCTTTTGAAATCTATTGTATTTAATATAAATCCTAAAAGAGGCTTATATCACCCCCTTGCTGTCCTTCCTTTTCATTGGTTCCTGTGCTTGCCACTTACTTTTCCTCTGTTTCTATTGGCTGTAGCACTGTTTCTTGCATTTACCAATGCTTTAGCCTCATGTGGTTGCTCTTATCAGTTTCCCAAGGCCTAAGTACTTTGTTCATCCGATTTGGTTTCAGAATATATTTTCTCTCTCAATTGATTTGCTACTTTACACAGAGCACAAAAAAAGAAGGTATCTGAGCGCTTCACAGGCATGGAAAGAATAATGGCAACATCTTCAAAACCCTTTTGCATTTCTTAACAGCCAGAATTGGTATTTCGGGCCATTAAGAAATGCAAAATGGCCTTTTCTGATGTACAAAGGCCTTTAGGAAATCTCAAATTGTGATTTCTACCCTGTAGAAATCGTAATTTGCAATGCCCAGAATAGGAAATCGCAAATAGGGATTATATTTGTGGTTCCTATTCTGATGTACATTTCCTAAATGTGATTTGGACATTTAGGAAATGCAATTACCATCAATTTGAAGTCGATGGTAACCATGTGCAAAATAAAGAAAAGTACCCCCAAATGCTTTACTTTCATTACAATAGAGCACGCACATGCCCCTTGGATATATGTGTGCTCTACATGTGTACCACCATTTTTGGGGTGCACCAAGTAGTCCCTTTTGCCCATTGCCATACTACCTGGTGCTCATCATTATGCAGAAGGGAAAGTCCTTTCATATGCCATCACACTAAAACACCAGATTCCCTTAGTGGCAAAGTGCATGCCATAATTTCAGGGCGTTGGTGGCTATTTTGCCCTAAGTTCAGGTCGCACCTTCTGCATGATCGCTCTCTGTGCGATCAGTAAAACATCAGGGCTTAATTCATGGACTTGTGCTTCATGCACGCACAATGCCACCCTGTGTTCTGCCTATATTATTAAACAGGGACTTCAAGTCCCAGCTGTCCTTGTGGTGGCCATCTTGGGCGGGGTACTTCTATTTAAGCAGCCCCGCCCAGTTCCCAGTGCTCAGTATTCTGGGATCCTCGCTGTGAACAGGAGTTCTGGTTCAGCACTCCTTGGTTCGGTCCTGATTTCCAGATCCGTGGTTTCTTCTTTGCTAAAGCAGCCCTGTGGCCTGCTTGGTCGGAGTTTGAGGCAGAGTTCGATTGGCACCTTGGGCGGTAAGACGGATGGTGGTTTTTGGTTCCCACCATCCGTTTCTCTTGTTACTCTGTAATCACTGACTCCCATTTCTTTATTGCATGATTATCGCTAACAGTCATTTCTTTGTTACACTGTAACTGCTCACAAGTGGCAGAGCGTAACTAGATACATTGTACTAACCGCTCACAAGTGGCATAGCGAAATGAGACACATTGTATTGCTCTCGATTCCAAGTTGCTAGAATGCCCTTTTCTGAGGGGTGATTCTTGGAAAGCATTAGGCAATTCTTATGATCGTGAAAGAACCTATCTATGGAATAACACGATTTAATGAGGCAAATTGAAATCGTGTTTGTTGAATTCTTTTAAACATTTAATTTGGTATATTTTATAGGTGTTTTCCTGACAATCTTTCAGCACCTTGTGAACTATTAAGATGGCAGAAGTCTGCTACTACCCAGGCACTAAAAACGGACCAATCCTGTTCCTCCTAATTTATCGGGAGGCAATAGGAAGTGCAAGACGTATTGTATACAGATGTAAAACCTGTATTTGAGTATTCTCATTTTTGTTTGCCTTTTGATTCTTGTTTCCACCGGTCTCCTTCCCTGCTGTTCCCTTCCCTCATTCCCTTCCCCCCTGCTTGGCCACTCTAAACTCTGCGCTATTATAGCAAGTGGAGTTAGAGGTGCCAGGAGGTGGGCCTATTGACAACAACGTGTACACCCTGAGGATTGCCCTCGCTGACAGTTTTGCATTTCCCAGATAGTGATTTCCTAATACAAAACTGGCCCACTGACACAAATTCAATGGAATTCCTTACTTGTGATTTTCTGATAACGATTCCTACTTTATAGGAGTCGATATTAGGAAATCAGAATCTCTTACATAGCATTTTGCATTTCCTAAATAGCAATTTCTATGAAGTCGCTATTTAGGAAATGCAAAATTGCATTTTAGTACATGTGGCCCTACATGATTTGCACAGGAACTGGATTTTCTGCCTCCCTCCAAGACTCAAGCCCTGATCACAATGAAACTCATCAGTACCCCGAGGGCAACCCACACTCACCAGTACCCCCAGGGGCCAAAGCAGGCACCCACTCTAGTGTTCCCTTTTGAAATGGAGGTCGGTGCTTGTGTCAGTTGTTTTTACTATGACCCTCAAAGCTCAAGTTTGTCCTATTTGATAGGCTTTCAGTTTTTGTACAACATAGTGCAGTGAGTATTTTTATTGAGCACCAGTAACATGCTCCACTGCTTTAGAGCTTGGCCCTCTTCCCCTGCTGTTCCCTCTGTATCACTTTTTCCCTCTTCTTACTTTTTCCCCTGTCACCGGTTCTTCCTCATTGTTGCTGGTTGAACTTGTTCTTTTGAGCGGAGCAGGACAAGTAAATCAGTGACACAGCCCATACCCAGCAGAGGGCAAGAGATCCACAATGAAGTGAACAACAGCTTTATTCCAACCTCTGCCACGTTTTCTGCATTTCAACCAGACGGCTCTAGACATCATCCCCAGGTACCTTTCCCAAAAAGGGGCACAGGCCTGCTTTCATTCGATGAAAAAGTATCACCGTTGTTTGGCTCCAACTTGTGAGGCACGTGTGGTCAACGAGGAAGTGAGATGAGCGCCGCTGTTGAAGGAGGCGATGAGCAGTAAGTCCTCTGGGATCACTGCCAGACCTGCTGGGATCTGGCTACTGAGAATAATACTAGTATGAGTATGCAATAGGATGCCTTGGATTTCACTTCAGCAAACACCACATTGTAGAAAGCTGCGGCCTCTGAATCATTTCGAAACACAGCTGCAGTTGTGCTTTCTTAGCTTCAGACTCAGAGGCAGCCTTTTCCTGCCTACCAGCAGCCCAGATTTCGGGATCTTTCCCTTTCTGGAGACAGAATTGACGAGCCAGCAGCCCTCCTCCCACGAAGTACTGCTGGTGGGAGTACTCACAGCCTGCACGTGCACTAGTTCAAAACGTTTTGCATCAGTCTCTAGGCGTTTTAATTATCGGGGTTTTGGAATGTAAGCATATGTGTGCTTTGCTATTTAAAATGAAATTTCATGACAGTGTTCATACCTCTGTGTTACCATCAAAGTGAGATTGAAATGCAAACTGTACAGTCCCCTGTGTGGAAGGTAGGCCCAATGGCACTGGCCTAACCTTTTATATCCTTTGCTGTCAATGCATTTTATATCTTTCAGCTTGTTATACAGTTTACAGTTTATCATCTTCGTTGCTCCTGGAGGACAGCCCTCATTTCCATGCCACTTGAACAGATAAGAAACCAGCTGCAGAAATGGCTGCTATGGCAGTAGAACAGTTCAGCGGGTTTGGTGTCTGCTGCTGCAGAGTCCCCTGTAGATTGTGCATGTCAGATGTGTGAATTCCAGCAAAGGCAACTCAACCTTTTTATTTACCCAACATCAATTAAAAGACTGCCTTTGATTTGAGCAATTATAAAGCCTTTTATTTGAGCACCTGGAGACAATTTCACTTGGTGTGTTTTAGCTAAATGGAGATCATTATTATTCCAAGAACTAGCGCTCTCTAGAGGGTTGGGCCTCTGTTATACGAAGAAAGACGACAGAATGGTTATTGCAGTTACTTTGTAATGTTATAAATTCAGTCTGTGTTAGATTGAAGCTAACACAGGCAGTGAAGCTTTTTTGTTAGTTAATATGCTTGCGCTCAGCTTGTAAAATCTATTGTATTTAATATAACTCTTCGAAGAGGCTTACATCCCAGGGCAGTGCACACCCACCAGTCCCCCGGGGCCAAAGCAGGCACCCACTCTAGCGATCCTTTTTGTTGCGGAAGACGGTTATTTTATTTTTAATACGGTCCTCAGTGCTCAGGTTTGTTTATTCAATATGCTGTCAGTTTTTGTACAACATAGTTTAATGGATTTCTTTATTAAGCACTAGTAATGTGCTACACCACTTTAGAGCTTGACACGGAGTTAATGGGGTTCGCCCAGGATCAAACACTGTTTTTTAAAAATTGAGCCAGATTTGAAAAACAGGTCTTTTGTTTCTACAGTCCACATAATAGCCTCTAGGTCATTGAAGATCATGTAGCCTTTGGCAAAAGCATTGTATACAGCTCAGCTGGGTCATGTAACAGCACTCAGTAGCTGGTTCATCAACTGTTTTATGCACTAAAGTACCTGTCCATTGTCATGTGTGAAGACTCACAATGAACTTCACATGGTCTGGTGTTGCTTTCCTTTTATGCATTTCAGAGGAAGTACACTTGTTTGATGGAGATTCAACTCCTCATGTTATAGCAGAAGTGCAGCTAGCGAAACGAAGCTGCTACTAGCAGAGGGTGCGTCATTGAGTCTTTTTACTTTTTTTAAATGTTTTCGTAGATGTGGCGCAGATTGTGAAAATGTATTTAATTTTCCCCTGAAACTATACAGCATTGCCAGAAGCCATTGGCAAAGCCAAGAAGTCCCAAAGGAGAAACCAATTGACTTAGCTAATGCTTTTTTTTTTTTAATTTGCGCAGTCTGGACAGTTCTTGTTATTAAATGAGTTAGCCTGTTTTCTAAGCCTTGTAGTTTCATCATAGACTCTCAAGCTTTTTATGCACATACATTGACCATGTTAACATGCAGAAAAGCCTGTCTTTTATGTAACACAGAGAAAGCAATCAGGTCTCTGGGAAGTAATCATTTACAATCTTTAGAAGCAAATAATCCTACAACATTCCATCAGCCTCTCCTTTATGCAAACAGCTTACAAACTGTACATAGCTATGATTACTAACATGGTTAAGGCCGTCATCATTATTCTAAGAATTCAATAGCAGCATACCCCACATATGTCATACTTATCACATTAATCATCTGATGCCAATAGTTATGTACATCCTCATCGTTTGTTGATGCAATTCGATTTTTAATTATTGTCAAGCTTTTATGGTTATATCAATTGTCTCCACGATCGATATGCCTCTATGCCGCTTAACTGATCTTATATTCTTAAATGAAACCGTCCTCATCTGCACATGTTGAGCACTCGCCCATTTTTTTCCAGAACAAGTGCAGAACATGTCTTTGCTTACTAGAACGTGGCTGATCTTTCAGATTTTTTCAGTAAGAATGTATGAGTCTTAAAAAGAATGATTTTTCAGAAGTGAGGAGTAAGAGGATATGAGGATTTGTGATGATGTCCTGGCTAGAAAGGCTTAATCAATATTCACCAAAGAAGTCAGTTACTCAAGGAAACTGAGGCACCACGAGAGTTCAGAGCGAACTTCATACACAGTGGAAATCATCACATTGAGGATTATTAGCTCGAAACATAGCAGAAAATGGTCATAAAAGTTGTAGTCCAAAATATGTGACTCATTGGAGTTGTTTGAGGAGTTATTGGAGTGGGAACGGATAACTCGGTTCTTCTCATTTCTTTTGTGAATATCCCAAAGGTTCCATGTAACAGACTGTGAAAGCAACTTGTGTAGGGGTTAAAACAAGTTTTCAAAGCAGAAGTAAAGTCAGTTGCCCATTGTTCATTCTAGAGAGCTGAGGACCATTGTCAGTGTGACCTATCATTTTCTACTTACATTTTCCCAATATGATTACTAGGGTACTTGAAAACTTCTAGGCAGAAATATCGGAAACATTTCACTGCTTTTTTAAACAAACATGAAAATAGAGATTAACGATTAACAACCAAGTATTTTATCCGTTGAAAATGAAGTGAAAAGCAAGAATCTAATTCGGATCTAAACAAGAATTACAACTACTAGAATGTAAGCAATGAGAGAAGGCAATAAGAATTCTTGCAGTTAGGCATTCAAATTTACTATTTTTTTGACAGATAAAGAAATACAGCAAATTTCGAAAGAGCAGGAAGTCAAACCTGCTACATTTCCCGAACTGCTTCAACTCAGTTTTATCCTCATCAAAATAATCTTTTGTGCTGTATGTTCAGAAAAGGGACCACAATGGGATACCATTCAAGTCTTGTGGAGGCAGAGAAACAACCTCTTAGGACACTGCCTTGCTCCAAAATTTGTGCAACACTAAGAGTATCATATGGTCTCAGAATGTGTGTGTTTTCAACTTAAATATTACCTGATTTATCAAAAGCCATCTAGATACTATGATAGCATAAGTACCCTTGATTGTTTTCTTTGCTCTATACTGCTGCCCCGACCTTCAGAATTCTTCCAGTGCAAAGTGATGCACTTTCTCCCAAAAGTAACAGGGCTTACAATATAATGTAGACAACTTCTTCTGTTACAGAAAAGCCCTCCAGGACCAGTACATAACTCGAACGATGTTTATGTATGTATTTTATTGATTTGCAGAGTGGTCACTTGTCACATGTCGTTACTTCGTAGTACTGTACCTGGAAATTCTAAAGAGAACGTGTGTAAGCTGAATAGAAGGAGGATCTTCAAGGGGTCCTGACCTCAAAATAGGGGAAGGGTTCTTTTTCTGGGCTTGCTTTGTCCTATTTTATATTTTTTGTTTAGAACACATTTGAAATAATATATTTTGCTTAACCAGGAGCTGGGCTTCAGGTTTTACAGCATTCTTGTTCGATTTTTCATTTTCTTCTAGTTGAATGAGATAGGTTTTAGAGCCCTGCAACCTATGAGCCCAGCCTTGGATCAGACGCATAAGAAGTGGAGACCACTGCATGCACTTCAGTTGCTTGAGCTTAGCACCCTCATCTAGCACCTTGGCTGATTCCACTGGTAATTTAGTGGCCAAAGCCTCAGGTCTTCAGTCACCTTAGTAACAGGGGGCTGGCAGATGTCAAAGGGACATTCTGTCTTTGATATGTGTCGAAGAATGCTGCTGAACAAATGACGTGGCAGTCTCTCATTAACACGCGAAGAAAGGATGCACACTTAAAATGTAAATCTACCTACAGTCAGCAACAAATGAGATGTGACCACTCTGAAACAGATGATTACCAGTAGATACATAATGGTCTGGCCCAGCACCCATCCGGAGGCATCAAGGAATGCGGGAATAAGTGAGAGGAAGAACTGACAAAATCACCTAAATAACATTTATGTCCTAGACGACATCAGTACTACAGGTCAAGCCATCCGCTATAAGTTGTGTTCCAGCAAAACATGTATATCTGGCATACAGACATCCACACTCTACTGCCTTGGGGTCCTTAACAGAACAGATCTAGTCCTCAAAAGCAACAAGGAGGAACACTGCATAGGCATATAATAATAAAACTAATTTAAAAAAACAAATGTAGGAAAGTGACATATTATTTGCTGTGGAAGATAGTCACTGAACTGTTAGAAACCGGGGAAAGGTTTAAATTATTTAAACTTAAACTCACCACATTGTAGCTATGACACAATGCAGAGAGGCTTAAATTATGAGAAATGTGGAAAACATTAAGAACTGCCAAAAGAGTTAACAAGCCAAAAACACAACACAATACAATAAAATCCCATTCTAAGTTCTAAAAATGGAAAAAATAAAATAAACAAAATGACCTCAAAATGACAGTGTCCAACAATAAGAATGAGAGATGTGGTTTTTTGACGATTTAAGGCAAAAACTGCCAAGAAAAATAAAGTTCGAATTGGTAATTACTGCTTGGGATTGACCAGGAACTAATCATGATCTCAGGCCAGCTGTGATGGAATGCAGGTCGGATACACCAAGCAAGTTCTTCCCCGTTAAAGATTTTACCTGCTGACTTAGGGCCAGAGTTATTATTAGGCAAGACAGAAACATTTCGGTTGGAATAGTGGAGTAATTGATGTCCTCCAGGTCAAGACTATATCAGACCATCTACCCTATTTAGTATGAGTGGTGAGATGTCTTTTTATTACTATCTGTCACTGTTAGGTATATCTTGGTGGTGAGGGACAGTAAAACAAATAAAAAACATGATCTCGGGAGACATTCATTTTTTTATATTTTAAAAACACACTCCCACTTTAGGAGTTTGTTTTTGAAAAATCAAAAGCTTTGGAAAAGTTTGATAGCTGGCTGTCATGATTGACAGAGTTGTTCATCAAACATTTCCTACATTGTCATGTCCGCAGTTCCTGTCAATATATAGATATGTTAATGGAGCCAGCAGACATCTCTAAATTTGGAGGGCAAAGTTAAGGCAGGGTGGCGGATCTAAAGTCCTCCACTATCCTGTCTTCCTATACGCCATCTGCCAAACCCTAAATAATGCCTTTGTTCTCTTTTTTGAAGCTCAGATTCTTAAAGTGAGAAAAGGCAACAGGCTGTATCCTAGAAGATCTCATCAAAGTCGAATAGGCTTTCCACAAAGGTCCCAATTAGATTGGATGAGTGCCACTGAATGTAGCATGCTTCTTGCAAGTATATTCACTAATCTGAATAGAGCACGAAGAAGGTACACAGTTGTAACTGTAGGCTTTTCCTACCTTAATACCTGTTGTAGTTGTGATCTCTTACTTAAGGGAACTAAGACTTCATGGTCTTGTGGAGGTGGTATCCTCTATAGTCAAGCATTTGTAAAGATGTATACCCACTGGGAATTTACTTGGCCTCCCAAACACTAGCCTTTTGTGTCAAAAGCCTACTTTGCACCTCAGCAATTCTGTATTTATGATAGTGAATATATTTAGGGCTCCCCAGTGCCCTGACAAATGCCGCTGATCATTTCTGGCACATGAGTGGGCAAAAACATGTTGGTCCAATACAGATGAATGAGTCATCAAACCTAATTATCATCCCTCCCTACTTTTAATAGTACCTAAGGTACAGAACAATAAAAAGATAATCATGGGTTCACCTGGAGGTATGTGTAGCTGTTCTGGGCCCCTTTTGTCCTTTATATCTTTATGAAAAACTCCCTCATAGTGAGGATGATCCAACCTGGTAGTACTATCTTACCAGGATGGGATGAAGTCGCCAATGATGAAGCATGCCACAACCTGTGGGTGAGGCTTCCTCATCTATTGTAATTGTCACCCTGGGGTTCAGAAACCTCCCTTGGAATTGCCCAAAAGACACTCTTCATTACATAATTTGCTGAGCACTAAAATGCAGCATTTAGTTCTCATCACTGCAGTCTGGTTGTGTTCTTTGTCCTTCTTTTGTTCTTCACCAGGTCCAAAATGTGATCTGGGGAGCTGATGATGAGGTCCATTTGGTAAATTCAGTAGCCAATGGGTGAAGGTGGCTCCTGGACACTCCCCAATCAATAGGGGAAATACTTTCTGGGGAGCAACAATACACACTTTTACGGCACAGTCCATTTTTTCCTAACTGCAAACTATCCCAGAGTGCACTATTTTAAGGGAAATTCAAGCTGGCACAAGAGTCGTGCCACTGGAGGGATTTTGTGTACTAGTCAGGGGTGTGTTTAAGGAAATTAACAGTGTTCTTTTTCTAAGCTATATAAACTTGTTCTGGGACAAGCTCTCCTCTCACTTGGATGGAGCTATGGTGACTACCATGTGTCTTGGGAGGAAACTTTTCCCTCTCAGATCTCTCCTTACACTAAACTGTAAAAAGGCATGTCTCTCTTCTCCGCCTTTCAAGGTAATAAAGTTCCAGGAAACTCCTCAGCTGCCCTCCCTGAGCTGATAGATATCAATTGTCCCAGTTCTAGCCAATCCTCTCACCAGCCCTAAGCTATTGTAATGCCCTGGGAGCAGTTTTCAAATCTCATTAAGGTCAAGTACTGGCAGGGGTCCCAGCTGGCAATCTAATGCAACTTAGCTTTCAGGATATTCAGGCAGGGAAAATGTAACATTCTAAAAGCTACTTTTATAAAATATTTATCACAAATCTAACTTCACATTGAAATGGATATTTGAAATATATGATGACAAGTGGTTAAAACATTTCTCTAGTTTGCTCCAAACCAAAGATAGCAAAATTAATATATTCATCTGCATTCTAGTTTTCCTTATGGGACAGCCGAGCCTTCCACAGAGAAACTAGCTTTTGGGGACTTGTTACTGTAGGTACACGGTAGCACTGCATTTCTACATGCCCCACTTTTAAATACTGTGTACCCTATCTTGTGGGCTAGAAAACCTACTTAGGGGTGACAAAATAGTAGTTAAGAGGGAGTTGATTCCCTATCAAAATGGTTAGTTTGACAGGTCAAACTGCAGGTTTATATTGTATGACTCAAACTACATTGGCAGGACAGAAGCCATGATTTTCTTGCCACACTATTGGATTGTACAATACGTGTTGCAGTCCACAGGTGATATTGAGCTTTCCATTGCCATGGATGCATTTTCTACACAATTTACTATGGATTTATAGAACAGCTAATTATGACAATCAGGGATTAGCCAATTTTTGTATGTTTCAGAGGTCAGGGGTCATACACTGGACAATGGACTACAGTGCCCTAATTTGCAAAATCTAAAAAACAGCGATGAAAATGAGCACAAAATGTGGGTGATCATGCAAAAAGGGGCATTTTCTTACAACAAAAAAATAGGAGCATGTCATTATGAAAATGTAGATATGGTAATACCCTTACTATACCAAACCACAGAAAATGTGAATATTAAATGAAAGTCTATTATGAAAAAGTATACCCTGTCTAACCCTTCAATATATTGTAAGCAATTCGTCTTAACAAACTATGGCCCTCATTATGACATTGGCAATAAATCCCACTTGCCGACATGCCGACTGCCGCCAACATAACCCAGCAACGGCAGATAACCGCCTAGCATATTATGACACACACATACCAATCCGTCACTATACAGCCACACACACAATTCCACCAGCCCAAAGGTCAATGATAAACTGGCAGTAGCAAACCACACCATTATGCCAACAGAACAATGCCCACAACATTATGACCCACAAATCACTGTGGCGGACATTCAATGGTGGTAAACCATTGGCGGTACATACAGCCGCACTCAAAATACGCACACTCAAACAAAACTACACCCCATTGGACAATTCAAACTACACACACCTAACACTCATACACACAACACACCCACACACCCACACCACTATAAAACACACACACAAACTACCCACATCCCTTTACGACTAGAAAGAATTGCCACAAGAGAGAGATACAGCAAGAGCACCCACACAACCAGAGCCACATAACACCCTCACCTATACACCATTCACATACCTTACATCACACACCCCAACACATCACCCCACACACTCTCACCCACACCACTCACACTACACCCAGGGTACCACAAAGACACCCCAGGTTTTCAGAGGAGGAGCTAACGGTCATGGTGGAGGAAATCTTCCAGGTAGAGCCACAGCTATTTGGATCAGAGGTGCAGCTGACATCCATTGCTAGGAAGATGGAGCTATGGCGGAGAACCGTGGACAGGGTCAACACCGTGGGACAGCACCCCAGAAGGGATGACATCAGGAGGCGGAGGAACGACCTACTGGGGAAGGTGTGTTCCATGGTAGCAAGACACCAACTAGTTGTACAGAGGACTGCCGAAGGACCCCCACCTCATCCCCCACAACTAACAACATGGGAGGAGCAAGTCTTGGCAATCATGCATCCTGAGAGCCTGGAAGGATTAGGAGAAGGACTGGACTCTGGTAAGTCAAATCTCTATTACTATCACCCCCCTACCTGCATGCCATCACAAACCCCACCCTTCCCTCACTCCCATCACTTCACCACCTCCCACATACCCTGCCATCACAACCCACTCATCCCAATATCAAGCCCTGCATGCAATACCAATGCATGGACACCCCTTACAGACCTGCATGGACACCTATCACCACTGCATGCACACTTCAGGGAATCACTTAGCCCACTAAATAGCATCTCACACAAAGGCAAATCTGCCAGGGCAACAACAACCATAGAGGGCAACACACCCATGCACAATATGTCACATGCAGAAATAATAACACTGCATTCACATCCCCACAGGTACCCCAGCCAATGTCACAGGAGAAGAGGTGCCAGCAACATCCAGTCCCCCCAGAACACGTCAATCAGCAGTGTGTCCACCACTACAGGGGCCTCCAGGCCACCCCACAAACACAGGACAGTCAGGGACCTGGGGTCAGTGGAAGTGGGCACATGGTTCAGGGGACAGAGGCACAGGACAACAAGGAAGCTGGGAGGACTGCTGTGCGACAGGGGGATGACAGGCCCAGGGAACCGACTCTCCAGGAGGCACTCACCGCGATCCTGGGAGCATACCAACATTCCCAGGATATGCTGGGCCAGATACTGGACAAGTTGCAGGAGAACGTGCGGCTGCAGGAGGGACAGTACCTGGGGATCAGGGAGGACTTGAAGGAGACCAACACTACCCTGGTCTGCATTGCAGGGGTGCTGGCAGACATGGCCAACACTATGAGGGAGGCAGTGGCACACCACCGGGCCCCTGATACTAGCCAAACCGATGAACAGCCCTCCACCTCTGCTGCCACTAGTGGACAGGAGGCCCCGCACCTGGACCAACAGGCCACCAGCACCCATCCCCCTGCAGAAGGAGAACCACCCCACAAACATTCCCTGTGATCCAGGCAGAAGCCAGAGACTATTGCCAAAACTCCAGCCAGGAAATAAGACTCTCCTGATTGTCACCCTTGTGTCCAACTCTGTCACCCTGTCCACCTTGAACTGCCATTGCTCCCCTTCCTATGCTCCTTTGGACAATGCACCTGTGATACAAATAGACTGGACTCTAACCTGGACTTTCCTCCATCATCAACCCAGCCCATTACACTACCCCCTCTACTTCTTACCACTTGTATGTATTCGTTTATCCAGGTTTAAACATTGCAATTCAACTGTATAGTAATGTATACGTAGGAAAGACCTTTAGTTGGCTGCAGTCGACACACCAGGAGCGATAGCAGGGCACAAATATCTGCAAATAGAGATGCCAAAGGGTACAGTGAGAGGCCATAGAAGGGGGAAAAACAGTGTGCCAGTGACAATGTCAAACACAAAACTGTCAATTAAATGTGAAGTCACACTGTCTCACCTGTATGTCATAGGAAGTATTGACGAATAATTGCACTTCTGTTGTCCTCATCCTCTGCCTCCTCATCTTCACTGTCCACATGGTCCACTGCTGCCACACGGCCATCTCCAGCCTCCTCCTCCTGCAGAAAAGGCAACTGGTGATGCAAGGCAAGGTTGTGCAACATACAGCATGCCACGATAATTTGCCAGACCTTCTTGGGTGAGTAGCACAGGGATCCACCTGTTAGATGGAGGCAACGAAACCTGGCCTTCAGGAGGCCAAAGGTCCTCTTTATAATTCTTCTTGTTTGCCCTTGAGCCTCATTGTAACATTCCTCTGCCCTGTCCAGGGATTCCTCCCAGGGGTCAGTAGACATGAGAGGTTGGGGTAACCAGAGTCACCTGCAAATATCATGGGACAACTGTTAGCCAGACACTAACATTAGGGCCCACACCATACCCATACACCAACATATACTGGGTGGGAACCAGGGCTCGCCTATTAGCCACACCCTGTGCCTCTGGAGTTGGGCCACCACATTTGGGATGCTGCTATTCCTCAGGATAAAGGCATAATGCACAGACCCAGGATATTTTGCATTGACGTGGGAGATGTACTGGTCCGCCACGCACACCATCCGCACATTCATGGAGTAAAAGCTCTTTCGATTTCTAAACACCTGTTCATTTCGCCGGGGGGGACAAATGCAATATGTGTTCCATCAATAGCCCCAGTAATGTTGGGCATATGTCCCATTGCATAGAAATCAGCTTTCACTGTGGCCAAATTCTCCACCTGGGGGAACACTATGTAGCTGCACATGTGTTTAATCAGGGCAGACAACACTCTGGTCAGCACTATTGAGAACATTGGCTGAGACTTGGAAGGAGCCAGTTGCCATGAAATGGAGCACTGATAGCACTTGCACAAGAGGGGTTATCCCGGTGGGGTGACGTATAACAGAGATTAGGTCAGGCTCCAGTTGCGCACACAGCTCCGTGATTGTGGCCCTGTCAAGTCTATAGGTGAGGATAATGTGCATGTCCTCTATTGTTGCCAAGTCCACCAGGAGTCTGTACATGGAGGATGTCTCCATCTCTTATTCATCCGCAGCTGTTGCAAACTATGGGTAAAATAGTGAGCAGCTGGTCATTATCTCCTAGTTCCAAACACTACAGCTTAATGCATGTTGTGATTGTAACAGTATTTTGTTGGAGATGTCCAAATGGTGCATTTGTGTACTGTGACGCAGTTAGGATCCATGGCCTGCTCCCCCCAAAATGGCATCCGCCTGTCCTGTATGGAGGGACAGGTGGAAATGAGGTAATTCCACGGACGTTGTGTGCCATTGCGGGAGGCAATCAAAAACCACCGTGCCACTCCTCATTGGTTAACATTGGGCCCTATGGGGTACAGTGGCCAATGGTGATGTACACCAGTGATGACGGTATGCACAGCTCTGGACGTCACCGCCATCTGTTCACTCACTTGCTACCTGACCTTCAACAGAAGAGGACCTACACTGCATGTGCTGCTGTGACCTGTGTCTGGAACTGACCATGGCTCATGTGACTGGCTACCTAACCTTCAACAGGAGAGGACCTACACTGCATGTGCTGCTGTGACCTGTGTCTGGAACTGACCATGGCTCATGTGACTGGGGAAAGGGCCCCTGCCTTCACCTCAGTGGAGTTGGAGAGACTGGTGGATGGGGTCCTAACCCAGTACCGAATGCTGTATGGGCCTCCAGACCAACAGGTGACTACACCGTGAGTACGATGCATGGCGCATGAATGCATGGAGTGCTGCGTGTGTAGGCCTCATGTAGGGGGTGGGTGGTGGATGGGCCCTGGGCAGCGTGCAGCATGTATGGTGGGCCATGTCTGTGCTAATGGGGATGGAAAGGGGCATGGTGGGCAATGAGTGTAACAGGCAGGACGGCCGGACTAATACCTTTCCCTGTGTCCATTTCCCTGCAAGTCAGTGCCCATCAAAAGAAGGATATATGCGTGCCATCGCCAAGGACATGCGGACCCTGGGGGTCTACGGCAGGCGGAGCACCCACTGTCGGAAATGGTGGGAGGACCTGAGACGCTGGGCACGGAAGACCGCAGAGGCCCAGCTGGGGATGGCCTCCCAACGAGGAAGGGGTGCCCGTCGAACCCTGACCTCCCTGATGGCACGCACACTGACTGTGGCCTATCTGGAGCTGGATGGGCGCTTGGGGGCATCACAGCAGCCACAAGGGGGTGAGTACAGTGCCCCAATACACAACTTGAGCCTGGTGGGTTTTGATCTAGGTGGGGGTTGTGGGCCCTGTGGGTGCCCCTAGGCCAGACCTGGCATTGCAGGGTAGGTCCCATGTTGGGCAAGGTTCTGATGTGAAAGTACTCCAACCAAGCTAGTAGGCATCCACTACTGGGCAGGGGTCTGTGGGTCTCAGGTATGCTGTAATTGGCGTTAGGTGTCCCTATCCATGGCCTGGTGACTAGCATTGTGAATGGCAGTGCATTGCTAGTGCGTAGGGCTGTTCCCTGTGTGTGAGTGTGTCGTGTACGCCAACGATGGTGTTGTTAGTACCATTGACCAAGTGTATCCTTTGTGTCTCCCCCTCTTTGTTTTGTCACCCTGTCCTTATGTGCATTAGCATCATCTGGCAGAGGAGCAGAGGCGCCGGCGATGGAGGGAGCTGCAACCCACAAGACCCAGGAGGCCGAATCCACCGACGGTGAGGGCACCAGTGGGATGGAGGGCGAGGGGAGCACCACGGCAGAGACAGGAGCGGACAGTTCGGACACGGATAACTCATCTGATGGGAGCTCCCTGGTGGTGGCAGACACTTCTGTGCCCACCCCAGCTACAGATACAGCCGCCACTCCCCGTACCAGCACTATCTGAGGAGGTTATTGACCTCCTGCAATTCATCTCTGTTGAGCATTCAACCATTGTGAATGCCATGCAGGGGCAGACAGCCCGAATGCAACAGACAAATGTATTCCTGGAGGGCATTCACACGGGCATGGCGGCCCAACATAGAACAATCCAGGCTCTGGCCTCCTCTATTCTGGCAGCCATTGTTCCTGTTTCCAGCCTCCCCCCTCCAACTTCCTCTTCCCAATCCCATTCCCCTCAACCCCAACCTATCCCAGGCACACAGTCAGACCAGCATGCACCTAGGACAACACACAAGCACCACACTTCATCCCACAGGCACTCACACAAACACCATCCAGAATCAGACATATCAACATCCACTGCCTCCACTGTGGCCCCCTCCTCGTCCTCGTCCACCTCCCTCCCAGTTTCGTCTCCACTCACAACTGCACGCACTACATCCTCATCCACTACCCCTATCACCAGCACACCTAACAACACACACCCCTCACTGGTGGTCACCACCCCAACTTCCTTGCACACGTCCCCTGTGTCCTCTCCCACTGTGCCTGTGCCCCCTCCTCCCAAAGAACACAAACACAAGCACTCAGACACCCAACATACATCCATCTCACAACAGCATCCAGCCCATGCACCTGCACCCAAACACAGCAGACACCTCCTACCACCACTCCCTCTTCCTCCACTCCCAAACCATCTCCCTCTTCCTGCCCCAATGTCCCTAAGAAGCTTTTCCTCTCCACCATTGACCTTTTCCCTACCCTTACACCGTCCCTCACATCAGGTCAGGGCGGTCAAAACCCAGGCAAGCACCTCAGCCACCCAGTCCACGGGCACAGTAGTGTCCCCAACTGCTCCAGGTGGGAAAGGAGCCCAGCCACCAGCCAGGAAGACGAACAGGGTGCCAGCCCCAAGTGCTTCAAGAAAGGGCAAGGAGTCAGCCCTAGCTGCAGGATGGAAGGGCTAGGAGGCAGCCCCAGCTGCAGGAAGGAAGGACAAGGGGCCTGATGCAGGGACTCAGTCGGAGACCCCACCACCAACCATGGTGGTGCAGTCATCTGAGGCTACAGGGGAAGGGTTTGAGCCTCTCCCCACCACTGCCAGCACCGCCACCAGACCTACTGCCATCAGCAATAGCCCCAGTGGGCACCCCTCTGAGGCTTCAGGGGAAGGGCTGGAGCCTCCCCCCACCACTGCCAGCACCGCTACCAGCACCGCCACCAGCACCACTGCCAGCAGCAGCAGCCCCAGTGGACAGCCGTACGAGGTTGCAGGGTAAGGGCTGGAACCTGCACCCACCACTGCCAGATCCACCAGTAGCACCACCACTACCACCACTGGGCAGCCGTCACCACCAGCGGACAGTCTGTAGTCCTGAGTCCATGGGCTGTTGTGTGGCCTGGCCCCAGCAAATTATGTGGGTCTGACACCCAGCTGAGAGACTGTGCCCTTGCACTCCCCAAGATCTGCATCACTGGGCACAATGCCCTCTCCAGAACCAGTGGAAGAAACCATCCACTAACCTCATCCTCCCCAGGATGAAGCTCACTGGGCACAATGCCCCCTCCAGAACCAGTGGAGAAGCCATCCACTCACCCCATCCTCCACAGGATGAAGCTCACTGGGCACAACGCCCTCTCCAGAACCAGTGGAAGAAGCCATCCACTCACCCCATCCTCCCCAGGATGAAGCTCACTGGGCACAATGCCCCCTCCAGAACCAGTGGAGAAGCCATCCACTCTCCCTATCCTCCACAGGATGAAGCTCACTGGGCACAATGCCCCCTCCAGAACCAGTGGAGAAGCATCCACTCTCCCCATCCTTCACAGGATAAAGCTCACTGGGCGCAATGCCCCCTCCAGAACCAGTTGAGAAACCATCCACTAACCCCATTCTCCACAGGATGAAGCTCACTGGGTGCAATGTTCCCTCCAGAACCAGTGGAGAAGCCATCCACTCACCCCATCCTCCACAGGATGAAGCTCACTGGGGCAATGCCCCCTCCAGAACGAGTAGAGAAGCCATCCACTCACCCCAACGTCTCCAGGATGAAGCTCACTGGGCACAATGCCCCCTTCAGACACCCACTTGAGAGACTGTGGTCTTGCACTCCCCAGAACCAAGCACAGGGCATGTTGCCCCCTCCAGAGCCAGTGGGCAAGTCACCCACTTGAGAGACTGTGGCCTTGCACTCCCCTGGACCAAGCACAGGGCATGTTGCCCCCTCCAGAGCCAGTGGGCAAGGCACCCACTTGAGAGACTGTGGTCTTGCACTCCCCAGGATAGAGTGATGGGCATGTTGGGCCCCGCAGGACCAGTGGCGTTGTACCATCTTCCGGCTGAGGTGCCCCCCCATTCCCCGTCCCCCTGAGGTGCCTGGCTATTTTTGACCTGATGCCCCTGCAGTGTTCTCTCTGTGTTGTTGCAGGAGTGAGGTGGGGCCTTGGATGTGGCCATGTGGCCCATAGACATTGAGGACTGGGCATTGTCCCTACATTTGTGAATATGTATATACTTGTTGATTTGGATGCACGTATTGCTGCTCTATTTATCTTATTACACTCACTTAAATCAATTCATTTTGTCCTTGCATTATTCCTGAGAGGTACGGGCTGAATATGTGATGTTTGTGCATCTGCATGTGTGTATGGTATTGGGGGTGTGGGTGTTGCGTGTGTGTGTCACTCTCTTTTTCCTTCCCCCCCTGTGTGCTAGGTGGCCGTACTCACCGTGGTCGTCTTCGCCGGCGTTGGTGTTCATAGTAGAGCAGAAGGTAGAAGATCATGGGGAACACATGAAACTCAGGCTCCATGGCGGCGTGGTTCTTCCTTGGGTCTCCAAGGTGAATCGTTTCCCTTCTGTGCAATGTTTCTGCCAGGCTTTTGACGTCATTGGTATCACCCCGGAAAAGGTGGTGGATTGGTGTCTCATAGTACAGTGGGCGGAACATTGTCTTCCGCCTGGCTGTAGGCGGTTACCGCTGTGGTGCCTGTTGATGTCGCCCTGGCGGTCGGTGTGTTAAAGTGGCTGTCTGTCTGAGCAGTTTCCTCCGTGGTCATAATTTCATATTTATTACCGCTGGCTGTTGGTGGTATTGCCGCCGCTTTATCACCAACTGCCAGGAAAGTAATGAGGGCCTATCTATGTGCCCATGGCTCAGAAGGTCTCCCTCTTAATGTAAATCTTTTATTTATTCAGTACCTGATTTTTACATTAACATTTGTATAACACACAATACTTTTCTACAGTTCATCAAACAAGCAGAAACAGCTTTAAATGCAGGTCTCTTAAGAAAGACACATATGCTGCTCATTCTTTCTCACAAATACCTCACACACAATCATTGCAATCAATAGCCACTCATTCTCATACATATAAAAAGCTTTGTGTTAGAATTAGGGTCTTTGGTTGGCACTCAGTTTACCCACTGTCCAAGCAAATACCCTCACTCTAATCAGGGCAATGGAGAAACACACTTAGATAACCCTTGCTCACCCCCTTGGTAGCTTGACACAAGCAGTCCGGCTTATCTCAGAAGGAATGTGTAAAGTAATTGTACCAACACATACAGTAATACAGTGAGAAGACTGAAAGTGGACACCACACCAGTTTAAAATAAAGGCAATATTTACCAAAATCAAACAAGACCAAAATGACAAAAATCCAACATACACAAGTTAAAATATGAATTTTCAAAAGAATAAGAGTCTTACTCCATAGAAAACAATGGATACGCTGATTTTCCACAAAGTACCTGGTTAGCGTAAAAAATAAAGCCGCACGGTTGAGCGTGCGTAAGAAAAGGTAAAGATGCCTTGATTCCTTCCTCTCAAGGGAGGCCGTGCGTCGTTTCTTCTCCGGTCAGGTAGAGCAATGCACTGTTTTTCTCCCTCACAAGAGAGCGATGCGTCGATTTCCAGACGGTGCACCTCGGATCCACGCAGAGTCAGGTTGACTTGATGCCCAAGGATGATGCCTGGAAAATGCTGTTCCATGGTGTTTGAAAACCATGCTGCTTGGGGTTAGTGTTGTTATCAGCAGCCGCTAGGGGGTGTTACGTGTCGTTTCTCCTGCCAGGATGTGTTGATCTCTGAGCTGCGATGCAGATGGAGCGTCGATTTTAGCCGCAAAGCCGGCGGCACGTCGTTTATCAGCCGCGTTGCAGATGGTGCGTCAACACATTCCCCGCACTGAGTTCTGTGCGTAGATTTTCAGCTCTTGTCTGCAAACTTTCACCTTTCAAGGGCCCAGGGACTGGATAGGACACCACTTGGCATGGCAGGAGTCTCAGCAGAGAGCCCAGATGTTATCAGAAGACGTCTTTGATAGCCCTGAGACTTCAAAACAGGAGGCAAGCTCAATTCAAGCCCTTGGAGACTCTTCACAAGAAGGAATAAACCACAAAATCCAATCTTTGTCCCCTTTCACAGGCTGCAGCAGCAACTGCAGGACAGCCCAACAAAGCACAGTCACCGGCACGGGCAGCACTCCTCTTCAGCTCTTCAGCTCTTCTCCTCGGCAGAGGTTCCTCTTGATTCCCGAAGTGTATAATTTTCAGGGGTTCTGGGTCCAATACATAAACCCCTTTCTACCTTTGAAGTAGGCATACTTCAAAGCAACGTCTCTGTTGTTCACAAGATCCTGCCTTGCCCAGGCAGGCCCCAGACACACACTAGGGGTTTGGAGACTGCATTGTGAGAGGGCATGCACAGCCCATTCAGGTGTAAGTGACCACTCATCCCTCCACTCTAGCACAGATGGCTCATCAGGATATGCAGGCTAGACCCCAGCTCCCTTTGTCTCACTGTGTAGAAGGGATTCACAAACAGCCTAACTGATACAGACAGGCAATCCACAAACAGGCAGAGTCACAGAATGGTTTAAGCAAGAAAATGCCTACTTTCCAAAAGTGGCATTGTCAAACTAACAATCTAAAAACCAGCTTCACTAAAAGATGTATTTTTAAATTGTGAGTCCAGAGACCCCAAACTCCACATTTCGATCTGCTCTCAAAGGGAATCTGCACTTTAATATTATTTAAGGGCAGTTCCCATGTATTTCACTGTTAGGACATGTAACACACATCAGTACATGTCCCACCTTTAACATACCCTGCACCCTGCCCATTGGGCTACCTAGGACCTACCTTAGGAGTGCCTTACATGTATGACAAGAAAGGATTTAGGCCTGGCAAGTGGGTACACTTGCCAAGTCGAATCAGCAGTTTAAAACTGCACACACAGACACTGCAGTGTCAGGTCTAAGCCATGTGTACAGGACTACTCCTGTGCATGGCACAACCAGTGCTGCAGGCCCACTAGTAGCATTTGATTTACAGGTCCTGTGCACCTCTAGGGCACTTTACTAGGAACTTACTAGTAAGTTAAATGTGCCAGTCATGGATAAGCTAATTACACATACATTTTACAGAGGAGCACTTGCACTTTAGCACTGGTTAGCAGTGTATAGTGCCTAGAGTCTCAAAAAACAGCAAACACAGAGCCCAGCACATATCAACAACCTGGGAGCAGAGGCAAAAAGTTAGGAAAGACCATGCCAAGCAGGCCAAGTCTAACACTTTGTATCTATATTTATAGGGTATTTAAACTGCATTTGTATCACTGAAACTTAGCACATTCTTATAGCTTGGCAACTGCATATAATTCTCAGACCTAATTGCTTTTGAAGTGTCATTCTAATCACCTCATAGTCAAAGATAGGCAAACTTTCCCTTTAGATAGTTACATTAATTTACTATTTTCTTTTATTTTTCCTCTAAACATTGTGCAGTTTATGCCCATCCAACACTTGTTTCTGTATATTGTGGCTTTAAAATATGTTTCTATGTGCATTTCAGTGTGAAATGCCTTCATCAGGACCGCCACATTCTTAGACCCCACTGTACGTCCAGGTTTCCAACATCTAAAATATTCTATCACTCAAGGTCTTTGTGATATGAAATATTATCAGGTCAATAATCCAATTTGCAAAATAGGTTGTAGTTCAGACTTAAGAGAGCTGTGATCTTTTTTTCTATGGAGTACCCATGGAAGGAAGCAAGGACAGCCGCTAACGATAATTTATTGAGAATTTCTTCCCTAAGGGCCTAAAAGGAAGATACTTCATATGTCTGAAGGTTTGTGGTCCGTAGTCCCATCAATAAAACAGCATGAGTGACCTCTTCTACTAGATTGTCTGAAAAGTATAATGTTCACTCACATTAGAATGGTATGCTTCATCGTAGGCAACTTCACTCCTCTGATAAGATAGTACTATCAGTGGAGGCTAAACCTCAGTTGCTGAATACAACAGGGATCTAGAACTGAAAAATTTGCTTATGGTAAACCTAAAGGTTATTGCTTTATTGGTGGGTTCCAGGGTTAGATTGCATGCTAAAATGCCCCATCCTACTGAGTGCCGACATGTTTCAACCTATTTGGTTGCCAAAAGAATGAGAGGCTTTCATCAGGGCTGTGTAGGATACCTAATTGGATATGTGCACACACTCACACAAAGAATGGGAAGTACAAAGGAATTAACAATAATCTCCTATTTTACATATAAAAGGGGAAGTATCGAACCCTAACTAAAGAAGTATTAATCATCTTGGTCATGGCGGAAGGGAACACCCGCTATACCAACACATCCATCGAGAGGTGGTGTCCTGCCATCCTACCTATGCTGCCTTCCATCTTCCGAACTGTCCTTTACTATTCCACAATCCTAGAAGATAACATGATGAAGATGAAACACTTAATCAAGTAAGGTGAAGAGAGAGTCGGAGGCAAACCTGACACTTTATTTCAAAGCAGAAACATGGTCTGCCACATCAAAAAACTTACAGAAAGCAAGAAGTAAAGATGCGACTTGATATCCTTTTGCAAAAACAGTAGTTCCAGAATATTCCTGAATATACCCGTTGCATTCTGAACTTGGATGTTATGGGACCAATTGCCAAAGGCATTTAATGGTACTTTGAGAATGACTAGTGGAGTATTACTTCACTTCACTATTACTAGAGGACCACCATTTAACATACACATAAATTATTTTGTGAATGGGCACCCAAGGCTTATGATAACCCAAACCAATGGCCCTCCTTAATGTAGCAACTCCAGAGGGATGAATGGCTGAGTCAATCCTGTCAGATTTAAATCTGTATTTCTCTTAATTGGAATTTGTCACATTGAGCTATTCTATTCTATTTTAAAGCTTTGTGGTACAATCAATATTTTTCACAGACCCTAAACTCGAATTATATTGCACCATATCTACGGTGCTGTATAATAATTATTAGATAAATGTTCAAATACATAACGCAACTTAACTGCTTAATGAAAGACGTGAGTTAATGGGTCAGGCAGAATACTGTGACCCACCGTGTTTGTGAACCCTTAATATATTGATCTGTACATTGATCTGCTTTCAATTGGCATATACCTCTCACTCTGTTGCAAACTGCCATCATCCCTTGGGCAACCCTTAGAATGTTGTGTTTTCTTGTGATTTCTTCTTTTATTAAACTTTTCTCCGCATTTCACAGTAAATCGATAATATGTTTTAAAATGTACACATGCACAACATATGCCGATTTATTAAAACGATTATCATAGAATAACGATTGTCATAATATGGATTCTAAAACTCACCATTAAATTAGACCCTTTTGCTGAAAGGTAACCATATTGTTGCAATTCGTATTGAAGAGTTGTACTGCGTTGGTGTGCTGTTCCAAAGGTTTTACAATGATCTGCGCAAAGTCCATTCAAATGTCACGAACCCTTTTCTTGTTTCATTGTGTAACTGGTAGCACGTGGTTCTCTCTGTGGGTGACGTTGTTTTTACTTTTTTGAGACCATCCTAACTCTGAGCAAAAATGAAAAATAATTCATGGCATTTTAAGACAGACTGACTAATAGACATCACTTAACAAACACAACTTTTTTTCATGCAACAGTCGATTTTCGTTATTTTCCTTTCACCTGACGATTGCCCTGACTTTGTCTGCCTGGAACACACACACCATCCCCTGGTCCCATTCATGGACAGTCTTTTGTTTCCCCTGCCTGACCTACATGAGTCACAATGAACCATGCGGCGCGAAAGAAAATGAAATTGCTCCATGCTCAGGATAATTCACAGTCTTGAGTGACTGCCATTTACTAAGTATCTTTAATCACGTCTAGCGACAGCAGTCTTTTTCGCACCGATTAGGGGACCTTAATGTTATAAAGCCAAACAAAGAAAAACATAACGGTAATGCAAAAACAAATAAAAAAAGATGAATTAGTGAGGCGCAGTTTAATTATCCCTGTGACTTACTCCTGCGGAGAGTGTCACACTTAATGATCTAGCTCTGGCTCCGGTTTCTCTTTGGCTTGTTTTTCTGCTGGTGCAGACAGCTTACAGGAGTAGAGAGCATCTGTTTAATGAGCTCCCACTTCATTATAGAGTTGTACCGCTCACCGAGCTATTCTCCTTAAGCATGCACACTCTGTAATGTGATGCTGTTTTGAAGCAAATAAGTAATTTATGATTACCTGTCACATTAAGCCACTACAAATTGTATTCAGGCTGACTTTCCACCAAATTAGGTCTTAGAAGACTGCAAACCACGAGATCAAGGGCGCTGCTGATGTCTGCTGCTCATAGTGTCTTGTACTAATCTGGGACGCAAGTGTGCTGTCCCTGTGAAAAATGTAATAAATTGACTATGCCAAACAAAACAAAAGCCATCCACATTTTCACTAAACAGCAATACTTTGTAGGAAAATGCTGGAGGTAATTGGGCTTGCTGCTATCAGTGGTTCAAGATGAGAAGCGGAATGGGCAATCTGTGGCTCCCTACAAACGTTTTGTTCTTAGTCTTTAATTTAGGTTGTATGGTGGCAGGCAACTCTTCCGCCCTCCACTCGTCTTACTAACATGTTTCAAACATAAACCGGAGACCTACTTCAGTTTTCTTACATTGATGTTCAGAGGTTTATTGGGGCAGACTTATTAACACACATTAATGTTCATTTTTGTGTGATTAAGGGCCATATGTACGAACACATTTTCCCATTGACACAGAAAGGGAAAAACCCTTTGCTACATCTGGCCCTAAGTAAGCAGAAATCGTCCACAAAAACCAATATACTCGGCTGAAATGTGATCTGCTACGTGGTGCTGTTATTCGTGTTGTAACAATTAAAATGCTTTGGAGGATGCCTGCGGGAAGGCTTCTGGAAATATTTCAAAATCAAGACTGTTGCTGCATGCAGTCAACGGTATTGTTCATTCACATCATTCAAATATTGATGGCTTTGTACATTCGATGTTGTGTTGCTCGGCAGCTGTTTTTAGCCGCATCAATTATTAAATCGCTGTGTTCTTGCTGTTTAAGGTTTAATGTGTGTAAAGTGTCTCCCCTGAAATCTCTTCCGAGTTGAGCCTCTAGCGCCAGGATATCCCTTACACTGTGGCCCTCGTCTCGCTCTTGAGTCCCACTCTATGGGATAATGCACATCCCTTGATTACCACTTTATATGCCTCCCAAAGGGTTTGAGAGGATTCCACTGATGCCTCATTATCTCAAAAATATTGTTCTGTAGCTTTTACCAGACCCTCTCTTATGCCTGGGGTCTTAAGAGACCAGGGATCAATGGTGATGACTTTCTGGGTCTGTGGCTTGTCTATATTATAGAGCGCCCACACTGGGGAGTGATCAGATATTCTTCTAGTGAGATGTCGCATCTCCCTGAATTTGGGCACACGGTCTACCAGTGTTAAGATGAGTTCAATATGGGAGAGGCTACCATGGGCACCAGAATGAAATGTGAAGTGATGTTTTATGGGATTTTGTGTATGCCAGACATCCACCAGCCCCATGGCTGAAAGAAAGTCCATCAAGTGGCTTTGGGAGGGGGCCGTGTGTCTTGTTTGCAGAGTGTCAAATTGAAATCTCCCCCATTAGTAATCCCCCCCCAGTGGGAGTTTGAACAAAACGTTGCCCGACTCTAGAAAGGTGTCGCATGCATAGCTGGCAGGACATATAGGTATAGGATAGTCATTGTTTCACCCACTGATGTCCCAGAGAGGGCGGCATAATGTCCCCACAGGTAAGCAGGTCCGGTTTATAGTCAGGGGCAGTTGCTTCTTGAGTAGTATCCCCTTTCCTCTAGAGCAGATTGTGAACCCAGCATGGACTACCATTTTGTATCCCCATTGATTCATGGCCTTACTAGGGTGGCCACCCTTCTGTAAATTTCACGAACTGCCCGTAATTTCGCCTTGCCCTCCATCGTCCATGATGAAAGTCTTAACAGATGGCATTTGTCCGTAATTTTATCCTTACATCAAAAGGACAATGTACAGTAGGGTAAAATTACGGGCAGTTTAGTTCCCAACTGGATTGAAATGCAGGGAGTCTCCTGTGCTCTGAGGGAGGGAGGGGCAGACAGATAAGAAACATACCTTCTTGCCAGGGTGTCTCCTTCCCTAAAGAAATGCAAATGTGGGCAACTGGATCTTCTGCAAATGCAAAGGGGCTTGAAAACCTGCATTGACTTTAACCTTTAACCGAAGGAGTCATTTAAATTTTTCTGATGGCAAAGATGTTTTCTTTTAGAGAGGTACTGTAATGGTGTTCCAAGGTGAGCTGTGGAGTGTGTGGTTTTAATGGAGTGTTATAAAAAACGTTAGTACTAGGTGTAAAATGTATATTGTTCAAATCTGTATTTGAGAAGCACTTTTTTTTATTTAAACAATATGTATTTGTGCATTTTGAAGCATCCTATATTATGATGTAATAGTTTTTATATAGCGCTTACTATCCCTGACAAGGCGTCTAATGCATGTTTGAAATAAGGACTTACACATTCACAGTTCTTTCAGGGACCTCAGTACCTCATAGTACTAATAAAGATTGGCAAACCCAATAGGTCTTGTCTATGGAAGAGTTATTGGCTTTGCTAATGTGTTTTAGCCATTAGCCATGTTATACACCAGAGTGGCTGCTGTTCAGCATGGCTAAAAGTTAGTGGCATAGTGGTGTGGAGTGGAGTAGAGTGGCATAGGAGCAGTAGCAGAGAGTGCAGTAGTGTAGAGTGGTGCAGTGGCATAGAGTGCAGAGTATACTCGTGTGGCAAAGAGTGCAGTGGCATAGTGTAGAGTGGTGCAGTGCAGAGCATAGTGCTGTAGAGTGAAGTCACATAGAGTGGAGTGATGCAGAGTAGAGTGGCATAGAGTGCAGTGGCATAGAATGCAGTAGTACAGAGTAGATTGGTGTACAGTACAGTGGCGGAGAGTGAAACGTTGCAGAATAGAGTTTCAGTGCAGTGGTGCAGAATGGAGTAGAGTGGCAAAGAGAGCAGTGGCATAGAGTACAGTGGTGCAGAATAGAGGGCAGCGGTGTACAGTGCAGTTGTTTAGGGTGCATTGGTGCAGAGTGCAGTGGCATAGAGTGGCATGGGGTAGAGCAGCATAGAGTGCAGTGGAGTAGAGTGGCATACAATAGAGTGGCAGAGAGTGCAGTAAGGCAGAGTGGTGAAGTGACACAGAGCGCAGAGTAGACTCATGTGGCATAGAGTGCAGTGGCGTTGAGTGGTGTAGAGTGGCGTATTGTAGAGTGGTGCAGTGCAGAGTAGAGTATAGTGCCTAGAGTGTAGTGGCATAGAGTACAGTGATGCACAGTGCAGTGGCATAGAGTGCAGTGGCATAGAATGCAGTAGTACAGAGTAGAGTGGAGTAGAGAGCAGCGTTGCAGAGCAGAGTCAGTGCAGTGGTGCAGAGTGGTACAGAGAACAGTGGCATAGAGTACAGTGGTGCAGAGTAAAGGGCAGTGGCATACAGTGCAGTTGTTTAGAGTGCACTGGTGTAAATGCAGTGGCATAGAGTGGCATGGAACAGAGTAGAGTGGCATAGAGTGTAGTGGAATAGAGTGTATTGGTGCAGAATGTAGTAGTACAAAGTATAGTGGTGTAGAGTATAGTGGTGTCCTGTGCAGTGTTGCAGGGTAGAGTGTCAGCATGAAGTGGTGTAGAGTGCATTAAACTAGAGTGAAGTGGTTAGAGTGGCACAGAGTATAGTGGCGTAGAATAGATTGTTTTAGAGTAGAGTGCAGTGGCAGAGTAGAGTGCAGTAACATAGAATGCAGTGGCACAGAGTGCAGTGGCATAAAGTAGATTGTTTCACAGTAGAGTGAAGTGACTTGGAGTGGAGAGGTGCAGGGTAGAGTGGAGTTTCATAGAGTGGCATAAAGTGTGATGGAATAGAGTAAAGTGGTGTAGAGTGCCATGGCATAGAGTGCAGAGGTGCAGAGTAGATTAGAGTGACGTACAGTGTATTGATGTAGAGTGCAGGGGCATAGATGTGAGTGTTACAGAGTAAAGTGTACTAGCATAAAGTGTATTAGCTTAGAATGCAGTGGCATACAGTGCAGTGTTAGAGAGTGGCACAGAGTGGAGTTGTGCAGACTAGATTGGTGTTGCCTAAACTGGAGTGGTATAGCATGCAGAGGAGCAGAGCGCAGAGGTGTAAACAGTGCAGTGGCTTAGAGTAGAGTGGTGTAGAGTAAAGAGGCATAGTGTGAAGTAGCATAGAGTGCAGTGGCATAATGTGGAGTGGTTCAGAATGAAGAAGAGTGTAGTGCAGTGGCATGTAGTGGCATAAAGTGGAGTGATACAGAGTAGAATGCAGTGGCGTGGAGTGGTGCAGAGCAGAGTGGAGCCGAGTATGCATGGTGTGGTAACACACTGCCATTACAGACAACTCATTTTTGATTGAAATGACCATTACATTTGCACAGATATACAGTTTTTCAATAAAAACCATACTGTTCACAGACCATGATGTGTGGAAATTGCATCACCCAATGCAATGATTTGTTTTAATCATGTAAAGGTATTTGTTTCCAGCACAGTTCAGAATTAACAAAAATGTGCTTCATTTGTACTCCTAATTCTGACATATTCTGAAGTTTATTTAAATGGTGTCATGTGATAGAAAAAACTCTTTCCTAACCCCAGTATCGAGCAAGATTGTTACATAAATCCTCTCACTTTGAAGTCAGAGAAAGAAAAGTAAACACTAAGTTCCCACCAAAGACAGAGCCTGACATTTGACTTTGTTCTCTGAATGCACAGGAAATGTGATGAGATAAGAACAAGATTTACAGGCCTGTTTACAGAAGGGAGCACTTGGAAGGATACTGTAAATAAGGTTTTGGCAAGGGAAGGGACGAACTCAAGCTGCATAGCCTAAAACAAATAAAGCCAGCAAGTTGAAAGCAACAGAATGTGAGCTACAAAACACAAGGCCAATGGCAAGCAACGGGCAGAATGCATTCACAAGGAAGAACTATGAATGTACTTAAAGTGACAGCCGTGGGATACTTTGTGGGGAAAGTCCAGTATTTTAGTCCAATCCATATCTTGCGGAGGTTTGGCCACATCAATCACCCAGGTGGTATGACAAGAAGAACTTGAGTGGTTTCCATGTTGCAGGAAAGGTCTGTACACCTATTCTATCAGTTTTCCACCAGTTCCTATGGTGTAGAGCTTCTGGCACACCTCTTGTAGGGTTAGTGCTAGGTGGCAGACATGAACTAGGGCATTTAATGAATATTTAAGGTGATTGTAAGTAAGGAGTTGACGGGGTTAAGATGGTAGTCTGCCACAAGGGTTTGGAAATTTAGTAGCTCGCCGTCCAGAAACAAATCCCCCAATTTTAAGATACCTGAAGCATGCCACTGATGGAGTTGCTCTGAGCAGAGCCATCCTGTGCGAGTGGGAAGGCTTAGCAAAAGTAGTGCAGGAGGGTTTCTTTGCGTCAGTGAGTTTACAGGTTCTAGCAAGGCAAGAGAAAGCTGTGCATGATAACCCTAGATGGAGATCTGTAGAATGGTCAGTAGGAAACAATGAGTAGTGAATTAAGCCTTCCTTAAAAGTCTTTACTGGTAAACCCCATCTCATGCAGGGAGGTGGGCAGTAAGCCAGCGAGCCACCCATGCGACCTGTGCAGCTGAATAATAGCATTCTAAGTCCTGAAGACCTAATCTACCCGCAGTCATGGGTGGCATTAGAATGGAAAGAGCTACTCGACGCCGCCGCAGCGACCAAATCAGATGTGTGGCATGTCTGAAGAAGGAATGCAGGACGAGCAGGGGAAGGTTTGCAAAATAATACTATCATAGAGGTAGCACACCATCTTCACTAGTGCCACTTGGCACACTATAGAAAGCAGAAAAGAAGACCAACAAGTAAAGTGGGCTTGGAGGGACCGTGACACTCTGCCGAGATTTCCATCCTGCAAATCAGTGGGAGAATGGTAGATATTAATCACTAGGTATCAAAAGGTAATTGGTTCCAGTTCAATCTGAGATCTAATTGTATATAAAGGGGAAAACAGTGTCATATGTTAAAGAAACACTAATTACATTTTACATTTTTTACATTTTGTTTGTGCAATTTACATCTCAAATATTTTGAAGATTCTATGTGTGCTTGACAGTTAGGGATAACCAAGATCCCTAGTTTGGGTTTTGCTCAATTTCAAAACTGTTTAAAGACATGGACAAAGCGGGAAATTGCCTTGCACAACCTTGCAAGGAGTCTGGCCCCTGCTCCACCTTCACAAGCACGAACAGCGGACCATTGCACCAGAAGAGTTTGCCAAGGTGGATGGGTGTTGCTTGTTCAACCACTTGACAGTGCCTCTTCTGTTTCTCTCCTGTGTGCAGAGACAACTCCCCAGGTGCCCAATACCTTCCGATAGTTTTGGTGGACCCATCTTGCCTGATTTTAGGAATTGTCTCACCTTGTTCTGATCTTCCATATTTGTCCAGTTTTTAGCAACAACCCTTTGAATCACTTGTGGATCTCCCATTTGGTGTTGATTTCATCCTCCTCTTTTATTATCTTTAATTGGTAGTCCGGGCTTCCATTTCTGTGATACATGTAGAGTCCCAGACATACACTCTAGTGCTGTGAGGCTACCGACAAGTTGTGGGTGCCTCGCATCCTGACATTAGGTGCGAAACTGCGCTGACCTGCCTCTTAAAAAAAAAAATTGATTAAAAGTCCGTGGGGGATTGGGGTAAGCCAGGTGTTTTTGTTCAATTTGTTTAAACTAGCATAAGGTTAATTACCTTTATGTTTCCCAAACTATTTGCCAGGGGTTTTACAATGTTCAGAAACATAATAAAAATGTTGCTGTTACTTTCTCTTCAAAGAAAGTTTGGGTAGATTTGGGTAGGGGTGATGGCCTTGCCACAGTACTGAAGGGCATTAATTTACTACTGAGCAAGGATGTAATGTGACACCTGAATGTAGGATACCAGGAGGCAATCACAAAAAGACCACAGTGATTAAATAGTGCTACGTTAAAAAAGAGTAAATAAATACACTAACAACATAGTGAGGCATGGCCTCTCTTGCGTATGTCTGTAAAACTGACTTTTGTTCTTGAATTTTTGTCCTGAATTTTGACCCTTTGTCCTGATTTTTTTTAATGAATTTTGACCCTTTGTCCTGAATTTTTACAGTCCTGTCCAGAAGTTGCCTCAATGCCAGGTGGTCACCCTAGGGCTTACAGGCATTGCCTTTGAGGTGTGTCTCCTATAAAAGCCCCACATCTGGAGAGTTTCTTTTAATGTATTGAAGCACCACTCCATGCTTAATTGTATCCCCCAATCCAATGACATTCCATGAAAAGAGTTGGAGAGAGTTTTTTAACCATCTGTAAAGCGTACTATGTCCCAATACAGCATAGTCACTCATTTAGCGAGCATCCCTGGAGATCTGCCCATGTATGACTCGTCCACACCCAGCAAGACAATATTATGTGGTGTGGTGAAACAAAGCTGGTACCCTTTCAACATGCAAAAAACTGCAGCAATGGGAGAACCCCACTCTCAACCCCCACCCGAAAATGATAGGAAAGACAACCCCCCCACCCTGCCACCCTGCATGAAGAACATTGCAACCGTCCTCCCACCCCAACTCTGCAGAGTGCCTGTCGCCCCACCCCAACTCAAACATTACGGGACTGTGGACCGCTTTAGGAATCCCTCTCTATCCCCCAATACACAGAAAGGTGAAAAATACCCAGACCCCTTCTGTCAAAGCTGGTATATTTGAGGAGCTACAGCATACACAGTGTCCGAACATGACATATTTCTGTTCTGTAAAGAACCTCCTATTGAGGTTACTGCTCAGGTGCTTGTAGTAGGCTCTGCACAGGTACTAGACAAAGCCCCTCCCCACTTTTATCACACTACAACCCTCGGCAGCCCAAGATCAGTCAGTTCTGGCCATACTAGGAGTTCTTTGGGGTGTGCTTCAGCGATGTCTTTGAACCATCATGAACCAAGTTTTGGGCTTGGTGGTCATCTGAGTCTTGGGAGTGACGTCTCCATTGCTGCTGTCACTTTGCGTTGCCCTTCTTACCCACAGTTCACCATCCTTCCAACCACTCCTAAGTTTCCTCTGGGATGGAGAAAAACAGCGTTTTATCCTAGGACTCCACTCTGACCTGAGCAGGGAAAAGCATTGAGTACTTCATCTCTTTGTTTGTTAGTTCCATTTTGAATCTAAAAAGCTACGTCGTTGTTTCTGAACCATGAGGGTAAAGTCAGGGAATAAGGTTATCTTCATGTTTTCATATGTGATTGGGGGAGAGCTGCAAGCTATGTGGAGTATTACATTGTGATCATGAAAATTTAAGATTCGGGCACTTATAGGTCAAGGGGGTTCCCGGATGTCCTCCAGGGACCCGATGGGCCTGCTCCACTGATAAATAGTTGGAGAGGCCATGGGGTATGAGATCTTCAAGAAAGAGGTCTGTCACTGGCCCCTCTGCTCGCTCTGGAACTCCAGGATGCATACATTGTTGCACATGGACCTACCTTCATAGTCCTCCAGGTTAGCCTCCATAATTTTGTTGGCAGTTTGTAAGTCTTTGACCTAGAAATTTAGGGCCAGTGTGTCTTGTTGGAGGAGGGCAGTGGATCTCTCGACTTCCTGTACTCTAGAACTCATGTTATGGAGATCGGCCCATAACCACAACATCTCAGTCATAACGGAGTCTATGCACAGTGAGGAACGCACCCTTTGAATGGCTGCCATAATATCCTGCAGGGTCAAGGTTTCTACATGTTGGGCTGACACAGTCTTCAGCTGTGCTCACTCCTGGGCATCTGTTATTGTACCCCGTTCTTTGGGCAGCATGAATTTATCCAGTTTCACCTGTTGGGTGTCTCGTATGCCTTTACTGCCTTACTGCCTGACTTTACGTTGCCCTTCTTACCCACAGTTCACCATCCTTCCAACCACTCCCAAGTTTCCTCTGGGATGGAGAAAAACAGCGTTTTATCCTAGGACTCCACTCTGACCTGAGCAGGGAAAAGCATTGAGTACTTCATCTCTTTGTTTGTTAGTTCCTTTTTGAAGTCTAAAAAGCTACGTCGTTGTTTCTGAACCATGAGGGTAAAGTCAGGGAATAAGGTTATCTTCATGTTTTCATATGTGATTGGGGGAGAGGTGCAAGCTATCTGGAGTATTACATCGCGACCATGAAAATTTAAGATTCGGGCACTTATAGGTCCAGGGTGTTCCCGGATGTCCCTCCAGGTATCCGATGGGCCTGCTCCACTGATAAATAGTTGGAGAGGCCATGGGGTATGAGATCTTCAAGAAAGAGGTCTGTCACTGGCCCCTCTGCTCGCTCTGGAACTCCAGGATGCATACATTGTTGCACATGGACCTACCTTCATAGTCCTCCAGGTAAGCCTCCATAATTTTGTTGGCAGTTTGTAAGTCTTTGACCTAGAAATTTAGGGCCAGTGTGTCTTGTTGGAGGAGGGCAGTGGATCTCTCGACTTCCTGTACTCTAGAACTCATGTTATGGAGATCGGCCCATAACCACGACATCTCACTCATAACGGAGTCTATGCACAGTGAGGAACGCACCCTTTGAATGGCTGCCATAATATCCTGCAGGGTCAAGGTTTCTACATGTTGGGATGACACAGTCTTCTGCTGTGCTCACTCCTGGGCATCTGTTATTGTACCCCGTTCTTTGGACAGCATGAATTTATCCAGTTCACCTGTTGGGTGTCTCGTATGCCTTTACTGCCTTTACTGCCTGACATAGTGCTGCGATAGGAGCGCTGATGATCAGGCACTAGCGATAAGGGGGTTTTCACCGCCGCCTGCCTGTGGGTGAAAAAACACACCACACGGTCTGTCGGGTTTCCCTCTGTGCCAGCACCATTCTCGCCCTGCAACTACCCACTGTAAATTCAGCCCCGGATGAGTTCAGTGTGTAGCAGGCCAAGACCACCTTTTAAATTAAACAGTATTAGCCGTTAGGATAAGGGTCTGTGGGTAAATCTCTGTATAGATCCCTTTAGATTGCAGAGTCAGTCTGAACTCCATAGGGTCTCCCCTCAGGACCTCATAATTTATATTGTGTTCTGCAGGGGATGGCCGTGGGCTTCAGACTTCCAATGATGCAGTCCGGGATCTAGAATGTCTCCCAGTTCCTGGGCCAGGCAGGATGTACTGGGGGGAGCACCGCAGCTCTCCTATTCTGGGCCGCATCCCCTGCACCTGTTTCAGACAATTACAGCAGGGCCCACCACGCCGACGAGCCCATGGTGCAGCACACATAGTCGAATGCCCCGGCCCAGGATTTCTTCTTGGGGGAGGGAGGAGTGATCACTGGGGCCAGTGCCTCCGCCTCCTCTGGTCTGTGTGGCTGCTTCACCCAGGTGTGGTTGGTGACCTCCTCTCACACTGCCGCAGAGACCCTCACTCTGGAACACAGCAGATCACAGCCGGGGCTCCTCCCCACTATCTGTCCGCAATGGCGCCGATGCTCCTTGCCGCCGTCTCAACCACTCTCAAGGGGCTCAAAGGGTCCCCCTAGACTCGCGATCCATCCGGTCACATTGGATCACAGCCAGGAGACAGCTTATCATATGGACTTTTTGGGGGGAATTCAGTTTGGTAACAGAAGCAACATGTTCAAACAGCCATCTTCTTCTGGCAGTTAGCCACACTCCCCCAAAGATTTTTTATTCTAAACAAATATTGATGATTTAGACTTTGAATCATGTCCTTGGTAGGTTTTCTTTATCTGCCCATGGCTCTCATCCATTACGACTCACATGACATGATCCTTCTAATTGGCCTTTTGAGTAGAAAGCGCAAACATATTTTGGTAGCAGAAGATGGTTTAAAAGGCAGATTGTTATAGGTATATAGTTTATTGGCAATTAGAATGGTTTCTGGCAAATCAGCGTGAAGTTAGCAAATTAGTGCAAATTTGATGCAAAACCAAAATTAAATTGATAATTGCACCAACAAAATTGTCAGAGTTAGAGGTCCTGGAATTGCATGGATTAACACCAGTATGTCACCAGTTGTATAGCAGATGTACCTGACCTGATGCAACTCCTGACAAGTTGCATTATATGAGTAGAAATTGGGCTGTGTAACATGAGTTGTCTTGCTGGTGTTGTGGAAATTGCAATGTGGATTGTGACAGTGTACTTGTGTTGTCTTGCGTCATGTAATTTGAAGTGATTTACTTGTTCTGTGGCGTGGTGCAAACCGCATTCTGGTTTTATGTCAATGATTTGAACATGTGCATGTATGCAACAGTCGTCAAAATTTGCATTGCATTGTAATGTTTTAAGCAACTTGTTCAATCAATCAATCAGTTGACTTGTAGAGCACGACTTCTCTCATGTGAAGGTATCAGGGTACTGGCAGGGTCTCAGTCGAAGAGCTAGGTTTTCAGCATTCTATGGAACTCCTGTAGAGTAACGGAGGTTCTGAGGTGCAGAGGGAGGCTGTTTCAGGATTTGGCTGCAAGGTAAGAGAAGACACATCCTCCTTCTCTGCTGCCTTGTATGTTGGGGTACAAGTCAGAATGAGGGAGGCAGAGCAGAGGTGCCTGAAGGGTCTGTGCAAGTTATTTTAAATTGTCCTTTTGATGAAGAAATATGTTTTTAGATTTACAGTATTGTGATTTATGTGCAAGGACTGGTCAGTTGATTCATGAAAATCTAAGATCTCTAGATAAAATATTAGGATTATATGCTGAAAAGACATTTGGTGCCACCGCAGGTTATAGATTAAAGTCCTAAGAAGCCCTTAATGGTCTAGTTGTACATGAATTAATCAGGGAAGTGTTGTTCATTTCTTTGTGCATGGAAATAGATTAACCCATCTTTGATAGTTACTGCTGGTTGTGAACCTATCTTGGTTTTACTGAAAGCATTTTGAGTTTTTTTTGTGATGAGTACGATTTCTGGCACATATCCAGGTATGCAGAAAAGGTATTTGTTTCATTTACATTATATTTTAAAATCTTGTTTTGGAGTTGTTTTGTGATTGTTTGTATTAGTATTACAAAGAGTGAGCTATGTTGAGGTTACAATGGGTGCATGTTTGAATAAGACAGTGGCTCCTGTTAATAGAGGAGGTGCTCCACCTCCATTAGGTATCCCCACATACAAGATGATGATGGAGCATGGTTACATACATGTCTATTGATTGGAAATTTGAGGGGTTGGACTCTGTTGAAAAGGACAGAGCACATAAGAAAATGCTGAAAGATCAAATTGGTAATGCTTTCACTCATTGGATAAATCTAAGGTTGCATTTACAGGAATTGGCCAGAGATCTTAAAGTGGATTTAACACAAAAGAAAATTTGTGAGTCATATGAGACAGGAATGTCTGAGTATGAGTTGCTGAATCAGAATCCTAGAACCTTGCAAAATACCCTTATATAATAAATAGAGACAATTATCAAATGGGAAGATTTAACAGCATATTAACGGGAATGGACAGAGCCATCAAATTAGTCTGAGTTTCTGAAGAAGAGCAGAACAAAGAGGAATGTGAGTATGAGTGACTCTCAGTGTCGATAGTTGGTTGAAAGAAAGTTTCCATTAAGAAAAATGCGTGGGTAAGCATTTGTGCATGTGTCATGGATGGGAATTGATCTCTATGCATTCTCAGCAACATTTACCAAGCCTGGAGAAGAATCAGAGAAATGGTGTACTGAGGTGGAAAGGATTCTAACTATTTTGAAGGCACATTGGGCTGACTTAAATACTTTGGAGCAGATTTATGGTAAGTGGTTCTGCAATGAGTGCAACGCCACTTTCCCTGTGCCCTTTATCACCCCCCTACCGCCCACCATGGATGTGCTGTATTTAAAACATTGTGCACCATGGCACAGAGTAGAGGGCAATAGCATCATTTCTCATGACGCTATTGATGTACTCTGCAGGAGTGGTGCCAAAATATTACTCCTTCAGAGTACTTAGGGCTCCTTTCTAAAGAATGGAAGCCCCCTTTTAACGCCTTCTCTTGAGCAGGCATTAAAAGTGCCGTAAAAAATGGCACAAGGAAATCTTATAGATTTCCTTGCGCCATTTTTCCGGCTCCCCTAATGGGGGAACACCCATTTGCATACATTATGCCTGGCGCAGGCATAATGTAGTGCAAAGGGTTACAGAGTGGCGCAATGCATGCATTGTGCCACCCTGTAAATACGGCACAGGGATTTCGGCCTCGTTGGGCCACATTAAAATTTTTGTAAATTGGCCAACTGATGAGCTAAGGGAGGAGAGCTTCAAAATAAACCATCCTTGGTTGTTATAAACTATAAAGAGTATAGAGTGTGATGATAGAACATTTGAAAACAAAGGTTGCTCCGAAACAGGTAAGTTGGTCAGAGATTATGAAAGTGACTCAAGAGATCCAAATGAATCAGTGCATTTATATGAAATCACAGACAATTTAGTGGAGCTGAAGGTCCAAAGAAAGAGGACATTTCTGGATTTGTTTCACTTTTGTGTTGGGATTGATTCCAGAAATTAGTTTGCATTCTCCAGCAGAGAGTAAAGTGTTGGTAGGCCACCTCTTTATATGGTAACCTGACCCATGCAAAGCATGTTAATGATTGTTGAGCTGCTGCAAAAAAAAAACAATGAAGATGAAGTTAATAATAGGTCAAACAAAGTGTTTCCTAAATAGCAGTCATTGTTGAGGTGGTTACTAGGACATTGCTTTTGGTCTTGGAGCTGGTCTTGGAGTTGGTTTAGGTCCTGAATATGGTCCTGGGCTTGGTCGTGGTTTTGATGCTAGTGCTGGCATTGGCATGAAGTAGGGGTTGGCGGAACTCATGAAGTTTCGCTTTGTGGGATTCTGCAGCATTACATGAAAACTCAGCAACATTTGGGTCTAAATATGCATGTCACGCTTCTTGTGCTGCAATTTAGCATCTGAAGTGCAAGCAGCACAGAAAAATCATCATGAACACCACTATCTGAGTGCACAGCCATTCGAGATGATTTTGCTCCTGCTCAATTAGAAAATCAAGGTACCTCAAAGCCACTGTAGAACTAGCCCTCCACTGCGACCACTCTTGACCCCCAGCGACTGCCCGTTTTAGAAAATGACACAAGGGGATGCCAAATCTTGCTCACAAGACTGGAGCTTTGTGGCAATTAAAATCTGTGTTACAAGTGTAACATGGAGTCACCCAATTCTGCCAATTCTGTGGGCTTGAAAGATTCCACCTACCATTGCATACAAAGTGTTATGGCACATTTAAATGCTGCAGAATTCATGTAAGGTGGTAAAGGTGGTCCTCATTGCTGAGGTCAAGGTTTTTTCAACAACACGCCTAATCAGAATGTTAATAAAGCATAGATGAAAAATGACCTGTGACACATCAGGATTAAAAATGTCATTTGAAACAAAACTTTAGGATTTATCCAAGTAGGGTTTACAATGAGTCACAAATGATTCCTTAAATACAACAAAAAATGAATCAGATATCACAAATTGGGAAGATGCAGTCGGCTGACCCAGCCCTACCAGCTGATGTGTGGAACATGCAGAATCCAAGGCACTTTAATGGAAACATGTCTTTAGCTTTAGTCATGCAACAAACCATGCAGAGTAATGTGCAAGGTTTTTTAATGCAGTTTCAGATTTCAGCAAAATCCTTCAGGGATTAATGATACATTTTCACAATATGCAGGTACACTCAGAGTTCCTGCAGGACCGAGTCAGGCAGAATGACCATGCCTGAGGGGGGTTGTAGAGTGCATGCTTAGTGCAGTCCTAAAGGAAGACCAGAATGGCCATTTTGTGGAAGGAGACGTGGATGGCTATTCAGTACCATTTTTCATTGATACAGGTGCAATCTGCTCCACTGTTCTAGCCTACCCTGCTTGGGAAAAGTAGTCCAAGTTTTAGGTACTTTGAACAAACTAGTGACTATTAAGGTAACAGTTAATGCCCTGTGAATATTGTTCCAAATCGGAATAATCAGAAATTCCTAATTAGTTGGACAATACAGTTAATTTACAAGGAAGGGACTTGCTTTGTGAACTAAAGCCCAAATTTAAGAAAAATGACACACAACTGCGCTAGCGCAGTTGTGCGTCAAAAAAATTAACGTTGCCTAGTGACATTTCCTTGTGAGATCCTTGTGTTGTACTTAGAAAATGATGCACCATGGCGCTAAGGAAAGGTTAGCGTAAAAAAAAATGACGCTAACTTTTATGACACGTTGTAAGGAAAATCTACGCTAATGCTGCAAAAGTGGTGTTAGCATGACTAGCAGCAATTTTTAATGCTAATCGTGATAGTGACGTATTTTGTAGCATTAGCCTGAGAGAAAGAAAAAAACAAGTACCCAAGATTGAGAATGCAGGACAGGAAAGACCCCAGAGAGACCCCAATCAGCCCAGTACAAGCCAGGATGGACCAGCAAAATCACAGGAGAACGAGAAAAGAAAGAGGAAGTGCTGCTTCAGTGAGGAGGAGAATGACATCTTGGTCAGAGAGGTGAAGGAGCACCAACTCTTTGTCACGTCCAAATTGCCAACAGGTAGGAAGAAGTCCGTATAACAGTCAATTGTTAACAAAGTCAACAGTGTGGCAGAGGTGAAGAGGACTGTCATCGATTGTGAGAAGCGCTGGCACGATTGCAAGCACAGAACTAAATAGAAACTGACCAGGAACTGAGAGGCAGCACTGCAGACTGGAGGTGGAAGTCCCATACCCCAGGAAGACCTGGAGGAGATGGTGGCAACGGTCATCCCAGAGGAGCTGGTTACCGGAGTCTCAGGATAGGACAGCTCAGACTTCCAGGATCTAACACAAATGCAGGATGAGTTTCAGTGGGAGGTAATCTTGAAACTAACAAATGGCATAAGTGGGAGGCACATAGGACACATTGAATGTATGCAAAAGGGTTGCATCGGGACACAATAATGGCCAAATACTTCTAACGCGCTCACACCTTCCCACCTCTTTGCACAAACTATTACTCAACCCTCACATCATTCCCAACACTGTTGCAACTAAACCACCTGCCCATGTGTAACACTCATTGGGCTACATGTACAATGCTTGTTGCACAGGGTGGGCCAACAAGAACTGCAAGACACCTTCATGCACCATTGGGAGTGGCCAGCAAAAAAGTGATCAGGCACAACATATGGGGCATGCCTGTGATCATCATCTGTTCTGCTGTACAAGTAGCTTCCATGTCATCAAGTAGCAAGGTTGCCTGTGCAGTGGGAATGGTTGGTGTTGTGCACAAAGGGACACCTTCATGCATAACATCAGCTACAAGTGGTCTCACTGTCTCACTAAGGGCCCATATCTACATCCTATCAAATGATGCCAATGTGGAATCAAGCAACACATTCCCTTTGTGCTACCTTAACAAAGTCACACAAGACATGCATAGATCCACTTTGTACATCCTTACACCACAATATGACTGTGCCACATATGATGTATGCAAGGAACATTTATTACGCAGGGAGGTAAGAACAAATGGAGCAGATATTCCATAAAGATTACACTGTGCTATCTGTAAACCTAATTTGTGAGGCCTGCCAAGGGCATATGTGAAAGTGAATCAAGCATTTTAAGTAATGTATCTCCCTGTGCTTTGCTGCAGTAGTGACATCATATATAGTGCCAATACAGTAAAGCACCACAATAGTGCCAAAACTCATGAGGCTACTGGGGAAATTTTCACCACAGTGACCAGTAATGGAAATAAGGTGCTGCCATGGTGTTGTTGACTGGGGAAAGGGAGCTGCTACACAAATGGTGGTCTGGGATCAATGCACCAAATATCACACAAAGGTTGTCCTATGTGTGCTGCACAATGAAACACACAATGAGCAACTACAATATTTAGAAATACAGAATTGTCACACACCCACTTGTCACTCCCACACTACCATTGAGTTCCTGGACTACACTGACCCAAATACAGATGTGCAATATTTGTAAAGGCATCAGAAGCTGGGTGGGTCACACATGTGTTGCATGGGAAGATCCCAAATTTACAAATGGTATGTCTGCTTCATGCAGTGTCAGGTGTAAGAGGGGGACATGAGATTTAAAACAGGATGAGGTATGCAAGGTGTTTTACTTTGGCATGGTAATAAAGAGCTACTAATATCCACCACTGGAGAGTAAGGTAAAAAATATGCATTGCTAGAGCACTATGATGTCTGTATCCAGATATTGTGCCACATATGTACCCATTTATGAAGAAAGACGCAGTGCTACAGCTTAGCTTGCTGAGCAATGCAGCATCATTTCAAATGTGCAGGGATTTGTAGTTGTGCCAGATAGGCAATGCATCCCTCTACTAACCTTGTTTATGTCAAAACATATCAGGGACAATACCAACTTTGTCTTACAAACTGCAAGATGTAGGGGTGTCCCTCCTGCTATTCCTTATGCACATGTGCAGAAAGGTATACACCCAGCAAATTCTACAAACAGGAATGCTGTCTGACACTTAGAATGATTGATGATGATTTAAAGGCACATTGAAAGTAGTCCACAATAGGATTACAGCAATGTTAGTCATCAGTGTTACGACTACAATGCCACTCCTGATGTGGTGTCTCAACATGATGCATCCACACATCATCAAGCCTCAAAATATGTAAGGTCCTCATCTCACCTCATGTGTGTTGTTTGAGTGATGGAAGTGAGTGGGCTTTCCACATGCACCCCCGGCCCCTTTGAGTCTTTTTTTTGCATTATGTGCCACACAACATAACAATGGACCACCGCGTGTGTATGTGTGCAAATAGGAAGGTCTACCTTCCTGCAAAACAACACTCATTTCAGAGATGCAGGCATCCTTGCAGCTCTGCAACAAGGAAACCTGTGATGCATGGATGAGTTTTGTTCAGCAAGAAGGGAGAAATTCCTGTTTGCACATGTACACACGAGATGGCTGAATCTCACAATGGGTGGTGCAGGATGCTAGACACATGACTGAAAGTGGCTAGGAGGATGCATGTTGACAGCTCAGACCCTTCCATCATTCCAGCAACACGTGTGTGATGCTATTAATTGTGTTTGACCAATGACTTTGTGTTTCACCACTGCGCATATTAGTTGCTCAATGTTCACCAGTAGCACATTATGGGGGTCATTCTGACCCCGGCGGGCGGCGGGAGCCGCCCGCCTGGAGGGAACCGCCAGAATACCGCTGCGCGGTCAAAAGACCGCCACGGTTATTCTGGGTTTCCCACTGGGCTGGCGGGCGACCGCCAAAAGGCCGCCCGCCAGCCCAGTGGGAAACACCCCTCCATGAGGATGCCGGCTCCGAATGGAGCCGGCGGAGTGCAGGATGTGCGACGGGTGCAGTAGCACCCGTCGCGAATTTCAGTGTCTGCTGAGCAGACACTGAAATTCAAAGTGGGGCCCTCTTACGGGGGCCCCTGCAGTGCCCATGCCATTGGCATGGGCACTGCAGGGGCCCCCAGGGGCCCCACGACACCCCTCACCGCCATCCTGTTCCTGGCGGGCGGAACCGCCAGGAACAAGATGGCGGTGAGGGGGTCGGAATCCCCATGGCGGCGCAGCAAGCTGCGCCGCCATGGCGGATTCCCATGGGCAGCGGAAAGTCGGTGGTACACCGCCGACTTTCCGTTTCTGGCTGTGGCTGTACCGCCGCGGTCAGAATGCCCGGCGGAGCACCGCCAGCCTGTTGGCGGTGCTACCACCGACCCCGGCCCCGGCGGTCCTTGACCGCCGGGGTCAGAATGACCCCCTATATGTTTTGTTCAGTTTAGCTGCCTATTGGCTTTGACACGATATTAGACATTACATTTTATTTTTAGGTTAGCTCCCTATTGGCTTTGACATGGCATTAGACATTACATTCTGTATTCAGTTTAGCTGCCTATTGGCTTTGACATGACATTAGACATTACATTTGATATTTAGGTTAGCTGCCTATTGGCTTTAACGTGGGGTTAGACATTGCAGTTGAGACATTGCAGATGAGCTGTGTTTTTTCCAAGCTGTGTTTTTCCACATGGTAGACCAAGCTGTTTTCTTCACACCAGACCTTAGCTGATAAGGGCACGTAGATTTTGTGTTTACCTTGCAATCCAGTCTGAGAGCGAGTGAGCTCGGGAGAACTGGCCACTCTCCAAGTTTCTTCGGTTCTCACACTGAGAGGGTCATTCTGACCCTGGCGGCCGGTGGCCGCCAGGGCCACCGACCACGGGAGCACCGCCAACAGGCTGGCGGTGCTCCAACGAGCATTCTGACCGCGGCGGTTCAGCCGTGGTCAGAAGCGGAAAGTCAGCGGTCTCCCGCTGACTTTCCGCTGCTCGTGTGAATCCTCCATGGCTGCGGAGCGCGCTCCGCAGCCATGAGGATACTGACCCCCCCTACCGCCATCCTGTTCATGGCGGGAAAGCCGCCATGAACAGGATGGCGGTAGGGGGGGTCGCGGGGCCCTTGGGGGCCCCTGCCGTGCCCATGCCAATGGCATGGGCACGGCAGGGGCCCCCGTAAGAGGGCCCCGCAAAGTATTTCAGTGTCTGCCTTGCAGACACTGAAATACGCGACGGGTGCCACTGCACCCGTTGCACCTTCCCACTCCGCCGGCTCGATTACGAGCCGGCATCCTCGTGGGAAGGTCGTTTTCCCCTGGGCTGGCGGGCGGTTTTTCAGCAACCGCCCGCCAGCCCAGGGGAAAACTTGTAATACCCGCCGCGGTCTTTTGACCGCGGCGCGGTATTTTGGAGGGCGGCATCCTGGCGGGCGGCCTCCGCCGCCCGCCAGGGTCATAATGAGGCCCTGAGTTTGCTTTTAAGGATGACTCTGGACTACAGCAGGGGTAGATTGAATCTGCTTGACTTCAGACAGGAACGGAGACGTCAGTTGCCTGTCTCCCGTTTGGGTAGAAAATCTCTTTCTCGCAGTTGACCGGAGGCATCATCTTGCAGACCCCAGAAAGATGAAGCTGAATATAGGCCCTACAGCCTTGCCCCTACGGTGATGAATTTTTGACTTTTATGCTTTGCTTTGAAGTTATGCTGTAATATAATCACGTATTTGCTGTGTACATTGCAACTGAGAAGTACTTTGATATATTTTGCTTTCACACTAGTGTCTGGAAATATCCCTGATGATTGTACCAGTACAACATTGATGTGACCAGCAACATAGGCATATGTAAGACTGTGAGATGCAGCCGTTATTGTGCCAGTATCCATTCTCCAAATGTGGTGGAGTGCAATGTGCTAAACTTTTCAAGAAAGAGTGTTACAGAACTTAGCAAAAACAGTAGATGTTGCATGATCACTTGTCTTAAAAGTTGTATCCATACGCAATCAGAGTGTCAGGAACTGCACTAAAAAGTGTATTGAGTAGCTGCTATCATACCACTGCCAATCAGACAGGTCCTTGGTCATAGGTGATACACATAGTCACACATGTAAATTAATACTGAATGCACACCCAAAGGCATTTCTCTAACGTGGCCAGTGCAGACAGGATAACACCCAGACAGTCAATCATCATGGACACAATATTGCAGAAAACTAACACGATTTATTAATACTGAAAAACACTACCTATCTAAAACCTAAACTACACACTAACTTCAACAAACCTGACCTATACTAACTTATCTTAACCTATCCCTACAGCTAACTATCCTAATCTAAACGTATCTTATACATGTAATGCCTCACAATAAACATTCGCCCCCCACAACCCCTAAGAAGCAATAGACAAGAAGGACAAAATGAACTCAAGCTAAACATAGACTAACCAAACCTATTGCCCAAACAAATACATATTTCTTTGTATTTATTGAATTATTTTTTAAAATATTTTTCTAAACATATACCCCTATAGAAAACCCTTACAAAACAAAAAAGATTCCTAATCCCCAACCCCTAATTATACTAACTATGTCCTAAAACTAACCTACTCTATGCTACCTAACCTAAGCCTACCCACCTAAAACTCACTACAACTATTTACAATGAAAACTGGGGAAAGGTAAGGTACTGGGAAACTTTTCAAATTTAAATCTTTTGCAGCTCCTTCTTGAAAAATTTAAACTGTTTGTTATAGCCCCTATGGGCCTCCTCCAATTTGGCCAACCTTCATTTCACCTCCGCAATGTCCTGCGCATTGCGTCCTAAAATGTTGAGCCAGTGGCAGCTCATGGTGGCTGTTGCAGGGAAGCTGTTGTGGTAGGAGCTGTGAATGTTGAGGGAGCAGAACCTGCAGACCCACCCCTGACCGTCTGCATTGAAGTTACACTCTTTTTGGTGCTAATTTCAGGCTGTTTGGCTAGTCCTCCTTGTGTTAACGCCTGCAATGATCCCAATGTCTTTTCTCTCCTGTACTGTTTGACCTTCCTGCGGTACCCACTCTCTACCTCACAGATGTGCCTGTACCTCTCAGTCCTCCTTTCAAAGGCATGCTTCTGTGCTGGAGCCAACATGAGGAGAACATGTCATCAAAAACTGTGTTGGGTAGAAGAAGAACAAGCATACAATGGAAGCAGCATCTTCAGCTGAATCATGTTGTCCTCCAGACATCCTAAACAATGTCAACCACCAAGTCTATACCAATCTGCCTCCCAATCATCTACAATATATTGTTCATGTGGCAGGGATAACAGCTATCTAATGTTGCACACTATCTATGCACAAGCTTAAAAACATCTGCTATGTGCCAGGTAAACACTCAGCATGCACATCTCATACACGTGTGATGTGACAATGCTCGCTTACACTCATCATAGGTAGATCATGTAGGTTAATTTGTGCACATCTTGTTTGCTAAAATCCCTAGACATGTCCCACATCCATCTGGAGAAGAGATGAAATCTGTATGTGTACTCAACTGACTGCTGGCCTTCTAAAATACTTCCTTGCATGGTCGGTGCCTCACCTTATTTCTGAAGAGTAGTGAAGCACCGGTTGTGCAAGTGTCTCTATGATAAGCCCCTTGGAGACCTCAACACATGTACATACATTGTACCATGCCCATTTGTGCAACATGTGGCATACAGTGCAGTACTATGTGCTGTGACAAATATGTTGCCAACATCCATGCATTTCTGAAAGTGAGCATTTCCGACAGATAGCTTGACTGACATCAAGGTGTTTGTGTGCATAACTACCTTTTCCAAAGGCCCACAAATCCATTGCAACACACATTTACACTGGTGCATCATCTAACCCATTCCACATCCTCAACATTCCATCAGACATGATGTTGATACCCAAGGATAGATGATGGTGTCTTAATGGACACACAGGCCATTTAAACATGTCATTGCACACATCATACTCTCTCACAAACAAACCTTGACCTACACATTTGACATACAAGGTTACACATACTGGCTGCATCTGGCTCTACAAAACAGGAAAGTTTGCCAATGGTGTAGGGTGAAGGTCCGCCTACAAGACATGGCAGAAGAACATAGCTTTATGATTGTTGAATAAAGAAAAGCATGGACAGCTGTTACACATTCCACTTGTTCAACTGAATTACCTAGCCAACTTAGTTTTAGGAATGACTAACTGGCATCTTCAACATGTCATTCAGACCGACATTGTTAGCCCACAAAAACATGTACAGATATGGGATTCACCCATACATGCATGTCTCAGATTCTTGGGGACAGGGTACTCTCAATTGATGGAAGCTTTGTACTTTGTAGTAAATCTATGTAAAATTAGAGCAACCACTCAGATGCTCGACTTTTTCAGCGACCTACTACTATCACATAACTCCACTATGTGTGTGCCATATTTGACATATTGCAAAAAGAACAAGTGATGGACAGAATGCTGAACTATGTAAAACATTCACCGCAATACAGAGATCTGGGCCTAAGTCCATTGTTTTTTTGCTACCTATGTCATTCCAGCCAAATGCAAATCAGTCTTGACCCTGTTCCCAATGGGATCAGTTCAGCCCGAACTGCCAGGCCAGGTCTTCCCTGGACTGGAAACAAGCATCCTGGGACCAGTTGCAGGGTATCACCCTTCCTCAGCCAGGCTCACTTGACTCTAGTGGCATCGGGAGCACAGGACTCATGTCTGAGCATACCCATCATACCATGGCACATGTTAAGACACTAACATTGTAAACTATGACATTATGGTGGAACTTAGCACGCTTTGCACCATACATGTAGTTGCCAAACCTGCTATATGAATTTAGACACATTGAAAACAATGGGATTGTCATTTAACCAACTTGCCTTAGGCATGCATTCAAGGTCACTCCAAAAATGCGCAGTGAAACCTAGTAGATTTAAATGCTCATTTTATGTGTGCCTCTTATTGCAGGAATACACATTCATCATGCCTGACGCAGGCATCATGTGGAACCAAGGTTTAAAACTGCCACAATGCTTGCATTGCGCAACTTTTGACATATGGTGTGGTAATACTTGCCTCCATCAGCTGCATTACCTACAAAATCTATGACAATGATGTTGCAGAAGGAGTCCTTCTTACATTTATGTCCTTGTTGTGTCACTCTTCACATACATGACTCAAGGAACACACACACCCATGACTACTAATAATCCAACGTCATGTTTGTCATCACTTAAACATTACTTTGCAAATTCCCATAGCTGTCAAGCCGATGATGGACATAAACGTTTGTGCCTGGGAAACATGTATCCTTGCACCATTGCACATGTGTGGTTTTTTTGGCACTTCAATATGAATATGCGATACACAAGGTACAAATGGAGGAATGTGCAAATTGTCTGCAACCAGTGCATTGCTGACCTCTCAAGAATGCAGGTTGGCTGAGACACAAAACTTGTTATCCTCACCTTTGTCATGACATGTTGAAGTAATCTTTATGTCCTACTGTCATGCACACAGAAATAAGGATGTTGCAATGTACAAGGGGTACTTACCAACAATTCCGATGACACGAATGACTAGGTGATCCAAGAGATCCCTTTCATGGCTGTCGTGGTGTGCCCAGTGGTGCTTCAACTGGTGTTTCGTGCACTACATCGAGAAGATGCATCAGAGCTGGTAGAGCAACTTACCCCATCGCAGCTTTCATGCCTCTGCAGGGTAGCCCATGATTACACGGCCACCCATACCCACCATGTTGGGGAAGTAGTGGCACACTAACCATATGAATCCTCCAAGTTCATCCCCAATCATCCTCTGTGCGCTTCCCTGACATGTTGCCGTTTCCCTCCACCGCAACCTAAATATCCCCCAAAAATAATAAAACTATTCCCCAACTAACCCCAAATATCCCAACAAACTTATTGACCCCAAGACAGACACCTGACAATACTTACACACTAACACAACACAATAAAAAGTCAAAAATTTACAGGTGGACAAAACACAGACAGAACGCAGCTCAAAAGACTCAAAATCCAACACTCCTCACACCAGTGCAAGCACCACACAACCTCTCTCATGTACAGACTACAAGCCTTATTACACCACTTCCTGGGTGTATGCATCACATTTTCTCATTTATTTTGATGCATGACAGCCATGTGTGGATTTTTCTATGAAGCCTGACAAGATTAGACACGCAGGTACAGGGTGTCATTATTGGTAAATGTGATGCTTGAAGGACTACTGTATGTGTCTTATTTGACACATGACAGCCACGCATGGATTTTTCTATGAAGGCTGACAAGGCAAGATAACCTAGATTAGACCCACATTGTGTGAGGCATCATTTTAGTGATTTGCAAAGTATAGAGAACTAGCTTATGCGTAATTTTTTGATGCATGACAGACATACGTGGATTTTGAAGGGAAGGCTGACAGGGCACCCAGATTCACATTCCTAGTTAAATAGGCTATGCATCTTTGTTTTTTGTATGGCAGGGCAACATGTGTATGCTTGTGTATTTCACTATCTACCAGTAACATATGAATCTGTTTCCATATGTTTGTAGGTGTGTGTGCTGCATGAGAGAGCTGATACTGTTTACAAATGTGCATGTGTATGAAGACACTTTTCCACAGAAAGGTTTCCACATGTGTGCAATGTGTGTACCATTAGTGTACATATGTGCTAGAACTCATATTGTAGGTGTACCACATTGTCATGTCAGAATTCCCACAGTATGTTTCATAACACAGCATAAGATAGGATGGGCCATGTGTAAAATATGTTCATGCATATCATAGCCTTGACAAATCTTTAGCAAAGGATGCTGTTGACTAAGGATGGGTTCAGATTTGGTAACCCATGACAATATGAGTGCAAGTATGTCCTCACTCTGGTGTGTTCTAAGGGCCAGACTTAATGATGCAAAGCAACACGTATAACATATAGATCCCCATGCATGCCAATTGTTGAAGATGGTGTGCTGACATGTGTCATTATTGATAAATATGTGTTATGTTTGGGTGTGTAAAGATGTTTCATGTATGATAAGTGATGCATACTACAGTCCTATTGTTCATCCTGGATATGTTGATTGATAGTTGAGTGTCCGAAGATGTAGGCATCATGGACGCTGCTGGGATAGTTTGCAAGGGTGTTAGAGATTATTCCACAATGGTCCACAATGGCTTGCACAATGATTGAGTGTGTATGTTTGTGGTACCTGTGGAGATGTTTGGTTGCAGCAGTAGGGACAAGTTGGACATGGATGCAGTCCACTGCACTCAGCACATGCGGGAAGCTAACAATTTGCTAGAATCCTTGTTTGATCTCCTACTGCAGTTGCAGGGTGTTGGGGTGTGAGGTGAATGATGGCATCCAGGACCATAGGAAGAAAGGCAGAAAGGGATGGTTGGGAGATACCACACACTTGTGCTGCAGTGGTCTGGAATGATCCAGAGGCCAGCATGTGTAGGACAGCCAGGAGTCTGGTCATGGGTGTATTTTTTGTATGACTTTCCACTCTTGCTGTGATGTCAGGAGCAGTATGATGGAGCATTCATATAATGGAATTCCGCTTCAGACGGTAGAGTGTGATGACCACTTCTTCCCTGAGGCCAAAGATGGATGCGCGATGGCGAAATATCCTCTTCCTTCTTCTGCTCTGCCTCTGTAGCTGCAGTGGTGGTAGTTGAGGTTGCTGCAGTGGTGCTGGTAGCACTTTATACCATTGCTGTCATCTTCTCCGGGTGCCAAGTTGTGTCAGTAACAGGTCCATCTTGTCTAGTTGCTTGCCAGTGTTCCTTCTGTGTGTTTTCCTTATGTTGTTGTGGCTGGGTCTCTTTTTAATACTTGGTCTGACTAGCCGTTTGATGCTAATTAGAACTAGCATAATTTTTTGGACCCGGTCCTAGGCGTGCGTCATTTTTCTGTCTGCTTGTAGATATGGCGCTTGCAGGCTAGCGTCATTTTTGGGAGGGTAAGCCTACCTTGCATATCATTGTCATTAAACAATGCAAGGCGAGGTGGTGCCCACCTAAAAATGAAACAAAGTCAGGAATTTTGTCACTAGACTGTCCTAGTGGCTACATTAGCACTTTGATGAAATAAAAAAATGGTGCAAAGGCGGCGCTAGCTTTTCTTAAATCTGGGCCTAACTTGTGTAATTTACTATACAACGGATGGTACAGGGATTCAGACAAAGGATGAAGAATTGTATTTCAAAATAAAACCACAAGAGTCAGGAGTTAGTTTGCTCCAGATGTTTACTGAGGAAGACTTACCTCTAGATTTACAACATATTGTGAACAATAGGGATCGTGATTTTTCAGGAAAAAAAACTGAATTGAAGTGCAGAGCCAGTGCAGATCAGTGTCAAACAGAATGCATTGTATCCCCATACTAAATACAAGCGTAATCATGAAGCCGAAGAGGGAATCTCACTTGTTAATAATAAAATGACTGAGCTGTCAGGAATCCCGAAGGTGCCTCCTACGTTATCTGTCAGCATCCCTAGGGTTTAGGGTTAAATCATATCTCTGTTCTTGGTTAAACCTTCATGTTTCTAAGTAAACATACTTTGCTGTGTTACACAATTGGTTTTATCAATGCTTGTTTTACCAATGCTTGTTTGCTAATGTGAGCAGGTGCAGACTTGTGTTTCTAATTGGGTGTGGTGTAGACATGTGCTTCTAATTGGGTGTGGTGACTCATCCACATGTGGAAACTCAACTGCTTTCCTGATTGGCTATAAATAGCAGAGTGAAGCATGACTCCCTGCTTGGCTTTGTTTTGCTTCCTGATCTCAGCATCTGATTTGGCAGTCCAGCCCCTGCTGTCATCATCACATTCAGGACATTTGAGGCAATTCTTTCCTTTGTTCCTGTACCAGCTGACACCAGGCATTCCTCCAGCACTTGCAGCTAAGTGACTAGTATTCTCCAGGGAGTTTGTTCTTTGAGCACTGCGCTTCCCTAGCACAGCTGGTGTATTTCAGACCTCATATTTTGACAGAGTGCTTATCTTGAAGAGACAAATGCATTTCTGAACATTCTACATTATTATTGCAGTTACTTGCCTAAATGTGCTTCAGTAAGTCTGTTTGAGCTCAAGTACTACAAAAAGTGACAGTGCAATTTTAAAAGAGCATTTACGTGACTTTTCTTTCTCTAATAGCATAACTCTTGGTTTTAAATTGTGTCATTCATGCCTGTGTTTCAGGTTTGAGGAATTTGCTTTTTGAAAGGTTTTTCACACACAGAGTGAAACCAAACCAAACTGTGCCACCCTAACTGTTTGAACCCAGAGTGGACATTTGTATTTCTTGGATTGTTTTTGTTCCTTTTAGTTTAACCCTATGCATGCAGGAAAGTTATATGTGATATAATTAATGCCCTTGTTTGTCTTTCTTGTGCATGATAAGTGCAACCACAGTTCTAATTGTAGTGTGCAACAGTGAATCTCTGTGAAGCCAGCCCTAGTGTTGCAGTACTTAATGTTACGGTACTCAGTTTGGGTTTTTGGTAATGCAGTGTTAGTAATTGTGCCAATAGTTATTATTATCCAAGAAAAGTATGGAGCATCCCGGTGTTTTTCTACCGCCCCCATGCCCATATCAGAAAGAGATATTCAGTTTCAAGGAAGTTGAGTGCACTAACTCTACTATCACTCTGTCAACAACAACAACCTGCCCCCCAGAGATACAGGGTGCCTGGCTGGACCGGCAAGATGTGGCAGCGTTTTGTCTCTTTCTCTTCCACTCCCCCTTTCCTTTTCGAACACCTGTGTCTACCAGGAAGTGCCGAGAGGTGGTCCAGGAGGTCGGGGGCATACCATCACCCCTGCAGACATCCTGCTTTTCAGGTGAGTGGCCCCGTCTCAACATGAGCAGAGCATTTTAAAAGAAGTCTTAGGGAACACACGTAACTTTCTAATCATGGGTTTAAAAAAAACTAGTGGAAAATGAAGAGTAGTACAGGATAGTGGAAAATATTATCATCGTGCCATCTCTGTATGGATTCAACCATATGCAAATCAGACTTGACCTTGCTTTAATGACAATAGTCCAGCCAGAACTGCCAATCCAGGTCCTCTCTGAACTGGAACACACGCAACCTAAGACTGGTTTTGCCCTTATTGGGCTTAACAGTCAGGTTTAGCTTGGTGCCAGTCACAAAGTGGTCACGAAACTCATGTCTGAGCATATTCGTCCTACCTAAGGCGTTAGACTGACGCATACAAAAATGTGATGAATGTAATGCTTGAATTAATATCAGCCACTGATAGTTACTCAGGCTGAATCCCAGTCCATAACTATTCTGCACACAATGGAGTACCAGTTTGGACTTAGTCATATGCAAATCAATATTGAAACTCTCAAACTCTGAAAACCCCGAGAGAGGTCTAAAATGTTCCAATTGAAGTTGTGCAAATTATGGAGCAGACAAATAGGAAAATTGGACACATTTGACTAAATATGAAACATTGATTGAAGCTGATTGGTCTGAAGGTGTGAGAGGAGGAAGAAGAGAGTTGCAAACAATAAAAGATCTAATGAATGGAGATTCTGAAAGACTGAGATGAGAAGGTCCATGAGAGCAAAGAGCCAACCAAGAAGTATACAGCACCCGAATTGGCATATTTGAAAAAGATTGAACCAGAAGAAAAGAGCTTTGATCTGAAAGACTTTCGATTATTGATGGAAGAACCTTGATGAACAGTTTTGAACTGGAATTAATGATGATTGCTAGACCTGACATACTTGGTGTGGTTTCCCCTGTCTTTTTTCCTCTGCTTCCTTTATTTTTGACTGTGTGCTGGACTTTGTTTTTGCTGTTTTTTGGCACTCTGGGCACTTTACCACTGTGGATCAGTGCTAAAGTGCAAGTGCTCCCTGTATACCTTGTGATTGTATTTGGTTATCCCTGATTGGCATATTCGATTTACTAGTAAGTCCCTAGTAAAGTGCACTAGAAATGCCCAGGGGCTAAAAATCAAATGCTACTAGTGGGCCTGCAGCACTGATTGTACAACACACATGAGCAGCCCTATAAACATGTCTCAGACCTGCCACTGCAGTGTCTGTGTGTGTAGTTTTGCACTGCCAATTCGACCTGGCGAGTGTACCCACTTGCTAGGCTCAAACCTTCAATTTTACTACATGTAAGTCACCCCTAATGTAGAACCTAGGTAGGCCCAATGACAGGGAGCAGTGTATTTAAGAGGTAGAACATGTACTGGTGTGCTCTACATGTTCTGATAGTGAAATACTGCCAAATTCATTTTTCACTATTGCAAGGTCTATCTCTCCCATAGGTGAACATGGGGACTGCATTTAATTGTCTTTGAAGTGTAGTTTCCCACTGGAAGCAGCTGGAGATCTGGAGTTTGAGGTCTCTGAACTTACAAGTTAAAAAAAAATCTATTTGTAGAGTTGGTTTTTAGATTGTCTGCTTGAAAATGCCACTTTAAGACAGTAGGAATTTACTTGCTTAACCATTCTGTGCCTCAACCTGCCTGGGGAATCCACGTCTGTGTTGGCTATTTGCGAATTCCCTCTAGACAGTGACACAAAGGGAGCCGAGTTGTGTCCTGCATTTCCTGATGAGTCTTCCTTGGCAAGAATTGAGAGGGAGGAGCTGACACCTGAACCTGAAAGGGCTGTGGCTGTCCTCAGACAATGCAGTCTCCAAACCCCTGGAGTGTGTCTGAGGCCAGACCTGGGTAAGGCAGGATCTTGTAAGCAGCAGAGACTTCCTTTTAGAGCTTGTCTACTTCAAAAGAAGAAATGAGTATTAGTAGTGGACTTGAAACACCAGAATTTTAGAACACTTCTGGATGAAGAGGAACCTCTGCCAAGGAGAAAAGCTGGAGGAGGAGTACTGGCCTTTGCTGTGTGTGCTTTGCTGAGTTGACCTGCAGTTGCTACTTCTGACTTAAAGAGGACAGAGACTGGATTTTGCTTTGTATCCTACTTCTAAAGTTTCTCCAAGGGCTTGGACTGAGCTTGCCTCCTTTTAAGAAGACTCAGGGACATCAAATGCTTCATCTGCCAGCACCTGTGTTCTTTTCCTGACACCTCTTAACTTGCCAGAAACACGCACAGGAGCCGAGCAGCAGAAGGGTCGAAGCAGTGCCTACACCTCGGCTGAAAAATTGACACAGCATCGATGAAATTGACACATTGTAAGCTTAGCGCGGAATTATTCCTGCTGTGCGCCTGATCATTGGATTACATGGTTGTCCATGGGGAACATGGGCGAATCATGATCGCCAATGACGGTGACGGAGCACACTGCCGCAGTACCTACGCCATTTTGTCAGACCCTTGACTCCTGATTCCGGTGAGGGGTAGTACTCCACTTCGTGTGCTGCTGTGTCCTGACTCTGGTCCCTAAGATGGCATGGGTTACAGGGGAACGGGCCCTGGCCTTCACCGCAGAGGAGCTGGAGAAGCTGGTGGACGGGGACCTACCCCTGTATGCAAAGTTGTATGGGTGACCAGAGGAGCAGGTGAGTTGGCATCTGTCATGCTTAGATGTGTGTGATTGTGGCAGATGCCTGTATGCATTTGTGCCCAATGTGTGACTGGCCAGCCGTAGATTGTCTGGCTCATCCTGCCTGTGAGTTGAAAACATGCCTGTCACCAATGGGCGTTCTATTTGGAATGACATGGCATTTGTATTCAGTGCACACATAATGACGTCTGATTATTTGCTCTGTGTGTCCCATGCAGATCCGCACCCATCAAAAGAAAGGCCTTTGGCAAGCTAATGCCAAGGAGGTGCAGACCCTGAGGCTCTACAACCAGCGGAGCACCCACTTCAGGAAGCGGTGGGAGGACCTGAGGCGCTGGGCCAGAAAGACTAGAGAGGCTCAGCTGGGGAAGGCCTCCCAACGAGGAAGGGGTGCCCGTCGGACCCTGACCCCCCTAATGGCACGTATTCTGACAGTGGCCTACCCGGATTTGGATGGGCGCTTGAAGGCAGCACAGCAGCCACAAGTGGGTGAGTACCAACACTGTTGTTATACTGCTTTGATGTAGTTATTGGTGCTGTAGTATGTATGCATTGTAGTGCCAGGCACTTGGACAATGTGTTCCTGCAGTCCTGTCCCCTCCAAGTCCTTGGGATGGTGTAAGGGATAGTTTAGGCAGTCTATAGGCCTATGAGGGGTCCACTTTCTGTCATCTGGTATTCAGTGTGGCATTATGGACTTGTAAGTGCATTGGCTGGGGATGGTCTCTCATGGGTGTACTCCACACTGTATATCAGGTTTGTGTTCCATGTGGGTTATGTGGTGTATTTTGGGGTAATGACCACTAGTCAGGGGCACAGTCATTACGTATGACCTGTATGGGAGTGTGGGTGAGCCAAAATGTACATATATTCAGGATTTCACAATGTTCTCCCTTGTTTACCCACCCCTGTGTTCTTGTGTCCCTGTGTACATTAGCATGATTTGGTGAGGGAGCTGAGCCACCGGCGAGTGGGGATGCAGCAGCCCACAGTTCCAAGGAGACAGAGTAAAGTGACGCCAAGGGGACCAGTGGGATGAAGGGTGAGGGGAGTACCACGGGGGAGGCAACGACCACTGGAGGTAGTGACTCTGATACCTCCTCCGATGGGAGCTCCTTGGTGGTGGCGGTTCCTACTTCCACCTCCCCCAAACCATCACCACCCTCCCAGTTGCTCCCCACCGAGTTACCCATGCCTGCTCACCCAGGAGGGTGGGTGTCTCCTTCCCCCCAGGCACCTCACCCCCTGCCCCAGTCAGCCCTGCTGCCCTCAAGGAGGAGGCTATTGACCTCCTGAGGACCATCTCTGTAGGGCAGACAACCATCGTCAATGCCATCCAGGGGCCAGCATCCCAGATGCAGCAATGCAATGCATACCTGGAGGGCATTCATGGTGCCATGTCTGCCCAACAGAGATCTTTTCAGGCTCTGGCCTTCTCTTCGATGGCAGCCAGTGTCCCTGGTCTTTCCGTCCCACCACCTCTACCGCTTCTAGCACCCCACTCCCTTCACCTATCCAAAGCACACATACAGACAGCCATGCTCACAGATCAACACACAAGAAGCACACTGAAAAACACAAGCACCACACTTCCCACCTCAGGCAGGCACATACCCAACATACAAAAGCACACACAGCAACATCCACTTCCCCCGGTGTGTCGAGCTCCCTGCCACCCTATCTGTCACCTCACCATGCACACCCACACGCACTGCACCCTCAGTCACTGATGCTGTCATGATTCATGCAGTCACCACAACATCTGACATCCAGACATGAACCCCAGACACCACACCTGCACTCACCATGACTACATTGACAGACACTTGCAGCACACTCAACAGACCTGCAGACACCCAGACAACATCCATCTAAACTGGCAGCCTGTCTTTTCCCACTGTGTCCTCCCCCACTCCCGAAACATTCAGACATTCACAGACATCCACTCCACACACATCCACTACACATAAGCATACTTTACATGAACCTGCATCCACGTCCGGCACACCTACACCTAATATGAGCATTCCCTCAACCTCCGCTCCCAGGTCAGCCTCCAAATCCCCTCCAACTGCCCCTAAGAAGCTTTTCCTCTCCCGTGTTGACCTGTTTGAACCCCCTGGCCCACCCCGTCTTGTCCTTGCCCAGTCCAATCCTTCCTCGTCCATGTCTGCTCCAGTCCACCCTTCCCATTCCCAAGCTCCTTCCCCAGTAAGGAAGAGGCCCCATGTTGCCCAAGGTCCCTCTGCCACCCCCCGGTCCGAACCCACTCCCACTCGTTCCAGGGGCAAACCTAAACACCCTCCACCTCTCTAACCTTAGTCCAAGCCCCCCCCCCATTCCAGACTTAGGTCCCCACCCGCCACCCCCTGTCCCTGTTCCCTGAGGTGCCTGGCTGCCCCATTGATGCTCCTTTCCAGTGGAGTACCCTTTGCACTCGTGGGAGTCAAGTTCAGGATACATTCGCCCTTCAGGCACTTAACGATGGACTGGCCAATTGCCTTATTTGGACATTAGTTTTGATTTGTCAAATAAATTTCAGTGCTCATTAGTGCTGTTGGCACAATATAGTGACATTGTTCACGTTTCACTGTGGGGGTGTGGTGTGCACATGTGTGTACTTTGGTCCAGATCTTTGTTGGCTTGTGTCTGGTAAGTACATTTTGTTATGGTATGTTTGGCTTTGGATGTGGGAGGGGTTGGGAATGTGTTGCAGAGGGGGGGGTGTAACTGTGCCCTTTTTTCCCATATGTACTAGGTGCTGTACTTACTGTCATCGTCTTCGTCGTCAGTCACGGTCCTAGAGGAGTATGGTAAGGAGCAGCACTGGCATTATTTCCAACTCGCGCTCCATGTCTGCATCAGAGTTTTCTGTGTGCCTCCGGTGAGTGTTTTCTTTTATATTGTTTGTTTCCGCCACACTTGGTGATTCCCGCCCCGGAATTGATGGTGGGCTGGAGTTTCATTATTTGGTGGGCAGGTAGGACCTTTCCCCCGGCCTGTGGATGGCCTCCTCCATCCTCGTTGGGACTACAAGATGGCGGTGGATGGATGGCCTGCTGCCTGTTTCTCATGTCCTTCATTATTTGGCGGTCCGGACCACCAGCCTGTTGGCGGGTAGTTACCGTCTCCGGCAGCGGCACGGTGTTTACCATCATGTTCATAATGACCACCTATGTCTTTTTGTTAGCTGTTGCTGTCTAATTGAGTTCTTTCCTCCTTTTCTCCTTATGTTTTTTTCTAACCTGTTTTACTCTTTATTACTTGTACCTGCTACCTTCACCTTCTTCCAGTCTGGTTTTATCTACTTTTCCATCTCTGCCTTTAGACAGTCTATCTTCCTATGTTCCTATTCTATCTAATACAACAAACATAGGGCAACCCCAACCCATATCATGCCTATATTAGATTCCTTGTTTCCTTCAAAATCTCACTTTAAACCTATGCCTTTAGGTGCCAAATCACACTCCCTCGTCACTTAAATTACACTTAAATTACACTGTTCATCCTTCCTATAAGGCACTAATGCTGTTGCTGCTCTCCTTTCTGCTCGTGCTATCACTTGTCTCTTTTTCTCTTTTTAAAAGGCATACTGCATCTTCTGTTCTAAAGCACCCCTAGCTTGTGCTTCCTTTTTCCCAAACAGTGAATAAGAAAGCCCACTCCATAAAAGCTTACCAGTCACTGTGTCAAGCATGATATAGCACTGTGGCCATTTTAGATGTATTTTTTAATGTATGCTCACACAATGTATTTCCTATCCAAACCTGCACACTAAAGCATTGCGTTCACTAAACATTTTTCTTTCCCCATGCCAACTGCTCTTGTATCAATCAGCCGAACAAGATACTTAATTTCCAATCACCTTTTCTCATCCAAACAAAAGAGAGGAAATAAGAGAAAGAGAGGTTAAAAAGTCTATTTCTTCCCCCTAAAAGAATATGCTTAACCCTTTACAGGTTATTCCTTTTTTCCTAAAACATCAATATTTTGGGGGATTTCTGACAACTTTGCTGATTCCTCTAGGACACTTGATGCTTTCCTAGTGTTTTCTACAGAGTTCCCCTCATCAGTGTAGCAAGACTGTCTTCTCAGATTGTGTCAACACCCTGTTAGTCAAATACTTGGTTATCATTGCAAGTTGGGAACATGGCATCACCAGTATGTATAACACTGGCAATATTGTTGGGAATGAGATGTCCATCACAATGCCAATTACTGGAAATACTAATGATGGAGCCAAGAAAGCCACTCAAAACCTCAAGCATTCTCACCCTGGGGCCCCAACCAGGCTTCCCTGTAAATGCCCTGATAAGTCTTAAATGCAAGCAAATCTTGTGCCCACTGTTCCAACATCTGGATTAGGGAGAATACAAGCAATGATAAGGACTTAAGGCCACATGTACAAATATTTGGAATTGTGAATCACAAATAGGAAATCACAATTTCAAATGTAAGAAACTCCATTAGGTTTCTTTTGTGATTCCTAGTGGGTCGCAAATAGACCTTCCTCATTAATATTAATCCTTAATCATTGGTAAATCACCACATTGCTATTGTACAACTTGCCAGCAGTAAACCTATCACCACAAGCCTTCTGTCATTGCCCAGCATACCCTTGTCATACCCCAACAGGTCCCGTAAAGGCTCTCTGGTGAGGGAGTTTGCTGTGATAATATCCAGTGCTCGGAACACCTCCTCTCAGAAATTTGGAATCCATAGGAAATACAATGCCAAATGCACGAATCCAGTGTCCCATTCACCTCATCGCACACACTGAGCACTATTTGACAATCACCAGCGAGTTTAACCAATGTATAGTACACCCTGTTAATGTATTTAAAGTGTAGGAGTCTGTGTCTGCTCGTTAATGAGACTAACTTTATAACTGAGCAGCAATATTGTGATTGCTTCTCTGTGATGTTAATACTCAAATTTCTTTGCCATTTCAGATTTGTTTTTTCAAGCCAGGTCTACGTGCCTTTTTGTATACACATAGGTGGTCATTACAACCCTGGCGGGCGGTGTTAAAGTGGCGGTAAGACCGCCAACAGGCCGGCGAAAAAAAAAAATTGAATCACAACCATGGCGGAAGCTGCCAACATAGACAGCCACTTTAACACTCCGACCGCCACGGCGGTACAAACAAACAGCATGGCGGTCACCGCCAACAGACAGGCGGAGGACAATGTACCGCCCACAATATTATGAGAGGCCAAACCGCCACCTTTTCTGGGGCGGATTTACCGCAAACAAAAACACGGCGGAAACAGGACTTCGAAGGGAAAAGGCTCACCGCTACACACCCCACGAGGAATCCGGATGCCATGAAACCCTAGCTCCAGATCCTGCCAGCCCTTATCTTCTTGCTCCTCTACCAGGAGCACGAACGCCGGTGGCGAAGACCACGGTGAGTACTGCACCTACGACACAGGGGAGGGGGGAGGGGAAAAACAGGAACACAAACACGCAACACCCCCACCCCCACCCTCACCCACTACAGCACACACACTAATACAGCATGATACATTACAGTTACACCCCCCAGGCCCCCTGGAAGAATGCAAAGACAAAAGGAAATGAGTGTAACCATTGTAATATATTAAAATTAAAATCCAGTACGCAAAAATACATATACACTATAAACAAATATATACACCAAGAATAGTAGTCCAGGTAGTGCTCCATTGAAGTCCATGGAACACTGGGCCCACACTGCATGGGCGAGGCCCACACTCAATCCCCGAACATAACGGAGAGAACACTGCAGGGGCATCAGATAGCAACAAAAACAGGCACCTCAGGGGGAAGGGAAAGGGGGGGGCACCTCAGCCGGTTGAGTGCACAACGCCAAATCCACGAGGGGGCCACATGCCCACTGCTCAATCCTGGGGAGTGCAAAGCCACAGTCTCTCAAGTCTCTCAAGTGGATGGGTTGCCCACTGTTCCTTCCTGGGAAGTGCAAAGCCACAGTCTCTCAAGTCTCTACAGTGGGTGGGTTGCCCACTGTTCAATCCTGGGGAGTGCAAAGCCACAGTTTCTGAAGTCTCTACAGTGGGTGGGTTGCCCACTGTTCCATCCTGGGGAGTGCAAAGCCACAGTCTCTCAAGTGGATAACAGTCTCCACTGGTTCTGGAGGGGCCCTTGTGCCCAGAGTGCTTCATCCTGCCAAGGACTGAGGTAGTGGATGTGAATCTCCACTGGTTCTGGAGGGGGCCTTGTGCCCAGAGTGCTTCATCCTGCCAAGGACTGAGGTAGTGGATGCCTTACTCCACTGGTTCTGGATGGGGCCTTGTGCCCAGAGTGCTTCATCCTGCCAAGGACTGAGGTAGTGGATGTGAATCTCCACTGGTTCTGGAGGGGGCCTTGTGCCCAGAGTGCTTCATCCTGCCCGTGACGGACTCAGTAGCGTCAGTGCCCTTGGCGCTCATGGGCCAGCGGTGCTTGTTGCGGCGGTGTCCTTGGCAGCGGTGCTTGTGGCGGCAGTGTCCTGTTCAGCGGTGCTTGTGGCGGCAGTGTTCTTGGCAGCGGTGCTTGTGGCGGCAGTGTCCTGTTCAGCGGTACTTGTGGCGGCGGGGTCCTTGGCAGTGACTCAGCTGCTGGCGGTCCTGTCTGGCCCAGCGGGGCTGATGCTGGCGGTCCTTTATGGCCCAGCGGGGCTGGTGCTGGCGGTCCCTTATGGCCCAGCGGGGCTAGTGCTGCCGGTCCCTTATGGCCCAGGGGGGCTGGTGCTGACGGTCCCTTATGGCCCAGCGGGGCTGGTGCTGGTGGTCCTTTATGGCCCAGTGGGGCTGGTGCTGGCGGTCCCTTATGGCCCAGTGGGGCTGGTGCTGGCTGTCCTTTATGGCCCAGCTGGGCTGGTGCTGGCGGTCCTGTCCTGGGCAGCTGGGTTGGTGCTGGCGGTCCTGTCCTGGGCAGCTGGGCTGGTGCTGGCGGTCCTGTCCTGGGCAGCTGGGCTGGTGCTGGCAGTCCTGTCCTGGGCAGCTGGGCTGGTGCTGGCGGTCCTGTCCTGGGCAGCTGGTGCTGGCGGTGGCCTCCTGGGCAGCAGGGCTGGTGCTGGCTTCCTGGGCAGCGAGTGGTGCTAGCGGTCCTGTCCTGGGCAGCTGGGCTGGTGCTGGCGGTCCTGTCCTGGGCAGCTGGGCTGGTGCTGGCGGTGGCCTCCTGGGCAGCAGGGCTGGTGCTGGTGGTGGCCTTCTGGGCAGCGGGGATGATGGCGGTGGCCTCCTGGGCAGCGGGGATGATGGCGGTGGCCTCCTGGGCAGCGGGGATGATGGCGGTCTTCTCCGCCGTGCTGCTCTTCCCAGACTTGCGGAGTTTCTTGTGCCTCTTCCCCACCTTGGAATGTGTCGCAGCTGACTCCACACTCCCACTGGTACCCCTGGGAGCGGCTTTGGTGGATGGAGTCTTCCCCCTCTCCCGCCGGGCACTGGCAAACATTTGATGCTTGACAGGTGGGGGACTGTCCGTGCTGTGGCTCCGTGCCACACCGGCTGCCCTGCTGCTCGGTGCACTCCAGATTCCGGTGACTACAGGCACCACTGGTCCCGGAGATGTTGTGGCTGAGGTGCTAGGTTGGGACCTGGGAGACTGACGGGGTGGGGGAGGTGAGGGGAAGAGTTCAAGGGTGGACAGGAAAAGTTTATTGGGAACACTGGGACGGGTAGCTGGAGGAGGTTTGGGAGTGGAGGAAGAGGTTGTGGTTGTAGGAGGTGTTCGTTTGGTGACTTTGGGTGAAGGTGCATGCGCTGTAGGCTGTTGTGAGGTGGATGGCTGTTGGGTGGGTGTGTGGCTGCATTTGTGTATCTTGGGAGGTGGCATCACAGACACACTGGGAGAGGACACAAGGGACGTGTGAATGGTAGTGGGGGTGGTGAATGCACGTGAGCGGGGTGTGGTGGTGTTTGTGCTGGTGATGGAAGTAGTGGCTGTAGATGTAGTGCATGCAGGTGTAAGTGGAGATGAGACTGGGAGGGAGGAGGGAGACGAGGAGGAGGGGGACACAGTGGAGGCAGTGGATTTTGGTGTGTCTGCATGTGTGTGATGCTTGTGTGAGTGTCTGTGGGATGTGTGGTGCTTATGTTTGCCTGAGCTTCCCTTGTGTGTTGACGTGTGTGCATGCTGGTCTGAAGGTGTGCTTGGGATAGGCTGAGGTAGAGGGGATTGGGTCTGGGTGGAGGAAGCTAGGGGGGGGAGGCTAGAGACAGGGACAATAGCTGCCATCAGTGCTGGGGCCAGAGTCGGAAAAGCTCGCTGAAGGGCCGTCTGACCAGAATGGATGCCCTCCAGGAATGCATTTATTTGTTGCAACTGCCTTTCTACACCCTGGATGGCATTCAAAATGGTAGACTGCCCAACAGTGAGGGACCTGAGGAGGTCAATGGCCTCCTCACTGAGGGCAGCAGGGGTGACTGGGGCAGGGCCTGAGGTGCCTGGGGCGAAGGTGATGCCCACCCTCCTGGGTGAGCGGGCACGGGGCAAAGGCTGAGTGGCTGCTGGGAGGGCAGTGCTGGTGGGGGGGTGGCGGCTGTACATGTAGATGCGGGGGGCACAGATGTGGCTGCCACCACAAGGGAGCTCCCATCAGAGGACGAGTCCGTATCACTGGTATCAGCTCCTGTCCCCACCGTGGAGCTCCCCTCGCCCTCAGTCCCACTGGTGAAGTCCGAGTCCGTAGTGTCACCCTCCAGGGCCATGTGGGATGCTGCTCCCTCCTGCTCCGGTGCCACTGCTCCTCCGCCTGATGATGCTAATGCACACAAGAACAGGGAGACCACAAAAAGGGGTGGAACGACAGAAGAAACACATGTTGAGTGCATGTATTACCGCTACCGTTGGCAGACACGACAGACACAGAAGCCCCCTGCACTACGCCGGGCACTTGGGGACCACTGTTCAATCCCTGGGACATGGCCTACAAGGCTATGGCCGACATCTGTACACATGGATGTCACAGGAGCCTGACTAGGTGTACTTGGCACTGTACACAGGTGGGGTGGGGTGCCACAGGGTCTGCCAGAACAAGAGGACCAAACTAACATACTCGCCCTGGCCTAGGGAAACCCACAGCCCACCTTCCCCACCCAGACACCTCCACTGCGTGTAAAATCAGCAGAATGAGAGTGTACTCACCCCCTTGTGGCTGCTGTGATGCCCTCAAGCGCCCATCCAACTCCGGGTACGCCACCGCCAGGATCCTGAACATCAGGGGGGTCATGGTGCGACAGGCACCCCTCCCACATTGGGAGGCCATCCCCAGCCATCCTCCGCCGTCTTCTTGCTCCAGCGGCGAATGTCCTCCCATCTCTTATGGCAGTGGGTGCTCCATCTGTGGTAGACCCCCAGGGTGCGGACGTCCTTGGCAATGGCACACCAAATATCCTTCTTCTGGTGGGCGCTGACCTACATGAATTGTACAGGGGAAACAGAAAAGTTATTACCAACTGCACCGTCACAGTCATTGGCCCACATCCCTACCCTTGCCGTGTGGCACATGCACTCACCGTCGTTTCATGCACGCCTCAATCTCCCCCCCATCTTTCATCCACCCCACTCCACACAGACATAGCCCACACAGCATGCTCCCAGTGTACTTACCTGTTTGTCTGGAGGACCGTAGAGTAGCATGTACTCGGGGAGGATCCCATCCACGAGTTTCTCCAACTCCTCCGATGTGAAGGCAGGGGCCCTTTACCCAGACGCACGAGCCATTGTCTCTTCCAGCCCGAGGTCACAGCAGCAATTGCAGTGTAGGTCCTCTCCTGTCGAAGATCAGGTATCGAGTGATTGAACAGATAGAAAATGGCGGTCACCTCTGCGACGGTGCATACCGTCACCGCCGGCGTACATCGTCATTGGCTCCTGGGATCTATAGGGTCCAATGTTAACCAATGCAGAATTGCGCTGCGGTCTTCGACCACCTACCGCAACAGTGTACAATGCCAGCGCAGTTACCTCACATCCCATTGTCCCACTTTACAGGTCAGGCAGCTGCATTTTCAGGGGCCCACATGGCTTAATTTTTAACTGTGTCACACATACCTAGGCCTTGCCTCAACACTCATACAGGCCAAATTTCGGATTCTGATTCGTGTTCTGTGTAAGCTGTGGGTACGTACCTCTGAGTTGGTTGACTCTGTGCTCGCTTTTGTCCTTCATAGGCACTGTCCGCTGGGACATGTGAGGTGATGGCGGCATCCTCCGGTGTACAGACCACTGGTGGACCTGTCGACAATGCAGGAAAGATATGTGATCATCACCTACAGGCTTGATCGTGCCACAATCCTGGATCTGTGTGCCCAGCTGGAGCCAGACCTGATGTCAGCTATCTGCCATACCACAGGAATTCCCCCTCCAGTGCAGGTGCTGTCAGTAGTCCATTTCCTTGCAAGTGGGTCATTTCAAACAACAGTGGCCATAGCATCAGGGATGTCCCAGCCTATGTTTTCCAATGTGTTGTCCAGAGTGTTGTCTGCCCTGCTGAAACACATGCGGAGCTACATCGTTTTCCCTCAGGTGGAGAATTTGCCTACAGTAAAAGGTGACTTCTATGAACCTGGGACATATCCCCAACATCATAGGTGCCATTGATGGGACACATGTGGCTTTGGTACCCCCCTGCAGGAGTGAACAGGTGATCAGAAACCGGAAGAGTTATCATTCCATGAATGTGCAGATGGTGTGTTTGGCAGACCAGTACATCTCCCATGTGAATGCCAAATTCCCTGGCTCACTGCATGACGCTTACATCCTGCGGAATAGCAGCATCCCTTATGTGATGGGTCAACTCCAGAGGCACCGTGTGTGGCTATTAGGTGAGCACCTGGAAGCAAGTCAGTGGGAAGGGTTGTCTGGGTCTGGGGATATCCCTACAGGTTAGTGTGTGTCTAACAGGTTCCCTCGCCATTTGCAGGTGACTCTGGTTACCCCAACCTGTCATGGCTACTGACCCCAGTGAGGAATCCCAGGACAAGGTCAGAGGAATGCTACAATGAGGCCCATGGGCGAACTAGGAGGATTATAGAGCGGACCTTCGGCCTCCTGAAGGCCAGGTTCAGGTGCCTCCATATGACAGGTGGTTCCCGATTCTACTCACCAAAGAAGGTGTGCCAGATCATCGTGGCCTGCTGTATGCTTCACAACTTAGCTTTGCAACGACAGGTGCCTTTTCTGCAGGAGGATGGTCCAAATGGTGGTGTTGTGGCAGCTGTGGAGCCTGTGGACAGTGAAGACGAGGAAGCAGAAGAAGAGGACATCGACAACAGGAACTTGGTCATCCTGCAATACTTCCAGTGAGACACAGGTAAGAACACAAACCTGCCTACTACATGTACTTTACCACTACTACCTCTCTACTGTCTGTCGTTTTCACCCAGTGTATGGTCACTGAGTTGTCACTTTCCCTTACGATTTCACAGATGTGGGTCCCATTGTGTGACATCTGCTTTGTTTCCTCATGGACTAGAGCTGTTTGACATAGGTATGTTGACATTACAATTGAAAGAGCATTTTGTCACTGTAATTGCTAATACACTATTTCGAAATCACAGACATACTCCAGATTGTTTTGTGCTTTAAGGGTGTTTATTTCAGTGCTCAATATTGGAGGGGGTTGTAAAATGGTGAGGGGTGATGGTGGAGGAATGTCCATGGCAGAGTCCAATCTATTAGTCTCACAGGTGCATTGCCCAAATGGGCATAGGAAGTGGAGCTGGGGCAGTTTGAGGATGGACAGAGTGACAAAGTGGGACAGAAGGATGACTTTCAGGATGGTCGCATTTCTTGGCGAGGATCTTGGCATCGTTCTCTGTCTTTGTCCTGGATCTCAGGGACCGTTTGCGGGGTGGTTCTCCCTCTACAGGGGGTGGGGTGCTGGTGTGGTGGTCCTGTGGCGGTGCCTCCTGTCCACTAGCGCCGGCAGAGGTGGTGGGCAGTTCATTGTCCAGGCTAGTGTCAGGGGTCCTTTGTTGTGCCACAGTGTCCCTCCTGGTGTTGAGGACTTCCTTCAGCACCCCTACGATGGTGCCCATGGTGGAATTGATGGATCTGAGTTCCTCTGTGAAGCCCAAATACTGTTCCTCCTGCAGGCGCTGAGTCTCCTGAAACTTGGCCAGTAGCGTTGCCATCGTCTCCTGGTAATGGTGGTAGGCTCCCATGATGTTGGAGAGGGCCTCGTGTAGAGTGGGTTCCCTTGGCCTGTCCTGCCTCCGTCGCACAGCAGCCCTCCCAGTTCCCCTGTGTTCCTGTGCCTCTGTCCCCTGGACCGTGTGCCCACTGCCACTGCCCCCAGGTCCCTGTTGTTGTTGGGGTGGTGGGTTAGCCTGGGTTCCCTGTAGTGGTGGACACACTGCTGCTTAACGTGTCCTGGGGACAGAGGTATGGGCCCGCTGGGTGGGTGCTGTGCTGGTGTTTCCAGAGGGGGGAAGCTCTGTGGTGGCCTGTGACTGTGTCAGGGGAATCGACTGTCCAGAGGTCCCAGATGGGCCGGGCTGGTCATCTAGATCCAGTTGGACAGACCTGTTGTCATCACTGTGGGCCTCTTCTGTTGGTGGTGTGGACATGTGTGGACCCTCCTGTCTGGTGACGTTGGGTAGGGGTCCTGCAGGGGTATAAAAGGATGTTTATTACATCTGTGTGTGCCATGGTGTGCAATGGGTGGGTGACCCTGTACCCCAGTGCTTGCATTCCTGTGTGGGTCCTTGTGTGATGGTGGTTTAGGGAGGTGTATGGGTATGTGCAGTGGCCATGCTTTGGTGATGGGCGTCCATTCTTTGTTGTTGCATGCAGGGCCTGGTGTTAGGATGTGTGGTTTGTGATGTTGGGACATTTGAGAGGAGTTGGAGTGATGGGGTGAGGGTGAGGGTGGGGTTATGTGATAGCATGCAAGTAGGGTGGGGGATGTAATAGTAAAGATTTGACTTACCAGATTCCATTCCTCCATCTACTCCTGTGAGGCCTTCAGGATGCAGAATCGCCAAGACTTGCTCCTCCCATGTTGTTAGTTGTGGGGGAGGAGGTGGGGGTCCGCCACCAGTCCTCTGTACTGCGATGTGGTGTCTTGAGACCACGGAACGCACCTTCCCCCGTAGGTCGTTCCACCTCTTCCTGATGTCATCCCTATTTCTTGAGTGCTGTCCCACTGTGTTGACCCTGTCCACTATTCTTCGCCATAGCTCCATCTTCCTAGCTATGGAGGTGTGCTGTACCTGTGATCCGAATAGCTGTGGCTCCACCGGGACGATTTCCTCCACCATGACCCTGAGCTCCTCCTCAGGGAACCTGGGGTGTCTTTGCCGTGCCATGGGGTGGTGTGGGTGATGTGTGGAGTGGTGTGTGTAGTGATAAGTGGAGTGATATTTAGTGTTGTGTTGTGTGAGGTGTGTGGAAGTTATGTGGGTGATGGTATTGTGTGCCTGTGGATGCTTGGTAGTTGTTTGTAGTGTCTCTCTCTGGCCTTCTGTCAGTAATTTTGTCGTAGGGGTTTGTGGGTGATGTGGGTATGTGTTTTATGTTGTAATGGGAGTTTGGGAGTGGTGTGTGTATGTGTATCAGGTGTTTGTATTTCGAATTTCCGGTGTGGTAGTGTTTTGTAAATGAGTGTGTATTTTGAGCGGGGCGGTGTGTACCGCCAATGGAATACCGCGGTTAAATGACCGCCGCGTAGATTCATGTGTCGTGATAGTGTGGGCGCATTTCTGTTGGCGTGACGGTGTTTTTGCCAGTTTATCACAGACCTTTGGTGTGGCGGACTTGTGTGGGTGTCTGAATTTTGGCGGATTCCGAGCAGTGGGTCATAATGACCGTGGCAGAATTCCGCTGCGGTGGCGGTGTGTTGGTGGTCTTCTGCACGGCGGTAAACGGCTTTTGCCACCAATGTTGTAATGAGGGCCATAGAGTCTAGCAACTATATGAACAGGGGAAACCGATTGCAAGAGAGAAAAAAAAAGCCAGCAACTCTGGAGGCTCCAACACTTTGTCACCCAAGAGTTTACTCATCGCCTGTCTGGCTCTATAGCAGTGGAATTGTGTTAATGCAGTAGGTGCAGTGTTATGATCATGAACTTGGTTCCAACTGTGCATTACACCCTCAATAAAAAAGTCTTCCATTGTGTGAATATCCAGGTCCCTAAATGCTTGTGTTGCACATTTTTTCTGACCCATTGGAAAACATAGGCACCAAGGCAGCAATATATGAGGTGAGTACAGGTGCAAGCCAGCTTGGAGCTCCAAAAGGTTCTGTCAGGAGCAAGTTGTGATGTTCAGTGTATGAAAGACATGGTATTGATGCACCGAATTCCAAAAGAGCAGCTGCGGCCAGGTTAGGGGGGCTACTGCAGCACGTTCCAGCCATAAATGAGGAAGTTCCTGCAGGCTATGCAGCCAATAATGTGCAAAGCTGCATCGTGCTGGTCTATGGTAGACTTTGAGATCAGGAGCATTCAATACCCCGATGTCATAAGGTTCAGTCAGAGTCTCTCAATTTACCAGCACCTGCTTCCCAGCCCATGCCAATCGAATCATGAGTGCCTTCAGGGTGTCTAAGACCGATCAAGGGAGCAGAAGAGGAATGTTTGTGAGCAGGAATAAGAAGGAAGGAAGTATCACCATTTTTATGAGGGCAACACGACCAGTAAGTGATAATGGCAATTTGATCCAGCAGTCTACAGCATCTGTTGAATTCTGCACTGCCCGACCATATTTGTCTAGTATCACTACCTCCAGGTCCGTATGTACCTGGATCCTCAAATAATGTACTCAGTCAGTGGTCCACTGCAGAAGATGTTCAGTCTGCACAGGGGCCGTGGCTGGTGTAAGTGGGAAGATGTCTGTGTCAGGGACAATTAAAGACAAAACCAAGGTCACAGGCTGACAAACAGAAAGGAACCGCAGAAGGGAAAAGGAACATTAAAGGCAACATGACAGACAAGAGTGAGAAGTCTCAGTCTTGCTCAGATTGGGTTTTCTAAAATGAAAGGCAATCTAAAGCCTTGACAGAAAAGAGGCAGTAAGAGAAACAGAAAAAGGCATGTTCCTGTAGAGAAACAGAAATGGATAAGCTGAGGAATGGTATATACAAATAAAAGAAAACTAAGAACTGAACCATGTGGAACCTTATAGAGGATATTAAGCAGAAACACAACTAATCCAGCGTTGACATAAATGCCAGAAAGATTTGAGGAAAATCAAAACAGACTGGAACCCAACATGTCCAGAGAATACTATAAAGCACCAGAGTAGCAAGAGTAGAGCAATTTAAGGAGTTAAACACACCAGAGCGCTCATAACAAATTAATATAAAAGATTGTTTATTGTAGTGGAAATTATGAAGGAAATTAGAGAGTGTGAGGGGTGCAGTTTCACTGGATTGGCCAAGGCGTGAACCAGATTGAATGAGAGAAAAGAGTTTGTTGGTGTGTGAGAAAGAGCAAGATGCTCGAGAAATTTGGAGAGGAAATGTCATATGAATGTGATTCTAATTAAGTGAGCTCATTAAGATCTACTGATGAATTTTCGAGTGAAGACAGAATGTTTGCAGTCTTGAAAGAGAAATAAATATTCCAAAGGACAAAGAGAGATAGAACTAAGAAACTGAAGGGGTGATTTAGAAATTATTGGATAGGCTACTCCATTGGAAATGCCATAGAGTACCCTGTCCACCAAACCAATGGTCTGCTACACTATTTTGAGAGAACCATCAGCTTGCTGTCATTGACTGAAAGCTTCCTCTGATGGACAAAAGGAGTATGGGCTGTCACGGGAAGGGCATTAAACTGCCCACCCTATTTAAGGTAAGGATGTCCTTTTTTTCTGTGCCTCACTGCTAGGTAGACCAGACAGTGAAGGACAAAAAAAACAATGACCCCTACATCCATTGTAACCACTCCCTCTCTGTGGGGCCTTTTGATTCTTTTTTATGTTTTTCAATAGCAAACTCCCAATCTGGGAATTTGTTTTTCAAAAGATAAACGTTTGTAAAGGTTTGGAGGATGGTTGATAAAACCAACTACAGCCATCCACCGCACTTTTTGTACCTTGACAGGAACAACTGTAACAACAGTTCCTGTCAAGCTACAGAGATCACTGCTGGGACATCAGAGATTTCTGAATTTGGTAGAAATAAGTACGTCAGGGTGGAAGTCATAATGTTCTATGCCACTCTGATGGACTGATTACCATCTTTCAAACTATGCCCCTGGCCGTAAGTAAGTAGGAAGTAAAAAGAAAATGCTTTTGACCAATGTAGAGGGAAAAGGATCCAAATGCCATCACTTGATTACAGTGTTTACTGTGACTCTCACATTTGCTGTTCAGCAGTCCTGTTGTATATTGGGACATATGTGGACTAACTTTAATTCCCATTTGCCTTATTAATGGCTTTGTTTTTCCCATATTTTCTGATACATTGATCCCACTTCATTGTATGTACCCCTTTACATAAGCCGCATTAGTAAGGCCTTCATAGGGCTTAGGAAGTACTTGTGTGGTTATATATATTGTTTTGCTGGTACTTTAGCTGCAATTTTATACTCCTAGTATTTTCCAGGATGTAATAGGTAAACATTGGTCATTTCTGCCCTTGCTGATACTTACCTTCAGAGTTTGGAGCTGGTTATTTTCATAAGAGATCAAAACCTTAATGTTCACTCTTCATCTCGTCTTGATTAAGTCAACTGCCACCTATAAAAGACCTGCAAAAAATGTATGATTTTCATGATAGCAGTACAAGGATTTCCTCCTTACCTCATCGCAGTCTCGAGCCACGGAGCTCATCATTTGGCTTGAGAATGTGATGGCACGCTCTGCCAATGCAAATTTTGATTTTCTCACTGTGTCACTGGAACTAAGCTATACCTGGCCGATGAGCCCATTTCTAGGGCAAAGCCGATCCTCGGTTGCTTGTGTTCTAGGTCTGTAGGGAAGTGACATGGTAGTTCAGGCAGGACTATTCCCATGAGGAGCAGGGTCATAACTGATGTGCATAGGGCTGGTTCCAAACTGAGGGGGCATTGTGAGAAAAAGAAAGATGGGTTGGAGTGTTAACCCGAGCTATTGCCAGTGGTGAGATTTATTACTAGCAGTCTCCCATCACCTTTTGTATGTCACCTCGCACAACACACTGCCTTGCATCATAGTTTTAATGGGTGCACACCCTTCCAGAGCCTATTCCTATGCCTAGGCAAACTCAGACATATCACAATCATTGTATTTGTGCTGTGCAGTGCAGCCCACATACATTGCATTGTTTTTTTTATAAATAAACAGATTTCTCCTTGTTAATGGGTGTTTCTAGGAGGAATTAATTTTGATGCAAATCCCGATCTGGCAATCTTAGGCCCATATTTATACTCTGTTTGCGCTGAATGTGCGTCAAACATTTTGACACCCATTCGGCGCAAACCGTGCACCATATTTATACTATGACGCCCGACCCCGCGGACGTAAAAAAAACTCAGTTTGCATCATTTTTTGGATGCGGGAAACCACCTTGCGTTAATGACATGCAAGGTAGACGTTCCCTTCCAAAAAATGACTTTAAGGCCTGTGCGCCTTATTTATGCTCCAGCATCATTTTGACAAATACAGGAGGGAGTGGGCATTAAAAAACGGCTCCCAGCCTGATGTGCGCTGTTTTTTAACGCCTGGGTGAGGGCAGGCATTAAGGGACCTGTGGGTTCACTTCCATGGTCTCTGACCATGGAAGCAGTCCAGAGGTACCCTTCCTTGCCCCCACGGACACCCCCTGCCACCCTCGCTCACCCCTGGAGGACACCCGTGGATGGGGGGACCCATCCCAGGTATATACAGGTAAGTTGAGGTAAGAATTTGTTTTTTTTTAAGTGGCATAGGGGGGCCTAATTTGGGCCCCCCTACATGCCACTGTGCCCAATGGCCATGCCCAGACAGAAGTAATTTCAATGGGGTTTGTGCGCCAAAAAATGGCGCAAGTCTGGTTTGAGCCATGATTTTTGACTCAAACCTGACTTGCACCATTTTTTGATGCACAGCCCCCATTTTCCCCTACGCCGGCGCTACCTGGTTTGAGTCATTTTTTTAAATTCTGACCAGCCCGCAGCGCAAGCTTAAATAAGGTGCCCGCATGGTGCGGTGGAATGGTGTTAGCTGACGGTAAATTTTTTCATGCAAACCAGCGCCAGCGCTGGTTTGTGTCAAAAAGTATAAATATGGGCCTTGGTATCTTGGGCTGTGTATCAACACCAATGGCTATTTGACAGTCCTGCCCCAGTAATGCTGTCTTGACGCAAAGCAGTGCAAAGCTGCACAAAGGGAGTATTGTGCTGAGAAAAACGGACCATTCCATTGTAAAATATCTTTTGTGCTAGACTATAAATGTGCTTGCAAGACTTTCCATTGCTTTACATGATTTTGTGCCAAAGCGAGGTATTAGTAAATCTATACTAAACAGAATTCTACGTACTGCCCAACAAATATTCTGAAACTTACATAAAAGGGGTATGAGATCCAACTTAAATTGGAGAAAGTGCATACATTAAAATGGGTGAAATGTACTATTCTAACTCAGATCCATCAAACATTGGGAAACATACATAAATCAAAGAGATAAGAGTTAATATTCTGTCACTAGTCCAACACATGTTATTCTAACTCCAATTCAACTAAAACTGGGGAAAGTACATAAACAAACGGGCTGAGATTTACCAATCAAACTTCAGTTCTATAAGCACTAGGAAAAGATGCATACTTCTAACTTCAACTAAAATTGTTGGAAACTCGTATATAAAAGGAGCAAGATTCACCATTTTAACTACAATCCAGCAAAAGCTGGAGAAAAACTGTTAAGTTAACTAGTCTACCTCCAGGTTCACAAAAAATTTAAAAAGTGCATAAGTTGGAAAGGTTGAGAGGTGGGAATTACTATAGTTACTACAACCATGTCAGAAAGTATATAAACTAAAGGGGGGTGGCTAATGCCCATTCAACCAAGACTGGGAAAAGTATACCTGTTGGGGGGGGGTTACATTTATTATTTTAACTCTAGTGCAACAAACACTATTTACTTAAAAGCAAAATGTGAGGATGTTTTTGAAATCAAATATTTTTCAATGCTTGTAGAAATACCTTAATCTAGAAACAAGCATCAAAACTATATGGTAAAATCCATAAACTACAAACCAAACTATAAACACAATTAAAAGTATTAAACCACTTAGGGCCTGATTTAGATCTTGGCAGAACTGGTCATGCTGTCGGTTTTCCGTCTCATAATCCATCCAAGGACAAGGCGGTCCGCCCACTTTATTCAGATGTTGGTGGTCCTATAGATGAAAGTCTATCAGTGAACCGTAGTCACTGCCGTCACCGGCAAAACTTTACACCCACATCAACGGTGCCATAGGCAAAAGCAGATGGCTGTGGAACCACAGCCAGTTTTACCACCCGGACAATCACGATGTGCCGTCCAGCTGACATAACTGTGGCGGCTAAACCTCCTCACCTGAGTTGGCAGATTGGAAGGGATATAAGCTTAAAACCTTTTTACTCTACTTTTCCCTTCCCTTGCCACCATGGATCCAATTGCACAAGTCCTGCATTTGCTGCTGATACTGGAATGTGATAAAAATCAACCCCCTCATTGCCAGAACTAAAGGTAAGTGACTGCTGTACCTGTTACCATCGGAATTGTCTGTGCACATTTGCTCAGGACTTGTGCATGTTTAAAAAATACTTGCAAACAATAATACAATGATGTGCAATGCATATGTGGGTAATGTGTTAGTTTAAGAAAGTTAAAGAAACACACCTCTATATATTATTTACATTTACCTATTTGGTACTAACTACCTTCAAGCTAATGGACACCTACACAAAAAGTCACACCAATCCCTAAATCGAAATGTGACCACAGAGGTAATTTTAATCATTTTTCCTAAACTACCATATCAGACACATAAACAGTACACATTATTGTAACTACATAAAACCATAATAATGTAGTAATTGTACTACACAATGCAACAAGTGGATTTACATGAAATGTACATCCAATGTCACTTCTAAACTTTAAACATGTCATAGATGCATTAGCGTCACATTTCCCCTTGTCTAGCGCATTTTGTGTATATCATTAGACTTCATTTAACTCAAAAGTTGTTTGTTTTCATGTGTAGTGCATATGTGTTTATCATTAACACTTACCAATTTTAAATAAACACACCAGCATTCACAAGTTACAAATATATGAACAAGTTTGATGTTGGTGTAAGTGTACATCATGATGATGAATGCTTGCACCATTAACAACATGTCCATTACAAATGTTCATCACTAATGTATACACTATACAAATATGTCATAAATTAAATTAAGCTCATGTTACTCACGTTGTCATCAATACCATTGACATCAATCAATTACTTTATTTATTAAATAATGTCTGGACAACCATTGCGAGAATAAAAAAATGTATTCACAAATGAGATACATCTCTCAAAAATTATGAAATTAAACAAAATGTAAATGTCCAAAAAAACATAATGCCGTGCATAAATATTAGTTTTTTCCCCCAACAACGTGCCTCCTAACTTTGCTTCCATGGAACAACCACCTTAGTAACGGGCGTGTAGTGGGCAAAGCAAGCACCTCAATGATCTTTCTTGGAAGTGGTGGGTTTGAATTTCTTTGGGGTCAGGTAATCAGCAAAGGTGGATGGAGGAGAAGGGGTAGAACGGGTGGGAGAGGATGGGGTTTGGGAGTCAGAGGGAGTTGGAATGGGTGTTGTGTGCTATTCTGTTGTGCAAGTGTATGTGTCTGTCTCTTGGAAGGTGTGTGGTGTTCAGGTGAGTGTCTGTTTGCATTTGGTGGGTGTTGGTGTGTTTATACTTTTCTGTATGCATGTGTGATGAGTGTGACATTGAGGTGGTTGGTGTTGTTGGGGTGCATGTGTCTGTAAGTGTTGTAGATGCATGTGTGTTTGGTGTATGTTTTGTGTATGTTTGGATCTGTGTGGGTTTGTAGGAATAATGTATACATGTGATTATGAGTGTGTGTTTCTGGTGGGTGTTGTTTTGCATGTAGGTGTGTGTGTATCTGTGTGTGTTTGGTGAGTGTGATTTGAGGTGGATGCTGTGGTTGTAATGCATGTGGGTGTGCTAGTGGTTGTGGGTATGCTGATGGTTGTGGTGGTGGTACATATGTCTGTGGTGGTGGATGTTGTGGTTGTAGGTATGGCTGTTGTGGGTGTGGTGGTTGTGGTTCTGGTGGTTGTGGGTGTGTTTGTGATAGTGGTTGTTGGGGTGCCTGTGGATGTAGTGTCAGTAGTGTGTGTCTGTTGGATGGGTATATGTTTGTGTTTATTGGTGTGTTTGTGTGTGGATATGGATGTGGTGCTTTTGTCTGTTGGAGTGGGTGCGTGTGTTGGATTGAGGTGAGTATGGGATATGGGATGAGGAAAGGACTAGGGTAGGGGCTGGTTGGGAGGCTGCAGTCAGAGCAGCAGCTTTCTTCGCAAGTGATCTCTGAATGCCAGACATTAAACTATGAATAGCATCCAGGAATGCAACTATCTGTTGCATTTTGGAACTAAGCCCCTGGATGCCATTCACAATCGCTGTCTGGCTTACTGAGATGCTACGTAAGAGGTCAATAGCCTCTTCACCAAGCACTGCTCGGGCGTACGTACAGGGGCAGAGGGATGTGCCTGCAGTAAAGAAGACTCCAGCCCTTTTAGGGATGCAGGTTTGGCCAACTGGGGGGGAGCAAGAGGGAGGGTGGAGATGGGAATCTTGGTAGCAGACATGGATGCAGATGGAACATGTCCTACTAGGGTTGGGTCTTCTGTGGAGGCCTCCGAAGAAGATGTAGAGTTGGTGGCCTCCATGCCGGTCACCTCACCATCCACGGCACTGTGTCCGTTGGTGTCCATTGTTTCTCTACCTGACACACAGAGGCCAGCTGCTTCCTCGTCTTCATGGCCAATGCTTCCTTCGCCTGCTGCTACAGATGCTGAAAAGACACATGCAACATTTTTGTTGTATCTATGTCACAAGGTTATCTAGCAAAACATTTTCTAAGTTGAATTTTCCACCTGTTTAAAGGCTAGTAAACCTAGGTATACTTTACCATTACCCCATGCATGTATGGAATTTATTATGTACCCATTTGCTTACAGTTTAGGAAATTACCATCATTAGTCACATTTCAATTAAGATCATTTCACTTAAACACCACAATTTCCTCATGGAATTGTTTTACACATCTGAATGGCACAGATTGGTGCATAGTGAACTCACGTACCATAAAATATAGTAAAAATCTTTAAAACATATTAATTTTCCATCTGCAAAAGTCACTTTCAATTACTCTTGTGCTCCAACATGAATTCATCATATGGACATAAAAAAGTCACAAAAATGTTGTTTGGGTGTACATGTAACACTGTCACCAATACTTACATATTCCTGCCAGTTTTAAGTATTAAAGCTTGCCTACTAAATTCATGTATGTTGAAATAGACTGGCTTATATGCACATTTGTGAAAGAATAAGGTTTTATGCCAATCTTCTGCTCTCCACATTAACTGGCATGAATCTTGTGGTGAAAACGTGTTTATCAAATGTTTTTGCAAATAAATATTGCCATTGTACTCATGTTCATAGTCATTTTAGATCAAATGATCAATATTGTTTGGTCATTATACCAACCCATCAATGTGAAGTCAGAAACATCCACTGAGTCATGAGTGCATTATATGCCATGTCACCTGTAATAGGGGCAAACATTAGCTCCTCACACGTGATGGAGTATCACACCTGACAGAATCTTCAATTAGGGCCTGTTTGGTATATCTGTCTCTCATAAATAAACACAATCCAGGTACCTCTTATTTCATATGCAGACATATGTCTGCTCAAAACAGTCCTTGGGTTGTGATAAGGAATCAAGTAGCAACATTTGATACAAATCAATCCACAAAACACATCATCATACACCTTGTGGAAAACTTACGCCTTCCCGAAATCTTCTTGTGCAATGAATGTGTGTCAACCTCTATTTTGAGGCCATAAATCATTGCTGTAACACAAAATAGTACACTACCCCCCCCATTAATGCTGCTGTTGGGCTCTTAACTTCCCATCAAAGTTTGGATTGATCACCACAAGAAAGCCGGCCATTAGGCGGGGGTCAATGTGCGGGACATGCGCTTCCCACGTTGGGAGGACTGGCCGAGATGGACTTCAGATAACTGACGGGTCCAGAATTATAGGTCCTCCCACCTCTATGCTAGGCCACTTGTAGACACCTTCTTGGCAATGTCTTTCCATATTAACTTCTTCTGATGGGCGTTGACCTGGTCACAGGCATTGAAATGTATGGATAACAAAAAAAAACAATATGTTTTGTGGGGTTTTGTTTGTCTGTATTTTGTTCCTATTTTGTAAATCTCTCTGAGGCATTTCTAAAAAGTTAGTAAAGATTAGTTACCAACTGTTAGACCTGGCATCCTTGGCATGGTCTCCCCTTTCTTTTTTTCCCTCTGCTTCCCATGTTTTGACTGTGTGCTGGACTCTGTTTTTGCTGTTTTTAGTACTCTGGGAACTTTACCACTGCTGACCAGTGCTAAAAAGCAAGTGCTCCTTGTGTAAATTATGTGTAATTGGCTTTTAAATGATTGGCATATTTGATTTACTAGTACGTCCCTAGTAAAGTGCACTAGAGGTGCTCAGTGCCTGCAAATTAAATGCACTAGTGACTAGTGGGTCTGCAGCACTGGTTGTGCCACTCACATGAGTAGCCCTGTAAGCATGGCTTAAACCTGCTACTACAGTCAGTTGTGACTTGCCAATTCGACCTGGCAATTGCACCCTGTTGATAGGCCCAAACCTTATCTTTTTACACATGCAAGACACCCCTAAGGTAGGTCCTAGGTAGCCCCATGGACAGGGCACAGTGCATGTTAAAGGTGGGGCATGTACTGATGTGTTTTACATGTCCTAACAGTGAAATACTACCAAATGTGTTTTTCACTATTGCAAGGCCTATCTCTCTCCTAGGTTAATATGGGGCTGCCTTTAAATATATTTTAAGTGTAGTTTCCCTTTGGGAGCAGATGGAGATGTGAGGTTTGGGGTCTCTAAACTCACAAGTTAAAAGCACATCCTTTGATAAAGTTGTTTTTTAAATTGTCTGTATGAAAATACCACTTTTAGAAAGTGGGCATTTTCTTGCTTATACCATTCTGTTACTCTGCCTTCTTGTATATTCCCTGTCTGGTCAGACTGACAGTTGGGCTGTTTGTGAATCTCCATTAGACAATGACACAAAGGGAGCTAGGGTGTAGCCTACATATCCTGATGGGCCATCTGGGCTAGAGTGGAGGTAGGAGTGGTCACTTACACCTGAGTGGGCTGTGCCTGCCCCCACACAATGCAGTCTCCAACCCTGTGGTGTGAGTCTGGAGCTAGGCCTAGGCAAGGCAGGATCTTGTGAACAACAGAGACTTTCCTTTGAAGTATGCCTACTTCAAAGGTAGATTTTCAGATTACTCCTGGAACCAAGAGGAGCCTCTGCCAAGGAGAAGAGCTGAAGAGCTAGAGGAGGAGTACTGCCTCGTTGTCTGTGCCTGTGCTTTGCTGGGTTGGCCTGCTGTTGCTGCTTCTGCCTGAAAGAGAACAAAGACTGGACTTTGTGGTATATTCCTGCTTGTGAAGAATCTCCAAGGGCTTGGACTGAGCTTGCCTCCTGTTTTGAAGTTTCAGGGCCATCAAAGACTTCCTCTGCCAGCACTTGGACTCTCTGCTGAAACTCCTGTCCTGCCAAGTGGTGCCCTATCCAGTCTCTGGGCCCTTGAAATGTGAAGCTTGTGGAACAAGGACTGAAATCCACACACAGGGGGCCATGAGGGAAAATTTTGATGCATCACCTGCAACGCAGCTGTAAAAACGTCGTGCCACCAGCCTTGCGGCTGATTTCGATGCATCACCTGCATCACGGCTGGAGAAATGATGCAATACCCACTTGCAGCTGCTGAAAATGATACTAACCCCACACAGCACAGCTTTCCATCACCGTGCGGCCATATTTCTCATGCATCATCGCTAGGCATCAAAATCATCGTGACCCTGTGCGGATCCAATGTGCTCTGTCCGTGATTCGATGCATCGCTCTGTTGCGAGGAGAAAAATGATGCATCAACTACCCGACCGGAGAAGAAACGACGCACGGCTTCACTTACAGGTAAGGAATTAACGCATCGCTGACTTTTGCGGCTTTATGTTTGACACAAGCTAGGAACTTTGTGTAATAATAACGTTTCCATTGTGTTCTATGGAGTAAGACTCTTTTTACTTTAAAAATTAATATCCTGACTTGTGTATGTTGGATTTTTGTCATTTTGGTCTAGTTTGATTTATATAAATTGGTGTGGTGTCCATTTTGTAGTGTTTTCACTGTCGCACTGTGTGTGTTGGTACAAGTACTTTCCACATTGCCTTTGAGATAAGCCTTACTGTTTGTGCCAAGCTACCAAGAGGGTGAGCAGGAGTTATCTAAGTGTGTATCTCAGCTACCATGACTAGAGTGAGGGTCCCTGCTTGTACATAGTGCAAACTGACTGACAACCAGAAACCCCATTTCTAACATTGGTGATTAGAGGTGAGGATAGAACTTGTATTTGTACTTGACATACAGTGGTTAAGTGTGTACTACTGTTTTCAGTGCAGACCATTACTTGACCATATACTATTTGTTTTTGCTATTTCTCCCTTTGGACGTTTCCTGCTTCTATATTTTTTGTGATTTTTTAAACTTCTCTTGGGAACTCTATGTTCTTTTTGAGTGAACCTTACCAACATGTCTCAATCTGATTATGCACCAGCTGAGGCTACAAAGGCCGTTTCTTTCAGTTGGAGAAACTGGAGGAGTAAACAGTGGCTCAACTGAAGCAGTTTTATAAGGATCTTGCCTGCCCAATCAGGTGCTCCGCCAGGAAGGAGGAGCTGCAAAAGGCATTGAAGGTCTGAGTGGCAGCCAAGGATGCTGGGAGGCACACAAAGGAGCAAGATGAGGGTGAGGAGGTGCAGAGTACTCCAGGTGGTATAGTGGATGTACCTGTTCTGCCTGGGGTAGGGCCTCCAGGGCAGGTAGCATTGTATCATCAAAGGGTCTGACTCCTGAGGAGTTGCAGGACAGACAGGCAGAGAGGGTGCACCAGATAGAGAAGCTATGCTATTGACTCCTGAGCTCAGTTTAAGGGAGTTGGATCAGAGGAGCCAGTCTAGTAGAGATGGTAGCAGCAGTTCCTCAGTGCAGCCTAAGAGGAGGGTACACATTCCGAAAAATCTGGTAAAGGATTACAAGAGGGAGGATGACATCTATCTGTGGTTCAAGGGGTGTGAGTCTGCTCTCCACATGCACATGGTCCCTGAAGCACATTTGGGGGGGAGATGTTTGGAAGCACTTTGAGGTAGAGGGGAGGGACAGGCTGACATCCTTAGGGGATCCTCAGGGACTCACCTACTCTATCATGAAGGATACCCTGCTTAATAGATATGGTCTTACTCCTGAGCAGTAAAAGAAAAAGTTTAGGTCCTACAAAAAGAAGGAATCCCAAACCTGGTTAGAATATGGTGACTCTTTTTGCAGGTCACTGGATGGTTGGGTGAAGGGCAGTAAGGTAACAACGTAGGAGGGGCTTTATAACTTAATTGCTTGAGATCACTTGTACAGTTTTTGTTTTCCAGAGCTTTGCCAACACCTTATTGACAGCAAACTGATTGACCGTAGAAAGTTTGCTCAGGAAGCGGACCAGTGGGAAAACACCAGGGTACAGGAGAGGTTTGGGGGAGACCATGGCAAGAGTGGGCAGGGTCCCCATCAGACGAAGTGGGAGGGGTAAGGGTAAACAGGGGGAGTTCTCTAGAAGGCCCCAACTTAGTTACCAGGGTAAAGATTCCCAGTCCCCAGCTGAAAATAAACCATGGATCTCCACTGGAAAACCTGCAGAGAGGGGTCCCCGCAAGTGCTTTGCATGTGATCAGGTGGGTAACATGAAGGGGGATCCCAAATGTCCCAAGGAGACACAGGCACCCACTGGTGCTCAGTCACAGGAATTGACCAGTATAGCGTTTGGGAAAGCGTTGGTTCCAGGTGGGTGGGAGCCAGCTGAGATGACCCTTGTCTTACTAGGGGACAGTGGGATGGTCCATAGGACCCTCATGCCCAAGAACGCTAAGAAATGCAGGCAGTGCGTGATCATCAATGGACAGTGGGAGGAGGCTCTTAGAGACACAGGAGCCAGTGTGACTACTATGAGAAGTCACCTGCTGTCCTAGAAGCAGGTAGTTCCCCATGCACTTCACCAGATAGTTGCAGCTTAGAGTGCCTATGAATAGTGGCACAGGTTCCCTTTGAGTGGGGAGGGGTTCTTATGTTCCTTGAGAGTAGCTATGAGTCCAGCCATGCCTATAGATTTTCTGCTTGGCAATGACCTGGAGGATTCCCCTTGGAAGGAGGTGGGACACAGGTCTCACTTAGGGATGTTGGGTTTGCCAGAGTGGGTGTGTGCGTCCACCTGGTCAATGGCAGCCTAAAAGAGCGGCCCAGGTGTCTTCCAGAAGGAGAAAGGGCAAGAGGTCCAGAAGTTCCCACGGTCCGGTAGGAGGCTGAACCTGAGAAGGATGCCCCGTAGCCTACAGGGGAACAGGTGGCTGAACTGGGGGAGGTCCCTGAGCTGACTCAGTGGCAGCAGGAAGGGTGACCCACCAGGGAAGCATTCTGCGAGGCACAGAAAACATGCCCTAGTCTAGAGGGATTGCAGCAGCAGGCTTCAGGCAGAGTGTCGGGCAAGTAGTCAGATTCACACTTGGTTTGTTGGGAGAATGGCCTTCTATATAGCAAGCCTAAGGTTTCTGAGCCTGGGGCAGCCTGTGTTAATGCAGAGTTATTAAATGAAATTATTAATGATTATTCATGTTTCCTGAGCGCTTAAATTGCATTGAAAACATAATAACGTAGGGAAAATTAATGCACGCATTTGAAGGTGTGCCCACCAGAGTGGCCACCACTGTTCACAAAGTATACTTACTAATGGCTTATTAATATGAAATGTTGAAGCTTATGTTTGATTAATGGAGTAATATGACATATTAAGGGTTATGCATTATGTATTAGCTTTATTCATCATAAGGCCTTAACTTAGCGAGGTCTTGGCCTAGATGCATGGCCTCATGTCAAACTGCATTACTTAATCATTTAAGAAAATTGATGCTTAAAGAATTAAATTATGATTTTCCACTGTTCTGACCAAATGCTCGTTGCTAAAGATCTTTCTCATGAGAACTGTTTGCTAGGAGATGATGTATTTGCTAGTGCAACAATGTTTAATATAATGTGTGAGACTGACTTTCTCAGGAGAAGACAATTAATATACTGACTGGAGTATAAGCTGCAACAATATTGTTACCTGATGAGTGCAATGATGAGAATGGAAGAGACAAGAACCAATCATCAACATGTGAACCATGTACTATTAGAAATGTAGATTTTAAGTTTTAGTTTCATTGGACTAACTGCAAACATGTGATTTTTGAACCAATTAGGATGTGGGAAGTAGTTTTAGGAAATCTAACTTAGCCAGACTGCACAGAGGGAAGATACCACCATTATTTTCTTGACCATCTTGAGAAGAGACATGCTTAACCTTATTGCTTAAAGAGACTTTGGGGGTCATTACAACCCTGGCGGTCAAAGACCGCCAGGGCTGTTTTGGCGATTGCACCGCCAACAGGCTGGCGGTGCAATCTTGGATATTTTGACCGGTCGCACCGCCCGGGCCGGTGGTTTTTCGCCACATTTGCCCCGGCGGTGATAATACGCCTGGGCAGCGCTGCTTGCAGCGCTGCCCAGGGGATTACAAGTCCCCGACCGCCAGCCTTTTCCTGGCGGTTTGAACCGCCAGGAAAAGGCTGGCGGTATGGGGAGTCGCGGGGCCCCTGGGGGCCTCATGCAGCTTTTCAATGTCTGCTATGCAGACAGTGAAAAGCGCGACAGGTGCAACTGCACCCGTCGCACTGCCGCAACACCGCCGGCTCCATTTGGAGCCGGCTCCTGTGTTGCAGCCGAGATCCCCGCTGGGCCGGCAGGGATCTCATAATGACCGCAGCGGGAGTGCGGCTGCATTGGCGGCCGCCCGGCGGTCAGATCTTGGCGGGCAGCTTCTTTCTGAACTTTGATGCTGAATCCTGATGCTTAGGTGACCGAACTGATGTCCTGTTGATGAAGACTGTCACAGCTTGCTGAACCTTATGGGGGACAGGTATACAATGAATGACTTTACTGATTGAGATGTCTATTTGCCTTTGTTTCTAGGTACCAACCGCTATTTTGATAGAGCCATAGTTAGATGCTTTTCCAAATCTGTGTGACTAAGGGGGTCATTATGACCCTGGCAGTCAGCGGTAATATGGAGGAAAGTACTGCCAAGTACTGCCATATTATGACATTAGCCAAACCGCCAATGTACCACACCGACTGCCACAGCAGTAATGACCGCCAGACTGGAGACTTCAATCTCCAGCCCGGCGGCCGTCACTACCCTGCCTGCGGGATTATGACCCCCCCCCACCACCAGGGTTTTCGTGGCATCCTTACCGCCACGAAAACCTTGGCGGTAGGCACTATCAGTGACAGGGAATTCCTTCCCTGTCACTGATAGGGGTCTTCCCTGCCACCCTCCCTTCCTCTCCAGACCCTCCCCTTCAGACACACCCCTCCCTTCACACATGCACACATGCATACACACACCCATTCCAACATTCATCCATGCATGCATACATCCATTCACACATATATCAACATACACTTACATACATACATGCAGACATGCATTCACACAACCCAACATACACGCACTCACACCCCCAAACATGCACACACATAAAACCTGCAACACACACCCGCATACACGCACACACAGACATACACACACACACAATACCCCCCTCCTCTGTTGGAGCACCCACTTACCTCGATCCAGGGGATCCTCTGGCAGGAGACAGGACGAGGCGCTGCTGCCAATAGCAGTGTGTGCCAGCAGAACACCGCCAGGCCGTATTATTTCTCATAATACAGCCGGCGGCAGTCTACTGGTGTGGCGCTGCTACTGCCAGAAGCGCCACCTTACCGCCATCTGCTGGCATGGCCACAGCCAGATTTCTGCCATCCTTCTGGCGGAAATCCAGCTATGGTCATGATACGGCAGACGGCTGGTAGCCGCGGTGACGGTCTTTTAGCAGCCTTCGCCATGGCGGTAGGCCATATATACCACTAAGGTCCTAACTAGGGCCTAAATTGTTTTGCATGAAGCCCAAACATGCTATCCTAATCTAATGTTAGTTAGGGTTGTCACTGATGAAGTTTGTTACATATAATAAAATTTGATGTATTTTCTTTGCTCGACCTAAATGTATCTAATATCATTTGTGCAGTTATTCTTGCTATTAATTTGTACTGTAACCTTAGAATGTGTAGTAGCTCAAGCTTTTATTGGATTGCGATTCTTTCGTCTCTTTTGTCAGCCAGTGTTGTTTCTGTATGTTTATCATTTGATTTTGAGATTAACTTACATGACATTAGCATTGTTAATATAGGGAAATAAATATTCTATCTTTTACCCAAAGGTGTGGTTATTCATGACTGCAAGGTCGTGGTGTGTGACAGTTACTGACTCTTATTGACTACTGATGTTATTGATTGTTATTGGTTATTGATTTGTGCATGTACGGGATGTATGGTGGAAAAAACCTCAAAGTGAGTAAAAAGGTTCATCGACCTATTCGTGTCTCCTTGTAAGTTTACTTATGAAGGTCTGGCGCGCTGGCACCTGTGTGCTGATTGTACCCCAGTGCCTCAGAGCCTTCCTACTGGGTTTGGCTCATGATGTACCTTTAGTTGGACATTTGGGGCAGGAAAAGACTCACCCACTTTTACTGGCCCCAGATGTGTAGGCACTCAGATGCACACTGTAGGTATTGCCAAACTTGTCAGACAAGTAACAAGAGTGGGGGGAAACATGAGGCTTCCCTCCAACCTTTTCCTGTTGTCAGCACCCCCTTTGAAAGGGTTGGTATTGACACTGTGGAGCCTCTGGATCCCAATACAGCAATGGGCAAAAGGTTTCTCCTGGTCTTGGTGGACCATGCCTCCAGGTACCCAAAAACCATTCCTTTGAGATTAATCACTGACCCTGTGGTGGGACGTGCATTGATGGGCGGTTTTACCTGCATGGGGTTCCACAAGGAGGTGGTATCTGAATTGGTTGCCAACTTCATATTGACATTTATGAAGTATTTGTAGAAGAAGTGTGGGGAATCCCACAAGTTTACCACTCCTTATCATCCCCAAGGAAACGGTCTGGTTGAGAGATTCACCCGCACCTTGAAGGCCATGATCATGGGCCTGTCAGAGCCATTGAGGCATAAGTGGGACGTCCTCTTGCCATGCCTTCCATTCCCCTACAGGGAGATGCCACAAAAGGGTTTTGGATTTCGCCCTTTTAAGAAGCTGTCTGAGCATCCTGTCAGGGGACCTTTGAGTATGGTTAGGGACATCTTGGAGAAAGCCTCCAGCAAGCCCCACCCAGGATGTCTTCAGTTACATGCTGGCTTTTAGGAACCAGACAGCCCGCTTCAGGAAGCTCGCTCAAGATAAACTGGAAGCAAGCCAGGAAGATATGAAATGGCGGTATGACCAGAATGCCACTCTGGTTAAGTTTTCATCCTGGACACAAAATTGTGGGGGATGGCCCCAATGGAGTTGCACGTTCTGCAGGACAAGTGGACTGGGCCTTTTAAGGTGGTGGAACACAAGAGTGATGTCATCTATCTGGTGAACTTGCAGATTCCTAAGAACCCTTGAAGGGTCCTACATGTGAACTGCATCAAGCCTCACTTTGAGAGGACAGAGGTGACTATGCTCTTGGCAACAGATGAAAGGTTGAAGGAAGAGAGTGAGCCTCTTCCTGACCTCCTGTCTGCCAAAGAGAAAGATGGTTCAGTGGAGGGTGTGAACCTCTCTCCCTCACTGAATCTAGAACAACAAAGGGACAGTCACTAAGTGTTGGGACAGTTTGCCTCTCTCTTTTTCTTGATCCCAGGGGTCACACACTTGTGCACAAATGATATGGACACTGGGGACAGTCCACCTGTGAAACATACATTTTACAGGGTGAGTGACAAGGTTAGAGCCAGCATTAAGGATGAGGTATCCAAAATGTTATCTCTTGGGGTTATTGAGTTTTCCAGGAGCCCTTGGGCCAGTCCTGTGGTCTTGGACCCAAAGGCTACTGCCCCTGGTGCCAATCTAGAACTCAGGTTATGTGTGGATTACTAGTGACCCAATGCGATCATGAAGACTGACGTGCACCCCATTCCCCGAGCTGCTGAGTTCATTGTTTGGTTAGGGGCTGCCAAATATCTCAGCAATTTGATTTAACGTGTGGATATTGGCAGATTACTCTGACTGAGTGGGCCAAGGAGAGGCCTGCAGTTTCTACCCCAGATGGGCATTACCAGTTTAGGGCGATGCCCTTTGGGATGTAAAATGCCCCTGCCACACTTCAGAGGCTAGTTAACCCGGTGTTGGCTGTATGGGAGGATTTCAGTGCAGCCTACATGGATGGCATTGCTGTGTTCAGCTCCACTAGGGAGGAACACTTGAAGCACCTCTGTAAAGTGTTTGAGGCCCTGCAGAAAGCAGGCCTCACTATTAAGGCTAGCAAGTCCCAAATAGGGCAGGGTTCTGTGGTATACTTGGAAAACCAGGTGGGGCGTGGCCAGGTGGCACCCCTTCAGCCAAAGATTGATATCATTCTGCCTCCCAAGACCCATACTGAGGTGAGAGCATTTTTAGGTTTCACAGGTTACTATGGAAGGTTCTTTATGGAATATGGCACCATTGTTGCTCCCTTAACAGAGATAACTTCTAAGAAACAACCAAAGTAAGTGATCTGGACTGAGGCTTGCCAAACAGCTTTTGATGCCCTAAAGCCATCCATGTACACGGCACCTATACTGAAGGCACAATGAAGAGGGCCTATACCAGCCTGTAGCCTTCATTAGAGTAGGTGGAGTGCAATTGAGCGTGAAGCTTTTGTTGTGGTCTGGACGCTGAAGAAGCTAAGACACTATTTGTTTAGGAATTACTTCTAGGTTCAACAGGCCACAGGCCCCTCAGAAGGTTAATGCAGATAAGGGGTGAGAACCCAAAACTGTTGAGGTGGTCTATCTCCCTACAGGGAATGAACTTTATGGTTGAACACCACCCTGGAACAGAACACGCCAATGTTGATGGTCTGTCTAGATTCTTCTGCCTTAGTGATGAAAACTCCCATGAGGGTGTGTAGTTCTCCCCACTTTCAGCTGGGTGGACCTGGGATCTTTGGAATGGGCTCCCCTTTGTTGCCTCTGCTTCCCACATTTAGACGGTGTGCTGCACTCTGTTTTTGCTGTTTTTGGTACTCTGCTCACTTTACCACTGCTGACCAGTGCTAAATTGCAAGTGCTCTCTGTGTAAACTTTATGTGTAATTGGCTTTTCCATGATTGGTATATTTGATTTACTAGTAAGTCCCTAGTGAAGTGCACTGAGGTGCCCAGGGTCTGAATAACAAATGATACTAGTGGGCCTGCACCACTGGTTGTGCCACCCACATGAGCACCCCTGTAAACATGGCTAGGCCTGCCACTACAGTGTCTGTGTGTTCAGTTTTAACCTGCAAGTTCGACCTGGCAAATGTACCTTCTTGCCAGGCCCAAACCTTCCCTTTTTATATATGTAAAGCACCCCTAAGGTAGGCCCTAGGTAGCCCCATGGGTAGAATGCAGTGCATGTTAAAGGTGGGACATGTACTGATGTGTTTTACATGTCCTAACAGTGAAATACTGCCAAAATTCAATGTTCACTGTTGCAAGGTCTATCTCTCTCATAGGTTAACATGAGGGCTGCCATTAAATATCTTTTAAGTGCATTTTCATTTTGGGAGCAGATAGAGATAGGGAGTTTGGGGTCTGTGAACTCACAATTTAAAAATACATCTTTTGTAAAGTTGTTTTTTAAATTGTCTGTTTGAAAATGACACTTTTAGAAAGTGGGTATTTTCTTGCACCATTTTGGGACTCTGCCTGTTTGTGTATTCCATGTCTGGGTCAGACTGACAGTTGGGCTGTTTGTGAATCTTCACTACAGTGACACAAAGGGACCTGGATTGTAGCCTGCATATCCTGATGGGCCATCTGGGCTAGAGTGGAGGGAGGAGTGGTCACTTACACCTGAAACGGCTGTGCCTGCCCTCACACAATGTAGTCTTCAACCCCGTGGTGTGAGCCAGGCCTGGGCAAGGTAGAATCTTGTGAACAACAGAGACTTGACTTTGAAGTATGCCTACTTCAAAGGCAGAAAGGGGTGTAAGTGGTGTACACAAAAAACCCAGATTTTCAGATTATCTCTGGAACCAATGCCAGGAGAAGAACTGAAGAGCTGGAGGAGGAGTACTGCCCCTCTGCCTGTGACTGAGTTTTGCTGGGTTGGCCTGCAGTTGCTGCTTCTACCTGAAAGAGAACAAAGCCTGGACTTCATTTTATATTCTTGCTTGTGAAGAATCTCCATGGGCTTTGACTGAGCTTGCCTCCTGTTTTGAGGTCTTAGGGCCACCAAAGACTTCCTCTGCGAGCACTTGAACTCTCCGCTGAGACTCCTGCTCTGCCAAGTGGTACCCTATCCAGTCCCTGGGCCCGTAAGTTGAAGCTGGTAGAACAAAGACTGAAATCCACACACAGGGAGCTGTGTGGGGAAAAATTTGATGCACTACCTACAAAGCGGCTGTAAAAACGGTGCACCTCCTGTCTCACAGCTGATTTCTACGCACCACCTGCATTGCGGCTGGAGAAACGATGCAACACCCACTTGGGGCTGCTGAAAATGATGCAAACTCCATGCAGCATGTCTTTCCATTACCGTTTGGCCGGATTTCTCACGTATCATTGCTGGGCGTCAAAATCATTGTGAACCTGCGTGGATCTGAGGTGCTTCATCCAGAAATCGATGCATTGCTCTCTTGCGGGAGAGACAAATGATGCATCGCCTAGCCAACCGGATAAGAAGTGACACACGGCCCCACTTGCAAGTAAGGAATCAATGCATCACTGACTTTTCTGACGCACACTCGCCCGTGCAGCTTTCTTTTTTATGTAAACCATGTACTTTGTGTAACAACAACATTTCCATTGTTTTCTATTGAGTAAGAATCCTTTTACTTTAAAAATGTTTGTCTTGACTTGTGTATGTTGGATTTTTTTTGTCATGGTCTTGTTTGATTTTGATAAATATTGCCTATTTTTCTAAACTGGTGTGCTGTCCATTATGTAGTTTTTTCACTGTATCACTGTATGGTACAACTACTTTTCACATTGCCTTTGAGATAAGCCTGACTGCTTGTGCCAAGTTACCAAAAGGGTGAGCAGGGGTTATCTAAGTGTGTATTTCCATTGCCCTGACTAGAGTGAGGGTCCCTGCTTGGACAGAGTGCAAACTGACGGCTAACCATAGACCCTATGTCTAACACCAACCGTTTATACTTTGCTAGGAAATACTAATTTGTAGTGACCTGTTGAGTATCATTATCACTTTTAATGTTCTCATTTTACAAATCCAGGCCACAAGCATCATCTCGGCTTGGGGTCTGAAACATTTCTTGTAGTGAGTGCTACTTCTGATCAGTACAAATCATTGTGAGCTACTGAAGGCTAAACAACTTGTACATTGTTGGCACACATCCCACATACACCTTCATTGGCTTAATGCCTAATGTTTTTGGAGTCAGATACTATGGTTTGAACCACATACAACGATTAAGGGGAGTATGGAAGGGCTGCCATGTGTGTCAGTGAGAGCACAGTTTTCCATGATGTATGAACAAGTGTGTGTAGCAATGGGACATATTTGTATGGTAATTGAGAGCCTGTGTCATATATATGTGGAACACAGCATATACCTTTCCCCATATGTGGCACCATTACATAGATTATACATACAGATAATGGGATACAATTAAAGTGATAAAAAACTGTTCTGAGTCCTCAACTTGAAAGGTTTTTCTTGCACTTCTTCATTTCTCTCATTTCAACATATGGCTATATTTATCATTTGTACTTATGGTCGTGTCTACTGGCCACTGGAAGCAAGGGGCGTGCCATTTGGAAACTGAATCCTTGATTTGAGAGTAAATTGAAAACCTGACTTTTAAATTAAATTATTTACAGACATTTAAAGACATTGTTAGCATCATTATGTTCAAGGTCAATTTATTAAATTGACTTCACTCTGGTCACAACACTTCACTCAGAAACTAAAAGGGACAATTTAGCCTGTGTTTAAAAAGAAACAAGTTACTTAGAATTACATTTTCCATTCAAACATGTACCTGTTCCTCTGGACTGCCATACAGCAGGCTGTACAGGGACAGGACATCCATGGTCAGTGGTTTGAACCCCTCAGTGGAGAAGTTAGGGAGTGTGTCACCTGCCTTGTCCGGAAAGCTGGGTAACAGCAGTGAAAGTGGAGGCAGTATTGTTGGTTGCAGTGTAATGAGGCAAGTGAGCTTTTTTCATAACACCGCGTATATATACATGACATACGCAATCAAAGCAGCCTTTCACTTTTGTGATTTGCTGTAACACATGCTAGGCTATGGCTGTATCAGTCATAGAGCATTACAGTGACTACACGGTCAATTTCCGCGTCGGATTATCAGTGTCCTGATGACAAGGTCAGCCGGCTGCCATTTTAGGATGTGTTGAAATGTTAAGTGTGTCACCTCCATTTAAGATGGTGGCTAGTTTGTTTGCCAGTACTAAATACGTACATTACTGTTTTTTGATAAATTTTACACATTATAATGTAATGCGTTACTGTGTTTAGATTCAATAGTGACGCAGGGTATTTTATTCTTCCCTTGTTGGGGTTTTAGAAAAAAAGAATAATAATGTGTCAATAATACATTTGAAATGTATTATTTACACGTCATTTTTTGAAAATATTAGACATGTAAAAAAAAATTATTCTAAGTTCCAACATAACTCAAAAAATTATGATTGCATAAATGTCACAAAAATATATGGAGCCGATTCACAAAGGTAAACTTAAACTTTTAGTCTAAACTTAGACCAAAAGTCTAAATATTTGACTTTCAGTATTCACAAAGGGCATTTACAAGTAACATCTTTACGTCTGCACTTGGGGCAGAGATTCTACTTTGGGTGAGGAGTGTATTCTCCAGACCCAGAGTGTACTCTTCGCACCAGAAATGTATTCTCCACACTCAGGGCATATCTCGAGAGCGGAGAGTACACTCGGGATGCAGAGAGTACACTCCGGGTGCAGAGAGTATACTCCACACCTGGAGTAGAATCTCCACCCTGAGTGCAGATGTAAAGATACTACTCATAAATGCCCTTTATGAAGACCGAAAGTCATAAACTTAGACTTTTTCTGTAAGTTTAGACCAAAAGTCTTTGTGAATTGGGCCCATGGAATTTTACAACAACATGAAATATGTGTTGATTATCAAAGTATTGTTTTCCCATTTGAAGTGATATTTTATTTTTCTTAAATGCAGACATATGAAACCAGGGAGAGGTAGAAGATGGCATCCTAAAGTGTTCAGACCATTTCAAGACCTTGCAACCATGGACGAAAGGGATCTTATAAAAAAAACAGATTGAATAGGCAAACTATTCTGGATTTATCTCATATGCTGGAGCCAGATCTTCTGCCTCACAATGGGAACCCCCACAGCAATTACACCAATAGTGAAAATCATGGCAGTACTCTATTTTGTGGCTACAGGAACCTTCTAATATACTGTGGCAGTATCTGAAGCCATGTCAAAACCACCTTTCAGTGGTGTGCTACAAGAAGTCATTTTTTCAGTGATGGGACTCATCAACAGCTTCATCCAGTTTCAACATCATGAGGGGTTTGCAAATGTGAAGGGAGGGGTTTATACTTTGGGTAGCATATCACATGTGGTTAGAGCAATTGATAGCAGACATATTGCCTTAGTGCCACCACACACCAGGGAACAGGTCTAGCACAATCAGAAGAACTTCCATTCAATACGTTTGCAAGTTGTCTGCTTACCTGATTTGTACCTGACAGGGCCTGGCTTGTTGGTAAGTACAATATGACAATAGGATCATTTGTATTATTTATAGTTTAGGAATGTACAATGGTATGAGATTTTTTGTGCTCAATATAGTTTTTTTACTCTCATACAAGAGACTCAAGTTATCCTGACAGACCATGGTTGTTAGCACTGCTGAAGACTCCAACAACACCAGGGAAAGTCTGCTTCTTTGAGTTTAGGGGAATGTACAGTGGGATGAGATATTTTTACTCAATTTATTTTTTTACTCGCATATAAGAGACTCAAGTTATTCTAACTGACCATGGTTGTTAGCACTGCTGAAGAATCCAACAACACCAGGGAAAGTCTGCTTCAATGAGGCCCATGGAAGAACAAGATGGCCAGTGGAAAGGGCCTTTGGGCTTCTGAGGGCCTGATTTTGTTGTCTGGATAAGACCTGTGGAACCCACCTCTACTCACCCGATGGGGTATCCTTTTTTGTTTAGTTGACCGGACGGACATATACTTGAATGTAAGTGACTGTATGTGAACCTTTGTTTCCAGATAGACCTAGTAGTGTCTACACTTGTTGTGCTTCAGGAGAAGTTTCTTTTTGTTTTTGTTGGTCCTGATGAAGCATCATAGGATCCTTTTGGACCACTAGACGCAAAACATGTTGACCTGTGTCTAGAGGCGACGCAATATTTTCCTTGTCCCCATTCAACAAAGAAAGTGGCTGTGCATTACCTCTCATCTTATCACTTACATGTTGTTTTTAATCTTGGTCTAACCCTCTTTGCTTTTGATAAATTAAATGGTGATGTTTGCTGAGGTTTATAACCAATTTTAGTTCCCTCTCGTGTTTTGAGTAGTGCCTGTCCATAGGTATCACCCTAGTACATTCTACCACGGCAGTCACCACAAAAGATCTCCGGCAAAGAGCCCCCTCACGGAGAGCCCGTCAGACATTTCAGTGGCGGTCTGACGAGGAGCACCCCAATGATGAAGCATGACATCTGAAAGGATGTGTGAGGGCTCTTGCTCCTAAACTTGTAGGTTCCCATATTTTCCCATTGGAACAGTGTACTCCTTGTTGTGTTATTAGTATCTTGGGAGACTGTACACTGGACCATCAACCTCCCTGTCCCTCTTTTGATGTTGATATGTTGCACAACATAGCCCTGCTACAGAACATCCCATAAATCACAGAGGATAGGGATCACAAAGAGCCACCAAGTGAGGATGTTGAAATACCAAATGAAGATGATAGTGGTGAAGAGGAAGGACTGACGAATGTCAAGATGTTATGGACAACTTCTTCACAAGAATACAAGTTTACTCTTACTTACTGTTAAATTACTTGTCATAACAACTTGTGACATAATAATCATATCAGTCTGTGCTGAAGATTTTTTTAGCAATGGTAAGTTCATGAAATTTCAGGGCAAAGATGTTTGTTGTTTATGGTTTTGACACATTGACTACTGTGTTCATTGACTTTGATTATCTCTGATTGTTCTAAGTGAGTGTGTCCTCATAACCTATCATTGGAGACTACTTTGTCGTGTAAAATATATATATTCTTCTTTTTTTTTGTAGGATCCTTCACCTAGGACATTTGCTGTTATATGCTGTTGTTGCAAAGAACAAAGGGAACATGGGTTATTCCTGAGAATGACACACACTTTGAATGCACAAAGACAACATGCACAGTGATTGGATAAATGTTCTTGCAATTGCATAAGACTTGTGTTGTGTTGAATGTTGGCACCAAGGGAATATGTGCTGCTTAGCTTGCTCTAACCACATGCATAAGTCAAGCCATAACACACTTCTCTCCCTGTAGGTTGGCTAAATTCTTACTTTGGGTTAAGTGTATGAAGCCGTTGATGTGTCTCACATCAGGAACTTTTTGTACCACACCATAAAAAGTTGGTTTTGACATTCCACCAGATACATCCACAGTGTATTGAAATGATCCTGTGGCCACAAAATGTAGTAGTACCATGATTTCCACTATTGGTCCTATTGATGTGGGTTTCCTATTGTGACACAGAATGACTGGGCCCAGCTGATGACATGAATCAATAATTGTTTGTCTATTAAATCTATTAATTAGAATGATATCTTGTTCTTCCATGGTGTCAGGGTTTTGAACAGTAAACATACAAATAAACACAGACTATTTGGGTTATGCATTGGTTGTGAACTGTTTCAGTTTAAAAAAAAACAAACAATTATTTCTTACAGATGTATGTAATCAACACTTTGAGATTAGTGCTAGGCATTTTTTTCCTTGTTTGGAAATGGGATACACATTGCATGATTGTACCATTTTTCTGAAATAAATTGTATTTATTGTTAGCTTTTCAAAAAAAATGATGGACTGAGGAAATAAAGACAGGAAATACCACAAGAAATAGAACACCAGTCTTTGACTTTGTGTTTTTTTTAAATTTATTAATCAAACAGAAATAAACTTAAACATGTTGATAGCCAAAAGAAAAATGAGAAAAAACAAACAAAATAGTCATTCATGATGGATTAAACAATTTTTGAAGATGCTAAATTGTTTGAAGTCCAGTGTACAAAGTGCAACTATCCTAAAAAAAGGTAAGTATGCCCATAAAATAGTCCAAAGAGTGAATGGTAGTCACACACTGAAGAGAATTAGGTTCTACGTCTCTTGCTGGTGGTGGTTGAGGTCTTGGCATCCTCTCCTGGTGGTCTGGATGAACGTCTCCTCCGGGGGTGAGTCGGTCCACAGTTACAAGTGCTGGGGTGTGTGGAGCTGTTTCCTGTTGTGACTGGGCCTCCCTGTCTGTGGCTGAGACTAATGTATTTTTTCCAGAGGGAAGAGGACCGCAGACAGGGGAAGATGGTATAGGAAAAGCCATGCATAAATGGTGACAAATGTAAACCATCACCCCAATCAGCGAGCACCTATTTGAGTTGAGATTCTGCACCTCTACATTGTGCTCCCTCAGCACCTGCTTATTGTCCAGGAGCTCTGTTAGGACCCTGCCCATCATGTCTTGGCGACTGTTGTCTGGGTAACAGCTGGCACACAAATTCCCTCCCCGATCCCTACCCCCACAACCCTGTGCCCTTGAGGCAGTGTGTCCCATCCAACTGGGTCCAGACTTAACTGGAGATTATGGTGGTATTGGATCAAACCCAGCCAGGACTGGGGGCACAAGATGGGTGTTATATTCCTTTGGCTACAGGGCATGGAGGTATCCTGAGATTGGGGTGTTGTTGCAGCTGGGTTAGGAGGTTTAGGTGTGGGCCGAGTGTGACACACTGGAGCTGTCTGCCCAGGCATACCAGTTGAACCAGCTAGCTCATCATCATCTGGACCTGCCGGAGTGGTGTCCTCACTGAAGGTTTGATCCTGGCCTGGAGCGGAGGTGTCCTCAGTGGCAGAGGGTGGCCCATTGGCTCTGGGTGTGGGACCTAATATGAATTACAAACAATCAGAAATTAAAAGTCTGGATTGTTCCTCAAATGTCTCTTTAGCTAGAAATGAAGCAACTTAACAGGTAAAAAATGATTAATTGAATGGTTGGACCTTTCTGTGACTTTTTGTGAATTACACATACAGGTTAATTTACACAAATGCTAACTTCAGAAATACTGGTGAAGTGCTGTCCTGAAAAGAAAAATGTTATTTGGAAAGTGTATATTGCAAGTAAAAACCACCCAGCCCAACACAGTAGAGAGGAGGATTGAGAATTAAACCATTTCAAGGCTAAATTGGTTATCAATTCTACTCATATTCACCATACAACAAGACAAGGTTGACAATTTTTTAGCCAACAGGCTGTGATTTGTAAAACCAATTAAATCAATTAAGTCAAATGACAAGAAGGTGATAACATACTAGATCTACTTGAAAATGACATTTTCATAGATGGCATAAAATGATGAGTGTCAGATGCATGGCACTTTGAGATATGTGCATATATGGAGGAAAAGAGAGAATGACCAACATCACATTGCAATTTAATTTTCAATAGTCGAAAACAGGGCATCATGGTAGTTGTAGTCATTTGTATTCAACATTTACAACACACACAACAAATGTGAGTCAAAAATATCTGGTAAAATATCTGTAGTGAAAATGAGCACACATTTACAATATGTACACACATATGTGAATGGTTTAAATAGGTGAAAAGGACACATAGAAGGACTATTCCTTCATGTGGAAATAGATGGAGTTTGGAACCTGTCTTCTTGAGTACATCACCATACACTGAAACAAGCCTGCAGACTACTGCGAATGTAAGGGATGATCCATGGAGAACAACATACATTATGACAACACATATTGTTCATTGCTACAAAACAGATATACAGCCGTAATACTACTTGGTTATTGATAACAATATATTTTGATGCTTTGCATTTTTATTTATATGTTTTAATGAGGGTCTAAAACATTATCAACAGCTAACTTAAGGGCAAATCTACATTTCTGATTAGTGAGACATTGATAAGTCCTGCTTACCAGTCTCCACTTCACCAGGGATTCCTGTCAAGCCTTCAGGGTGTAGGATCTGCAAGACCTTCTCCTCCCAGGGAAAAAGTTGTAATGGGGGCTGGAAGAACCACCACCAGTCTTCTGGGCCTCCATTTGATACTTGAAGGCCAGCTAACACACTCTCCCCCACAGGTTGTTCCACGTCTTCCTAATTTACTCCTGTGTGTACAAGTTGTTTGCTACAGCATTCACTCTGTCATCTATTCTGTGCCACATTTGCCTTTTCTGAGATATGGTTGTATTTTGTACTTGGGCTCCTAACAATTGTGGCTCTACTTCCATCAACCATGACTGACAATTCTCTCTCTGTAAAACGTGGATTTCTAAATGCTCTGCCATAGTGAGGATCTAAAAATAAATGAAATAACGGCCCACAAGTTGGTGGAAAATAAAAAAATTAAACAAATGAAAAATGAAAAAAGGGATTAAAAAAGAAAAATAATTTGACTCCTGAGTGGCAAAATCAGCAGCAAAATGGTGTTCTGCAGTGGAATAGTAAAGGATCATAGCCTGAAATGGAATGTGTTTTATAGTGTGGTTCTGCTGCCAGATCAATGTCAGCACAACTGTGAAACCCAAATGTGCTTGGTGCAATTCCACTGCCCTGATGGTGATGGAGTACAGTTAGCCAGCATTGGAGTCCTCTGTATCAACAGCAGGAAAGTGCTTACTCTGAGGACTCCGCTTTGTGGATTCAGACAGAGGTTCAGCTGCCATGCATCTAAATAAGGCAGTTGGAACGCTGTCAGCTTGATGGAGTACTTGAAACCGTTGTCACAGCAGGATGACGGAACTCCTGTCAAGATATAAGTCTGGCCTGTAGTATAATGTAAAATTTCTAATATTTCAACATGCATGAGGTAAACACTCTAAATAAATGCATCGCATTTTTAAATGTTAATTGCAGGCTGAACTGGTGGCAATCTGAGTCTGAAGAGGGTCTCAAGGCCTCTATTCAAGATTTACCAAGTAGCCAAATGAGCTTATTCATCCTACAGCCCAGCATTTCTCTGCCTGTGTGACTGTGATGTTTCTGTTGTCTGCCAGAGGGCACAGTGCCAGGTAAGCTCTGCCATTCCATTGAGCCTTGCCATCTTAGACCCGAGACTGCCTCACTAACAGTATTTTTGATGGCCAAGAAGCTTTGGGTGCTCCTGGACCTATGTTGATTATGCCTGAAGCCACCACCCTCAAGCACCAACACAGTCAAAAGAGCCTGGGTTCCCAGCATGCATTATGGGGAGCTGCAGGCAGAACCACTCCCCCCTGCTCTGGTTACCTGGTGTTGAACACTTGTGTGTGAGCTGCATGAATTTGAACATTGACTATGTCTCCCTCTGCACAAACTCCTTAGGGTTATTTAACCCAGTAGGAATGAATTGCCCTAAGGAACATTAGTAGTGAGACATATGCAAACCGGCCTACAGGTCACAGTACAAGGGAAGCTGCTTGCACTATTTTTCAGTGATCTAGCACCTGTACCAGATTTATGTCTATCTCTGTTTTTGAAACCTTGTAGCACCTGCTTAGAACCATGATCCTGATTAACATTTTCTACATGATGTTTTCATGTGTGATCAATTTGATCCTTTTTTCACTATTTCAGTTGTTAGTCTCCACCATAAGACCCTGAGGTGCCTTGAATTGTTTGCTCTCTCCATCCTGAGGTTCAAGCACAAAAAGGGTATACTTAGTGCCCAGTTTTCAGTGCTACATTAGATCTGGCCCAGGGACCTCAATAATGGTAAAATGACTGAACTTCATGAATAGGGCCTGACAACTGACCTGGTGAAAAACAGTATGATTGTTGTGGTGAATTTACTGTGGGCATGGGTGTGGTAAAGTTGTTACTGTTGAAATCTCCACCCACTTGCATTAGCGGGTATGTTGAATGCGAATGAACCTTTGTTGCATTTGAGTGTTCTACTAATTCTATGTAGTGTTTCTATGTTTTTCTTTCATTTTTCCATTAGAACATTTAGGTGGTCATTACAACCCAGGCGGTCGGTGTTAAAGCAGCGGTAAGACTACCAACAGGTCGGCGGTAAGAAATTTGCAATTACGACCGTGGTGGAAACCGCCAACAAAGACAGCCACTTTAACACTCCGACCGCCACGGTGGTACAAACAAACAGCGCGGCGGTCACCGCCAACAGACAGGCAGGAGACAATGTACCGCCCACACTATTATGACAGGCCAATCCGCCACCTTTTCTGGGGCGGATTCACCATGGATAAAAACACGGCAGAAACAGGAATCCCGAAGGAGAGAACACTGCAGGGGCATCAGAGAGCAACTAAACAGGCACCTCAGGGGGAGGGAACGGGGGGGCACCTCAGCCGCTTGAGTGCACAACGCCAAATCCACGAGGGGGCCACATGCCCACTGTTCAATCCTGGGGAGTGCAAAGCCACAGTCTCACAAGTCTCTCCAGTGGGTGGTTTGCCCACTGTTCATTCCTGGGGAGTGCAAAGCCACAGTCTCACAAGTCTCTCCAGTGGGTGGTTTGCCCACTGTTCAATCCTGGGGAGTGCAAAGCCACAGTCTCTCAAGTCGATGACAGTCTCCACTGGTTCTGGAGAGGGCCTTGTGCCCAGAGTGCTTCATCCTGCTAAGGACAGAGGTAGTGGATGTGATACTCCACTGGTTCTGGAGGGGGCTTTGTGCCAGAGTGCTTCATCCTGCTAAGGAGAGAGGTAGTGGATGTGATACTCCACTGGTTCTGGAGGGGGCTTTGTGCCCTGAGTGCTTCATCCTGCTAAGGACAGAGGTAGTGGATGACAGTCTCCACTGGTTCTGGAGGGGGCATGGTGCCCAGAGGGCATCATTCACCCCGTGACGGACTCAGTTGCGTCAGTGCCCTTGCCCCTCATGGGCCAGCGGTGCTTGAGACGGCAGTGCCCTGTTCAGCGGTGCTTCAGATGGCGGTGCCCTGTTCAGCAATGCTTGAGACGGCGGTGCCCTGTTCAGCGGTGCTTGAGATGGCAGTGCCCTGTTCAGCGGTGCTTGAGATGGCGGTGCCCTGTTCAGCGGTGCTTGAGATGGCGGTGCCCTGTTCAGTGGTGCTTGAGATGGAGGTGCCCTGTTCAGCGGTGCTTGAGGCGGCGGTCTCCATTGCAGGGACTCAGCTGCTGGCGGTCCTTCATGGCTTTTGCTGGCAGTGGCTTCCTGGGCAGCTGGGCTTGTGCTGGCGGTCCTGTCCTGGGCAGCTGGACTTGTGCTGGCGGTCCTGTCCTGGGCAGCTGGGCTTGTGCTGGCGGTCCTGTCCTGGGCAGCTGGGCTAGTGCTGGCGGTCCTGTCCTGGGCATCTGGGCTGGTGCTGGCGGTCCTGTCCTGGGCAGCTGGGCTGGTGCTGGCGGTCCTGTCCTGGGCAGCTGGGCTTGTGCTGGCGGTCCTGTCCTGGGCAGCTGGGCTTGTGCTGGCGGTCCTGTCCTGGCCAGCTGGGCTGGTGCTGCCGGTCCTGTCCTGGGCAGCTGGGCTGGTTCTGGCGGTCCTGTCCTGGGCAGCTGGGCTGGTGCTGGAGGTGGCCTCCTGGGCAGCGGGGATGATGACAGTCTTCTCCGCCGTGCTGCTCTTCCCAGACTTTCCTGGTTTCCTGTGGCCCTTCTCCATCATGGAGGGTGTCACAGCTGAGTCCACACTCCCACCGGGACCCCTGGGAGCGGCTTTGGTGGCTGGAGTCTTCCCCCTCTCCCGCCGGGCACTGGCCAACTTCTGATGCTTCACAGGTGGGGGACTGTCTGTGCTGTGGCTCCGTGCCACACTGACTGCCCTGGTGGCCGGTGCACTCCAGATTCCGGTGACTACAGGCACCACTGGTCCCAGAGATGTTGTGGCTGAGGTGCTTGATTGGGACCTAGGAGACGGACAGGGTGGGGGTGGTGTGGGAAAGAGGTCAAGGTTGGACAGGAAAAGTTTTTTTGACACACTGGGACGGGTAGCTGGAGGGAGTTTGGGAGTGGAGGAAGAGGTGGTGGTTGTAGGAGGTGTTCGTTTGCTGACTTTGGGTGAAGGTGCATGTGCTGGAGGCTGTTGTGAGGTGTATGGATGTTGGGTGGGTGTGTGCCTGCGTTTGTGTATCTTGGGAGGGGGTGTCACAGACACACTGGGAGAGGACACAGGGGACGTGTGAATGGTAGTGGGGGTGGTGACTGCACGTGAGCGGGGTGTGTTGGTGGGTGTGCTGGAGAGGGACGTAGTGGCTGTAGAGGTAGTGCATGCAGGTGTGAGTGTAGACGAGACTGGGAGGGAGGAGGGAGACGAGGAGGAGGGGGACACAGTGGAGGCAGTGGATGTTGCTATGTCTGCATGTGTGTGATGCTTGCGTGAGTGCCTGTGGGATGTGTGGTGCTTATGTTTGCTTGAGCTTCCCTTGTGTGTTGACGTGTGTGCATGTTGGTCTGTAGGTGTGCTTGGGATAGGCTGAGGTACAGGGGATTGGTCTGGGTGGAGGAAGTTGGAGGGGGGAGGCTAGACACAGGGACAATGATTGCCATCAGTGCTGAGGCCAGAGTCTGAGAAGCTCGCTGAAGGGCCGCCTGACCAGAATGAATGCCCTCCAGGAATGCATTTGTTTGTTGCAACTGCCTTTCTACACCCTGGATGACATTCAAAATGGTAGACTGCCCAACAGTGAGGGACCTGAGGAGGTCAATGGCCTCCTCACTGAGGGCAGCAAGAGTGACTGGGGCAGGGCCTGAGGTGCCTGGGGCGAAGGTGATGCCCATCCTCCCGGGTCAGAGGGCACGGGGCGAAGGCTGAGGGGCTCCTGGGAGGGCAGTGCTGGAAGGGGGGGTGGCGGCTGTACCTGTAGATGGGGGGGGCACAGATGTTGCCGCCACCACAAGGGAGCTCCCATCAGAGGACGAGTCCGTGTCACTGGTCTCAGCTCCTTTTCCCCGCCGTAGAGCTCCCCTCGCCCTCCGTCGCACTGGTGAAGTCCGAGTCCGTAGTGTGGCCTTCCATGGCCATTTGGGATGCAGCCCCCTGGTGCCTCGGTGCCACTGCTCCTCCGCCTGATGATGCTAATGCACACAAGAACAGGGAGACCACAAAAAGGGGGGGGACGACAGAAGAAAGACATGTTGAGTGCATGCATTACCGCTACCGTTGGCGGACACAACAGACACAGAAGCCCCCTGCACTGCGCCGCGCTCTTGAGCTCCACTGTTCAATTCCTGGGGAATGCCCTTCAAGGCTATGGACGACATCTGCACACATAGATGACACAGGTGCATGACTAGGTGTACTTGGCACTCTACAGAGGTGGGGTGGGCTGCCACATGGCCTGCCTTACAGAGGTACCTTGCCTACGGAACTCGCCGTGGCCTAGGGAAACACACGGCCCATCTCCCCCACCCAGACCCCTCCACTGCGCGCAAAGTCAGCAAAATGAGAGTGTACTCACCCCCATGTATCTGCTGTGATGCCCTCAAGCGCCCATCCAACTCCAGGTAGGCCACCGCCAGGATCCTTAACATCAGGGGGGTCATGGTGCAACGGGCACCCCTCCCACGTTGGGAGGCCATCCCCAGCTGAGCCTCCGCCATCTTCTTGCTCCAGCGGCACATGTCCTCCCATCTTTTCCAGCAGTGGGTGCTACGTCTGTGGTAGATCCCCAGGGTCCGGACGTCCTTGGAGATGGCACGCCAAATATGTTTTTTCCGGTGGGCGCTGACCTACATGAAATGTACAGGGGGAAGAGTAAGTTATTACCAACTGCACCGTCAAAGTGATTGGCCCCCATCCCTACCCTTTCCATGTGGCACATGCATTCACCGTCATTTCATGCATGCCGCACTCTCCCCCCTTCCTTCTTACATCTAGCCCTCTCCACACAGGCATAGCCCATACAGCATGCTCCCAGTGTACTTACCTGTTTGTCTGGAGGACCGTAGAGTAGCGTGTACTGGGGGAGGACCCCATCCACGAGTTTCTCCAACTCCTCCGATGTGAAGGCAGGGGTCCTTTCCCCAGACACTCGAGCCATTGTCTCTTCCAGACCGAGGTCACAGCAGCACTTGCAGTGTAGGTCCTGTCCTGTCGAAGATCAGGTATCGAGTGATTGAACAGATAGAAAATGGTGGTCACGTCCGCGGCGGTGCGCACCGTCACCACCGGCGTACACCGTCATTGGCTCCTGGGACCCATAGGGTCCAATGCTAACCAATGCAGCATTGCGCCGCGGTCTTCGACCGCCTACCGGGACGGTGTACAACTCCAGCGCAGTTACCTCACATCCCATTGTCCCACTTTAGAGGTCAGGCAGCCGCCATTTCAGGGGCCCACATGGATTAATTTTCAACTGCGTCACACATACCTAGGCCTAGACTCAACGCACATGCAGGCCACCTTTTGTTTATGAATGGTGTTCTGTGTAAACTGTGGGTATGTACCTCTGAGTTGTTTGACTCTGTGCTCGCTGTTGTCCTTCATAGGCACATGTGAGAAGATGGCGGCATCCTCCGGTGTACCGACCGTTGGTGGACCTGTCGACAATGGAGGAGCGACATGAGATAATCACATACAGGCTTGACCGTGCCACAATCCAGGAACTGTGTACTAGGTTGGAGCCAGACCTGATGTCAGCAATCCGCCATCCCACAGGAATCCCCCCTCAAGTACAGGTGCTGTCAGTGCTCCATTTCCTTGCAAGTGGGTCATTTCAAACAACAGTGGCCATAGCATCAGGGATGTCCCATCCTATGTTTTCCAACGTGTTGTCCAGCGTGTTGTCTGCCCTTCTGAAACACATGTGGAGCTACATCGTTTTCCCTCAGGTGGAGGATTTGCCTACAGTGAAAGGTGATTTCTATGCCCTGGGACGTATCCCCAACATCATAGGTGCCATTGATGGGACCCATGTGGCTTTGGTCCCCCCCCACAGGAGTGAAAAGGTGTACAGAAACAGGAAGAGTTATCATTAAATGAATGTACAGATGGTATGTTTGGTCGACCAGTACATCTCCCATGTGAATGCCATGTTCCCTGGCTCAGTGCATGACGCCTACATCCTGCGGAATAGCAGTATCCCCTATGTGATGGGGCAACTCCAGAGGCACCGTGTGTGGCTATTAGGTGAGCACCTGGGAGCAAGACAGTGGGAATGGTTGTCTGGGTCTGGGGATATCCCCACAGGTTAGTGCGTTTCTAACAGTTGTCCCTCACCATTTGCAGGTGACTCTGGTTACCCCAACCTGTCATGGCTACTGACCCCAGTGAGGAATCCCAGGACAAGGGCAGAGGAACGCTACAATGAGGCCCTTGGGCGAACTAGGAGGGTGATCGAGCGGACCTTCGGCCTCCTGAAGGCCAGGTTCCGGTGCCTCCATATGACAGGTGGATCCCTATTCTACTCACCAAAGAAGGTGTGGCAGATAATCGTGGCCTGCTGTATGCTTCACAACTTGGCTTTGCGACGACAGGTGCCTTTTCTGCAGGAGGATGGTCCAGATGGCGGTGTTGTGGCAGCTGTGGAGCCTGTGGATAGTGAAGACAAGGAAGCAGAGGAAGAAGACATGAACAACAGGGACTCAGTGATCCAGCAATATTTCCAGTGAGACACAGGTGAGAGTACAGACCTGCCTACTACATGTACTTTAACACTACTACCTCTCTACTGTCTGTACTTTTCACCCAGTGTGTTGGCACTTAGTTGTCACTTTCCCTTACGATTTCACAGATGTGGGTCCCACTGTGTGACATCCACTTAGATTCCCATGGACTAGAGCTGTGTGACATAGGTATGTTGACATTACAATTGTAAGAGCATTTTGTCACTGTAATTGTGTTGGAAAATGGGTTATTGGTAGGGCAGGTAGGTACCTACACCTAGCAACAAGCCACTAACCTCCACATAGGTACAGTTAGGTCTCAGTAAATTAATCCCAGCTCAACCCTTGGTAGCTTGGCAACGAGCGTCAAGGCTTAACTTAGGAGACAAAGTGTAAAGCATTCAAATATCACAAAACAGTAATTAAATAAAACACAGGAAACAGTTTAAAAATCCAAAACCAATTTATAAAAATAGTTTATATTTTTATCTTTAAAATGACACAAAAACGATTAAAATCGGTTCAGGGGAACCGGAGATATGAATTTTTTAAGAATTATTACTTTTCTAGCGGTTAGAAACAAAAAGCGCCAATCGGGTCATCTGGTTGCACCTCGACCGGGGCAAAGTCAAACTTTCAGGCCGACCGCGATGGAGCCCTGCTCGGCTACAGGTCGCGGGAGGCCTCGGTTAAAAAGTTACCTTCTGACTTAGTCTTTATTTTGAAGTTTTTCTTCACCGGGATGAACCTGCCAGTTGAATCCGACCTCCTGGAACCCTTGTCCGGATACGCGATGTGGGTTTCCTCGGTGGAGACTTTTACCTTCGGACTTAGTCGTTTTTTCGAGATGAAAATCCTTCGACCGGGGTAAACCTGGATCTTGATCCGACGTCCATGGAGCCCTTCTCGGATACGATGGCTGGGAGGTCCCGGTCAACTTTTTACGTTCGGACTTAGTCTCTTTTTTGGATGTTTTTCTTTACCGGGACGAACCACGAAGTCAGGCCGGGTCGCGGTTGAGGCAAGCCGGCTAGAATTTCCGCTGCGGGTCGGTCCCTCTCTGGAGCTTTTTTCCAAAAATTCTCAAATCTTTTCCAAACTTCTGGGGCTTCACCCAGATGTTCTTTTAAGGTTCTTTTGGGGTCCACAGCTCACCCCAAGGGTCCAGAAGTTCTGTGATGGTCCTTGGGGGGTGCGGACTTCAACTCCCAGAATGCACCTGGCGCAAACTCCTTTTTGGCCACTGGACAGTGGTCAGCTGGTCGCTTTCTTCAGGAGTTGGTGCAGGGGACTCTGGTTTAGCAATTTTTCACCTGTAGCAAACAGGGAGTCCCTCCTTGAACCAGTTGAAGCCAGGCAAAGTCCTTCTTGTGGTGAAGCCCAAGTGTGCAGCTGGTGCAGTCCTTCTGAGTGCAGGGTCCAGGTGCAGGCCAGGGGTCCAGCAGGGCAGTCCTTCTTCTTCTTTAGTTCCTTTCTTGTTGAATTCTGGAGGGGATCTGAGGTGTGGGGGCAGGTCTGCCAGTTTTATCCTTGCTCCTGGGTGAAAAGCAGGGGGGCCCTGGTTCTCCAATCAGGGACAGGGTCGTCCCCCTGTTATGACCACTTCCTGGGAAGTGTGGCAAAAATCCATCCCAGAAGGCAACAGTCTCTAAAAATCCAACATGGATGAATCTGATTTTTGGAGGTTGCATCTGGCTGAGCCCACCCACTGGTGTGGCTAAAAATCATAAACACACCCCTCTCCTAATCTAATCAAGGGGGCACCTAATTGTCTGGGGTTGCAGGATGTGGGGGTGTTGCTGGGTGCTGCAAATGTCCTTCTCTGCCTTTGAAGACCAGTTTGGCAGCCCTCCCCCTTCCTGCCTCACCATCTGCTGAGGGGAGATTCTCTCCCCCAAGCACATTCCTTTGTGTGAAGTCAGGCCACTTCACACCTCATCAAGGCAGCCTGGCAGAAGCTGCTGCAGGCTGGCCAATCAGAGCACAACAGCAAAAACAATGCAGAGCTGAAATTGGCAACTTTTTAGGTAAAGTCTAAACTTTTTACCTGGACAAGTTATATTAAATCCAACAACTGGAAGTTGTGGGATTTATTACAACAATCAATTTGATACCAAATTCTTGGTAGGTAACATTTAAAGAGACTTTAAATTTTAAAATAAAGTCTGCCCATTCTAGCCTATGAAGGCCATTTACTTCAATGAGGGAAAAACGAATTTGGCTGTTTTTACCTCACCAGGGCTTATAAATCTATTTTTATAAAGTCCCTGCTTATAGTTACATGGCACCCAGCCCTAGGGGCACATAGGGCACACCTTAGGGGTGACTTATATGTAAAAATAAGGTAGTTTAAGACTTTGGAAGTACCTTTAATTCCAAAGTCGAATTTGCATATAACTTTCACTTAAAAGCAGCCAGCAAAGCAGGCCTGCCTTTAAAATGACACTGGGCACCTCAGCAGTGCACCTAGGTGTGCACCACCTATGCTGTGGTCCCTAAACCTACATGCCCTACCATATACTAGGGACTTATAGGTAGGTTAACTTAGCCAATTATAATTAGCCTAATTTGCATATTGATTTTACACAGAGCACAGGCCCTGGGACTGGTTAGCAGTACCCAGGGCACCATCAAAGTCAGGAAAACACCAGCAAAAAGAGGAAAATGGGGGCAAAAAGTTATGGGGCCTCTGCAATCAGCCCTGTTTTCTCACACAACCCCCCCCCAGCCCACACGCCCAGGAGACTCAGCCCAACCCTGGGAGAGTCTTCCTGGCTTGTTAGGCGAGGAAGACAGTGAAGAAAACTGGCTGTCCCTTTGCAGGGCCTACTCTGCCTTATATCCTCCTGTCAGGGTCACTCCCTATGGGTAGTGAAGCCATCCCAACAGTCAAAGGACCCAACTCAAACTGAAACTTTCCTCTAGGGGGGTCTTCCTCCTTTCTCTCTGCCAACTTGGGTAGTGAGGTGCCCACCTCCCCTACTCCAAACTTTGCTAGGACAACACCTAGCTTACCCAAAGAGGTCACCCAACACTTGAGCAACCCCACCATGACCAATAGGGTCAGGGGGCCTACTTTGCTATTGGCTTTGGGGTCTGCCTCCCAGGCCAAGTACAGTGCTGCCAGGAAGGCTAGCACCCAGCAGAGGCTACTGACAGCTGTCAGTACCCAGAACCACACCCTAAGCTCTCCACTGACAGGTGGCTGAGCTGCTTTAGGGGCATCTTTGGGGTCCTGGCACCCCTCTTGCTGTCTAGAGTGGGGGGCTACCACCTCCTGTGGCAGACACCCTCCTTCCACTCTCCCTTCTGTCAGTGCAGGGGCAACACCTTGCATCTGGACAGCTGCCTGACTACTCAGGACTTCCTTGGGGTCAGGTGAGGCCTCACCAGTGCCAACTCTGGGCTCCCCCCTTACTGGGGCAGGAGGCCCTTGGCTCCCTGGAACTCTCTTTAAGAGTGGCCTACCCTTCCTTTTCTTCTTTCCTTTTCTTGGGGACCCCTGTCTCCTAACTGTAGGGACTGACTCCCCAGGACTTTAGGTTGGGGGGGCGCCCTGGGCGACCACCCCATCTGCGACCAGACTCACCTCTGGGAGGTCATTGCCCAGGATACAATCTAGGGGAAGGTCAGCACTGACTACCACCCTAATCCAGTCAAGGATACCCTCCCTCTCTAGGGGCACTATGGCTACAGGTTTGGAGGTGACCTCCCCTGTGGCTATCCTGACTTTCTTTGTCTTTCCTGGGACATACATGTCTGGGGTTACTAACCGGTCACTCACTATAGTGTGACTGGCACAGGTGTCTCTCAGGCCAGTGGTAGGGATCCCATTCACTTGAATGTGGTGGAAGTGCCTACTCCCACCCTCAGGGATCACCAGCTTACCATCTGGTCCTGTCTCCCAGCTCAATGCTAGGAGGACTTCATCATCTGAGGAATCCTCCTCTATGGCTACACTGGACAGCCCAGTGCTAACCACCTTCTTTGGACAGGCTGCATCTCCTCTGAAGTGACCTGTCTGCTGACAGTCAAAGCAAGCCCTACTGTCCAAGAGCTTTTTTAACCCTGGGTCTCCCTGTCTCTGCTTGTCAGAGTGGGAGTGGGATTTATTCTCCTCCTTCTTAGGGTTCTGGGGTACAGAGGGAGTCTCTGTGGTGGGCTTACCACCTCCCTCCTTAGGTTTTTGGGGACCTGTCCCCCCCTTCTTGGAGTCTCCCCCCTGGGACTTGACAACCACCCTGGTTCTCAACCACTCATCAGCTGCCTCCCCTAGCTCTCTAGGGTTGGTCTGCCTAGAGTCCACTAAATGCTGGTGTAACCTTTCTTGGGTACAATTGGTCAAGATGTGCTCTCTCATGATCAGATTGTATAACCCCTCATAAGTATCTACTTTGTTACCAATAATCCAGCCCTCTAGTGCCTTTAGTGAAATGTCCACAAAGTCAACCCAAGACTGGGTACTGACCTTCTGGGTGTCCCTGAACTTCATTCTATATTGCTCTGGGGTCAGACCAAACTTCTTGGCTAAGCACCTCTTCATACTAGGGTATGAATCCGCCTCCTCCCCCCTTAAGGTCAGAAGCCTATCCCTCCCTGAGTTGGGGACCAACTCCCACAAAAGGGAACCCCAGAATTGAGGCCTAACCCTTCTCATTTGGAGTGCCCTCTCAAAGGCCCCCAGCCACTTATCTATGTCATCCCCCTCTACATAAGCAGGAACTACCCCCTTGGGTAATCTGGGGCAAACTCCCCCACCGATGGACACCTCAGCTTCTTTATCGCTGCTTCCATCTCTTTTCTCTTTGTATGCCCACTTTTTCTTTTCTAGGGCCAGCTTCTCTGCTTCCAAAGCTATGTATGCTAGCTGGGCCTCCAGCTCTCTTTCTCTGATGGATGGGTTCTCTCCTCCTGAAAGGACCCCCTTCCCACCACTAGCTTTGGTTCTGCCCCTAGTGACTGTGTTTACTGAGGACCGTTCTTCCTCATCCTCACTTGGGCTCAGATGCCTTCCCTCCCCTGAGTGGTTAGAGCTTGCATCCTCCCTTCTTTCTCCCTCCTCTGGAGCTTCTTCTGACTCTACCTCTTGGGCCTCAGCCCATGCTGTCAGGGATGTGATCAGGATTTGCTTCCTGAGATCAGTGGTTGCAGGCAACCCTCTTTCAATACACAACCCCCTAAGCTGGACTACTGTCAGTGTGGGTAGGCTAGCCAGATCAAGCTCCATGGTTCCCTAGTTTTGTGTCAACAAAAACTTTTTGCAAAAATTGGAAACAAGAATTTAGAAAAATTACAAAAATTCAATAATTGAAATTAATCCAAATGAAAAATTAAAAACAATTTTTGCAATAGGACAATTTAAAGGATTTTTAATTTGTTTTACCTAAAACTGTAACGTGATATTGAACACAAGTACAGGATCCCGTCGCTGTTTCCAATTATGTTGGAAAATGGGTTATTGGTAGGGCAGGTAGGTACCTACACCTAGCAACAAGCCACTAACCTCCACATAGGTACAGTTAGGTCTCAGTAAATTAATCCCAGCTCAATCCTTGGTAGCTTGGCAACGAGCGTCAAGGCTTAACTTAGGAGACAAAGTGTAAAGCATTCAAATATCACAAAACAGTAATTAAATAAAACACAGGAAACAGTTTAAAAATCCAAAACCAATTTATAAAAATAGTTTATATTTTTATCTTTAAAATGACACAAAAACGATTAAAATCGGTTCAGGGGAACCGGAGATATGAATTTTTAAAGAATTATTACTTTTCTAGCGCTTAGAAACAAAAAGCGCCCATCGGGTCATCTGGTTGCACCTCGACCGGGGCAAAGTCAAACTTTCAGGCCGACCGCGATGGAGCCCTGCTCGGCTACAGGTCGCGGGAGGCCTCGGTTAAAAAGTTACCTTCTGACTTAGTCTTTATTTTGAAGTTTTTCTTCACCGGGACGAACCTGCCAGTTGAATCCGACCTCCTGGAGCCCTTGTCCGGATACGCGATGTGGGTTTCCTCGGTGGAGACTTTTACCTTCGGACTTAGTCGTTTTTTCGAGATGAAAATCCTTCGACCGGGGTAAACCTGGATCTTGATCCGACGTCCATGGAGCCCTTCTCGGATACGATGGCTGGGAGGTCCCGGTCAACTTTTTACGTTCGGACTTAGTCTCTTTTTTGGATGTTTTTCTTTACCGGGACGAACCACGAAGTCAGGCCGGGTCGCGGTTGAGGCAAGCCGGCTAGAATTTCCGCGGCGGGTCGGTCCCTCTCTGGAGCTTTTTTCCAAAAATTCTCAAATCTTTTCCAAACTTCTGGGGCTTCACCCAGATGTTCTTTTAAGGTTCTTTTGGGGTCCACAGCTCACCCCAAGGGTCCAGAAGTTCTGTGATGGTCCTTGGGGGGTGCGGACTTCAACTTCCAGAATGCACCTGGCGCAAACTCCTTTTTGGCCACTAGACAGTGGTCAGCTGGTCGCTTTCTTCAGGAGTTGGTGCAGGGGACTCTGGTTTAGCAATTTTTCACCTGTAGCAAACAGGGAGTCCCTCCTTGAACCAGTTGAAGCCAGGCAAAGTCCTTCTTGTGGTGAAGCCCAAGTGTGCAGCTGGTGCAGTCCTTCTGAGTGCAGGGTCCAGGTGCAGGCCAGGGGTCCAGCAGGGCAGTCCTTCTTCTTCTTTAGTTCCTTTCTTGTTGAATTCTGGAGGGGATCTGAGGTGTGGGGGCAGGTCTGCCAGTTTTATCCTTGCTCCTGGGTGAAAAGCAGGGGGGCCCTGGTTCTCCAATCAGGGACAGGGTCGTCCCCCTGTGATGACCACTTCCTGGGAAGTGTGGCAAAAATCCATCCCAGAAGGCAACAGTCTCTAAAAATCCAACATGGATGAATCTGATTTTTGGAGGTTACATCTGGCTGAGCCCACCCACTGGTGTGGCTAAAAATCATAAACACACCCCTCTCCTGCCCTCTCCTAATCTAATCAAGGGGGCACCTAATTGTCTGGGGTTGCAGGATGTGGGGGTGTTGCTGGGTGCTGCAAATGTCCTTCTCTGCCTTTGAAGACCAGTTTGGCAGTCCTCCCCCTTCCTGCCTCACCATCTGCTGACGGGAGATTCTCTCCCCCAAGCACATTCCTTTGTGTGAAGTCAGGCCACTTCACACCTCATCAAGGCAGCCTGGCAGAAGCTGCTGCAGGCTGGCCAATCAGAGCACAACAGCAAAAACAATGCAAAGCTGAAATTGGCAACTTTTTAGGTAAAGTCTAAACTTTTTACCTGGACAAGTTATATTAAATCCAACAACTGGAAGTTGTGGGATTTATTACAACAATCAATTTGATACCAAATTCTTGGTATGTAACATTTAAGGAGACTTTAAAATTTAAAATAAAGTCTGCCCATTCTAGCCTATGAAGGCCATTTACTTCAATGAGGGAAAAACGAATTTGGCTGTTTTTACCTCACCAGGGCTTATAAATCTATTTTTATAAAGTCCCTGCTTATAGTTACATGGCACCCAGCCCTAGGGGCACATAGGGCACACCTTAGGGGTGACTTATATGTAAAAATAAGGTAGTTTAAGACTTTGGAAGTACCTTTAATTCCAAAGTCGAATTTGCATATAACTTTAATTTAAAAGCAGCCAGCAAAGCAGGCCTGCCTTTAAAATGACACTGGGCACCTCAGCAGTGCACCTAGGTGTGCACCACCTATGCTGTGGTCCCTAAACCTACATGCCCTACCATATACTAGGGACTTATAGGTAGGTTAACTTAGCCAATTATAATTAGCCTAATTTGCATATTGATTTTACACAGAGCACAGGCACTGGGACTGGTTAGCAGTACCCAGAGCACCATCAAAGTCAGGAAAACACCAGCAAAAAGAGGAAAATGGGGGCAAAAAGTTATGGGGCCTCTGCAATCAGCCCTGTTTTCTCACAAATTGCTAATACACTATTTCGAAATCACAGACAGACTCCAGATTGTTTTGTGCTTTAAGTGTGTTTATTTAAGTGCTCAATATTGGAGGGGGTTGTAAAATGGTGAGGGGTGATGGCAGAGGAATGTCCATGGCAGAGTCCAGTCTATTAGTCTCACAGGTGCATTGCCCATATGGGCATAGGAAGTGGAGCTCAGACAGTTTAAGTATGGACAGGGTGACAAAGTAGGACAGTAGGATGACAATCTGGGTGGTCTCGTTTCTTGGTGGGGGTCTTGGCATTGTGCTCTGTCTTTGTCCTGGATCTAAGGGACCGTTTGCGGGGTGGTTCTCCCTCTGCAGGGGGTGGAGTGCTGGTGTGGTGGTCCTGTGGCGGGTCGCCCTGTCCACTAGCGCCGGTGGAGGTGGTGGGCAGTTCATCGTCTATGCTAGTGTCAGGGGCCACTTGTAGTGCCACAGTGTCCCTCCTGGTGTTCACGAGTTCCTTCAGCACCCCTACGATGGTGCCCAGGGTGGAGCTGATGATTCCGAGTTCCTCCCTGAAGCCCATATACTGTTCCTCCTGCAGGCGCTGGGTCTCCTGAAACTTGGCCAGTACCGTTGCCATCGTCTCCTGGGAGTGGTAGTAGGCTCCCATGATGGGGGAGAGGGCCTCTTGGAGAGTGGGTTCCCTTGACCTGTCCGCCCCCTGTCGCACAGCAGCCCTCCTAGTTCCCCGGTGTTCCTGGGCCTCCGTCCCCTGGACCGTGTGCCCACTGCCACTGCCCCCAGGTCCCTGTTGTTGTTGGGGTGGTGGGTTAGCCTGGGTTCCCTGTAGTGGTGGACACACTGCTGATTGATGTGTCCTGGGGACAGAGGTATGGGCCGTTGGGTGGGTGCTGTGCTGGTGTTTCCAGAGGGGGGAAGGTCTGTAGTGGCCTGTGACTGTGTCAGGGGAACCGACTGTCCAGAGGTCCCCGATGGTCCGGGCTGGTCATCTAGATCCAGTTGGACAGAGGTGCTGTCATCACTGTGGGCCTCTTCTGTTGGTGGTGTGGACATGTGTGGACCCTCCTGTCCGGTGACGTTGGGTAGGGGTCCTGCAGGGGTATAAAAGTATGGTTATTACATCTGTGTGTGCCATGGTGTGCAATGGGTGGGTGACTGTGTACCCCAGTGCTTGCATTCCTGTGTGGGACCTTGTGTGATGGTGGTTTAGGGGGTTGTATGGGTATGTGCAGTGGGCATGCTTTGGTGATTGGAGTCCATGCTTTGTTGTTGCATGCAGGGCTTGGTGTTAGGATGTGTGGTTTGTGATGTAGGGACATTTGTGAGAAGTTAGAGTGATGGTGGTAAGGGTGAGGGTGGGGGTATGTGCTGGCATGCAGGTAGGGTGGGGGATGTAATAGTTAAGATTTGACTTACCAGAGTCCATTCCTCCACCTACTCCTGTGAGGCCCTCAGGATGCAGAATTGCCAAGACCTGCTCCTCCCATGTTGTTAGTTGTGGGGGAGGAGGTGGGGGTCCGCCACCAGTCCGCTGAACCACCAGGTGGCGTCTTGAGACCACGGAACACACCTTCCCCCGTAGGTCGTTCCACCTCTTCCTGGTGTCCTCATGATTTCTTGGGTGCTGTCCCACTGCGTTGACCCTGTCCACTATTCTGCGCCAGAGCTCCATCTTCCTAGCAATGGAGGTGTGCTGCACCTGTGATCTGAATAGCTGTGGCTCTACCCGGACGATTTCCTCCACCATGACCCTGAGCTCGCGTGGATTCGTGGGTCGTGATAGTGTGGGTGTATTCCTGGTGGCGTGACGGTGGAGGTTTTGTTATCGCCACTTTATCACTGACCTTTGGTGTGGCAGACTTGTGTGGGTGTCTGAATTTTGGCGGATTCCGAACTGTGGGTCATAATAGCTGTGGCGGAATTCCGCGGCCGTGGCGGTGTGTTGGCGGACTTCTGCACGGCGGTAAGCAGCTTTTACCGCCAATGTTGTAATGAGGGACTTAGTGTGATTCCCTGCCTCCATTGATTTCTATGATATTATGATCCACCAACAGTGCCTGGTCATGTGTGGTGTGTGACTTACTCAAAGGGTTTAGTTGAATAGATTTGAGTCTGTTTGTTCTGTAGGACTAATGTAATAGGAGTGTAAGTTTGGTGAATAACTACTGTCATTTATTTGTAGGTGTTTTTGCAATTTGCATGTGCCTCTCAATACCCTTTCTTAGTTGTCTACTGCCAGGGTAATGTATTATGTATCCTGAGGAGGCACTGAAGTTATTGTTAAAAGATCAAAAAGCAAAGACATTAGAAAAACGCTATTGTGTTAAAAAAAGATATGAAAATTTCAATTTATGTTTATAAAAAAGAATGAATGCACATTTCTTAGGCAACCTCTTTAGATACCATGCACACACTTTTATCCAGTCACAACCATTTGCACTACCCCTCTTTAGTAAGTCACCTGTAATATTTACTTTTTTTATTCCACCATGGCAGTTATTCATAGGGCTACAATTTCTCAGAGCCCATGTCCAGTACACTCCTCTCAGTAGAAATTAGAAATGTGGGGAAGGATCATTGACAGAGTGAATGCTATAGGCACCACCATGCGCACAAAATACAACATCAGGAAGAGGTGGAATAACCTCAGGGGAAAGTCCATTCCCTTGTCTCCTGGCGGGAAACAGCCTTAACAACGAGGTTCGAGTCACATTGTGCCTTTACAACGCGGCCTGAACCACGAATGCGTCTTTAAAATGCATTCCTTTACCACTCAAGTCATTACAATGACTTGCCTTAGGGAAAGTGTTGTTGGACTGATGTTGGACTTTAAGTCTAACACTTTCCCTACTGTGGCGCTGACTGGAGTTGGAATAGTAAACTATACTATTCCAAAGTCCAGCGCTTTACCCAAGGCAAGTTGTTGTATTGACTTGCGTGGTTAAAGAATGTGTTGCAGAGACACATTTGTGGTTTGGGCGGCGTTCTTAAGGCAGGTGTGCTAAAGACCTGCGTTGTTCCGACACACAACCCTCCTGGCACCATCTGCAGGCCATGAAGACTGGTGGCGGCCCTCTCAGTGCCCTATTACAATCTTTTCTAGGGAGGAGAAGGTCTTGGCCATCTTGCATCCTGAGGGCAAGACAGGAATACCTGGGAGAGTGGAGTCTTGTAAGTCACAGCAAGAAAAATGTCACCAAAATATTATATCTTGTATGTTCACTGCCCACCTTGTGCCACCTTCACTGGTAATTCGCTCACCAGCCCAGTGTCCTCTGAAACAAAGACCCTTGTCAGTCAACTCCCAATTGAAGTGTGCTTACCTGGAAGGATAACATTTCTGTGCTGTGTGTAGTACAGGGGCTGACATGACTGCTAAGGTCAGGAGGTGTTGTTACCGTTACTCCCCTCAGCTAGCCCAGTGTCCTCTGCTCCAAAGACCCTTGTTTGTCAACTCCCCGTTGATGTGTATTCACCTGGAAGGATAACATTTCTATGCTGTGAGTAGTACAGGGACTGACATGACTACAACTCCCAGCAGACACTGTTCCTGTAACTCCAAACAACAGACCAGTGTGCATGTGCCCCAATGCATCTGTTGGTGAACTCACAATTGAAATGTACTCACCTGGGAGGATAACATTTATATACTGCATGTAATACTGGGAGTGACATGACTACTAATTTCAGGAGGCTCTCTTACTGGTACTTCACTCAGACAGCCCAGTGTCCTCTGCAACAAAGACCCATGTTTGCCAACTCCCAATTGAAGTTTACTCACCTGGGAAGATAACATTTCTATACTGTGTATAAAACAGGGACTTACATGACTGCTAAGGCCAGGGGGCTCTGTTACTATTACTCCACTCTGCCAGTCCAGCACCCTCTGCAACAAAGACCCCTGTTTGTCAACTCCCAACACAGTGTTTTTTTGCCCAAGGGCCCTGTGTCTCAACTCTCAATTGAAGTGTACGCACCTGGGAGGATACCATTTGTGCAGTGTGTGTAGTACATGAGTTACATGACTGCAACTCACAGGCGAGTCTTCTACTGTCACTTCAACCACCAACTAGGACCCTAGTGGACATTAGGAAGGGGGGCAGAGGTGAATGGGAAGGCTGCTACACTGAGTGCGTCAAACTTGGAGCCCAGACCCAACATTATTAATAGAGATCGTCTAGTCTTGCAGTTCCTTCCAGAATTTACGCCCTATGTAATAGTTTTTCACTTAAAGAACAGGGCTAACAATTGAAAAACAAGGTGATACAGTGGTTTATTAAATCATTGGTCGGTACCTCTAGTGATGTGCTCTCCAGGGGCATTATTGCTGTAAGGAGGGTGCAATGGGTGAGGCACACATGAAAGTAAATGCCAGAGGATTGTGTGGTCATTACATTTTGTGATCCTTGTTTGGCTGTGGAAGATGCTGATCAATGAGGGGCTAATAACAAAGTAGTTCATCTTTTGGTGCCATTGCATTATGATGTTAAAGCCAGGGTGAAATATAAGCCCAAAGGGGAACGTACCTCTTTTATTAAGATTGGGAAGGGGGTCAGGCAGGGGTGTGTCCTGGCTCCTTTTCTTTTTAGTTTTTATATTAATGATCTGGAGGATGTTCTTGTAAAGACTATGGTGGATTCTCCAAAGATAGGGACACGTCATCACCTGTTCATCTTTACACTGATGATTGTGCCCCTATGGCAGGAACAAGAAGGGATCTTCAGAAACTGAAGGACAATTTTGTTGAATTTATGTCGACCCAAAAAGTAGAATTGCCATTCCATAGTGGGGACACTCATCTTAAATGTCTTAAATGTCTTCCTACATTTTCCTATTTGGAGGTGCATTTTGACAACAGAAGTAAGTGGGGCCATCTCAAATTGGATAGGACCATACAGTATGAGCAGGCGGTGGCATCCATATGTAGGTTTGCCTTTTATTTGTATTTAGATTCATAGTGCTGTATCCCTGTCCGTTATCTACTTTTAACATTTTATTGATAATGTTTTAGGTAGATGTTTGGGCTAGATGGTGATACAGTGGACAGAGGTGCAAATAAAGTGTTAGTAGAAAGCAAAATTCCAAGAGAACACTGATCTCAATGGTAAATGCTGAGGGGTCAAAGATGACTGCACCTCCTTCTCCTGGTCAATGAAGTCTTTTGATGTGCTAACAATGATATGAGAGGTTGGTGGGATGAGCCGGAGAAAGAAAACATCTAGTTTAATGGAGTTAATTAAATCAGCAATATCGACCTCATGTCGGACTACTGGGTGCTGATGATTAAAAATCTGTCAGTGGTGATTTTTATTGTATGTGAAAGTGAGAGATGTTGTCTAACTAATTGTCAAGCATATGGGCGAAATGATCACTGGTAGTAACCACAAATCTTTTGAGAATTCCCAGTCTAATGGCTCTGTAAAAGGTAACAGGTGTTCTGTGGAACATGAGGCAGATTTTCTGCAGGTCCCCTGCCATTAGTGATTTTACTTGAGTCCTCCATATACAGTGATGCAGGTATTTGCATTGCAGTCTCAGAATTATTGGACTTTCTTTCCTCTTAGCACTAGTCCCAGAACCCTCATAGTGAAACACTTCATTTTTACACTACATGTGATTTGAGGGGGAAGCGTGATAATTTCAGTACATTACTTTTACTTTCTGTACAGTGATGGATTCGAAATTAAAACTTTATATATGACTACTTCAATGGTTTGACATTGCTAGTAAAAGACAGAGGTGGTCATTACAACACTGGCGGTCGGTGTTAAAGCGGCGGTAAGACCGCCAACAGGCCAGCGGTAAAAAATTTGCAATTACGACCGTGGCGGAAACCGCCAACAAAGACAGCCACTTTAATACTCCGACCGCCACGGCGGTAGAAAAGAAACAGCTTGGCGGTCACCGCTAACAGACAGGCGGAAGACAAAGTACCGCCCACAGTATCACAACAGGCCAATCCGCCACCTTTTCCAGGGCGGATTCACCGTGGATAAAAACACGGCGGAAACAGGACTCCGAAGGAAAAACGCTCACCTCTACACACCCCACGAGGAACTAGGACACCATGGAGCCGGAACTCCAAATTCTCCCTGCGATAGTCTTCTTGCTCCTCTACCAGGAGCACGAACGCCGGCAGCGAAGACCACAGTGAGTACTGCACCTACGACACAAGGGATGGGAGAGGGAAAAAACAGGGACACACACACGCAATACCGCCACCCTCACCCACTACAACACACACACTAATACAGCATGATACATTACAGTTGCACCCCCCAAACCCCCCGGAAGAATGCAAAGACAAAAGGAAATGAGTGTAACCATTGTAATATATTAAAATCAAGTAGGCAAAAATATATATATATATATATATATATACACCATAAACAAAATATACACCAAGCACAGTAGTCCAGGTAGTGCTCCAATTAAGTCTGTGGAACACGGGCCCACATGGTATGGGCGAGGCCCACACAAGATCCCCGACCATGATGGAGAGAACACTGCAGGGGCATCAGAGAGCAAGAAAACAGGCACCTCAGGGGGAGGGAAAGGGGGGCACCTCAGCCGGTTGAGTGCACGACGCCAAATCCAAGAGAGGGCCACATGCCCACTGTTCAATCCTGGGGAGTGCAGAGCCACAGTCTCTCAAATCTATACAGTGGGTGGGTTGCCCACTGTTCCATCCTGGGGAGTGCAAAGCCACAGTCTCTCAAGTCTCTACAGTGGGTGGCTTGCCCACTGTTCAATCCTGGGGAGTGCAAAGCCACAGTCTCTCAAGTCTCTACAGTGGGTGGCTTGCCCACTGTTCAATCCTGGGGAGTGCAAAGCCACAGTCTCTCAAGTCTCTACAGTGGGTGGCTTGCCCACTGTTCAACCCTGGGGAGGGCAAAGCCACAGTCTCTCAAGTGGATAACAGTCTCCACTGGTTCTGGAGGAGGCATTGTGCCCAGAGTGCTTCATCCTGCTAAGGACAGAGGTAGTGGATGTATCTCTCCACTGGTTCTGGAGGGGGCTTTGTGCCCAGAGTGCTTCATGCTGCTAAGGACAGAGGTAGTGGATGCATCTCTCCACTGATTCTGGAGGGGGCTTTGTGCCCAGAGTGCTTCATCCTGCTAAGGACAGAGGTAGTGGATGTATCTCTCCACTAGTTCTGGAGGGGGCTTTGTGCCCAGAGTGCTTCATCCTGCCCGTGACGGACTCAGTAGCGTCAGTGCCCTTGGCGCTCATGGGCCAGCGGTGCTTGAGGCGGCGGTGCCCTGTTCAGCGGTGCTTGAGGCGGCGGTGCCCTGTTCAGTGGTGCTTGGAGCAGCGGTGCCCTGTACAGCTGTGCTTGAGGCGGCAGTGCCCTGTTCAGCGGTGCTTGGAGCGGCGGTGCCCTGTTCAGCGGTGCTTGGAGCAGCGGTGCACTGTTCAGCGGTGCTTGGAGCGGCGGGCTCCTTTGCAGTGACTCAGCTGCTAACGGTCCTCTCTGTCCCAGCGGGGCTTGTGCTGGCGGTCCTCTCTGTCCCAGCGGGGCTTGTGCTGCTGGTTCTCTCTAGCCCAGCGGGGCTTGTGCTGGTGGTCCTCTCTGTCCCAGTGGGGCTTGTGCTGGCGGTCCTCTCTGGCCCAGCGGGGCTTGTGCTGGCGGTCCTCTCTGTCCCAGCGGGGCTTGTGCTGGAGGTTCTCTCTAGCCCAGCGGGGCTTGTGCTGGCGGTCCTCTCTAGCCCAGCGGGGCTTGTGCTGGCGGTCCTCTCTGGCCCAGCAGGGCTTGTGCTGGCGGTCCTCTCTGTCCCAGCGGGGCTTGTGCTGGCGGTCTCTTCTTAGTGGCCTCCTGGGCATTGGGGATGATGGCTATGGCCTCCTGGGCAGCGGGTATGATGGCTGTGTCCTCCTGGCCAGCGGGGTTGACAGCTGTGGCCTCCTGGGCAGCGGGGATGATGGTGGTCTCCTCCGCTGTGCTGCTCTTCCCAGACTTTCCTGGTTTCTTGTGTCCCTTCCCCACTTGGAAGGTGTCGCAGCTGACTCCACACTCCCACCGGAGCCCTGGGAGCAGCTTTGGTGGCTGGAGTCTTCCCCCTCTCCCGCCGGTCACTGGCCAACCTTTGATGCTTCACAGGTGGGGGACTGTCTGTGCTGTGGCTCCGTGCCACACTGGCTGCCCTGTTAGCCGGTGCACTCCAGATTCCAGTGACTACAGGCACCACTGGTCCCGGAGATGTTGTGGCTGAGGTGCTAGTTCGGGACCTAGGAGACGGACGGGGTGGGGGAGGTGTGGGAAAGAGGTCAAGTTTGGACAGAAAATGTTTTTTTGACACACTGGGATGGGTAGCTGGAGGGGGTTTGGGAGTGGAGGAAGAGGTTGTGGTTGTAGGAGGTGTTCGTTTGGTGACTTTGGGCGAAGGTGCATGTGCTGGAGGCTGTCGTGAGGTGGATGGCTGTTGGCTGGGTGTGTGCCTGCGTTTGTGTATCTTGGGAGGGGGCGTCACAAACACACTGGGAGAGGACACAGGGGACGTGTGAATGGTAGTGGGGGTGGTGACTGCACGTGAGCGGGGTGTGGTGGTGTGTGTGCTGGTGATGGCAGTAGTGGCTGTTGATGTAGTGCATGCAGGTGTGAGTGAAGACGAGACTGGGAGGGAGGAGGGAGAGGAGGAGGAGGGGGACACAGTGGAGGCAGTGGATGTTGGTGTGTCTGCATGTGTGTGATGCTTGCATGAGTACCTGTGGGATGTGTGGTGCCTACGTCTGCCTGAGCTTCCCTTGTGTGTTGATGTGTGTGCATGCTGGTCTGAAGGTGTGCTTGGGATAGGCTGGGGTACAGGGGATTGGGTCTGGGTGGAGGAAGTTGGAGGGGGGAGGCTAGATACAGGAACAATGGCTGCCATCAGTGCTGAGGCCAGAGTCTGAACAGCTCGCTGAAGGGGCGCCTGACCAGAATGAATGCCCTCCAGGAATGCATTTGTTTGTTGCAACTGCCTTTCTACACATTGGATGGCATTCAAAATGGTAGACTGCCCAACAGTGAGGGACCTGAGGAGGTCAATGGCCAGCAGGGGTGACTGGGACAGGGCCTGAGGTGCCTGGGGCGAAGGTGATGCCCAGCCTCCTGGGTGAGCGGGCACGGGGCAAAGGCTGAGGGGCTGCTGGGAGGGCGGTGCTGGTGGGGGGGTGGCGGCTGTACCTGTAGATGCGGGGGGCACAGATGTTGCCGCCACCACAAGGGAACTCCCATCAGAGGACGAGTCTGTGTCGCTGGTGTCAGCTCCTGTCCCCGCCGTGGAGCTCCCTTCGCCCTCCGTCCCACTGGTGAACTCTGAGTCCGTAGTTCCGCCCTCCAGGGCCATGTGGGATGTAGCTCCCTCGTGCTCCGGTGCCACTGCTCCTCCGCCTGATGATGCTAATGCACACAAAAAAAGGGAGACCACAAAAAGGGGGGGGGGACAACAGAAGAAAGACATGTTGAGTGCATGCATTACCACTACCGTTGGCAGACACGACATACACAGAAGCCCCCTGCACTACGCCGCGCTCTTGGGCTCCACTGTTCAATTCCTGGGAAATGGCCTACTAGGCTATGGACGACATCTGCACACATGGATGACACAGGGGCTGTGTGGCAGCCTGGGGGTTGCATAGCCACAAAAACTTGGAGTCACCTGTGACGGAGTACCCTCTCTGCCAAACTGAAGGTCTGCCTGCCTGATTTATGACCTTACGTATGTAAGCAATGGAGACTCGCTGACATAATCCTGACAACAGCCTGACAGAGTAAGGGCTGATTGAGGTTATCCATTCGACCTCCTGTTGCTTCCTATGTTGTGTAGTGGTCTTTGGTATTTCAAAAAACAAAATCCTACTTTTTAGTTTTGTCTCAGAAAATAGAAAAAACGTCACTGTCATGTTGACAGAGCCATTTGTCATACTTTTAATACATTGACAGGAACCAAGTAACATGATGTAAAGAGATGTTTGCTGGGCCGATGGGCATCTTTAAATTCAGAGAACAGTCACTCTTTCAGGGTTACAGAGTATTTTACTCCATTGCCCAAAGGAGTCATCGTTGTTCTCCAATTTCTAAATCAGGCCCTTCATTTGTAGACTGAGCCTAACTACTGGACTCAGTGAGTACATCTTGAGGACATCTGTTATTGTAGAATGTGTATTTTAAATATGGCCTGTAAACCATAGGAATTGAATGCATTTTGGTATGGTTGTTGGTCCCTCCAATGTGAATACTTTTGAACTCTGTCACCCACCTTTCAATGTAAGAGCAAAGTGGTACTGTTGCCTGCTAATGTATAGTATTAAAGTTCCAAACAGACATTGTTGATTCATTTTTTCAGAATGGCAGCTCCAAAACATCAAGTGGAATCTTTCTACTTCTAGGTAATACTGTTTGTTTTACAATTCAGGTCTAAAAATCTGAATAGTCTAGCTCTGAAACACAATGAGTACAAGAGGTTTATTTATCCTACTGTCTGCAATACGATTTTGTCATTCTGGTAATCAAGTGCCTAGAATTAGTTAATAAAATGCCCTGCAACTGCCTTAATGAGTTTTATGATTTTATCAATAGCTTGGTGTGAAGTTTCTGGACTGACCATGGGCAACCTTGTTCGAACCAACAGAGTAAGTGGATGGTTCCAACTGACATTGTACATTGCTATTGCTATTGAAACACCATTGGTAAAATATTGTTTGACATGACAGTTATTATTACCATGTTATTATATTCAGTTGAATGTATAATTCCTAACCAATCCACATTATGATGATCTGCAGCACCCTTATGTATATTCCATTGTTATATTACAATGTAATTTTCTCAAAAAGATTGATTAAATCCTGTTTCTTCTCTCTGACTAAGATTGAATGTTAATATGTTTAGCTGTCATTGCATTAACTACAAATAGTGTTTTTGTTTGAACCAATATGGCATAAAATAGTACAACTGATGTTTAAAATTAAAATTTGTGTCCAGAGTCATACATTATGCAAAAGAGCGGAGTGCACTCACAAAAATATGATCATACCATAGCTGCCCCAACTAATGCTTTTTCTAAAGAAGAAATTGAGCTCAATTTAAATGCAGTCATTCAGAATGCCTTTAGAAAGGAAAGGCAACGGCAGACAGAATATTAATGTTAGCCGGTCACACAAGGACATACATCCTCGCTCTGTAATCTGGTTCATCTCAGACATGGTACTACATTCCTATGAGTCATTTATGATGAGTGCATTTGCAATGAGTTGTCACCTTGGTTCATCCAAATGGCATTCACAAGTACTACGCACGTAAATTCAGAGCAGATATGAGTGGGTGGTAGTTCAAAAACCTTAATGTAGCTGCATTTACATTGATTGATTTGATGTTAATGATTTCTGGCATGCACCAATATCAGACAAGTCCAGCTTCAAGTTACTGCCTTTAAAACACAGTTACTTTAGTAAAAACACTGGCCACCACGTAAACAATCATATAATAGTAATCTCATATCAGTCAGAATTCAGAGCAGTCAGAACAGTCAAAACAATGAGCAGTACTTTGTGGCATATTGTCTAAGAAATAATTGTTCAATTTCACTTTGAAATCCGGAAGCTCTGGGAGATGGCACAGAGATGGGGATGAGAGAAGGAATGTCGAATGTTTTGCACCTGCCATACTGAAATGCTTTCCACCCACAGACTCCAGCTGACATGAGGAAATCATGAGTGTCACACCCTTTTGACTCCGTGGTGCTCCAGCAGCCTTTTAATTTTTCAGTGATGCAGTTCCCAGAGGGTTTGAGGTGTCTTGAGTATAGTGTACATATATGAAATCATGATCTACTCTGATTCCTTAGATACACATGTACAACGTATTAAAGCTGTCTGAAAAGGATAAGAGAACACTAATATTTTTCTAAAATGGATTACGTATTTCACTTCACATCTGTACAAATTTCTGGGCTATCTAACCAGTCCCCAAGCAGTGCAAATGGATAAGCAAAAAGTATCCACAATACTTGAAAGGCTCACTCCTACATTTGTGGAAGTTGTGCAAAATGTCCGAGGCTTTGTTAATTTGTAATGAAGGGTATTTTACAAGTTCTTAAGACTTTTAATTACATTGCTAGATTTTTCCTCAAAAGAGCTACACTTATATGGTTTCAGAACCTGATAAAACCTTCTTGAGGAGACGTTCTCATAAGTCAGTATTTCACAGCACTCAAATCTGCAACTCCTGTTTATTGTACAAACAGGTGCATCATATCATACTGTCAAAATGGGGTTGCTATTCTGGTGGTAGTTGATTGTGTAATGAAAATGGGGCATGTCATTGGATTAACTGAGTTACCCTGGAATGCATGCAACTCTACTGTTTCATGACATCTGACAGAGATTCTCAATTTAGTTAAAGATCTAGGGGGTCATGAGAACCCTGGCGGTCGGTGTTAAAGCAGGGGTAAGACCGCCAACGGGCCGGCGGAAAACATTTGCAATTACGACCATGGCGGAAACCGCCAACAAAGACAGCCACTTTAACACTCCGACCGCCACGGCGGTACAAACAAACAGCTTGGCGGTCACCGCCAACAGACAGGCAGAAGACAAAGTAACGCCCACAGTATCACAACCTACCAATCCGCCACCTTTTCCGGGGCGGATTCACTGCGGATAAAAACATGGCGGAAACAGGATTTCGAAGGGAAAACGCTCACCTCTACACACCCCACGAGGAACCAGGACACCATGGAGCCGGAACTTCAAATTCTCCCTGCGATAATCTTCCTGCTCCTCTACCAGGAGCACAAACTCCGGCGGCGAAGACCACGGTGTGTACTGCACCTACGACACAGGGGAGGGGGGAGGGAAAAAACAGGGAAACACATATGCAACACCCCCACCCTCACCCACTACAACACACACACTAATACATATTAATACATGATAGTTACACCCCCCAACCCCTTTGGAAGAATGCAAAGACAAAAGGAAATGAGTGTAACCATTGCAATATATTAAAATCAAGTAGGCAAAAATATATACACACCAACAACAAAATATACACCAAGCATAGTAGTCCAGGTAGTGCTCCAATTAAGTCCGTGGAACACTGGGCCCACACGGTATGGGCAAGGCCCACACAATTTCCCCGACCATGACGGAGAGAACACTGCAGGGGCATCAGAGAGCAAGAAAACAGGCACCTCAGGGGGAGGGAAAGGGGGGCACCTCAGCCGGTTGAGTGCACAACGCCAAATCCACGAGAGGGCCACATACCCAATGTTCAATCCTGGGGAGTGCAAAGCCACAGTCTCTCAAGCCTCTACAGTGGGTGGGTTGCCCAATGTTCCATCCTGGGGAGTGCAAAGCCACAGTCTCTCAAGTCTCTACAGTGGGTGGCTTGCCCACTGTTCCATCCTGGGGAGTGCAAAGCCACAGTCTCTCAAGTCTCTACAGTGGGTTGGTTGCCCACTGTTACATCCTGGGGAGTGCAAAGCCACAGTCTCTCAAGTGGATAACAGTCTCCACTGGTTCTGGAGGAGGCATTGTGCCCAGAGTACTTCATCCTGCTAAGGACAGAGGTAGTAGATGACAGTCTCCACTGGTTCTGGAGGGGGCTTTGTGCCCAGAGTGCTTCATCCTGCTTAGGAGAGAGGTAGTGGATTTATCTCTCCACTGGTTCTGGAGGGGGCATTGTGCCCAGAGTGCTTCATCCTGCTAAGGACAGGGGTAGTGGATGTATCTCTCCACTAGTTCTGGAGAGGGCTTTGTGCCCAGAGTTCTTCATCCTGCTAAGGACAGAAGTAGTGGATGACAGTCTCCACTGGTTCTGGAGGGGGTTTTGTGCCCAGAGTACTTCATCCTGCTAAGGACAGAGGTAGTGGATGAATCTTTCCACTGGTTCTGGAGGGGGCTTTGTGCCCAGAGTGCTTCATCCTGCTAAGGACATAGGTAGTGGATGTATCTCTCCACTGGTTCTGGAGGGGGCATTGTGTCCAGAGTGCTTCATCCTGCTAAGGACAGAGGTAGTGGATTTATCTCTCCACTGGTTCTGGAGGGGGCATTGTGCCCAGAGTGATTCATCCTGCTCGTGACGGACTCAGTAGCGTCAGTGCCCTTGGCGCTCATGGGCCAGCGGTGCTTGAGGCGGCTGTGCCCTGTTCAGCGGTGCTTTGAGCGGCGGTGCCCTGTTCAGCGGTGCTTGGAGCGGCGGTGCCCTGTTCAGCAGTGCTTGGAGCGGCGGTGCCCTGTTCAGCGGTGCTTGGAGCGGCAGTGCCCTGTTCAGCGGTGCTTGGAGCAGCGGGCTCCTTTGCAGTGACTCAGCTGCTGGCGGTCCTCTCTGTCCCAGCGGGGCTTGTGCTGGAGGTCCTCTCTAGCCCAGCGGGGCTTGTGCTGGCGGTCATCTCTGTCCCAGCGGGGCTTGTGCTGGCGGTCATCTCTGTCCCAGCGGGGCTTGTGCTGGCGGTCCTCTCTAGCCCAGCGGGGCTTGTGCTGGCAGTCCTCTCTAGCCCAGCGGGGCTTGTGCTGGCGGTCCTCTCTGTCCCACCGGGGATGATGGCGGTGGCCTCCTGGGCAGCGGGGATGATGGCTGTGGCCTCCTGGGCAGCGGAGATGACGGCTGTGGCCTCCTGGGCAGCGGGGATGATGGCGGTCTCCTCCGCTGTGCTGCTCTTCCCAGACTTTCCTGGTTTCTTGTGCCCCTTCCCCACATTGGAAGGTGTCGCAGCTGACTCCACACTCCCACCGGGACCCCTGGGAGCGGCTTTGGTGGCTGGAGTCTTCCCCCTCTCCTGCCGGGCACTGGCCAACTTTTGATGCTTCACAGGTGGGGGACTGTCTGTGCTGTGGCTCCGTGCCACACTGGCTGCCCTGGTGGCCGGTGCACTCCAGATTCCTGTGACTACAGGCACCACTGGTCCCGGAGATTTTGTGGCTGAGGTGCTAGTTCGGGACCTAAGAGACGGACGGGGTGGGGGAGGTGTGGGAAAGAGGTCAAGGTTGGACAGGAAAAGTTTTTTTGACACACTAGGACGGATAGTTGGAGGGGATTTGGGAGTGGAGGAAGAGGTGTGGTTGTAGGAGGTGTTCGTTTGCTGACTTTAGGTGAAGGTGCATGCGCTGGAGGCTATCGTGAGGTGGATAGGTTGGGTGGGTGTGTGCCTGCGTTTGTGTATCTTGGGAGGTGGCGTCACAGACACACTGGGAGAGGACACAGAGGACGTGTGAATGGTAGTGGGGGTGGTGACTGCACATGAGCGGGGTGTGGTGGTGGGTGTGCTGGTGATGGTAGTAGTGGCTGTAGATGTAGTGCATGCAGGTGTGAGTGTAGATGAGACTGGGAGGGAGGAGGGAGACGAGTAGGAGGGGGACACAGTGGAGGCAGTGGATGTTGCTATGTCTGCATGTGTGTGATGCTTGTGTGAGTGCCTGTGGGATGTGTGGTGCTTATGTTTGCCTGAGCTTCCCTTGTGTGTTGATGTCTGTGCATGCTGGTCTGTAGGTGTGCTTGTGATAGGCTGGGGTACCGGGGATTGGGTCTGGGTGGAGGAAGTTGGAGGGGGGAGGCTAGAGACAGGGACAATGGCTGCCATCAGTGCTGAGGCCAGAGTCTGAAAAGCTCGCTGAAGGGCCGCCTGACCAGAATGAATGCCCTCCAGGAATGCATTTGTTTGTTGCAACTGCCTCTCTACACCCTGGATGGCATTCAAAATGGTAGACTGCCCAACAGTGAGGGACCTGAGGAGGTCAATGGCCTCCTCACTGAGGGCAGCAGGGGTGACTGGAGCAGGGTCTGAGGTGCCTGGGGCGAAGGTGATGCCCACCCTCCTGGGTGAGCGGGCACCGGGCAAAGGCTGAGGTTGCTGCTGGGAGGGTGGTGCTGGTGGGGGGGTGGCGGCTGTACCTGTAGATGGGGGGGCACAGATGTTGCCACCACCACAAGGGAGTTCCCATCAGAGGACGAGTCCATGTCGCTGGTCTCAGCTCCTGTCCCCGCCGTGGAGCTCCCCTCGCCCTCCGTTCCACTGGTGAAGTCCGAGTCCGTAGTATGGCCCTCCATGGCCATGTGGGATGCAGCCCCCTCGTGCTCTGGTGCCACTGCTCCTCCGCCTGATGATGCTAATGCACACAAGAACAGGGAGATCACAAAAAGGGGAGGGACGACAGAAGAAAGACATGTTGAGTGCATTCATTACCGCTACCGTTGGCAGACACGACAGACACACAAACCCCCTGCACTACGCCGCGCTCTTGGGCTCCACTGTTCAGTTCCTGGGAAATGGCCTACTAGGCTATGGACAACATCTGCACACATGGATGACACAGGGGCATGACTAGGTGTACTTGGCACTCTACAGAGGTGGGGTGCCACATGGCCTGCCTTACGGAGGGACCTTGCCTACGGAACTCGCCCTGGCCTAGGGAAACCCACAGCCCACCTCCCCCACCCAGACCCACCCACTGGGCGCAAAATCAGCAGGATGAGAGTGTACTCACCCCCTTGTGGCTGCTGTGATGCCCTCAAGCGCCCATCCAACTCCGGGTACGCCACCGCCAGGATCCTGAACATCAGGGGGGTCATGGTGCGACGGGCACCCCTCCCACGTTGGGAGGCCATCCCCAGCTGATCCTCCACCATCTTCTTGCTCCAGCGGCGAATGTCCTCCCATCTTTTCCGGCAGTGGATGCTCCGTCTGTGGTAGACCGCCAGGGTCCGGACGTCCTTGGCGATGGCACGCCAAATATATTTTTTCTGGTGGGCGCTGACCTACATGATTTGTACAGGGGGAAGAGGAACTTATTACCAACTGCACCGTCACAGTCATTGGCCCCCATCCCTAACCTTGCCATGTGGCACATGCACTCACCGTCGTTTCATGCACACCGCAATCTCCCCCACCTTCTTACATCCACCCCACTCCACACAGGCATAGCCCATACAGCATGCTCCCAGTGTACTTACCTGTTTGTCTGGAGGACCGTAGAGTAGCGTGTACTGGGGGAGGACCCCGTCCACGAGTTTCTCCAACTCCTCCGATGTGAAGGCAGGGGCCCTTTCCCCAGACGCACGAGCCATTGTCTCTTCCAGACCGAGGTCACAGCAGCACTTGCAGTGTAGGTCCTCTCCTGTCGAAGATTAGGTATCGAGCGATTGAACAGATAGAAAATGGTGGTCACGTCCGCGGCGGTGCGTACCGTCACCGCCGGCGTACATCGTCATTGGCTCCTGGGACCCATAGGGTCCAATGTTAACCAATGCAGCATTGCGCCGCGGTCTTCGACCGCCTACCGCAACGGTGTACAACGCCAGCGCAGTTACCTCACATCCAATTGTCCCACTTTACAGGTCACACAGCCGCCATTTCAGGGGCCCACATGGCTTCATTTTTAACTGCGTCACACATACCTAGGCCTAGACTCAACACACATACACGCCACTGTTTGGATTATGATTGGTGTTCTGTGTAAACTGTGGGTACGTATCTCTGAGTTGTTTCACTCTGTGCTCACTGTTGTCCTTCATAGGCACCGTCCACTGGGACATGTGAGGAGATGGCGGCATCCTCGGGTGTACCGACCGTTGGTGGACCTGTCGACAATGGAGGAAAGACATGTGATCATCACCCACAGGCTTGACCGTGCCACAATCCAGGAACTGTGTACCCAGCTGGAGCCAGACCTGATGTCAGCTATCCGCCATCCCACAGGAATCCCCTCTCAAGTGCAGGTGCTGTCAGTGCTCCATTTCCTTGCAAGTGGGTCATTTCAAACAACAGTGGCCATAGCACCAGGGATGTCCCAGCCTATGTTTTCCAACGTGTTGTCCAGAGTGTTGTCTGCCCTGCTGAAACACATGCAGAGCTACATCGTTTTCCCTCAGGTGGAGGATTTGCCTACAGTAAAAGGTGATTTCTATGCCCTGGAACACATCCCCAACATCATAGGTGCCATTGATGGGACCCATGTGGCTTTGGTCCCCCCCCACAGGAGTGAAAAGGTGTACAGAAACCGGAAGAGTTATCATTCGATGAATGTACAGATGGTATGTTTGGCAGACCAGTACATCTCCCATGTGAATGCCAAGTTCCCTGACTCAGTGCATGATGCCTGCATCCTGCAGATTAGCAGCATCCCTTATGTGATGGGTCAACTCCAGAGGTACCCTGTGTGGCTATTAGGTGAGCACCTGGAAGCAAGACAGTGGGAATGGTTGTCTGGGTCTGGGGATATCCCCACAGGTTAGTGTGTGTCTAACAGTTGTCCCTTGCCATTTGCAGGTGACTCTGGTTACCCCAACCTGTCATGGCTACTGACCCCAGTGAGGAATCCCAGGACAAGGGCAGAGGAACGCTACAATGAGGCACTTGGGCGTACACGGTGGAAAATCGAGCGGACCTTCGGCCTCCTGAAGGCCAGGTGCAGGTGCCTCCATATGACAGGTGGATCCCTATTCTACTCACCAAAGAAGGTGTGCCAGATCATTGCGGCCTGCGGTATGCTTCACAACTTAGCTTTGCGATGACAGGTGCCTTTTCTGCAGGAGGATGGTCCAGATGGCTGTGTTGTTGCAGCTGTGGAGCCTGTGGACAGTGAAGACGAGGAAGCAGAGGAAGAAGACATGGACAACAGGGACTCAGTGATCCAGCAATATTTCCAGTGAGACACAGGTAAGAACACAAACCAGCCTACTACATGTACTATAACTCTACTACCTCTCTACTGTCTGTCATTTTCACCCAGTGTCTGGTCACTGAGTTGTCACTTTCCCTTACGATTTCACAGATGTGTGTCCCACAGTGTGGCTTCTGCTTTGATTCATCATGGACTACAGCTGTGTGACATAGGTATGTTGACATTACAAATGAAAGAGCATTTTGCCACAGTGATTGCTAATACACTATTCCGAAATCACAGACTGACTCCAGATTGTTTTGTGCTTTAAGGGTATTTATTTTAGTGCTCAATATTGGAGGAGGTAGCAAAATGGTGAGGGGTGATGGTGGAAGAATGTCCATGGCAAAGTCCAGTCTATTAGTCTCACAGGTGCATTGCTCAAATGGGCATTGGAAGTGGAGCTGGGGCAGTTTGAGGATGGACAGGGTGACAAAGTGGGAAAGAAGGATGACAATCAGGGTGGTCTCATTTCTTGGCGGGGGTCTTGGCATCGTTCTCTGTCTTTGTCCTGGATCTCAGGGACCGTTTGCGAGGTGGTTCTCCCGCTGCATGGGGTGCTGGTGTGGTGGTCCTGTGGCAGTGCCTTTTGTCCACTAGCGCCGGCGGAGGTGGTGGGCAGTTCATCGCCCAGGCTAGTGTCAGGGGCCCCTTGTTGTGCCACAGTGTCCCTCCTGGTGTTGAGTACTTCCTTCAGCACCCCTACGATGGTGCCTAGGGTGGAATTGATGGATCTGAGTTCCTCCCTGAAACCCAAATACTGTTCCTCCTGCAGGCGCTGGGTCTCCTGAAACTTGGCCAGTACCGTTGCCATCGTCTCCTGGGAGTGGTGGTAGGCTCCCATGATGTTGGAGAGGGCCTAGTGGAGAGTGGGTTCTCTTGGCCTGTCCTCCCCCTGTCGCACAGCAGCCCTCCCAGTTCCCCTGTGTTCCTGGGCCTCCGTCCCCTGGACTGCGTGCCCACTGCCACTGCCCCCAGGTCCCTGTTGTTGTTGGGGTGGTGGGTTAGCCTGGGTTCCCTGTAGTGGTGGACACATTGCTGATTGACATGTCCTGGGGACGGAGGTAAGGGCCCGCTGGGTGGGTGATGTGCTGGTGTTTCCAGAGGGGGGAAGCTCTGTAGTGGCCTGTGACTGTGTGATGGGAACCGACTGTCCCGAGGTCCCCGATGGGCCGGGCTGGTCATCTAGATCCAGTTGGACAGAGGTGCTGTCATCACTGTGGGCCTCTTCTATTGGTGGTGTGGACATGTGTGGACCCTCCTGTCCGGTGACATTGGGTAGGGGTCCTGCAGGGGTATAAAAGGATGTTTATTACATCCGTGTGTGCCATGGTGTGCAATGGGTGGGTGACCGTGTACCCCAGTGCTTGCATTCCTGTGTGGGACCTTGTGTGATGATGTTTTAGGGGGGTGGATGGGTATGTGCAGTGGCCATGCTTTAGTGATGTGTGTCCATGCTTTGTTGTTGCATGCAGGGCTTGGTGTTGGGATGGGTGGTTTGTGATGTTGGGACATTTGTGAGGAGTTGGAGTGATGGGGGTGAGGGTGGGGGTATGTGATGGCATGCAGGTAGGGTGGGGGATGTTATAGTTAAGATTTGACTTACCAGAGTCCATTCCTCCACCTACTCCTGCGAGGCCCTCAGGATGCAGAATCGCCACGACGTGCTCCTCCCATGTTGTTAGTTGTGGGGGAGGAGGTGGGGGTCCGCCGCTAGTCCGCTGAACCGCAAGGTGGTGTCTTGAGACCACGGAACGCACCTTCCCCCGTAGGTCGTTCCACCTCTTCCTGATGTCATCCCAATTTCTTGGGTGTTGTCCCACTGCGTTGACCCTGTCCACTATTCTGCGCCATAGCTCCATCTTCCTTGCAATGGAGGTGTGCTGCACCTGTGCTCCGAATAGCTGTGGCTTTAGCCGGACGATTTCCTCCACCATGACCCTGAGCTCCTCCTGCGAGAACCTGGGGTGTCTTTGCCGTGCCATCGGGTGGTGTGGGTGATGTGTGGGGTGGTGTGTGGGCTGATAAGTGAGCAGATATGTAGTGGTGTGTTGTGTGAGGTGCGTGGAAGTTATGTGGGTGATGGCGATGTGTGCTTGTGGATGCTAGTATTGTTGATGGTGGTGTCTCTCTCTGGCCTTCTCTCGGTAATTGTGGTCGTAAGGGTTTGTGGGTGATGTGGGTGTGTGTTTTATATTGTATTGGGTGTGTGGGAGTGGTGTGTGTATGTGTATCAGGTGTGTGTATTTGGAATTGTCCAATGTGGCTGTGTTTTGGAGATGTGTGTGTATTTTGAGCGCGACAGTGTGTACCGCCAATGGAATACCGCGGTTGAAAGCCCGTGGCGTGGATTCGTGGGTTGTGATAGTGTGGGCGTATTTCTGTTGGTGTGACGGCTGAGGTTTTGTTTTCAGCAGTTTATCACTGACCTTTGGTGTGGCGGACTTGGGTGGGTGTCTGAATATTGGCGGATTCCGTGCTGTAGGTCATAATAACTGTGGCGGAATTCCGCAGCGGTGTGTTGGCAGTCTTCTGCACGGCGGTAAGCGGCTTTTACCGCCAATGTTGTAATGACCGCCCTAGTCTGCTTTGACTAAAGAACTGGACTTAGAGGTTTGTATGTTATCCATTTATCATCCTCTGAGCGACAGGCGGAAACAACATTTGAATCCACTTGTAGAACAATATTTAAGATATCAGGTATTGTTGAAAGAAGAGGACTGGAGTAACAATTTATCGTTAGTAGACTTAACATATGACACTAAACATCTGCTGTGAGAATGACAGCATTCTTTTTAACATGTAGTTGTAAGCCTAGAGCCCTCTATTAACATTTTTAAGCCAAAACATAAGTTTATTGGATGATTTACCTATGAACATGTTGTGGTTCCTGTGACTGACCATTTAAAATTGTCCTAGTCATGAAAATTCATCCTGCTTTTCAAGACTCTGATACAAAAATATGTCTTGTCCAGAACATGTACCATTCAGAATAGTGCACAAAAAGTATATAAAATACATAAGATTATTGATTTATACTCTGCTACCATGCAATTGCAGGGTGTTGGTGGACTGGAAGAGATTTGGCCCTGAAAAATGATTATGAAAAACAGCCTCTAATCTTCATGCATTTTAACTGTTAAGGAAATTGTGCAATCTTCACCCAGGTAAACCACACACTCAGCCTTAAAGACGTTGCCCCTTGGGGGTGGGGGCACTCTCAGAATACGATGTGGAACGTGCTTACAGGTCTTGCGTAATGTGCTACTTCAAGGCCCCTGAATTTGCATGTATTCAGTACAGAAAGAGAAATGAAGGGTGTGAAGTTTGCAAAGAGTGTAGATTGCTGTTGGATAGAAACCTTACGTACGTTTCAGAAGGACAGAACTTCCCAAAAGCTTCAGTAAAGGCCAGAAGGGCTGCATGTCCTATGAGGACTACGTGTTACATGAGGACACATGGCTCTCACAAGGCTTGCCAATTGTGGCGGCCATCTTGGGTACTCGGAGTATGAAAGCTTTGTGGTTCATAATGTACTTGCATGGAAATTGTGATATATGGTTGCTGCAGCCTTAACTTGTTGTTGACATTTTTGACAATTGTTATTATGTGAATTTGAGGAAAGGTATCATTGAAACAAAGAAGTATCACAAGCGCGAAGGATTTCTCAATCAGTCATGCAGTGGCATTATACACTCTATTGCACTGTGTTTGTTTTCTTAAGGAGGTCATACAGTAGGATTGCGGAATCTATTGCATTTTGTTTCTGCTCACAAGGAGTTATCCATTAGAATTCTTTAAAAAGTATTTTTAACTGTCATTTTTGTTGCCTTTTTTAATCTTGTAACACATTTAGGGGGTCATTACGACCCTGGCGGTATAAGGCGCTTACCGCCGTGCAGAAGACCGCCAATACACCGCCGCCGCCGCGGTAGACCACCACAGCTATTATGACACACATCACGGAATCCGCCGAAATTCAGACACCCACACAATACTGCCACACCAAAGGTCAGCGATAAACTGGCGGAAACACATCCTCCACCTCCACGCCAACAGAAACACGCCCATGCTATTACGACCCACGAATCCACGCGGCGGTCTTTCAACCGTGGTATTCCATTGGCAGTACACACCGCCGCGCTCAAAATACACACACATCTCCAAAACACCGCCACATTGGACATTTCGAAATACACACACCTGAGACACATACACACACCACTCCCACACACCCAACACAATATAAAACACACACCCACATCACCCACAAACCCCTACAACCAGAAATTCTGAGAGAAGGCGAGAGAGAGAGCACAGAATAGACAACCCCATCACACAGAGGCACACAACACCATCACCCACACAACATCCAAGCACAAAACACCACATACCACTACACTCACCACACTCATCACCACATACACCACCCCACACATCACACACACCACCCCATGTCACGCCAAAGACACCCCCGCTTCTCCGAGGAGGAGCTCAGGGTCATGGTGGAGGAAATCCTACGGGTAGAGCCACAGCTATTTGGCTCACAGGTACAGCACACATCAATTGCAAGGAAGATGGATCTATGGCAAAGAATAGTGGACAGGGTCAACGCAGTGGGACAGCACCCAAGAAATAGGGAGGACATCAGGAAGAGGTGGAATGACCTACGGGGGAAGGTGCGTTCAACGGTATCCAGGCACCACATCGCGGTACAGCGGACTGGCGGCAGACCCCCACCTCCTCCCGCTCAACTAACAACATGGGAGGAGCAAATCTTGACCATCTTGCATCCTGAGGGCCTCGGAGGAGTCGTCGGAGGAACGGACACTGGTAAGTCAAATCTTAACTATCACATCCCCCACCCTACCTGCATGCTATCACACACCCCCACCCTCACACCCTCCCCAATCTCCCAAACTCCTCACTAATGTACTAATAACACCAACTACACATCCCAACCCCAAGACCTGCATGACACAACTAACCATGGACACTCATCACTAAAGCATGCCCACTGCACATACCCAGAACCCCCCCCAACCATCAGCACACAACCCCACACACAGGAATGCCTGCACTGGGGTTCACGCACACCCAACCATTGCACACCATTACACACACACATGCAATAATCATGTACTTATACCCCCGCAGGAACCCGAAGGAACGTCACCACACCAGAGGGTCCAGACAACACCACTCAACCCCCAGAAGAGGCCCACAGTGACGAGAGCAGCTCTGCCCTACTGGATCTTGATGACCAGCCCGGACCATCGTGAGTCTCAGGACAGTCGGTTCCCCTCGCACAGGCACAGCCCAACACTGACCTTCCACCCTCTGGTAACACCAGCACAGCACCCACCCAGCGGGCCCAAACCTCCCTACCCAGGACAGGTCAATCAGTGGTGTGTCCACCACTACAGGGCACCCAGGCTAACCCACCACCCCAACAACAACAGGAACCTGGGGGCAGTGGTAGTGGGCACACGGTCCAAGGGACGGAGGCACAGGAACACAGGGGAACTGGGAGGGCTGCTGTGCGACAGAGGGAGGACAGGCCAAGGGAACCAACTCTCCACAAGGCCCTCTCCTCCATCCTGGGAGCATACCACCACTCCCAGGAGACGATGGCCACGATCCTGGACAAGTTTCAGGAGACCCTGCGTCTGCAGGAGGAGCAGTATTTGGGGTTCAGGGAGGAGCTCAGGACCATCGGCTCCACCCTGGGCACCATCGTAGGGGTGCTGACGGACATTCAAAAGCCCTTGAGGGACACCGTGGCACTCCAAGGGGCCCCTGAAACTAGCCACGACGATGAACTGCCTACCACCTCCGCTGGCGCTAGTGGACAGGACGCCCCGCCACAGGACCACCACACAAGCACCCCATACCCTGCAGACGGACAAACACCACGCAAGCGGGCCCTGAGATCCAGGGACAGGACAGAGCAAGATGGCAAGACCCCCGCCAGGAAATAAGACCACCCTGATTGTCCCTCCACTGTCCCACTTTGTTACCCTGTCCAAATCGGAACTGTCCCAGCTCCACTTCCAATGGGCAGATGTGCAATGTACCTGTGAGACTAATAGACTGGACTCTGCCATGGACATTCCTCCACCATCACCCGTCACCATTTTACAACCCCCCTTCATTTTTAGCACTTAAATAAACACCCTTGAAACACTAAAAAAACTGGAGTCAGTCTATGATTTGTATTTTTCTATTATCAATGACAGTGTCATAATGGGTTACCCATTGGAAGGCTAACATACCAATGTCACACATCACAAGCCCTTCAAGGATGCAAGCAGTTGACACGTAGGTTACCACATTTGTGAAACTGAAATGGAAGGGGACAACTCAGTTAACAAATAGTGAGTGAAATGTCGGTACAGGATAGAGGTAGACGTGTGAAAGTTAATGTAATGTTACACCGGAAAATGTACTCACCTGAGTTTCACTGGAAATATTGCTGTATGACTGACTCCCTGTTGTCGTTTTCTTCTTCCTCAGGTTCATCCTCATCACTGTCCACAGGCTCCACAGACTCCACAGCTGCAACAACACCGTCATCTGGATCATCCTCCTGCAGAAAAGGCACCTGGCGTCGCAATGCTAAATTATGGAGCATGGAGCAGGCGATGATGATGTCGCACACCTTCTTCGGTGAGTAGAATAGGGACCCACTTGTCATATGGAGGCACCTGAACCTGGCCTTAAGAAGGCCGAAGGTGCGTTCGATAACCCTCCTAGTCCGCCCATGGGCATCATTGTAGCGTTCCTCTGCCCTGGTCCTGGGATTCCTCACTGGGGTCAATAGCCAGGAAAGGTTGGGGTAACCAGAGTCCCCCAATAGCCATACACGGTGCCTCTGGAGTTGACCCATCATATCAGGGATGCTGCTATTGCGCAGGATATAGGCGTCATGCACAGAGCCAGGGAACATAGCATTTACCTGCGAGATGTACTGGTCTGCCAAACAGACCATCTGGACATTCATCGAATGATAACTCTTCCGGTTCCTGTACACCTGTTCACTCCTGCGGGGGGGACCAGAGCTACATGGGTCCCATCAATGGCACCTATGACGTTCAGGATATGTCCAAGGGCATAGAAGTCACCTTTCACTGTAGGCAAATCCTCCACCTCAGGGAAAATGATGTATCTCCTTACGTGTTTCAGCAGGGCAGCCAACACTCTGGACAACACGTTTGAAAACATAGGCTGGGACATCCCTGATGCCATGGCCACTGTTGTCTGAAAAGACCCACTTGCAAGGAAATGGAGCACTGACAGCACCTGCACGTCAGGGGGGATTCCAGTCGGATGGCGGATTGGTGACATCAGGTCTGGCTCCAACTGGGTACATAGTTCCTGGATTGTGGCACGGTCAAACCTGTAGGTGACGATTAAATGTCTCTCTTCCATTGTCAACAGGTCCACCAGCGGTCGGTACACCGGAGGATTCCGCCCTCTTCTCACATGTCCCAGCTGACGGTGCCTACGAAGGACAACAGCGAATAACCAGTCAATATTCCTCCAGGTATGTATCCACAGTCACACACAAGACTACACCAGGCAATGAACCCTTCCTGTATGTGTGTTGAGTGTAGGCCTCGGTATGTGTGGCACAGTTGAAAAAGAATCCATGTGGGCCCCTGAAATGGCAGCTGCCTGACCTCTAAACTGGGACAATGGGATTGTGGGGTAACAGCGCTGGCGTTGCACACCGTTGCGGTAGGCGGTCGTAGACTGCGGCGCACTGCTGCATTGGTTAACATTGGACCCTATGGGTCCCAGGAGCCAATGAACAGGTGCGCTGGCGGTGATGATGCGCACCGCCGCGGACGTCACCGCTGCGGACGTCACCGCCATTTTCTATCTGTTAAATCACTAGATACCTGACCTTCGACAGGAGAGGACCTACACTGCTAGTGCTGCTGTGACCTCGGTCTGGAAGCGACGATGGCTGCTGCGTCTGGGGAAAGGGCCCCTGCCTTCACTGCACAGGAGTTGGAGAAACTTGTGGATGGGGTCCTCCCCCAGTACATGCTACTCTACGGTTCTCCAGACCAACAGGTTAGTACACAGGGAGCACGTTGTATGGGCTAGGCCTGGGTGGACAGGGCTGGGGGGAAGAGTGAAGGGGGCAGAGTTCATACTACAATAAAGAATGGGAATAAATGGGCCACATGGTCAGAGTAGGGAGGGGGCAACTCACATTGATGGTGCAGCTGGTAATGACTGTTCCTCTTCCCTTGTGCATGTCATGTAGGTCAGCGCCCACCAGAAGAGGGACATTTGGCGTGCCATCGCCAAGGAGGTCCGGACCCTGGGGGCCCACCAGAGACGGGGCACCCACTGCCGGAAGAGATGGGAGGACATTCGCCGCTGCAGCAAGAAGACGGCGGAGGCTCAGCTGGGGATGGCCTCCCAACGTGGGAGGGGTGCCCGTCGCACCATGACCCCCCTGATGTTCCGGATCCTGGCGGTGGCCTACCCGGAGTTTGATGGGCGCTTGAGGACATCACAGCAGACACAAGGGGGTGAGTACAACCTCATTCTGCGGACTTTGCGTGCAGTGGAGGTGTATGGGTGGGGGAGGTGGGCTGTGGGTGTCCCTAGGCCAGGGCAAATTCGGTAGGCAAGGCCCCTCCGTAATGTAGGCCATGTGGCACTCTACCCCACCTCAGAAGAGTGCCAAGTTGAGGTATAGTTGCCCCTGTGGCATCCATGTGCGCAGATGTCCACCATTGCCATGTAGGCCATATCCCAGAAATTGCATGTGCAGAGGCCAGGAGCACGGCGTAATGCATGGGGCTGCTGCGTCTGTCTTGTCCGCCAACAGTAGCGGTATGCCATGCACTAAAACTGTCTTACTTCTGTCTCCCCCCCATTTTCTGCTCTCCCTGTCCTTTTGTACATTAGCATCATCAGGCGGAGGTACAGTGGCACCGGAGCACGAGAGAGCTGCATCCCACATGGCCATGGAGGGCCACACCACAGACTCTGAATGCACCATTTGGACGGAGGGCGAGGGGAGCTTCACGTCGGCCACCGGATCAGCAACCAGCGACACGGACTCGTCTGACGATGGGGGCTCCCTTGTGGTGGTGGCACCATCTGTGCCCCCCACTTCTACAGGTACAGCCGCCACCTCCCCTACCAGCACCGCCCTCCCAGAAGCCCCTCAGCGTTCTCCCCGTGCCCGCTCACCCAGGAGGGTGGGCATCACCTTCGCCCCAGGCACCTCAGGCCCTGCCCCAGTCATCACTGCTGCCCTCAGTGAGGAGGCCATTGACCTCCTCAGGTCACTCACTGTTGGGCAGTCTACCATTGTGAATGCCATCCAGGGTGTAGAACGAGAGTTGCAACACGGTAATGCATTCCTGGAGGGCATTCATTCTGGTCAGGCTGTCCTTCATAGAACCCTGCAATCTCTGGCCTCAGCACTGATGGCAGCCATTGTCCCTGTGGCTATCCTCCCCCCTCCAACTTCCTCCACCCAGACCCAATCCCCTGTACCACAGCCCATCACAAGCACACCTACAGACCAGCATGCACACAAGTCAACACACACAAGTAGCTCAAGCAAACATAGGCACCACACATACCACAGGCACTCACACAAGCATCACACACATACGGATACAGCAACATCCACTGTCTCCACTGTGTCCCCCTCCTCTTCTTCTCCCTCCTCCCTCCCAGTCTCGTCTACACACACACCTGAATGCACCACATCTACAGGCACTAGGACCCGCACTGTGTCTGTGTCCGTGTCTGTAACGCCCCCTCCCAAAGTACCCAAACGCCGGCAATCACTCATCCAACATCCATCCACCTCACGACAGCCTCCAGTACCTGCACCTGCACCCAAAACACCTAAAGTGACACCTCCTACAACCACCTCCTCTTCCTCCACTCCCAGACCCCCTCCAGCTACCCATCCCAGTGTCCGTCAGAAACTGTCCCTCTGTCAAATTGACCTTTTTGCCCCCACTCCATCCCTCCAATTCATCAGTCTTGTCGTAGCGCCTCAGCCAAAAAGCCTCCAGTACCAGTGGTGCGTGTTCCAGGTTTTTAGAGTGCACGTCCACCAGGGCAGGCAGTAGGACCCGGAGCCAAGGCACTAGCAGCCCACCCCCAGTAAAGGCTCCAAAATTGGAGAGTGGACGACGGGACCGTGTCAAGACTCCTGGTGGGACAACAAGTGAAATGGGATTGAAGGCGATTGGTGAGTCAGCTGTAACTCCAAAAAAGGTGGGGAAGTTCCAGAGGAAGTATGCCCAGCCTGTTGTGAGTGTCACGGCGGAGAAGTGCGCCATCTTTTCCGGCGGTCCAGACACAACCGCCAGCACCGTCGTCACTGGTCCAGAGACCACCGCCAGAGTCACAGCCCAGGAGGGCACAAGTATCATCACTGGTCCAGAGACCACCGCCAGAGTCACAGCCCAGGAGGGACCAAGTATCGTAACTGGTCCAGAGACCACCGCCAGAGTCACAGCCCAGGAGGGCACAAGTATCGTCACTTGTCCAGAGACCACTGCCAGAGTCACAGCCCAGGAGGGCACAAGTATCGTCACTGGTCCAGAGACCACAGCCAGAGTCACAGCCCAGGAGGGGACAGGATGCCACAGCCCCGCTGGCCAATGATGGAACGTCATGCCACACACCAATGTCCAGTGTGAAGATCGTCATGCCACACACCAATGCCCAGTGTAGAGATTGTCATGCCACACACCAATGTCAGTATCAGGACCGCCATGGCAAAACACCGCTGAACAGGGCAAAGACCGCCATAGTAAAGCACCGCTGAACAGGGCAAAGACCGCCATGGTAAAGCACCGCTGAACAGGGCAAAGACCGCCATGTCAAAGCACCGCTGAACAGGGCAAAGACCGCCATGGCAAAGCAACGCTGAACAGTCATGAACCTCAATGGCAAAGCACCGCTGAACAGGGCAAAGACCGCCATGGTAAAGCACCGCTGAACAGGGCAAAGACCGCAATGTCAAAGCACCGCTGAACAGGGCAAAGACCGCCATGGTAAAGCACCGCTGAACAGGGAATGGACCGTGTAGGAATGAATGGACCGCCACATCAGGCAACCTTATCCCATGTGCAGCTGGGACAGTGACAGGACAGAAACTTTCACGGGGAGACGCATCCAGTCTGGGCACCAGTCCCCCTCCAGAACAAGTGGAGACCTGCATCTACTTGAGAGACTGTGGCTTTGCAGTCCCCAGGATGGCACAGTGGGCAAGCCACCCACTGTAGAGACTTGAGAGACTCTGGCTTTGTACTCCCCAGGATGGCACAGTGGGCAACCCACCCACTGTAGAGACTTGAGAGACTGTGGCTTTGCACTCCCCAGGATGGCACAGTGGGCAACCCACCCACTGTAGAGACTTGAGAGACTGTGGCTTTGCACTTCCCAGGATGGCACAGTGGGCAAACCACCCACTGTAGAGACTTGATAGACTGTGGCTTTGCACTCCCCAGGATGGCACAGTGGGCAACCCACCCACTGTAGAGACTTGAGATACTGTTGCTTTGCACTCCCCAGGATACATCAATGGACATGGAGCCCCGTTGTGGATCTGGCTTCGCATTCATCTGGCTGAGGTGCCCCCCCTTCCCTTCCCCCTGAGGTGCCTGTTTTATTTCTATCTGATTCCCCGGCAGTGTTCTCCCCGATTTTGGTCAGGTATCTATTGTGGGCCTCGCCCATGCATTTTTGGACTGTTGGTGCACAGACATTGTTGTGTACATATCTGCACTACTTCTTGTATTGTATATATAATTATGAGTGATTTAGACGTATATATCTGTATATTTTTGTATGACATGTATATTGGCACATTACAATGTTTGACCGAAATTCGCTTTGTCTTTGGATTCTTCCGGGGGGATTGTGGGTTGTTAATGTGATATTTTTGACTGCATTGGTGTGTATGTTGTAATATGCGAGGGTGGGGGTGTTTGGTGGGTGTCCCCCTAACTTTTGCCTCCCCCCCGTGTCGTAGGTGCAGGACTCACCGGTATCTTCTGCGCCTACTTCGCTATTGGTCGTAAAGGAGCAGAAAGACAAGGGCAGGTAGTATTTGGAGTTCGGGGTCCATGGAGTCGTCGTCCCTCGTGGGATATGTTAAGGTGAGCGTTTTCTCATAGCACAAGCTGTTTCCGCCGTGTTTTTATCCACGGTGAATCCACCCCGGAAAAGGTGGCGGATTGGCGGGTTGTAATAGTGTGGGCGGTACATTATCTCCCGCCTGTCTGTTGGCGGTGACCGCAGCGCTGCTTGTCTGTACCGCCGTGGCGGGCGGTGTGTTAAAGTGGCTGTCTTTGTTGGCGGTTTCCGCCAGGGTCATAATTCCCTTTTTTTGTCCGTGGGCCTGTTTGCGGTATTACCGCACCTTTTACACCGTCCGCCAGGGTCGTAATGACCCCCTTAGTGTTTACTTGGTATTTTTGGCAAGAATGATTTTATCAATTTAAAGTTCTTTCCTCTAAGAATATAAATATTTACATTTAGAATATCACTATTTTGAGTTCAGTGTTTGATACTAGTACGTACGTTTGCATTCATATTATCAATCAGTGCATATTTTGTACTTGTGTCGCTCCCCCTGCCGCTGCAGCTCCACCAGCCCAGGCTCCTGACACCTCCCGGCAAGACCTGCTAAAACAGTAAGTACTCCCCCCGCCCAGCCCCGCGCTACTCACCTCTCCTTTTCCTGTACTTCTGTCTTCTGCCTTCCGCTCTCTCCTCCAACCTCTCTCCGCACCTCTGCTGTCCATTTCCCTTTGCTCTCTGCTCCTCTTCTGCAGCCCACTTGCTGCGTGTTCTTTCTTCTTTCTTCATCTGTGTTCTTCATCTGTGTTCTTCTTTCTCCTCTGCACCCCGACCTGCGTGTTCTTTTCTTCTTTCTTCATCTGTGTTCTTCATTTCTCCGCTTCCTCACCGCGTTCTCTTCCTGCTTTGCTCTTCATCTGTGTTCTTCTTTCTCCTCTGCACCCCGACCTGCGTGTTCTTTTCTTCTTTCTTCATCTGTGACCTTCTTCTGTGGTCTTAATTTCTCCTCTTCCTCACTGCGTTCTCTTCCTGCTTTGCTCTTCATCTGTGTTCTTCTTTCTCCTCTGCACCCCGACCTGCATGTTCTTTTCTTCTTTCTTCATCTGTGTTCTTCTTTCTCCTCTGCACCCCGACCTGTGTGTTCTCTTCTTCTTTCTTCATCTGTGTTCTTCTCCTCTTCTGTATTTCTCTCTGCGTGTTCCTTTTCTTCCTCTGTGGCCTCTCCTCATCTTCTGGACGCTTCCCCTCTGCTTCTCAGGTCTCTCCTCTTCTGCCTGACTCTTCTTCTTGACTCTTCTCTCTTGACTCTTCTCTCCTCTTCTTCTTTACTCTTCTTCTTCTTGACTCTTCTCCTCTTCTTCTTGACTCTTCTCCTCTTCTTCTTGACTCTTCTCTCTTCTCTCTTGACTCTTCTCTCCTCTTCTTCTTTACTCTTCTTCTTGACTCTTCTCTCTTCTGTTCTTTCTGACTCCCCTCCCCCTTTGTAATACCCCCTGCCCTATCATTTCTCCCCTCCCCTCTACCTGACCCCCCCACCCTCCCTTCCCGCCGCCACCTCCTGCTCGGCCCGCCCCCCCTGCTCCCATTCGTCGCCCCCCTCCCGCCCCCAGCTGACCCCTCCTCCCCCCCTCCTCCCTCTTATGGCGGCCGCTGCGTGGGCGCGCGAAAGGCAAGCCCGTCTGCGCCCGTCCGTGCCTGGACCGCGCCCAGCGCCACAACCCCTGGCCCCCAGCACTCCCAGCACTCCCAAACCGCTACACCCCTAACACCCTCCACGCCCTCAACCTGGGGCGCTCCCATACCTGCTTCCAAGCCAACCCTAAACGCACCCATGGACCCTTCGCATGCCTCTCCTACTACCTCACCCTCCACCGCGTAACCACCCCTCCCGCCAGCCCACGCGCCAACAACCACCTCAAATGCATCCTGATCAATGCACGATCCGTCCACAAGCACGCCATTGAACTATGGGACTTCCTGGACTCCACCGCACCGGACGTCGCCTTCATCACTGAGACCTGGATGAACGACTCTTCGGCCCCCGACATCGCCATAGCCATCCCCGACGGCTACAAGATCTCCAGGAGAGACCGCACCAACCATGTCGGTGGAGGAATCGCCATCGTCTTCAAGGACTCCATCAACGTCACCACCTCCACCGAAGACACCCCCCTCGCCGCCAAACACCTGCACTTCCAGATCCACACCGACCCCAGGACCACCCTCAGAGGAACTCTCATCTACAGACCCCCTGGACCACGCGCCCTCTTCAGCGACTCTATCACTGACTTCATCTCCCCGCACGCCCTTGCCTCGCCGGACTACATCCTCCTCGGTGACCTCAACTTCCACCTGGAACAGAACAACGACCCCAACAACACCGCCCTGCTCGCCAACCTCGGTCTCAAGCAACTGGTGAACACCCCCACCCACATCGCCGGACACACGCTCGACCCCATCTTCTCCGCCAGCAACCATGTATCCTTCAGCCACTCCTCCGTAATACACTGGACCGACCACAGATGTGTCCACTTCACCTTCCGACGCGAGACTCGCCACCTCCGCACACAATCCATCCCACGCAGACATTGGAACAAAATCCCAGCGGAACAGCTTCTCTCCACTCTCAGCGACAACCAACCCACCTTCTCCACCGACCCCAACGACGCAGCCCTCCGCCTCACGCATTGGATCACCAACTGCGCAGACAACCTCGCACCCCTCAGACGCCTCCCAAGACAGACCAACACCAGGAAACCTCTTTGGTTCACAGACACCCTTAAGGAATCTAAAAAAATCTGCCGCACCCTCGAGAAAGCCTGGCGCAAGGATCACACCGCAGAAAACATGTCTGCCCTCAAAATCGCCACCCGCAAACACCACCATCTGATCCGCGCCACCAAAAGAACTTCCTTCACAGACAGACTGGACAAGAACACTCACAACAGCAAAGAACTCTTCAACATTGTCAAGGAGCTCTCCAATCCCAACGCCAACGCCATCACGCCCTCACAAGACCTCTGCAACTTCCTCGCCACCTTCTTCCATCGTAAAATCACCGACCTACACGACAGCTTCGGACACCAGACCCAGCCAACCACCACAGAACCTACAACCCCAGCCATCACCCTCAAAGCCTGGACTCACATCAGCACGGAAGAGACCAAAGCTACCATGAACTCCATCCACTCCGGTGCCCCCTCGGACCCCTGCCCACACTTCATCTTCAACAAAGCCGACAACATCATCGCCCTGCATCTCCAGACCATCATCAACAGCTCGTTTGCTTCTGCCACCTTCCCCGAGAGCTGGAAACACGCTGAAGTCAACGCCCTACTGAAGAAACCTACGGCAGACCTCAGCGACCTGTAGAACTTCCGCCCTATCTCGCTCCTCCCCTTCCCTGCCAAAGTCATAGAGAAGACCGTCAACAAGCAACTTACCAACTTCCTTGAAGACAACAACCTACTCGACCCCTCCCAGTCCGGATTCCGAGCCAATCACAGCACAGAAACCGCCCTCATCTCAGTCACAGACGACATCAGAACTCTGATGGACAACGGAGAAACAGTCGCCCTCATCCTCCTCGACCTCTCGGCTGCCTTCGACACCGTCTGCCACCGAACCCTAATATCCCACCTCCGCTCCACCGGTATCCAAGGACAGGCCCTGGACTGGATCTCCTCCTTCCTCTCCAACCGCTCCCAAAGAGTCTACCTCCCACCGTTCCACTCAGACCCCACCGAGATCATCTGCGGCGTCCCTCAAGGCTCCTCGCTCATCCAGACTCTCTTCAATGTCTACATGAGCCCTCTGGCCGACATCGTACGCAAACACAACCTCAAAATAACCTCCTACGCTGACGACACTCAGCTGATACTCTCCCTCACGAAGGACCCCACCAGCACCAAGACCAACCTGCAAATTGGAATGAAAGACGTCGCAGAATGGATTAAACTCAGCCGTCTGAAACTGAACTCAGACAAAACAGAAGTCCTCATCCTCGGAAACACCCCGTCCGCCTGGGACGACTCCTGATGGCCCACGGCCCTTGGCACCGCACCAACCCCCTCAGACCACGCACGCAACCTCGGATTCATCCTGGACCCTCTTCTCACCATGACCAAACAAGTCAACGCCGTATCATCCTCCTGCTTCCTCACCCTCCGCATGCTCCGAAAGATCTTCCGTTGGATCCCCGCCAACACCAGAAAGACTGTGTCCCACGCCCTCGTCACGAGCCGCCTGGACTACGATAACACCCTATACGCAGGAACCACCGCTAAACTCCAGAAATGTCTGCAGCGAATACAAAACGCCTCTGCCCGCCTCGTCCTCGACATACCCCGCAACAGCCACATCTCCGCCCACCTGAGACACCTGCACTGGCTTCCCGTCAACAAAAGGATCACCTTCCGGCTCCTCACCCACGCACACAAAGCCCTCCACAACAAGGGACCTGAATACCTCAACCGTTGCCTCAGCTTCTACACGCCCACACGTCAACTTCGCTCCGCCAACCTCGCACTCGCCGCCGTCCTTCGCATCTGCCGCACCACAGCAGGTGGGAAATCCTTCTCCTACCTGGCGGCCAAGACATGGAATTCCCTCCCCACCAACCTCAGGACCACCCAGGACCACCTCGCATTCTGGAGGCAACTCAAGACCTGGCTCTTCGAGCAGCAGTAACCCCCTCCCCCTAGCGCCTTGAGACCCTCACGTGTGAGTAGCGCGCTTTATAAATGTTTTTGATTTGATTTGAATGAATAACTATTTGTATCTTGGTCTGTATGTCCCTTGGCATTTGGCATCTGTGCACAGGTGCATAGCTTTGTTCAGTGAAGTGTGCATTCATGGTTATATTTTTCTTGCTCTGTTTGCATGGGTACTTGTAACTCAGCTGGTCTATTCACATGTTGTTCTGTATGTCTGGTTGTTAGCATCCATGAATATTTCTGGGCCTGATTAAGACTATGGTGGTCTTGCAACTGCCTTGGTGGCAGCGATGGTCACCCCACCACAGTGTTGGCGGTTCAACAGCCATATTATGATCCATGAGGTTACATCGACGTAAGACCGCCGTCGCCCTGCCGACACTGCCAACAAATCTACACCGCTGCATTGGCGACATAGCCGAATGTGTCTGTCAGAGGGTGGACTGCCAGTGCAACTGCCGGGCCAATTACAAGGTGGCATTTGTCAACACCAGAGCAGTATGCGCTCTATTGGCGACAAAAATGCAAAAACCCAGCACTCTCAAAACAACGTCATTTATGCATTGTGCTGATATGTTGTGGTTTAACCTTTTGCATTGCAGAGTTCAATCCTGAAAACTTATTTTTAATATGCTTACAAATACTGTTCCTTTGCAATGTATTGCTGCAGGTTTTCAGAGTGTGTTAGGGTTTGGCCCCTTTCCAGGGCCTTCCAGAGACTTTCCCTGCAACATGCCTGGGTGTGGTTCTGGGCTGGGCCAAGACTCTATAAAAGAGAGCCAGCCCAACTCCCAGTGCTCACTATTCAGAGGTCCCGGTGCAGAGCAGCATCTTTTTCCTGAGCTCCTGTCCCGGCGGCCTATTTGGATCTTCCAGTCTTCTGCCCTTCATCCTTCATTGGTGATCATTGTTCCAGGCGGTAAGACGGTGGTTGGACTGTCCCGACACCGTTATTGAGAATTTTCATATTCTTGGTTTAATTCTTAAATGAGTAACAGATTACTTGCGCACTACGATTTCTTGACATTTATATGGTAGTTTGCAAATAAGCAAGACGCGCGATTTGTTTCATAAAGGTTTGACTTTGTTATTCATTGCGTGCTACCATTTCTTGACATTGGCATGGTGGCTTAAGAATCGGCAAGACGTGCGATTCGTTTTATGGTGTTTAAACATTGTTGTCCATTGCGCGCTACTATTTCTTGACATTTACATGATGTTTTACGAAGTGGCAAGACTCGCAACTCGTTTCATGAGGATTTAACTTTGTTGTTCATTGCGCGCTACATTTTCTTGACATTTACATGGTGGCTTAAGAATCGGTAAAAGAAGCGCGATTCGTTTCATTGTACTTTGATCTTGTTATTTATTGTGAGCTGTTATTTCTTGACATTTACATCATGTTTTACGAATTGGCTAGACTTGCAATTCGATTAATGATGATTTGACTTTGATATTCATTGCGTGCTACCATTTCTTGGTATTTTACATGGTGACACTCGAATCGGCCAGACGCACAATTGTCTCCTCAAGTTTAATTCATGTTGTTTATTGTATGCCACTATTCTAAGATTTTTATTATGTAATATTCGAGTTGACAAGTTATGTGATTTGTTTCCTGAATCCATATTGTGTTATTCATGGTGCACAATCCTTTTATGGTATTTACAACAGTATATATATATATATATATATATATATATATATATATATATAAGCAATATGAGCAATTTGTGTTGAAACATTTTAAGAGTACACAGAAGGCCAGAGCTTCTAGATGCAATATTGTATGGTCCTAGTATACATTCTCTAAACAGGATTTATATGACTGGTTTAAAATTTAGTCAGAATGTTTTTCTGATTCTCATGTAAAGGAAAGTACTTGAATAAGAAAGTTTTCATTTAATTAATCTTGATTCCCCTACAGGTATCCGGCCATCTTGAAACTCAGTCATTTTAAACTTCAATCTTAGATTGTTCATGTTTTCAGAGTGACTAGGCTTAGAATCATAGTCTAGTACAGATTTCAGGAGATATAATTTTCATATTGTGTGTTCTAACCTTTTTCTTACTCCAGGTCTCCTTCCCATTTGTTCCCTTCCTAATCCCCTCTTCCCCTCTTGAACTCTCTCAGTCTCTGTGATTTATTTATCAGAGTCTTGGAGCTGTTCAGTGGTGGACGTGTTGGGAACGTGCACAGGCCCCGATTATCTGGTGACTCTGACAGCATTCCACTGATGTGACTGTGGGGTCCAACCACCACATCTGAGCAAGCGGAAAGAGAGCCATATAAGCCTGAAACTCACCTGTACTCAGCTTCGAACATCAGGTGCCACCATGGAAGTGATCATACACACAGTTCTGCTGCTTGTGCTGATAGATGATGCCCAAAACTGAAACTGTCGTGGACACAAGCGACGGTAAGCAAGACACTTACCTGTTACCAACAATTTCACGGCAATTCAATGCCAGCCATGGACCTGGCCTGGGTACATGGTCTGTGCCCCAAACATATTCGGTGTGCCCCTGTTCAGAGTTGTACTCAATGTATGACTTAATCACAGCCCTATGATGCCCCCTTTGTCCAGGTTACTGACACTGCAGAGGCACACTTCTACATTTTAAATGTGTGCACAACCGATATTCAGGGAAAGTGATGTTTCCATAACATTGCGTCACACAATAGCAACTGTTCATCAATATCCCACCTACAAATCTAAGTGACACCTTCACATTGCTCACATGCTATGGGCTGTTGTGATCTAAAAGATACATTTATATGTATGTGTCATGTAACTGAACCACACCTTCTTTGCTAAACATCTGTTATGGCTTCCACATATCACCCACATTTCAAGATAATGCAGGGTAAATGAGATGTCAAATAATCAGTGTGAGAAACATTCAAAGGTCACAATGTGAAGAATCCCTGCAGAATCAGTGTGCCTCTACCAGAGGGACCCCTGGAGGACTGGTTCCTTGGGCCACATACCACTTTGCACACCTCTCAAAATCACTATCCGCACAGGAACTGTGGCTTGATGTATATCAGTGACAACCCATGGTATAACCAAGTGTCATGCATATGTGAGAAATGTGTAAGTGCAAGTCATGAAAGCAACTACAGCAGTAATAGCATGGGTCACACATTTAGGTAAAGTAGGTGTAAGGTGCATACATGAAAATGGATACACGTCCATTAAAATGTATACAAAGATATGACAAATGTACACCCTACATGTGTGGATAAACAAATCATTAGCTTCTACACATTACACAATTGTCCAACCTACATCATAGGGAGAAAGGGAACCCAATTGATGTTGACATTAGCCAAGCCAAGATGAAATACCATATGAAACTCCACCCAATGCAATGTCAGCCTCAATAAGATTACATCTCAAATATCCATTCACTGAACATTTTCCCTGGTCCTGGGTGACTCCAACACTGGTTCCAAGGTCAGACCATATGAACCACATCAAATGGATCATCAATAGGGGTGAAACAAACACAACTGCAGTCATACATCCCAAAGTATCCATGAACATCCAAATGGTGGAAAAGTAAAGGAAGGAATAATGGGCAAGATGTAGGTAGGAAAAAAATTGCAAGTCGGAAATTGCGAGTCTTTGCGACTCGCAATTTCCGACTCCCAAACAGGTATCTAACAATAAGAAGCAACTTCATTTTGCGACTCGCAAATGAAGTCGCACCGCAGATTCCACTGTTTGCGAGGTCACTTTTTGCGACCTCGCTAAAAACGAATATGCAAATTGCAAGTGGGTGTCGCAAATTGCGACTGTGCCGCAAATTGCATGCAGGTGCAGCAGAACACTCTGGAAAACACTTCCTGGCTCTTGATGATGACATCAGAGCCAGGAAGTTTACAAATACACCTGGGAGGAGGGAGGACCACACCCATTTCCAACTGCTGAACAGCCAACAGGAGGAACAGCAGCAACAATGGAGGAATCAGGCAGAAAGAGACTCCTCAAGACATGGCTCTTCGAACGATAGCAGCACCCCCCCCCTAGCGCCTCGAAACCCTAACGGGTACATAGCGCGCTTTATACATTTTTGATTGATTGATTGATTGATTGAAAGAGGAAGATAAAATTTTCTGAAAAGGAACTGGAGGTGCTGACGGATGAATGCTGCCAGCACCATGATCAACTTTTTGGAAGAGCAGCCCTCAGTGTGCCTGAGTTGGACGGAAATCCAGGAGAAGGTGAATGCAATTGGGGTGAGCCACAGGAGCATAGATGAACTTAAAAAAAGATGGTATGACCTGCGCTCCAGGACCAAGGAGAGGGTAGCAGAGCACCTCCGGGAGATGAGGGGCACTGGAGGAGGCCCATCTACCGTCCCACAACCCACACCCATGGAGGAAAGAGTGCAAGATACCCTGGAGCCAGAGGCAGTGTCTGGAATAGGAGAGCTGGACACGTCAGCGCCAGGACCATCAACCAGTGAGTACCATGAAACATGCATGTACATCCATATCTGCCATACCCCCACCCACCTACTACACAGCAGCATGCACAACCAAAATAGCTCCATTTCAGAGTAGCAACCACCAGAATGGTGCATTATGGGCAATGTAGTCCAGTAGGCAGCTGATAGGCAACAGTTTATTAGGAAGCATACAACAGATGGTAGATACTGAAGGTGTGTTCCCTATGTCCCACAGGTCTCCCACAAGACACCACCACCAGCCACACCGTCCAGGGTGCAGAGGTCAGCCAACAGGCAGCACAGGACCCAGAAGCAGCCACCACAGGGCCCTGCACCTCCCGACCACAGTCCCCTCCAGATGCACCAGTGGCCATAGTGGAGATTGACCCAGCACCCGGTCCCAGCCACAGTGCCAGCCAACAGGTCCCTGATGCCCCACCGCATCGCAGACGATGTGTGCATGTCCCTACAGTGTCCCAGGGAGATATAGGGGACTCCTCCATGTCCGTCGCCGAGGTCAGCGCCTGCAGAGAAGGCAAATGAGACTGATATCAGGGGCCATGCGGCGGATGGAGAGGAATCAGACAACAGGGCTGGCACAGATCCTCACAGACCTTCAAAACCTTAACAGTAATGTAGGTGACCTGGCACTCTCCATCAGGCAACTAGTGACTGAACTTGTTACGGGGAGAGAGAGTGCAAGGCGCCGTGAATGCCAACTAATCCACCGTTTAGACCGCATGGCTGCCTCCATCATCCGCCTGGCTGTGAATACTACAGGGCTGTCACGCCGCACAGTCAGTCTACAAGTTGACATGGGCCACTTTGCCAGCGATGTGGCTCGCGGCCTGGGACGGATAAGCCATGCTGTGGACATGATGGAGGCAAGACAGGTGGCTAGGGGCGCGGCAGACACGCCGCAAGATAGTGAGGAGGGCTCTACTATTAGTAGTGCATCTGCCACAGACACCAGGGTCTTGCGGAGTGGCAGTGCACGGCAGGGATCTGCAGACGCTCCAGGCACTAGCCATGCTGGGCGTTCCAGGCGTAGGATTTGAGCTACGCACCTACAAACAATTGAGGCACATGAGGTTAATGTGTCCTCATATCAGGTGGACATTTACAGCCCCTGACCAATAGTTCAATTCTATAGTTTTTTGGTTCACTTAATTAAAGTTCTTGTTTGTTCCACTTCACACCTGGGCTCTTTGTGTGTGACATTCGTGTGTGTGGTGACAGGCAGCACATACCTTCCAAAGTATTGGTTTGCAATGTGGTCCCGTCTCTGTCTGCCTTGATTTGCAATGCTTCTATCCCCATGATGGCGATGTGGTAGCTCTTGCTCGTCATCCTCCAAATCTGGGTCTTTAGGGGTGAGATGTAGCCCACGTATGGTGGCAATGTTGTGCAGTATAGCGCATGCGCCAATGATCTTGAATGCTGTTATTTGGGCATACTGGAGGGCACCTCCACTTCTGTGGAGGCATCAGAATCTTGCCTTCAACAGTCCAAAGGTCCTCTCTATAACATTTCGGGTCCTCCTATGTGCAATGTTGTATCGCCTCTCTGTCTCATTGCTGGGTGTTAAGTATGGGGTTAGTATCCATGGTCGTAGTGTATATGCACTGTCACCTGTTTGGCAAAAATGAACAATGTTAGCAGGGCATGGATGGGTTCCACATTGACCTGTGTGTATGTCTGCAAGGTGTCTTCAGCTATACCTAAGAGATATCCGTCTCCAAACTCCCCACGTTCTAGGCGTTGGTGAATCCCACTGTGCCTGAAAATGTAAGTCTCATGTGTACTCCCTGGAAATTTGGCTACCATGTCAGTGATAACATAATGGGCGTCACATACCACCTGTATGTTCAGTGAGTGGGTACACTTCCGGTTGCGGAACAGATATTCCAGATTTGCAGGAGGGCATATTTGTATATGTGTTCCGTCTACACACCCTATTACATGGGAGAAGTTGGCAATCCTGTAGAATTCCAACTTGGTGCTGTTGATTTCTGCCTCATTCCTGGGTAGGTATATGTATCTGGACATGTGTGTGAGTATGGCATCTAGGAATGATCTGAAGAACCGTGAGAGTGCACTTTGAGATACCCAACCTGCCACAGCAATGACCCCCTGATAGCTACCCGAGGCCAAGAGGTGCAGTGAGCATAGCACTTGCACATGTGTGGGGATGGAGCTGCCGCGCACAGTCTGGCGTTGAAGCTGCGGATTGAGTAGATCTATTAATTCTAATATTGCTGCACTGCTGAGTCTGTATTTATCATATATCTCCTCCTCAGTTTGTTGGAAAAGTGTCTGCCTGGTTCTGTATATCCTCTCCTGTCTCTGGCTCCTCCTCCTCATCTGCTGTGCGGCGTGGGCTCTCCTCCTCCTTGCTATCACATATATCTCCGCCATCTTGAGCAACCCAGGTGGCTTCTGTGTCTCCTTTTATACTTTGGTTCTGGTTACCACCTGCTCTGAGTTAGTGGTAAATTGGGTGTGCAAAATGGGCTACAAGGTCCACCAGAGTGGCTTCCACATTTTTACGGCCACATGCATGCATCCTACATGAACTGTCAGCAGTTGTCCTCTGTAAAGTCAAAATTATGGCTAACTCAAATTGCATTAGTGAAGCTGTGCAATCACAATACCCATGTATCAAGTAGGATACTGTGTCACCTTGAATGGTTTGGCTCTCGTAGCATACCTCAGTAACCTGTTGTCATCAAATAGTATGGCAATGCAAAATGTATTTCCACTGATTCCACACAAGGCCTTGCAATCAGCAAAAGTTCATATAACTCAAACCACATCATGATGAAATGACGATTAACTAATACAGCAATGTTGCAGAAAGATGTACAGTAGTGGGAAGAAGGTGACATGGAAAAACTTGTTTCAGACTGTAGAAACATTCCAATTGTAACTTCCTAATATGTCCTTTGTCAAAACAGTGTCATGAAAGAAGTAGCAATGCTGTACAGATAAGTACACTGGAGGCAATCTGCTCGAAATGTCTGGGTTATTTGCCAAAACATGTTTACAGCACAATGCGTAAGCAAGGCCTAGGCAAATCACCAGTTGTGATTGGCACTGGTGAGAGCTCCATTGCATAACTAAAAGCCAATAGTCCATTGAGTGTTTTTGAGGCTCAGGGAAACTCCAATCTGTTTCTCGATGGGAAGGCACATCACTGTACCTTTTGTTCATGCAAACACGAATTCCATTGTATTACTGAGTATACATACTCACATATGATTCCAACATTTCTGCATTTCACTCCCTCATGCATGTCAACGGTCAGTTAATGAACCTTCACTAATAAACATGCAAATCACTAAGCTTAATAATTCTACATCAGTGGCATGGTAATGCACATTGTGAATAAGTACTATAAGTCTACCTGTCATGTCTTTAATTGCTTCAGCAATTGGACATGACAAATGACATTGAGTAATGGACTAGGTTATGTGTGACCCACCAACCAATGTTTATACACCCTTGACTGAGTAACACTTGAACTGTATACCTTGCACCAATAGATTCTTGCATGCAAACATATGTGATGGAATCAGACATCATCACATGAAGGCAGGTTGAACTTGTGTGAAACAGTAGCATAAATGATACTGCTAAAGTCAAAGGTACACATGCCAACACGTAGACACAAATACTGTTGGCAACAGTGATGTTAGCCAACTCATGTAACTGTACATTCCCCACTTACCAAGGGAAATTATTACTCAGTGACTGCACCCAAAGTTTACTATATGCCATGTCACATGAATGATGACCACCGTAAATGACACCCGTCACATGAGACACAGTAGTGAGGTACTAGCACTCATGACAAACTGAAGTCAAGCGGCCTGCAACACAACAGTCATTTGAAATACACAAAGTACAGGGCTCCACAACAGAGCTGATCATACAGGGGCAGGATCTCATCAACAAGTTTCTCCAGCTCCTCTGGAGAGAAGGCAAAAGCCCTTTCTCCTGCTTGACCTGACATGATTGCTCCCAGAGGTGGCACACAGCAGCTAAAGTGGTAGAGGTGTTGATGGTATCAGTGTCAGTAGGCAAGTGAGTTATTTTTCAAACCACAGAGTACATGTATGCCACGTACATGCTCATCAGTGTAGATTGGCACAGTCATTAGTCCTCTACTGTCACAGTCAACAATGTTAGCCTATGACTGGGACCCCCGTGGATGAAACAGCCCACCACATAGCCGACCTCCACGGGTGGCAGCAGCTTCCAAAATTCCAAATTATGAGGTCAGGCATCCTCCATTTTAGCAGTTGAAACCATAGTAATGCTAACTGGTAAATGTGTCACAACCACTAGAAATGTGTTGTAACATATGACCATATGTAATGCTCCTTTGATGTGTAATGTGTAGTTCACAATAATCAGTGTAGTGCGTTACTGGTCATAAATGCCATGTAACCGGGGTGCACAGTGCATCACCACTGGAGATATTTTGTGAGGAGAAAACATTATTTTCTATAACAAGGTGCACATGAGGACCACATAGGTGTATGATGTGCTCTCGGGGAGTAGAAAAGTGAATTGTGAAATGTGTGTAATGGTTTTTCAGCCAGTAATGTTTTGTCACATTACTTTTGTCTTACTCATGTATGTTGCTCTGGACACTGACTGATGCACCTATTTATTTGATTCCACACATAGGTACCCTTGAGAGAGATGACATCCTCCAGTGTAATATCCATTTCCAGACCTTCAGACCATGGAAGAAAGAAATGTAATAAAACAGTTTGTCTCAATAAGAAAACTATACAAGATCTATGTTGTCAGTTGGAGCCAGATCTCATACCTCAAAACACTAATCCAACATGTACACAACCCATTAAGAGAGTCATGGCAGAATTACACTTTGTGGCCACAGGGTCCTTTCAGTTTACAGAGGCTCTATCTTGATGGTATGTCACAATCTATGCTCAGTGGTGTTTTAAAAGACGTGCTATCAACAATGATGAAACGCATTGACAGCTTCATCAGGTTCACCAGATGTGAGGATTTAGCCAATGTGAAGTTTGCCTGATGTGGATTTGGTCACCTCCCACATGTGGTGGGAGCCATTGTTGGCACCCATATCATCTTAGTGCTGCCGCTTGCCCGTGAACGAGTTTATCTAAACAGGAAACACTTCCATTTTATCAACATTGACAGATCTGTACATTTCAACACCTGAGCCCGGTTCCCAGGTTCAGCCCATGATTCCGTTGTAATTTGGAATAGCACCCTACCCCTGCTGATGTCACAACTGCAACTGGAGAAGGCTTGGCTTGTTGGTAAGTAAATTCTGTCTTAACTTTGTCTGTGCGATGTCAGGTGGTATAATCAGGAAGTGTGTGGCTTATTGCAACTCTTTACAAAACAGGAGACTCGGAATAGCCCAACCGTTCTTGTTGTTAACACCTCTGCGGAATCCAACTATGGCAAGGGAAGTCTTCTTCAATGAAGCCCATGGAAGAACACAGTGGCCAGTTGAATAGGCTTTTGGGTTCCTGCAGGCCAGATTTTGCCATCTGGGCAAGACTGAGGGAGCCCTCCTCTACTCACCCAGGAAGGTGTGTCAGATCACTGTGGCCTACTGCATGCTCCATAACATCACCCTGTGAAGGAACATACCTTACATTGCAGAGGTTGGATTAAGGAATGAACATGACATCCAACAAACAGTTAAGCCAACACAATGGAGAAGTAACGTGCATTTATACATGTTGCAGTTGTATAAGATACAGGCAAACACATAATTTGATTGTATATGTAGCAGTAGGCATCATGTGAGCAGTGCAGAGTCATTGGGTTACCTGCTACTTCCAATCGGCTGAAGCAGCTTAATGCCTTACAACTACTTGATGTACATAGTTGGTAAGGTGTCATTTATGGCATTAATAGTGTAATTTGGGGTTTCAAGGACAACATCAAGTTAGGCAGGAATACATGTCTCAGAGTTAAGCATGATATGTAGATTGCTCAGTCCATGATGAGTGAACATCAGGTGTGACATGGTCTTTGGGCAGGTGCACAAGAGATGAGAATCATGGTGAATGAAATCATCAGAGAAGAGCCACAATTGTTTGGAGCCCAAGTCCATCACACACCTCTCAGTAGGAAAATAGAAATGTGGGACTGGATAGTTGACAGACTGAATGTTGTAGGCACCACCCTGCGCACAAAGGAGGACATCAGGAAGATGTAGAACGACCTGAGGGGAAAGGTGTATTCCCTGGTCTACAGGCCAAGATGACTGGTGGTGGCTCTCCCAGAGCCCCATTAGTACTCTTTCTTTGAGAGGAGAAGGCCTTGGCCATCCTGCATCTTGAGGGCTTGACAGGAATATATGGTGGAGTAGAGTCTGGTAAGTCACAACACAGAAATGCAATGTCCTGCATGTTCACAGCTCAGCTTGTGCCACTGTCTTGTTCATCATGCACTTCACCAACATTCAATACCCAGAGTATCTGAGTATTAACACTGTCAATCTGTATTGTTGGACCCAACTTCACAGCTACCAAGGCCCATCACACAATACATGTGCAAATGGTGCCTGTAAGTCTTACAATATCAACAAATTATCCGAGGACTTATGGTATGTCTCAACATGTAAATGGATGCCCAAATCTAGATGGCGCATGCATACAGATATGTAATACCCAAAATTTGTCTAGTGTGTCTAGTAGAGAGAGTTACTTAACTGAAACTCCCAGGTGGCCTTGTTTCCCTAACTCCAACCACAAGCACAGTGTTCACTTGCAAAAATATCATTTTTATAATCTCTCATTTGAACTGTACTCACTTGGGAGGATACCGTTTTTCAAGAGTGTGAAGTAGAGGGGTGACATGACTGCAACCCCTAGGAGGCACGGTTTCACTAACTCCAAACACCAGGCCAGGGAGCACTTGTCCAAATACCACTATTCCTTAACTCTGAATTTAGGTGCTCTCACCTGGGAGGATACCATGTGTATAGTGTGTGTAGTAGAGGGAGTGACTGGACTACAACTCACAGGAAGCCCTGCTTCTGTAACTTCAACCACCAGCCCAGTGTTCACTGGTCAAAATACTCCTTTATTGTAATCTCTCAATTGAAGTGTTCTCACCTGGGAGGATACCAATTGTATAGTGTGCATTGTAAAGGGAGTGACTTGACTGTAAAGCCCAATAGGCCCTGTTTCTGTAACTTCAACCACAAGCCCAGTATTCAATTGCCTAATTACACCTGTTTGTTAACTTTCAACTGCTATTTAATCAAAAGGGAGGATACTATTAGCCAAGTGTGTGAAGGAGAGGGAGAGACCTGACAACAAATCCCAGGTGGCACAGTTTCACTAACTCCAACCACCAGCTCAGTGATCACTTGTCCAAATACTCCTATTTGCAATCTCTCAATTGAAGTGCTCTCACCTGTAGAATACCATGTGTATAATGTGTGAAGTAGAGAGTGACATGACTGCAACTCCCAGGAGGCCCTGTATCTGTAACTCCAAACACCAGCCCAGTGTTCAATTGCCCAAGAATACCTGTTTGTAATCTCTCTAATGCTCTTCATTCACCTGTGAGTATACCATTTGGCAACTGTTGGGAAGTAGAAGGAGTGACCTGCCTGCCAAGCCCAATAGGCCATGTTTCCTTAACTCCAACCACCAGCCGACTGTTCACTTGCCCAAAGACACCTGTCTGTCAACCCTCAATTTAAGTGTACTCACCTGGGAGCGATCAAGATACAGATCATGCTCAACTCAGAGACGTGTTTCTCTACCTAGCTCTATATTGAATTGCTCCCACCACCTGAAAGACCTCCACTGTCTCCCCGTGGACAAGAGGATCACCTTCAAGCTCCTCTCCCACGCTCACAAGGCACTCTACAACGCCGGACCAGCCTACCTGAACAACAGACTCAACTTCTACGTCCCCTCCCGCCAACTCCGCTCTGCCAACCTCGCCCTCGCCATCGTTCCCCGCTTCCAACGCAAGACCTCCGGAGGCAGATCCTTCTCCTACCTCGCCGCCCAGAGCTGGAACACCCTCCCGACCCCCCTGCGGCAGACCCAGGACCTTCTCACCTTCAGAAGACTCCTCAAGACCTGGCTCTTCGACCAGTAGCAGCACCCCCCCCCTCTGCGCCTTGAAACCCTAACGGGTACGTAGTGCGCTCTATAAATATTGTGATTGATTGATTGATTGATTGATTAACCTAAGCTGGAACTATTGAGAACAGGAATGACACCTCACCCAGTGTGTACAACATGTATTCCTAAGACCTCAAGATGCATTACCAGATTGGTATCAGCAGCAAACACATTGACACAGCACTGTGCATATGATGACTCCAGTCACATATACCACAAAGTCCTGGGTTTGCCTGTATCCCACTCAATTAGGCATCCAAATGGTCAAAGCTATATCATGCCTCTCCACAGTGTTACCTGCACTGCTGGTAATTGTGATTTTCATGCCATGTTCCAAGGTGCAACTGATCTGTATATCTCATCAGCTGCTTTACTCAAATTAGGTTGGCATGCTTCACACATGCCATATCAAATCACCCTATACCATGGTTACTTGGCACAATTAAATTACCAACTTTGTCCAAGTTCTTTGCTTACCTTTGGAGGTAGATGTCACAAGTCAACCAGTAACAATGTATGTTTTTCATTAACAGGTCAAACTGCCGCTGGGTACACGAAGGCCCCGGGACAGACTATCCCCCTGGATGAAGCCCTTATTAAGAACAACACTCCTGGACATCTGGACGTGGAGAACAGTTCTGGCCCATCTGGGCAACCTTGTCATCTGGCAACTGTGAGACTCACTGTGGCCATTACGTCATTGTCCAGCCCTCTTCCCTCAACATTACAGGAAACCATTTGCCCCCTAACCTGTGTCCCTAGCACAGTGTCTACCATCTTGTGCCCCCCCAGTCCTGGATCCTGAGCTGTAGTGCAACACCTCCGACAATGAGGTTCCAGGATCAATTTGAAGAGGGTACCCTGTGGCAAGGCACAGGCCCTTGGGTGGAGAGTGTGTCGGAGGGATGCTGTGGGCCTGCAGGGTGGGACTGCTAGGGCTGCTCTTGGCCAGGACACCACCAGCCACCTCTTGGGGGTCTATCAGGAGTCCCAAGGTGTGATGGGCCAGGTGTTGACCGAACTCCAGGAAATCAAGCAGCTACAGAGGAACATGCATAGGTAAGTGCGTGAACAGATGGACACCCACAATCACAACATAGCCTCCCTAACAGGGGTAATAAGGGACATACATACCACCCTGAGCAGGACTTTTCAAAACCAGTCTACCTCTTCCTTTGGCTCATCAACAGCAGGCCCACCAACATTGGCACCATCCACAGGATGGGAGACCCTGCCAGAGGAAGAACCAGCCGCAGACACCCCTGCCTCTGAAGCAACTGATCACCCCCCTTACTGTAAGCAGGGATGTCCAGCAAAGAATACAGGAGGTGTGGATGGCAAGACACCCACTACTGCCAGTCAGTGACCTCTTCCTTAATTTATTCCTTTGTGCGCCACTCATTTACTCTATGGACAGTTCCTGAGCCACATTATAGATCCAATGGAAGGAGTACTCTGGACGTTGGACTTCCAATGGCATGGCATCTACTCCAATGAGTTCATTCACAATGACTGACCCCTTCACATATTTGTTTTTTGTTAATTCATGACATGTATATTTTCTGTTTCACAAAAAAATCACCCATCACTGATTCATTGTCTGTTGAATTTGCTTTCATATTGAGCTATGTAGATATGTCAGATCATGTAAAATATACATGATGATATAAGGTACATGTGCAAGATGGGATATGTTGTTTGTACACAGTTTCCAGCACGTGATTACAACCATCCCACACAAGCACATACATACAAGTGTTTGGTCAAATTGAAAAATGTATTAAAGTGTTCAGCACATAGGCTGTCAATATGTCTGAACTATTGGAAACTTAAATGATTCTCTCATGCTGAGTAAGTGAACATATCTACGGGTACAGACCTCCAGACCTCAGAAGGAAGGGATTTGTCAGACATGGCCCAATAGAATAGGCAAACATTGTAGTGGTTAAAGTCATCTGCCTGAGTCTTATCACATACAACACCAAAGTAATCCAGCATCACATTATCCAAAATTCAGACAGATTGCAGTACAACACTTCCTGATCACAGGACCATTACAATCTAATGCTCATGCTTCAGGTGGTATGACACAAACATATATCAATGTTTTGGCACAGACACTGAGCTTACAATGATGAAACTCATCTGCAGGCATACATAGGTCACACAAAAAGAGTGTTTAGCCAATGTGAATGGAAAATGACTTGGTTGTAAGCTAGAACTACATATTTTATAACCACATGATGACACAAATGATGCATCAGGTCCACCACAATACGCAACACAAATCCAATGGGCACTTCTGAACTTCTATCCAAACATTGTGCAAGCTGTCTTGGCACAGGTCTCATACACCCAAACTATGTCACCTACCTTACCTGGAACAATCCATGTCCACTTCGTATGTCAGAACAGCATCACATACCTGCCAGTGTCACAACTCCGAAATGCCCATATGAAGATGTCATGGTGAAGGTTTGAAACCATACATATGACACATGTCTCATAGCAAGCATCTGGAAAACGAAGTACATTGCTATCATTCTGACACAAACAAAGCAACATCATCAAGGTTGGGAAGTGTCCAACCTTTGGCAGATTTTTACAGTGTATCAGTTTCCTAGATATTTTGAAAAGACTAAGCTCCACACATTCTCCAACCACAGGTCATTGTTCAGTCCCAGTCATGACATAACATGACATACTTACACCCTGAAGTATCTGTGGATGAGATCTTCTCGCAAGTCAACTCCTTCCTCTTCACCACTGTCAACTTCAGTTGGCATTTCAGGATTCTCACTTGGTGGCACTGCAGGCCCTTCCTCCTCTGGGATGTATGGGGTATTCCTCCGCAGGGTGATGTTGTGGAGCAGGAAGCACAGTGATCTGACAAACTTTCCCACTTGTGTAGAGGAGTGCTCCACCAGTCCTGTCTAGACACCTGAATCTGGCCTTCAAGAGCCCAAGAGCCCACTCCACTGCCTGCCATGATCTTACATTGGCCTCATTGGAGCAGACTTCCCCTGGCACAGTTGGATTCCTCAGCAGTGTCAATAACCAAGAATCATTTAGATATGCTGAGTCTCCTGTTAAGGAATGTGACATAAGTACAACAATGAGTCACTTCATAATTGTAGCACCCAACATTGCACACATACAATCAGGACAGACGTGACTTATCAACCAGCCAGATCTTCTCTGATAGCAGTTGTGATATCAGCTGTGGAATCATAAAGGAATCATGGGCTGGTCAAGGAAAATGGGCACACACAGTTGAGATGTAGCGATCCAAACCAAACAGACAAGTTGCACATTGATAGAATATATTTTTTTTCTGTTGTGACAGACTTGTTAACTGGCCTGTGGTGGCACCAAGCCCACATGTGTGCCATCAATGGCACCCACCACATGTGGAAGGCCAGCAAAACCATAGAAGTCAGCCTTCACATTGGCTAAATTATCACAACACAGAAAGCTGACATAGCTGCCAATGTGTTTCAATACTGGTGATAGGAATTCTCTCAACAGCACACTGAACATAGGTTGGGAGAAACCAGTGGAAAGAGCCACTGCACTGCATGTCAGAAGGACCCTGTAGCCAGGAAGTGCAATACGGACATGATTGTACAATGGATGGTATGCAGTGTGCTTTACTGTTAGCTGGCATCAGATCTGGCTCCAACCGACGGCATAAATCTACTGTTTGCCTGTTCAGATGGTACAGCTGGAAGATGTGGCACCTCCATGGTCATCGGATAGGGCCACTGCACTGCATGTCAGAAGGACGCTGTAGCCAAGAAGTGCAATACGGACATGATTGTTCAATGGGTGGTACGCAGTATGGATTACTGTTCGCTGTCATCAAGTCTGGCTCCAACCGATGGAATACATCTCCTATTGTCTGCCTATTCAGATGGCACAGCTGGATGATGTGGCACATCCATGGTCTGAAGGTCTGGCAATGGACAGTAGACAGAAGGTTGTCACATTCTCCCAGGGTATCTATGCATGAAAAGATATGATTTGGAACATTAGTATGTCCACAGCATCATACATGATGCATGCCAACAATTTCATGTGACAAAGCATTTCTGACTGGATAGACGTGACATCCAGTACACATCACAGCTGGCAACTACACAAGGGTCAAATGTGACCCCCATGGTTGTAAACACATGTCCACAATATAGATTTAGGTGACACTCAACTATCTGTCTCACAAGTGCCCCTAGAAATGTGACTATATTTTCCAACTGCCAAAATACCATCAGAGGTGGTGGACAGATCACCACCGTCATATGCCCTCTGTGCCCTGCAACACACTACACCTGTGGTTGTGTCGTAGGACCTACATAACAAGACAAGAATAAGGTTGTTTGTGATGAACCTAAACATATATTTTATGTGTGATACATCTTACAGGGTCGTACACAGTATCTCAAACTTCCAAAATGGTGGGTGCCTGACTTACTTCTGTCTTCCAGATAAGCTGGAGAGGCTTGTGAGCGAGGTTCTTTCCCATGTATGGACCGCTCGATAGCTCACTAGAGGAGCAGGTAAGTACCTCATGTGCACAATTGACTCTATTCAACACCATCCTTTCCCTCTTCGCAGGCTACAATGTGCCCCTGTGTGCCACTTGAACTTCTTATGTGCCTGTTATTGCAGACTTTCTGGCATCAATGGGTATGTACATGGTGCAGGTATTGGTGACCAGTCCTATATATTGTGTTCATTCTCATTGTGTTGTGTGATGTCTTTTTAGGGTCCTAGATCATCCTTGTGTTGGATGCACCTAAATAGGCAAGGAGACTTTACTGCCATACAATGACATTTGTTTGTTCATGATGATTGTAAATGTTAAACAACATGTATGCATCTTGTCTGAGTCATTTGAGTCTCTTGCAAGCAATATGTACTGTAGCACAAATCTTATACCCCCATCTGGCCTTGCCAAACCTTTGTCTGGTTGGCATGTCATGACTCCCTGTGTCCTTTAGGTTGCCACACAAGCCACATTGATGATGGCCACATGATGTACTATCATGCAGGGAAGTGATGGAAATGTGAGTGGCTTGTAGGTTCTTTATGCTCAACCTGCAGAGACCAGGGCCTGTTAAATTTATCTCCTATTATGGGATATAGTCCAGGCTGTGGGAGAGTCACTGTTGCTGTACAACTGTAGCATTGTACCCACTCCCTGTGGACCTGCAGATCCTGTCAGGTGGCCAGCTCTAGTGGCAAAAAGCCCCCCGAATGCCTTAGTCCATTTACTACATTAGGAATGGATACTGAGGTGAATCCCAGAAGTAGTTCATATGTGTATTTTGCATCATTGCCAATGTCTGATGACAGGTCCTCACTCCCACAGTTATGTTGTCATCTTCACAGAAGTCATATTTGTCTGGCTCAGTCTTACTGCACAAATGACAGCCCCACAGTGCAGACAGTGTGTATATTTCTGGGAGGCCATCAAATGTGACTCAGTGTCTTGGTTGCATAGAAATGTTTTTATAATACCTTTCTATGTTGGATGCCATCTCTGTGGGTTAGAAACATATGTGTAAAGGTGTGTACTGTGGCACAGGTACATACCACAGAAACATACTGTGAAGTGGCACGAGTCAGCATTTGGTAGGCCACATGTGAACACATACACAGGGAAGACTTTCTGTAGCTATCATGCCAGCCCTTTCATTTTCCCTCAAGTGTAAGGGTGAAGTCTGTTCTATGGTAATTCCCTGTAGGGACTGTATGCAGTGATTCAGTTTTGCAGATTGTAAATGTGCTGGTCTAGTCAGGCCTAAGGAGTTTAAGGTTCAGAATCCATATTGGTGTGTACCATTTCATTGTGGTTCACATCACAATACATGTTGCTGGAGCATGGGCTACCTGATATCAGTAGGCTTGCTTACTCATTTAGGCCATGAGTAGAGTACTGGTTTAGTCTACAGATGAATCCAAACGTGTGTAGTCATGACCCTGTACTTTTTGGCATGTGTGCTTAACACTTGTGGTGCATTGACAAGTTTAAAATTTTGCACCTGGTATTTCTGACATGTGTGTGACACAACCATTTGGACAAATGGCTTGATTTGTCTTTTGCCTACGTACAGATAAACGCCTATCAGAAGAAGGAGATTTGGAGAGCCAATGGCCGTAAGGTGCTGACCCTGGGGGTCCATAACTGGCGGAGCGTCCACTATCACAAGATATGGAAGGACCTCAGAGGCTGGATCTAGAAGATCGCAGAGGTCTAGATGGGGCTGCCTCTCAATGTGGGCAGGGCGCATGTTGGACCATGACCCCCGTAACGGCCCGCATGATGGCAGTGGCCTATCAGGAGCTTGATTAGCTGTTGACGGGAGCACAGGAGCCACAAGAGGGTGAGTACAGGGCATATTTCTGCCTGTCACATTGCCAAGGTGATGTGTTAGGTTCAGACATCTACCCCAACAATTGGGGATGGGTCATGTATGACACACAAAATGAGTAACTGTTTGTGTAGGTATAGAAGTTGGTGCATACTGATGCGCCTTGCCTATTTGCCCAAGGACATAAGACCCAACCGAGCACAGAACACAAACAATTTGCTCTCCAGGGCCAATGCATGGCTGTGTACAGTGATCAATCAAGTAATGTTGGTTGTGTTTGTGGGTGTAATTTGAATGCAACAGTCCACTACTCTTTAGTGTGACAGCCCGAACAAAATGAAGTGATGTATCAATGTCCTCAGCCATGTCTTCTCAAGTGAGTAAATTGCCATCTGCACCCTAGAGGCTACGTTTCTTCAGTGTGTCATGAGTCCTTGCACCTCACTACTTTCTGTCATGTGAAGGTGGCCATCATACATGTGACAGAGCATAAATTGTTCTTTGGGAGTAACTCCATTTCAGTACTTTTCCTTAGTAATTGGGGAATGTCAATTGACATGATTTGTGTAACATCACAGTTGCCAACATTCCTTATGCCTACATGTTAGCATGTGTTCCTTTCACTTATAACACATTATTTTCACTGCTGTTTCATGCATGGTCTACATGTGTTCATGGGATTGTCTGTTTTCTCTCACATATGTGTGCATGCCAACATGTGTTTGTAATTGGACATATGTTATGGGGCTACATTTCATGTGGTGCCACAGACAGGAGTGTATCACCATTGACTGGTGTCTCACACACACCCTGCATGTCATTTGGCATGTACAACTGCAGTGGCAATGAGGCACATGACAGGTAGGACTACAGTTTTCACCCACAACGTGCATTTCCATGCCATTGATGTGGCATGATGTAGCAAAGTGCTCTGCACATGTGAAATAGCTAAGGTTTGTTTCCTTATTGTTGGCATGAACCATAGAATGACTTGCACTTCTGTGGTAATCATATGTGGTTGTGTACAACCATTCATCCACGAACTTATGGGTTTGCAGGACCACAATGGAGACAGTGATGTAGCGTCCTACCGGGCAACATGTTTGAGGGCCATCTACAAGTAATTAGGAATCCTTGGCCCTCTCCAACATTCCAAAGACTATTGGCTTCTACTGATGTAATCAGAGTATGTCATTGTAAGGGGTGCCATACAAGAGAGGTGATTTCCATGGGGCTAGCTGATTCATTGTGTTGTGGATTTTTTAGACATATCTCCCTGACATTTTGCACAATTTGTCTCCAGTGCACATTTCCATGCAGTAGTAGTATATATAAGCAACATTAGTACAACCTCCATTAGGGCAATTTACACATAGTGAAGTTAGCATTGTTGATTTGTCTCCAGTGTGACATGGGTATTTCCATGTCAACTTCTTCAGGTTACTGTACTTCCGTCAGCAACATGCCAGGATTTTGGACCATTTTTTCTTTTTATTGTGGTGTTGTGTATGTGACAAATAGATGTATGCATGACCTTATATAGGATCTATGGGAATGAACGTGGCATTGGCCTCCTATTGTATGACAAGAGGTAACTGAGGTTTTCTACAGGAGGCAAGCCACTGAAGGTGATGAGGTCTCCTACTTGTTCAATGGTTACTGTGTTGCACATCTTCAGCCATGCAATTGGAGTTGCCTGAGATTCTAATTGTCCTGTGGGCAAATGTTGACAGTTTATGTGGCATGCATGCATACGGTAAGGTAGATGTAGGAGCCACATGGACTTTGTTGCTGGGGCCTACTTTACATCATAATGTTTGCTAATCACAGCTGTAGTTCAAGTGTGATCAGGAACATGTAGTCACCCTATTTCCCTTTATATTTGCAGCATCATTCCAGGCAAGTGACGGACACAGGGCAGAACAAAGTGGGGAAGAATCTGGCCAATGTAATGCCAGTCATGACACCACCGACATGGAGGGACTCAGTGGCACAGAGAATGAGGGGAGTGCCACAGAGGACACAGGATTGAGCTCATCATCTTCAGATTATACCTCCAGTGGCCACTCCCTAGTGGTGGAGGATCCATCAGGACCTGCTCCTGCACCATCCTTGTCTGCCACACTCAGTTCTATTGCTACCCTCCCGGTAGCGCCTCACCCAGTTGGCCGTGCCCACTCACCAAAGAGATTGGGCATCTCCTTCACCCCAGGCACCTCACCCCAACCCCTGCCCTAAGTGAGGAGGCTATTGACCTCCTGATGAGTATCTCTGTGGGGCAGCCTGCCATTGTGCATGCCAACCATGGTTGGCCAGCTAACCTCAGCAGACAAATGTGTATCTAGAAGGCATTCATAGTGACATGTCTGGCCAACAAAGATCTTTTCAGGCTTTGGCCTCCTCACTGACAGCAGCCATCCACCCACCACAATCTTCCCCGTCACCCCGTCCCTCTTTCCAATCTAAATTTCCTATTCCCAAGCACTCAGACCCATTTGCATGCACCCAACTCAACACACACAAGCAGCACACATAGACACAAGCACCACAAGACAAACTGGCACGCAAGCACTCAACAATCACCCACTGATACCACAACAGCTACCATTTCCATAGACACCCCACCACTCCCACCGACCCACACACCACTATACCCACAGACACCACCAAAACACCCACAGATATATCCACCACATCACCCATACCCCAGACACCACCCCAATACACACAGACACATCCACTACATCTGCCATACCCACAGACACTACCCCAGTACACACAGACACATCCACCACATCCACCATACCCGCATACACCACCCTAACATCCACACACACAACCACCACTCCCACATCACCAAACACCTCCACCTCACAGCCCCCAAGACACACAAACACATGCAACAGACACCACCCACACAAGCATACCTCACACACCAGCAGCATCAGTATCCACAGACAAGACCATCATTCCTTCTACCTCCAAATCCTCAGTCCCTTCAGCTGACCCAAACAATTTTCCCAAATAAAGTTTCCTTTTTGATTTTGCCCTTTCCCCTGTTACCTCCACCCCCTCCCATATTCAAGAGGCCCCCACCCACATCCCAACACATCATTTCCACATCCAACTCTTCCCCTGTCACACCTGCCCCCTTCAAAAACCCACATCCGTCCCCCCAAAGAAGAAGCCCACTGCTCTGTAGAAATAGCCCTCCTTCCTAAACCCACCAATCCCAAATCTGACCCCCATGACACATAAGCATGATCCCTGAGGTGCCTACATGCCCACTTGATGCCCCTTCCTGTGGAGGTTCCCAGGCAGTGACTTGAGTCAACCTTGGGCATAATCATGTGCATGGACTTGTATTTGGACTGGCCAATGGCATTTGCTCTTCAGCATTTGCTATAAATAAACCCAAGTTGTTTTTTTCTTCGGTGCACATTTGTCCTGCCATTACGTTTCTACCGTTTTGTTGTTTATGAGTAATTTGTGTTGTTTGCCTACAGTTGTGTGTGTTTCACCCAGATTACTGATCCATTTGCTGTTGTTGACAAAATTTGACTTTCTGGGCAGTGGTGGTGTCACCCAGGAAATGTTCACTGTATGGATATGTGTTTGTTAATCAAATTGGGTGTCATTGCATTGTGTTATGTTTGATATGGTAAATATTTCATCTTGAGCTGGCCAATGTCAGCATGTACGGTGTCAGAATTGTCCCCCTAAATGGATTGTACATTCGACTTGTTGTCTAGCCATTTTAGTTATAGCTCCATGCATGTTAGTTTAGCACACTAGGCCTGCGCTGTGCACTTTAACCTAGATATATTTTTTTCAGCTACGTTTATTGTTTTAACAATAGCCACATTTGCAGTTTTGTTTTATTTTTCTTTCTCTAGCTGTTCTTTGCCTAGGCCAGCACTGCTTTCTTAAAGAAGACATTTCTTTCACTCTGTACTTCTCTCAGGGCTGCAGTAAGATAGGTTGCCGGTAAACATGGTAATGTTTTGTCTCTGGCATTCATAGAAACATACACATCCTTATGTAGGGACATTTTCTTAGAACGTCTGTTTTATTATAAAAACACTTCCCTGTCCTGTACACATTAGAGGGAGATTCCATCCAGATGACCACAACTGTAAGCTGATTGCTGAACTTTTTGCTACAGCTGCTTATTCAGACTTCAGGCCTTTGCTCAGGTATGGCGGATGATGTCTTACCAGGGGAACCTGAAAGGCAGAACTAGAGCTTAACATGCTGTGCTCTAATGTAACCTAGGTAGGAATTAGTCTATTGACTCTAGTGACAATATGGTAGCGTTATTTCTATGCTTCACTCTCCTTGTCACAATTTTAATCCTGTCAAGCTTTATCGTCCTGGTTGTTGCAGTACATGCTTTATTGTCTAAGATGCAGTTGCTTCATTAAAACCTTACTGAAACAGATACTGCCTCTTCTTGTCCTTGTATTTGTGAGACTAATGTAACTGAGAGAAACGCATGACATATGAGTGACCAAAATTTCCCTGAGGAATCAATTGTGTCATATGCTCAGCAGCCCAATCATCCCTGCTCTTGGGTAGAGATGAGGCACTGCTAGTTAGCCGGAGCAAAACCCGCATTAGGTCGACAGGTGTCACCTGTAGTGGGTTAGACTCAGTCCCCCTCACCGCAGGCGATTCTTCAGCTCAAATCCACTAGTCTCATTTGAATAATGAGAGCCTATGCGACAGTCTCATGTGTGAAGCTAGAGATGTATTTGTTCACACATGGAGAGTTTTCAATTGTGCTACCTTCTTTTACATTTGACTGACCATGTGTCCATTTTGATGTGTGTACCTTACAGCTACTTCATGTACATGTCTGGCCCATGCTGTTGCTGGTGTGTTTGCTTCCTTAGCGTGCAATTACACATTTGGCAGATTGGGATGTCACTTGGTTCCACTATTGTTTGTCCATGAGATACATGTAGGGCCAGTTCTTGTGCAAATGATGTTTTAGTGCATGTGGAAAGTGAAATAGGTCCCCGGGCAGCATCATTCCAGGAGTTTTCCTGGTGCCCCAACCCCTATTGTGCAGGTGTTATTTACACTGTGATCATTGGATACTTGCCTCACAAAATATTGTGCATCTCATTGTGCATCTCATTGACCTTCCATTGTGCTGCAATGTGGGTGATATGTGTGGGTCCGACACAGGGATGTATCATGGAAGGTGTGTTCGGGTTAAATCACACATCCATACACATGTGTCCTCAATAGCATTACAGTCCATCGCATGTGAGTAATGTCAGGGTTTCAGTTTAATTATTTGTGATGTTGATGTGGTGTTGCTGTTGTGTGAAACAATGTTCTGTACACTTCACTGTCACTGAAACTGGGATGAACAGATGTGCTTTTGTGGAGTGTGCTGGAGCAGTGTCAGTGACATGCCTAAAATGGGGCATCATGTGGTCGTGTATAGGTCATTCAAAGGGTACTTGGTCCATGTAGTGTAATCCACATACCAGGTGGATGGCGGCACAACGATTTGTTGTGAAGTTTCGGAACACGGGTAGGTGTGTGATCTTACCATTGGTTGCATCCACTGCAGCATGTACTTTGGCTTTATCTGTGAGCAGCAACAAGATGTGTGTAATTGGCTCCTTTTCAGCACAGGACACGTAACGTTGCCTGCAGGTGAGTTCCTTCCTTTAGCTGGGATATGGTGGTTAGACCACCCCAGTCACGTTGGCAGAAGTCCACATCCTAATCTGTACGGCGGAAAAACTGACTCCAATAGCCTCATTGGCTTATCTCGCCAGTGTGATGGTCTGCACTGCCTGGCGGTGCGGAGGTACTGTGGCTGTCTTTGGTCTATGGAACCGTGTGCATTGTAATATGGTGGTCCGTCCGCCAACCTAATGGCAGTCAGACTGCCTCCACTGCAATGGCCATCCATGGACTGTCAAACTCGTAATCAGGCCCTAAGTAATATGTAGAAAAGGATTAATGGTAAATATTTTCTCAGTAACTATATATTAAAAAATAGGGCTTGCTTACAAGTTTGACAGTTGGATCGCTGTACCACTGTGGATGCAGTCCCAAGAAGACTGCCAGCGATGTGGGCGTTGAGAGGCTGGCCGTGAAGGTGAGACCATGCAGGCGTTTCGTCTATGTGACTGCATGCATCGTAATATGGCAGTCGGGCTGCCAATGCTGCAGCGGTGATTCCACGGCCGTACTCATATCAGGCCCTTAATTCTTAAAGGTGAATTTATTTAAGTTTTTAGAATAATTGTTACATACTTGGATAAGTGGATCAATAGTTGAATATGCTGTATGCTTCTCTTTTTTAGTGAAAATCTGGCAGAGTTTTTTCCTCTTGAAAAGTTTGGCATTTTGGGACCTTTTTTTGGTTAAATTACTGTGGCTTTTGTATTATTTGTTTAACTAGTCAAATTGTTTCATTGGTTATATTTTTTTATACTTTTATATGATTGGTTGTTTTAGTTTCTTCTTCATTATTCTTTTTATCATGTTCTTATTTGGAAAAAGCTAATTAGGTATTTTTTTATGTTTGTACTCATACAACATTTAATTTAAGGTTATTATTTTTCATTTAAAGTAAATATATATTTTATTTGTAAAAATAAATATGTGTTGTATATAAGTGGGTTGCAAATATGTGTAATTTGATGTTTAGAGGTGTTTTATGGTAATATATTTAAAATGTAAAATTTTGGATTAGAAAAATATTATATTTTATTTATAAATTAAATGTATTATTGTTGGATTTATTATATTGTTTATCAGTTGATATATTATAATTTTTGTGATTTAAACTGGTATTTATTAATTATTTTAACAATATTGTTGTTATTGATATTGTTAGTTTTGATATTTTTGATTTAGTCTATGGTTTGTTATAAGTCACAATATTTTTGTTTCTGATAAGTTTGCTTTTGATATGGGTTAGTTTAGATATTTTTGTTGTTGATATTTTTGTGTACAATATTTGTGCTTTCTTTTATTGAAGTATAGAGTTCCAATATTTTTGTTAACAACATTAATGTCTTGATCATTTTGTAGGTTGATATTTGTTGTGTCAATATTATGTCACTGAACCTTACACCTGAACATTTGCGTAATGTTTGCACCTTGAACAAGCGGAGATCAGTCAAGTATATTAGTACCACGGTAGGTCACAATTAAGAGGTTAGATGAAACTGTGGCCTATTAGATTTAGGGCCTGATTAAGAATTTGGTGGTCAGACCGCCATGTTAGTGGTCCCACAAATACCACTGTGCCAGTGATCCCCAGCCCGTGTTACGATGTATACAGGCAGAATCACCACCCACCGAGCAAAGCAGCAGACAAAAACCCATTGGTTGAATTAAAAAACAACACTGCTGTCAATCATGGAACCAGTGGACCCACCTGAAAAGCACTCCATAAAACACACCCCTTCACATACCATGATTCTTTGCATCTCCAATGCAACCAAGAGTTGATTACTGACCAGAGAGGTAAGGCACCCCTTTTTTTTACTATCCCTAAAACCTCTTTCACACACTTTTCTCCATTTACTCCCCATGTCATTTTCCTTTTGTATGTTACTCCCTGTCACCCACTTTAGTTCCCCACCATACCAAGTCCCCATTTTTCAGAGGATGAGTTGAGAGTCATGGTGGATGAAATCTTAAGATTAGAGCTGCAATAGTTTGGTGCACAAGTCCAGTACACTCCTCTCAGTAGGAAAATTGAACTGTGGCAAAGGATTGTAGACAGAGTGAATGATGTAGGCACCACCCTGTGCACACAGGAGGACATGAGGAGGAGGTGAAATGACCTCTGGGGCAAGCTGCATTCCCTGGCCTCCAGACAACAGATGGACGCCAACAAGACTGGCAGTGGCCCTCCCAGTTCCCCATTACAACTCCTTGCCTGTGAGGAGAAGGTCTTGGCAATCCTACATCAGGGCTTGAGGGGAATTTCTCGGGGAGTGAAGTCTGGTACGGTACATCACAAAAATGGTCACAAAAATGCAATGCCCAGCATGCTCACAGCGCAGCCTTTGCCACAGTGTTGTTCATTGACTTCACCAACATTCAACTCCCAGGGTATTCAAGACTGTCAATGTGTATTGTTGGACCTAACATCACAGCTACCAAGGCCCACCACATGCTATAAGTTGGAATGGTGCCTTTAAGTGTTTCAATATCAAAAAATCATCCCAGGATTCATAGTATATCTCAACATGTAAGTGTATGCTCCAACTAACTGCAGTCTGGCAACAGGTATGTAATACCCAACATTTGTCAAGTGTTGGCGAGTAGAGAGAGTGACTGGACTGTAAATCCCAGGAAGCCCCTGTTTCTCTAATTCCAGTCACCAGCCCAGTGTTCACTTGCCCAAATACAGCTGTTTGTAAACTCTGAAATGAAGTTTACTCACCTTAGTGGATACCATTTGTCAAGTGTGTGAAGTAGAGTGAGGGTCCTGACAGCAAAACCCAGGAGGCCCAGTTTATGTAACTTCAACCACTAGCCCAGTGTTCACTTGCCCAAATACATGTGCTTGTTAACTCTCAAATGATCTTTACTCACCTGGGTGGATACCATTTTTCAACTGTGTGAAGTGGAGGGAGTAACCTGACTACAAAACACAATAGGCCCTGTTTCTCTAATTCCAGCCACCAGCCCCGTGTTCACTTGCCAAAATACACCTATTTGTTAACTCTCAAATTAAGTTTACTCACCTGGGAGAATACCATTTGACAAGTGTGAGAAGTAGAGGGAGTAACCTGTCTGCAAAGCACAATAGGCCCTGTTTCTCTAACTCCAACCACCAGCCCAGTGTTCATTTGTCTAAATACACCTGTTTGTAATATCTCTAATGCTCTTCACTCACCTGGGAGTATATCATTTCTCAAGTGTTGGGAAGTAGAAGGAGTAACGTGAATGCTACACAAAATAGACCCTCTTCTCTCTAACTCCAAACACCAGCCCAGTGTCCACTTGCCCAAACATACCTGTTAGTGAACTCTCAAATTAAGTTTACTCTCTTTGGAATGTGCAATATATAGACCATCCTCTACTCAAAGACATGCCAAGATTAAAACATTGAAAACAGGAATGACACCTTAACAAGTGTGAACACAAAGTATTTATAAGCTCTGCACACATGATGGCTGCAGATACACATACAACAAAGTTGTATGTTTGCCTGTTTCACACTAAACTATCCACTGTGTTGGCTTCACTGTTGGTAAGACCCCCTCATCCAAAGTGCAACTGATCAGCACATCTAATGAACTGCTTGAGTCGAACAGTTTAGGCAAGCTTCACACATGTCATGTTAAATGCCCCTAAACCATGGTAACAATTCAAACTAGGCTAACCTACCACTTAAGAATGTCCCATGTCTCAAATTTTTGTAACACAAAACCTTTGGAGGTAGGTGTCACACTTCAACAAGCAACAACATACCCTCTTATTAAACAAGTCAAGCTGGCACAGTCTGTGGGAAGACCTCATCCACCGACCAGACTCACACTCCACCTCCACCTCTGGATGAAGCCCTTATTGATGATGACACTACTGGACTTGTGGACGTGGAAGACAGTCCTGGCACATCTGGACAAACTGGTCAGACTACAACAGTGAGTCTCACTGTGCCCACAATGACACCTCCCATCCCTGTTTCATCAACGTCACAGGCAACAACACACGTCACAACCTGTGTATCTAACACTGTTCAAACCATTGTGACCCCCAGCCCTGGACCCTGAGATGCAACCCAACACTCCTGACACTTAGGGTCTAGGACCCAGTTGGAGAGTACACCCTGTACCAAGGGCACAGGCTTGTTGGTATAGGGTGCGTGGGAGGAATGCTATGGGCCAGCGGAGTGAGGCCACTGGGGCTGCAGTCGTCCAGGATGCCATCAGCCACATCTTTGGGGTCTATCAGGAGTCCCATGGAATGATTGGCCAGGTATTAACTGAATGCCTGGACATGAAGCAGCTGCAGAGTGACATGATAAAAAAATGGAGGACCACAATTCAAATATAGCACCCTAACAGGGGTGCTGAAGGATATCCACACAACCCTGAGCAGTGCTTTTCACCCACCATACACTTCTTCCTGTGGGCCAAATAACTTAAGGTCAAGTACATCTGCAGCAACCACAGGCAGGGAGGGCCTGCTAGAGGTACAACCACCCTTTGACATAGCTGCCTCTTTAGCAGCTGATTCTGTTCTGTAGCCATTTTAGCTATAGTTTTAGACACATTATTTTAGCAAACTAAGCCTGCCACCGTGCACTTTAACCTAGATATGTTTTATTCTATCTTCGCTATATTATTTTAACAATAGCCACATTTGTGGTATTTTTTTTATTTTCTGTATCTAGCTGTTCTTCGCCTAGGTCAGCACTGCTTTCTTAAACAAGACATTTCTTTCACTCTGTGTTTTCTCAAGGCTGCAGTAAGATAGGTTGCCAGCAAAAGTGGTACGCTTTGCCTCCAATGTTCACAGAAACATACACTCTCTTACGTGGGGATCCTTTCTTGGAACATCAGCTGTTTTATTATAAAAACACTACTTTGACCCATGTATGTTAGAGGAAGATTGTAGTCGGATAAGACCACAACTGTATGCTGATTACTGAGTGCTTCGTTGCAGCTGCTTATGTGGACTACAGACCTCTGGCTCAGGTATGAGGGATGATGTCTTCCCAGAGGTAACCCGAAGGGCAGAATTAGAGCTTAACATGCTGTGATCTAACATAGCCTAGGTAAGATCTATCCTTCACAATCTTAGTGACACATCGGTAGCGTTATTTTTGTGTTTTACTCCCCTTGTCACAATTTTAATCCTATTGTGCTTCATCGTCCTAGTTATTGCAATACATGCTTTATTATCTAAGATGCAGTTGCTTCAATAAAATCTTATTGAACCTTACTTTGCCTCTGATTGTCTTTGCATACGTGAGACTAATGTGACTGAGAGAAACGGATGAGATCTGAGTGACCACTATTCCCCTGAGGAGTCATTTATGTCATGTGCCCGGTTGCCCCCTCATACCTGCTCTTGGGTGGAGATGAGGCACTGCTAGTTAGCCGGAACAAACCCGGATTAGACTGACAGGTGTCACATGGTGAGGGTTCAGACTCAGTCCAGGCGATTCCGCTGCCCAAATCCAGTAAAATCATTAGGATAATGAGAACCTATGCGACAATCCCATACCCTTGTAAGAAAGGACATACAATTAAGAATCCAGAAGGTGTGGATGGTAAGGCACCCACCACTGTCAGCAAGAAACCTTTTCCTTAATGACCTCCTTTTTGTATTAAACATACACTCTGTGGACTAGTCCTGAACCACATTCCAGTTCGAATGGGAGGGTGGTCTGGACTTTAGACTTCCAATGGTGTGGCATCTACTCCAATGATTTCATTCACTATGACTGACCCCTTCACTGTAGATTTTTGTTTTTTTTCTCTCCCAAATTATTTTTCTGTTTTAGCATTGTGATGAATTCACAAGGCATGCACACATTGCCTGCAGTCTTAAAATTCACATATAGCTATGTAGATAAGTAAGTAATTCACATTTAGCTATGTAGTAAGTAAGGCCATGTGAACCATACTATGAAGATACATGCTACTTGTGCAAGCAGGGATATGTTGCATGTACAATGTGTCCAGCTGGGGATTACAACCATTAGCTACCAACACGTTCATACAAGTGTCTTGTTTCAGAAGAGTTTTTATTACATTGTTCAGCACATAGGCTGTGAAAATGCCAGAAACATAGAAATTCAGACATCACCATATCAGACTGTGTAGGCCACCGAATATACTGGTACAGACCCCTACAAGGGTGTATGAATGGACATATCACACATTACCCTGTAAAATAGGCAAAAATTGATATATTTGATGTCATCAACTGGAACCATATGCCCTAGTTCTCTCAAAGAAGCCCACCTCATACAACGCAGCACCCAGACAGATGGCAGTTCAACTGTCCCTGGTCACATCATCGTTCAGTGCCCTGCGAGGAACCCCCGCGATCAAACCATAGAAATTAGACAAGAAAATGACTGTACATCTGACAAGGTATACAGAAGAACTCAAGTGATTGAGGCAAGTAACGAAATCAGCAAGAGGGGTGGGCGGGACTGGGATTGGCTCCCTCTAGCTTTGGCCACTAAAGGGGCAATGCAGGTTTAGAGAAGAAGGTCCCTTAGCAAACAATGCCAATAATGTGATCAGGATACTTACCTGGAACGTGGCTGGCCTGGCCCCCCTGATTGCTAGCCCCCAACACTGAAGGCTTCTTAAGTAATGACAGTATTCTATGCCTACAGGAAACTTGGACGACTTAGCCCCAGTTAATACCGGGCTTCATAACAACACTGTCCCCTGCACAAAAGAGAAACATATTTGAAAGACGTATGGGTGGACTCGCAACGTACGTCAAATTAGACTTAGCAGTTAAACTGGCACTTTGGGAGAAATCGACCAGTAAAGTTCATGTGATAACTATACACGGTCTAGCCCTCTTTAAAAAAACTACACCAATATCAATCATTAACTTGAATATAAACCCTAATCAGAAAAGCATGAAGACAAGGGTTAAAGCCATTCTGGATTTATTAAAGAAGTTCTTGAATTAATATCCAGACCACAAACACCTATTCGCAGACGTTTTTAACATTTGGCACCTTGTTCAGGAGGAAGGGCTCCCAGAGACTCTATAAGATCAAACCTAGAACTTTTCCAAAGAACATGACCTGAAAATGTCTAATCGCAGTAAGACAGTAGCAGGCATCCCAATTCCTACATTTAGACAAATATCCACATTAGATTACATCTTTTTAAGTCCAGCTTTACTAAGCAGATGTGTATGCCATAAGCTGATAGAAAGATCAGAGAGTGACCACAATCCCATAGCAATAGATATCCATCTCCAAGCAGGGAGAAACCAGACCTACAAAAGTTGGGGGCGGCATCAGTCAACCACTCTATGCACTTTGACAAAAAGAGAATGCCCTCCAAGAAGAAATATGAACTATGGAAGCAGGTGAATGGCCCATTAAATTTGGGAAGTGAGACAAGCAGAACTAGTAACCAGTGGGCAAACATGATAAGAAGCTTACACGATTCGCTATGCAGCTCAACGCACCAAGGGCTGGCAGGAATTAAAAGGAAAAAAACTGACAGTCACAACAACTAGGGAATACAGCCAGTGTAAGAGGAAATGCAGGTGGGCAGATGCGTACTGCAGAAGGAACAAAACCCCCGAAGCAGAGGCTCTTAGGAGGTTGACGAGGAGAGACTACAAAAAACATAATATGAGAGTTGAAACAAAAGGAGATCGAAGAATGCTGGATCCATCTACATGCACTATTACCACCGAGCAAGAGAAAAGAATTCTGGGACTTTGTCAACTCGCTGCTACATGCTACGACAAGCAAAGATAATGCGATATCAGCCAGCTCTTGTCGGAAACCCACTTGGGAAATCTTTATGTGGATGCAGAGCATATCACAGCCCTGAGCACCGAGTGGTGGTAACAGGACTTGGAGGACCTAGTTGCTACAGTCAAATCAGTGAAAAAAGTGATTGGTAACATTAGGAGAGATTGAGCTCTGGGACCAAATGGCCTCACAGGGAGCATATTCAGAGATGACCAAGATTTTTGGTCTGAACCCCTGACCACTCCTTTAAACCACTGTTTACATCATTCTGTGGTCCAAGAGGCATGGAAAGGCTCAATATTGCACCCAAACCATAAAAAGGTGACTTCACTATCCCGGAAAACTATAGGCTAATAGCTCTTCCAGATGTGGATGGCAAAACATACGCAAGGGTGCTGTTACAAGAGCTGGAAAGATGGATTTCAGAGAACAATATTATACCAACATATCGAAACCGGCTTCAGACCTAGTTCTTCCACCTTAGATAACATGCTAGCTCTTTCATACCTAGATCAGAAAGCACTGAAACCATCTGCTCAGCCACTGTTTGCTTGCTTCATTGACTATAGTGCGGCCTTTGATGGTGTGGTGCGCCATGGGATACATTGGAAACAGCTAGCTTCCATAATCGCACTATACTCCGACACCTGGGTGAGAATGAAGATCACAAATTCACATGTGACTAGGAAAACTTACACCAGCAAAGGCTTAAAACAAGGCTGTGTCATTGCTCATACCCTTTTTTAACTTAATTATGGCAGATCTGGGAGCGGAATTGCTTAGAGGAAACACATTTCCCCCGAAATGTGGTAAAACAACTCTCGCCAGAATACAATATGTGGATGACCTGCTCTTGCTCACTCAGACCAGGATAGGTCTGAAAAGGGGCCTGGACATACTACATAGTTATAATGAAAAGAATGACTGAAGGGCAAACGCGTCAAAAACCAATGTATTGGTTTTTGGGCGTCAGACCAAAAAACACCAAAGAGAATGTAAGCTCGGTCCATTAAAAATAGAAATGGAAGATAAATATCATTACCTTTGAGTGTGGCTATTGAACATGGGGAAAACATCATACCAGATAGCGACAATAAGGTCTAAAGCAGACAGAGATACCTACGCAAAACTCCACCTTCAGCTATGCTCACCAACACCACAGGCTAGACGAGACATTACAGCCAAACTACTACCAGTTATCACCTATGGCCATATGGCATACCCCAGCAGAATGACTGCATCATTAGAGAACTACCAGATGAGAGCCTTCAAAAGGATATTCCAGATCCATAATTCATCCAGACACACAGGACTACATTTAGAGTTTAATATCACAAGAATGGATACTTAATGTAAAACGGACATAATTAGCCTCTTTCATCGTGTTTGCAGGGCCAACCCAGATAGCCTGAGGAATTCCCCAGAATATAATCTTCAAGGGTGCCACAAGCAGTGGGGCCATCCATCTCAGGCAAGCTGAGGAATACTTCAACTTAGTTCCCACCTATGCTCTGGACCCTCTGATAACGAAGGCACTGTTAAAAAAGACTTTAAAAGCTCACGGCGTGCAAACTTCTAGAGTAAATGATATTGCCATAATCGGGAATATCTCTGGAGCAGAGGGCTTGGCTGAGTCTTACTTAACTAACAACGCCCTACCATATAAGGAAGCACCACTGGGAGCTCGTGTTTTTCAGAATATTCTATTAGTGCGTCTCTTAACACCCCCCGTCTTGGACTTTAGACCCAACTGGAAGCCTACATGGGGACATTCTCAAGAATATGCATTATGCAAATATCACACTGAATCTATAAGGCACCTAGTTGCTGTCCGCGATTGGCCTTGGAAAGTCGTCTCCTACTAAAACTCCTTTTCCTGAAATATGGCGTGAGGTTATGTATAGAAGCCACAAAGCTAAAATTCAGGGCTGACACGCCAATGGAACTTGCTCGCTTTGGGAATTTGTTTACTATTATGAGATTGGCCTTACGGAATGCCCGGAGCCACCAACGTGCAGGATTGAAAAGGGGTGAGGTGGCCACCAAAGATACATTATTAACAAAATGGCTGAAAATTGCACACTAAAGGATGAGCCTGAGCAGTAACTTTAAGCACATCCTGTCATCTGCACTTCAGTTTTAGAACTTTTATGAAAATGAGCTTATTAGATGTAATGATAGATCTCAAGGACAGCCTTTGGCTTGAGCATCTGCACAGATATGAAGAGAGTATTATATGTAGGTTGCTTATATATCTAACATTATTAGAATTGATAACAATTGTGGTGTTTCTGATTCTATAGCACAATTTGCACTGACATTTGCATTCGGTTGCAGTGAGGCTGATGATTGCATATGACCAGAAGTTTTTATGGTAAAGTATCTGTATTTTATGCAATGATTTTAAGTAATTATGAAATAAAGATCCTACTACTACTACTGATCACAGGGTCATTACAATACAGTGCTACTGCATCTGGTGGTATGACTCAAACAAGTATCAGTGACATGCCACAGGCACTTTGGCCTACAATGATGAAACACATTAACATCCACAAACAGGTTAATAAAGGGGAACGTATAAGATTTTGCCCAACAACAACATTTTTAATGACCGCATGATGACACACATGAAGCATCATGGCCACCACCCAACAGTAAGCAGGTCCAACAGACTGAACATCCATTCAGTCACTGATGTTTTGGAGCATGCAGCATGCCACTGTGATCTGACACACCTTCCCAGGTGAGTAGAGGAGGGCTCCCCCAGTCTTTTCCAGATAGCTAAATCTGGCCTTAACAAGCCCAAAAGCCAGATACACTGCCTGCTGTGTTATTCCATGGGCCTCTTTTAAATGGACTTCCCCTGGTATAATTAGATTCCTCAGCAGTGTCAACAACCAAGGACAGTTGGGAAATGCTGAGTCTCCTGTTTTAGACAAAAAGAGTGGTTAGCCAACATAAAGGGGAACGTATAAGATTTTGCCCAACAACAACATTTTTAATGACCGCATGATGAAACACATGAAGCATCATGGCCACCACCCAACAGTAAACAGGTCCAACAGACTGAACATCCATTCTGTCACTGTACAATCTGTCTTGACACAGGTCTTCTTCACCTAAAGTCTGTGAAATACATTCCGAGGAACAATCCATGGCCACTTTGTATGTCCCAACAACACAATATACCTGTCAATGTCACAACTCTGAAATGCCCAAATGAAGATCTCATGGTGAAGGTACCTGAACAAAGCAAGGAATATAGTTATAAAACCATACATATGACATAAGTCACACAGTAAATGTGTGGAGAACAAATTCTATTTAAAAATCTGACACAATCAAAGCAATATCATCATAATATGAATGTGTCAAAAGCTTCCTCATCAAACAGCCTTTGGCAGATTTTGCCTGACTATCTGCTCCCTTTTTCCAAAAAAATACTCCACACATTATCGCAACTACATTTCATTTTACAGTGAAAGTAATAACATCTCATTACATACTTACACTCATGAGAAGAAGCTGTCCATTCGATTTTCTCACAAGTCAGCTCCTTCATCTTCACCACTATCATCTTAATTTGGCATTTGAGGATTCTTACCGCAGCCGCAGACTCCGCCTCCTCTGGGATGTAAGGGATATTCCTTTACAGGATGATGTTTTGGAGCATGCAGCATGCCACTGTGATCTGACACACCTTCCCAGGTGAGTAGACGAGGGCTCCCCCAGTCTTTTCCAGATAGCTAAATCTGGCCTTAACAAGCCCAAAAGCCAGATCCACTGCCTGCTGTGTTATTCCATGGGCCTCTTTTAAATGGACTTCCCCTGTTATAATTAGATTCCTCAGCAGTGTCATCAGCCAAGGACAGTTGGGAAATGCTGAGTCTCCTGTTTTGGAATGAGACATAAGTGTCACAATGAGTAACTCACTTCATGATTGTAGCAACCAATATTGCACACACAAAATCAGGACAGATGTGACTTGCCAACCAGCCAGGCCCTCTCTGATTGCAGTTGTGACATCAGCTGGGATATGGTGCTGTTCCGTATTACAAAGGAATCATGGGCTGAACCTGGAAACCGAGCACAGACATGTGAGATGTAGCGATCTGACAAGCATGCAACTTGCATGTTGATAGAAAGGAAATGCTTCCTGTTGTGATACACTTGTTCACTGACCTGCAGTGGCACAGATGCAATGTGGGTACCATCAATGGCTCCCACCATATGTGGGAGTCGACAAAAACCATAGAAGTCAGCCTTCACATTGGATAAATTCTGATGACTGAGAAACATGATATAGCTGTCAATGTGTTTCATCATTGCTCATAGCAGTCTCTTAACACACCACTAAACATGGGCTAGGACATTACACCAGATATTGCCATTGTATATTGGAAGGGCCCTGTGGTCAAGAAGTAAAATACTGCCATGACTTTAACAATGGGTGGTATGCATTTTGGATTGGTGTCTTCAGGCATCAGATCTGGCTCCAACTGACAACAGAAATCTACAATAGTTTACCCATTCACACGGAACAGTTTGATGACGTTCTTCCATTGTACCAAAGTCTGGCAATGGATGGCATAGTGGTGCTTGTCACCTCCTCCCTGTCCAAGAGGACCTATTTGTGGAATTAAATGAATTGGGCCATTATTCACTATGTCCACAACAATATACATGAGTAGGACCAAATTCATGTGAGAAAGCATTCTTGACTGAAAATACATTACACCCATTACATATGAAACCTGTCTACTACTCAAGGGCCAAAGGTGAGTCCCATGGTTGTGTACATATGTGTAACCAACATAGATGTGGGCATAACCCAACTACTTGCACTTCATGTGTCCCTCAAAATGTAACAGTCTGTCCCAACTGCCAAAAATACAATCACCGCCGGCGGACAGTGCACCGCCATAATATGCCAGCTGAGACCAGCAACACACTATGCTGGCGAGTGTGTAGGAGAACCTACACAACATGTCTGCTTTTGAAGTGTTTGCCATGATCAGACACATATACTGTTCTTATGACACATTTAAGAGGGCCCAATACTGTATTTACAACCACGAAAATGACGGATCCCTGACCTAGTTCACTAGACATAAGGAACCGCCTGCAATTGCTGGTGGAAGTTGACCACGCAGTGGGCCATTTCAACCACTTGGACACAGCCACAGGCTAACATTAGTGACTGTGATGGTTGCAGACCAATGGCTGTGACCATTGTGGCATACATGTATGCTGCATTTTGCTAAATGACTCAATTGACTCCTGACACTGCTGCCATCAACACCTCCACCACTTCAACTGCTGTGTGCCACCTCTGGGAGCAATCATGCACACCAAGCAGGTGAAAGGGGCCCTGCTTTCTCTCCTGATGTGCTGCAGAGGCTCATTGAGGAGGTCCTTCCAATGTATGATCAGCTCTAAGGCTCACCAGAGGAGCAAGTAAGAACCTCATATGCATATTTGACTCTGTTCAACAGCATCCTTTCCTTCCTCATAGGTTGCAATGTGTCTCTGAGTGTCAGTGAGACTTTTTAGTTGCTTGTTGTCACATTTTGTATTCCATATATGGGATGTTGTTGGAAAGTGGATTATTGATAAGGGAAGGTAAGTACCTACACTTATCAATAGGCCACTAACCCCCATTAGGTTCAGTTAGGTCTCAATAAATTAACTCCAGCTTATCCCTTGTTAGCTTGGCAATGAATGACAAGGCTTAACTTAGGAGACAAAGTGTAAAGCATTCAAGTATCACAAAACAGTAAATAAATAAAACACAGGAAACAGTCTGAAAATCCAAAACCAATTTATAAAACTAGGAAATATGTTTGGCTTAAAAATGACACCAAAACAAATAGAATTGGATAAGGGGAACCAGAGATATACATTTTTTAAGAATTAATGTTTTTTGGAGCTTAGAAACAAATACCACCTATCTGGTCATCTGGCTCCCACTCGACCGGGGCAAAGTCAAAGTTTAAGGCTGATTGCGATGGAGCCCTGATCGGCTACAGTGAGTGGGAGGCCTCGGTTAAAAGTTTACCTTTGGACAAAGTCGTTTTCATGGAGATTTACTTCAGCGGGACGAAGTTGCCAGTCCAATCCGACCTCCCTGAGCCTTTCTTCGGATACGCTTCGCCGGAGCCCTTGGTGAAGATTTTATATGTTCGGACTTGGATGATTTTTTTAGATGAAAATCCTTCGACCGGGCGAACCTGAATCTTGATCCGATGTCCCTAAAGCCCTCTTCGGATACACTGCTCGGGAGGTCCCGGTCAACTTTTTGCATTCGGACTTAGTCCCTTTTTCGGAGATTTTCTTCAGTGGGATGAACTTGCAAGTCAGGCTGGGTCGTGGTTGAGGGAAGCCGGCCAGAGTTGGCACGACGGGTCGGTCCCTTTATGGAGCTTTTTCAAAAAGTTCTCTAATCTTCTCCAAACTTCTGGAGCTTCTTTTAGAAGGTCTTTTAAGGTTCTTTTGGAGTCCACAGCCCACCCCAAGGTTTCAAAAGCTCTGAGTTGCTCCTTGAGGGTGCGAACTACAACTCCCGGAATGCACCTGGCTCAAACTCCAAATTGGCCACTGGATAGTAGTCAGCTGGTCAATTTCTTCAGGATATGAGACAGGGGACTCCGGTTAGCAATTTTTCACCTGTAGCAAACAACGAGTTCCTCCTTGAACCAGTTGAAGCCAGGCAAAGTCCTTCTTGTGGTGAAGCCCAAGTGTGCAGCTCGTGTAGCCCTTCAGAGTGCAGTGTCCAGGTGCAGGTCAGGGGTCCAGCAGGGCAGTCCTTCTTCTCCTGATGTTCTTCCTTGTAGGGATCTGATGTGTGGGTGCAGCTTTGCCATATTTATCTTTGCTCCTGGGTGAAAAACAGGGGGTCCTGGTTCTCCAGTCACATGTAGGGTCCTTCCCCCTGTGACGACCACTTCCTGGGAAGTGTGGCAAAAATCAATCTCAGGGAGCAACGTTCTTCAGAAATCCATCATGGCTGAATCTGATTTTTGGAGGTTACCTCTGGCTGAGCCCACCCACTGGTGTGGCTAAAAATCCTAAACACACCCCTCTCCTAATCTAATCAAGAGGGCGCCTATTCATCTGGGGTTGCAGGATGTGAGGGAGGTGATGGGGTGCTCCAAATATCCTTCTCTGCCTTTGAAGAACAGTTTGGCAGTCCTCCCCCCTTCCTGCTTCCTCATCAGCTGAGGTAGTTCTCCCCCAGGCACATCCTTTGTGTTCAGCCCAGGCCACTTCACACCTCATCAAGGCGTCCTGGCCAGGCTGCCGGAGGCTGGCCAATCAGAGAAAGGCACTACAGAGCTGAAGTTGGCAACTTTTTAGGTAGAGTTTAAAACGCTTTACCTGAACTAGTTATATGAAATCCAACAATTGTAAGTTGTGGGATATATTAAAATAATTAATTGGATACCAAACTTGAGGTATCTGACACTTAAGGGTACTTTGTTAATTAAAATATAGTCTCCCCATTTTAGATTATGGAGGCCATTCACTACACTGATGGAAACACAAAGTTGGCTATTTTACCTCACCAGGGCTGATAAAACACTTTTTATAAGGTCCCTGAATATATCAACATGGCAATCAACCCTAGGGGCACATAGGACACACCTTAGGGTGACCTATATGTACAAATAAGGTAGTTTAAGACTTTGGAAGTACTTTTAATTCCAAAGTCGAATTTGCATATAAGTTTAAAGCAGCCAGCAAGGCAGGCCTGCCTTTAAAATGACACTGGGCACCTCAGCAGTGCATGTATGCTGTGCACTACCTATGCTGGGGCCCCTAAACCTACATGCCCTACTATATACCAGGGACTTGTAGGTAGGTTAACACTGCCAATTATAATTAGCCTAATTTGCATATCCACTTTACACAGAGCACTGGCCCTGGGACTGGTAAGCAGTACCCAGGGCAAAACCAAGAGTCAGTAACCACCAGCATCTGTCCAAAAGGTTTGTGGGTGACCAGGGCAATAAAGAGGACTTTCCTACAAATGTACATGGTGCTGGTAGTGGAGACAAGTACTATATGTATTTCACATTACCTTTGTGTGTTTGTGATAAGCCCTACATCCTCCTTCTGTTGCATTCATATATGTAGGTAAGGAGACTTCACAGCAATACATTGACTTATCTTTGGATATGGTGTTTGTAAATGTAAAACAACACGTATGGGTAATACAGCATGAGCTGTGTATGTATACGGTTTTAGTAATTTGAGGATCTCGTTAGCAATGTGTATAGTCCCACAGATCACCCAGCCACATCCGGCCTTGCCAAATTGTTGTATGAGAACCATGAATAGTCACTGTGCCCTTCAGAGTGCCACACAAACCTGAACCCACAAAGAGGATGGGCACAGGATTTATTGTCATGCATGGAAGTGATGAAATTGTGAGTGTCATGTATGTTCTGTATGCTGAGCCTGAAAATACCAGGGCCTGTCAAATGTTTCTCACAGTATGCGATATAGTCCAGGCTGTGGTAGAGTTACTGTGGCAGGCCCACTCCCTGTAGATCTTTGTTTATGGGCCCTTCCAGAGGTCTGAAGCTGCATAATCAAGCTTTTTTTCCAAAACCCACATCTAGAGTTATAGTCGATAGGCAAATTGCACCTTAGTCTTCAATAATAGGTCCCACCAGAGAGGTTTTCATTTTTTATTTTTCATTATCCATTGCCCACCGTAGCAGCTGTTCTAAATAAGAGCGTGCCCTGGGTGGGGGCTGCACGGCGTTCCAGAGATATACAAGAGGTTTGTATCAATTATATCATTAAGCATGCTTTACTGTGAATGTTGTATTTATAATGAGTGTCATTTTACAGTTTAGATGTGCGTGTCAACCTGTAAGAGTGGTTATTAGAATGTCATGTCTTCACTGGATGCTAACCTCCTGCCTCGAATAATTTTAGTGTAGATCACTTTGGGATGAGTTAGTTATTATTGTTGGTCAATGCTGTGTCATAATTTGGTCAACTACTGCCCCTTTTTCTCCCCCCACTACTTCCTCCTGGCCACACAGACTGCCTACCCTTTATCACCTAAATGAAGGCCACAGGCGTTGTCATTCTCTCACTTGTCACCACAAATCATAATGGTCTGTGTAGTGCATGAACACATTGGAGCATCACAGTTGAGAAATGTGAGCTTTAACCATGGATACTACTGCATAAAAACCCTGCCAGCTTTTAACAGCTGCTGAAGACTTAGCACAAGATCTCTTATTGACCAACAGGGACTGTCACTTTGAGCTGTGCTATAAAAGTTAGTCATTAGTTTTTATGTTTGACTTATTTTATTGGAGTGGGCAGAAAGAAGACACATTCTTAAAACCAAGTGAACAGTGCTCTCTAAAAGTTCCAGAACTTAAAAGTCTGCCTATATCTTCCCCTCTTTTCAAAAGACCTCCTGTGCTCCATACCAAACGCTTATATTGCTTACCATTGATTGGATTTATTGCCATTCTGATTTGTTTGCTTCTTATTTAAAGCATACTTTCTTCACCATCCTTTTGATAGATGGCCTTGTGTTTATCCTCTGCTCTCCTTTAGTGAACTATTTTTGTCTATTGTTTTGCTTTCTCTCTCGTGTGCTGCTCACCCTTCAAGAGCTGTCCCCTTACTTCCCCTTCACCCAACCCATAACCTTCTCCACTACTCCCCCCACGCTTAGCGATCATTTCAATATTCTTTTTTTGCATTTACATTTTTTCGAGGGGCCCAGAAGCTGCCATTTGCTATTGGACCTTCCACCTTCCAAAATGTTTTTCATGCACATTTGCTGCTTCCTCACACCCTGGCCACTGCCCGTTTTTTTAAACCCATCCACCTGCTACTCCACTATTTCTCCAAACCTTGCAAACATATCGATATTTTTTTATCAATATTTTTTCTTGAAGGCCCAGCAGCTGCCATTTGCAGCCAGGCTGCTCCTCTATTAAAAAAATGCTTTCACACAAAGTTTTTATTTTTATTTTTTTCATTCACAAGTCCGAGTGGTGTCTGTCATCTTAGATCTGTAAATTTTAAAAAATAGAGCATCATTCTGTAGGCATGTGCATGCATGAGTGTGCATATGTGATCATGCATGCGTGCAGCTACAGAAGGATGCACCCAAGACATGACACATTTTTTTATTTTTTTTCCAAAGGTGTACACAAAAATAATTGAAAAAGCCATTAGATCAACGTGTGTTCCCTTTTAGTGATTATATATTACTTGCAAGTGAGTTTTAACATTGTAAAATTAAATATGCATTGGACATTCTTGTAATGAAGTAGAACTTGGCTAGCTGTATTTTTATTTTCATCTTTCATAGTTTTTGTTTGAATTTGGTTTACTTTGTATTACTTGTATTAACGTTCATGTATTTAGGATATTTTCCCAAAAACACAACTATGAAAGCTTATGGCGCTGATTAAGAGTTTGGCGGTCCGCGGACCGCCATGGCAGCTGCATCGGTCTGACAAGCATTGATTTGGCGGTTGGGTAGCAAAATTATGAGTAAGGCGGTGGTACTAACAAATGACCACCAGCAGTCCTCTGGTACTGCCAAGTAGCAAAGATGGTCACAAGGAAGCACAAACAGGCTGGCAGAGCCTGTGCTGTGCCAGACTCGTTACGAGGTTGCACACTGTCAATGTGACCATGGTGGTCCAACCATCACATATCAGAAGGCAAAAATGGACAGTATAAAGGGAAACAGTGACCTGCAGGCAGACTTACACAATCAGTGCTGCCATGGACCCCTTCACAAACGTCATGCCCCGCTACTGTTCTTCCAAAGACATTGAAATCTACGTTGCCATGGATGCCGACAACTGTAAGTACACAAACCTACCTGGCTCATTAACCTAAAAACAGCATGTTGGGCCTTCTTAGACATCATGGGGGGCATGCCATGAGCAACAGGTACATGTCTCGACCCACACACACCCAAAAACATATATCAACACGGACACGCACACAGTCACTATTCGCCCCCTTTGGGCAGCACAAACACATGGCACCTCAACACTATACAAGTACACACGGCCTCACAGTGCAGGCATGAGGACAGTGAAGGCTACAAAAAATTGGACACCACTGGCCAGAGACTGTCCACACATACAACACACATATGTATTGAAGTGCCATGGAACACAAACAACAACACCATGAAACAACTTTGCAATGGACACACACATCATAGCACAATGGAAGCACAACGGCATGCACAAAACACAGAGAGACAAATATACAAAGAAAACATGACAACTATACCTGCACAAATGGGGAGGATCTGGGACACACAGGGAAGGGAATTGCACAGCGACATATATCACCTCAAATAGGCCCCTCAAACAACATGTGCACCGGAAATGGCCCTACATAGGTCCCAGGGACAAACAGTACTAAATCCAAATGTCAAGCACATCTGCACAAAAGGGTAGGGCAAGTCATCAAATAACATACAACTACCACTGCATGGGACATGCCCCTACAGGAATTAGCTGCAAGAGGTACGCATCTGAATGGACACATGCACAGGCAAATTCAAACACAGCAAGCACAACTGAACACACTCCATGTTTACAGAAATAGAACTCAAGATGGCACGTATTAGATACATACAGAAGCCACATCGGGGGGACAAAGCAAACACCATACATGTTCACATTGAACAACACAAAAATAAATACTTACCATAACAAATACTACACAATGCCATGACACCAACATTGCATTTACACACAGTTACCTATTCACACAACATATACCCTTCTCTTGGGAGGCACCAGCACTGCCCACAAACTCACATACTGCCATCAACAGTACATGGAGCAGCAAGCAGGCTCAAACACACACAACTGCTGGCACAAGAAATACATTAATCTGGGAAAACATAATGGTGTTAAAGGAGTTGCAGGACAAATGTGCACCCAAAAAACAAACTGTTTAGGTTTATTCACTTTGAAACGTTTTTAAGTCCAAAGGCCATTGGCCAGTCCAAAATAGTCCAAAAATAGCACAGTGTTGTGCCTAAACTTGACTCCCAACTGCCATGGAACTTCCACAGGAAAGGGCATCAAGGAGGCAAGCAGGCACCTCAGGGATTATCTGTGAGTGGGGGTTGGGGTGTTGGATTTGGGAGGGGGGTTGGGCTTGGGAGGGGGGTTCTTCTTGGGAGGGGTGTTCTTCTTGGGAGGGGTGTGCTTATTCTTAAGAGGGGTGTACTTCTTCTTGGCAAGGGGAGGGGAGGCCTTGGAGGTAGAAGGGATTGCCTTGGAGCTGGGTGGGGTCCTTTTGGGTGTGGTACAGGGGGAGAACAGGAGTAAGGTCAAGCTCACATAGGAACAATTTTTTGAACACACAGGGACGGTCATCAGAAGGGGGTCGGGATTTGGAGGTTGAGGGAGTGGTTGTAAGCAGTGTAGGTGTGGAGGTCATGGGTGCATGCTTATGTAAGGTATACTTGCGTGGTGGGTGTCTGTTGGGTGGATTAGTGTGGGTGTTTGTCTGCCTTGGGGGCAGGTGTTGGGGGATGCAGTGGTGGGTGGGCGTGTGTCTGTTGGGGTGGTGACTATGGGTTGGCTAGATGTGGTGGGTGGTTGTGTATCTGTAGTTGTGGAGTCTGCAGATGTGATGCTTGAGGTGGATATCTGCAGGTCTGCTGGGGTGGTGTCTGTAGGTACGATGGGTGTGGTGACTGTGTTAGTGAGTGTTGGGGTAGTGTCTGCAGGTATGCTTGATGTCATGTGTGTGGTGCTGGGAGTGATGGGGTGTCAGGGGAAGTTCTGACCGTTGTCATGCCTGTTGGGTTGGTGCTGGTGTGTTTTCTGGTGCTTGTGTTTGTGTGCTCTCCATTTGTCTGTTGAGGTGGATGTCTGCGGGTCTGTTTGTATGCTTTGGGTAGGTTAAGGAAGGTGGGATTTGGCCTGGGAAGAGGGAGGTGGAGGGAGGCAGGAGGGGGGTGACTGGCTGCAGTCAGTGTGGAGGCCAGAGCCTAAAAAGATCTCTGTGGGCAAGCCATTGCACCATAAATACCTTCCAGGAACGTGTTTGTTGTTGCAATTGGGTTGCTAGATCCTGGATGGCATCCACATTGCCTGGCTGACCGACAGAGATTGTTCTCAGGAGGTCAATAGCCCCCTCAATTAGGGCAGCAGGAGTAATAAGGGGTGGGGCTGAGGTACCTACGGTGCAGGAGACTCCCACCCTTTTGGAAGAGCGGGCATGGTCAACTGGGTGGAGAGCACCAGGGGGGACGGTAATAGAATGAGACTGGTAGACAGAGATGGTACTGGGGGATGCCCCGATGGGTCCGCACCACTATGGAGTGGCCACTGGAAGAGGAATCCTACGATGATGATGATGATACAGATCTGGTCTCCCCGTGGCACTCCCTTCACTCTCCGGGCCACTGCCTCCCTCCTTGTCAGTTGTCCCTTGACCTGAGGTCCTGTGGCCAGATGCATCCCCACTTGGCTCGGCCGCGGCTCCTCTGCTTGACTTGTGCTGATGCTGCAAGGTCAAAGAAGAATATGGTCATCACACGTCCATTATAACACCTGAACCACAGCTCATATTGACTAACAATGCCATTATGTCAAGTAGGCCCCAGCAAAACTACTCATCTAAGTGGTGCATACATGTGCCACAACATATGCATGCATGCCATTTGTATTTACTGCAGTGGCCCACAGTAAAATCAGGACCTCAGACAACTACAATTGCATGGGTGAAGTATTGGAACCACACTAACCGTACAACAACTAGTAGTCCTCTTCATCCTCAAAGATGCCCCACTTGCAGCAGACTTCAGTCAACTAATGGAAAATAACAGTATCCCATTATAAATTCCATTCCCACATATCCCACACAAGGTCATGTACACATCTATTTGGCACAAACATAATGAACCAACAATTCTAAATGATGCCCTGACATCCTGCTATGTGGCTCCCAAATGTTCAATATCCTGGAGTAGGTGACATGAAAATAACCATGTGACATAGAAAACATTTATAAAATGTACATTTCACCAAGTGACATCTGTCACAATAGATTCAAGGAGGTAGTATCAATGTAACTCAGGCCTCACATGTGGCACTGAAAGGAACACTGTTGACATCAAGTTCAATATGTCAGGGAGAGATGTCCCCAGAATAATCAAAACCACAAACTAGCAAAACACAGGATAGTCACCACTAATGTCTGACATCCATTACAATGACGTCCTCTGAGTGTTTCTGTAGTAGACATCTGTCCTTTGCAAGTTGGAGAGACACAGAACTTTAAAAGACTATTAGAAGGCCGTCAACCTGTTCTCCAATGAGCACCAACATCACTAACCACATCTTGGACAAGCCAATCCTGATGTCTGTCTATGGATGAATGCCTGTACCCAAACATGTGATGTCAACATCACTGCAATTCACTCCAACATGCCAACAGTCAGGGCACAATCCACAATCATTGCACATGTGCTGTGCACTTTTCCACATGATTCCACATCAAGGGCATAGATAAACACAAAGTTGTTCCACACTCTGGGTCTACCTGTCATCTACCTCTTAGTTACTGTAGTTCTATTTGCCAAATTACATACAATGATGCATAAAGGTATATGCCAAACATTGAACAATTGTGTCACACTCCTGTCTGTGGCACCACATGAAATGGACACCCATTGTAGATTTACTATTCCACTAACAGTTTCCCATGCACATATATGTGAGGGAATACAGCATCATCCCATCAAAATAGGTAGAACTTGCATGAAACTGCAACCCTGAAATGTTTTCTAAAGAGAAAGGGACACATACTGACATGCAGGCACAAGGAATGTTGGTAACAGTGATTACACATCATTCATGTCAAGAGGCATTCCCCACTTACCAAGGGAATATAGTTTGGTACAGCTGCAAACAAATAGCTATGTAAGCCATCGCATATGTATGATGGACACCTTCACATCACTAGCACCCATCATACACTGAAGATAGCTAGCTCCTGGGTGGCAAATGTCTAAATACACATATGCCCAGACACATGACAGAGTACAGTCATCCACAACCTACTTACATTTGGCCTGTAACATATAGGAAGGGTAATCCATTGGATAGAAATTACACCCACTAGAACAATAAGTAAATGAATGTTTACTGTACACAGTCATTTGTGGTCCCTGCTGAGCAAATGGTCTGAGAATTCCCCCCAGTTTTGTCCAAGGTCCCAGGTCCAAAAGGTAAGGCATACCAGTTTGATACACATGACATGTCAACACTCTCCCATCTATTGTGTGACACATGGCTCATCCCTCATTGTCAGGGGGATCAGGCAGTACCTCACTCATTCACCTGACAATGGGACAGGCAGCAATTTGCTGTGTACTCACCCCCTTGTTGCTGCTGTGCTGCCCTCAAATGCCCATCCAGCTCTAAGTAGGCCCCCACCAGAATGCAGGCCATTAGGGGGGTCATGGTCTGATAGGCAACACACCCACATTGGGAGGACAGCCCCAGCTGGGCCTCTGCGATCTCCAGGCCCAGTGTCTCAGGTCCCTCCACCTTTTACGACAGAGAGTGATCCACCAGCTGTGCACCCTGAAGTTCCACACCTTCTTTGTTCTCCAAATCCCTTTCTTCTGATGGGAATTGACCTGCATGGATGCAAAAGACAAGACAATTATGTCAACAAGTCCCATCCAAAATGGCTGAGTCACATGCATGTCAGTATACCAAGATAAGAACATCCTGTTCTGCTCATACCGTCCACGTGTAGCACGTAGCAGTTATTGAATACAGGGAGATGACTACAAATACTTCCCAACATGCAGCCATATCCACCACCCAACTGAGGTCCTGCACTGACTAGGTAGGTCAACTAGCGTCTTGTGGGACATTAGCTAGCAAACTGACAGAGATCAGAAATACTGTGAGACACATCACACCTATGTGGCTTCTGGAAGGTAAACTCCTCAGCCATGAATGCATCAAAACACTCACAATCTGTGGGAATGATCCTGTGCATGCTGTCCCTACAGGCTACTGCCAAGGTATATACTCTAACATCACACATAAGTAACAATGAAGGGATTGGCATGGTGGGTACAGAAAGTGTCTAACCTGTCCAAGTGTGGACATGTGCAAATACAGATACAGACTTATGCCACTTTAGGGGTTTGGGATATTTGTGTCTCATCATCAACACAAAACACACTTTTGGACATATGTGTCCATAATACATAGATTAACTTCATAATCATGTAGGCATACATTGTAAATGTTTTGCAATGTGACCAGACAACTGAATGACATATTATGGGTTATCAGTAAGCAACACACTGTTTTTACTTTTACAATGTCAGAATTGAGATGAGACTGCACAGGATGCATGTGACCTTATGAAGGTGATAACAGGGCTGTGAGATCAAGGGACCTGGCAAGGTTCTGAAACACACATTGATAAAGATGCCAAGTACACATCAGTCACAGATCACCAGCTCTTCCTCAATACCATTTACATTATTATCAGAGGATAGAGCCGCAATACGATGCATATTAGCTCTGAGGCTAGACTTGGCCTGATAACATGATGTGCTGGGATACAGGAAGTGGTCACAGTGCCACAGTCACATTGGAAAAAGTGATTTGACACCAGCCCAAACTTGGAAAAATACAGTGAGCTACATTTGACAGACACTGGTCTCTGCAGGCTGAGCAGACATACCTACATGAACATTCTATTCACAACACTACCATGCATGACAGTACATAATTTAGTCAACAGTAAATTGCCATGTGGTGTTTTTGTGCCAACCTGAGAAGCAGAGCAACTCAGGATATGCCTTACAAACATCAGTATAGGAAGGGAAGATGTGGTTTGAAATGTCTGTGGCACCATAAACATACAATAGCATTCACAGCTCATGCTGGCATGCAAATACATTTTCTCTCACATTGATAATCAATGAGTTGAGAGATGTCTGGGGATAGCTGTTATGTCACCTCACCTAGTTAAGTGCATCCAAAAGAAGGTGGATCAGGCAACACTCAATACAGACACGCCACAATCTATCATAACTCAACACCTGCCACTGAACACAAATACATGCACATTGACTCCCATTGATGCACACTGACTGCACCTCCTACAGGGCTTTGAGTTCTGCCACACCTGGGCACACTCTAGCCTATTAGGAGGGAATATATTTTGAAGTACAGAGAAAACTGTCCACATGAGGCACTTACCTGCTCCTCTGGTGTATCACAGAGCTTTCCATAGAGGGGTAGGACCTCAGACACCGGCTTATGCAACTCCTCTGGTGAGAAGGCTGGGGCCCTATCACCTGCTGGATGTAGCATAATTGCTCCCAAAGGCGGTACACAGCAGTTAAGGTAGTGGAGGTCTTGCTGGCAGCAGTGTCAGGAGTCAAGTGAGGGATCTTGCAGAATATGACGGTCACGTCCGCCACATACGTGCCCATTACTGATAGCAGACACAGCCATTGGCCTATGACCACCACTGCCATCAGTGTTAGCCTATGGGTGTGTCCTCCACAGTCGCAACCGCCTACTGCCATGAAGACTTCCGCCGGCAGTCGCAGGTGATTCCAAATGTCCTCTGGAGTAGTTCAGGCATCGGCCATTTTAGAGGCCTGAAATGTGTTGTACGACTCCAGCAAATGTGTCACACCTCTGAGATAGTTGAGTTTTCCATCACTAAATGCTTGTCTTTTTCTGTCATGTAGCTCCTACTCCTCAAACACCATTATTGTACATTTCTAGGCATATATGTCAATTTGCACTGTGGCGCAGACAAAGATCATTTTAATGCTTGGGACATCAAGTTCAAGTCCCTGTTGGAGTGGTATGTTTTGTTGCACAATTGGTGATGACCCGTTACATGATGTGTACACATGTATGGCAAAACAAGGGGGTGACACATGACTGCTATGCGATTATCAGTTGTGATGGGTATTGTGTATCATGTTCAAACCTCAATACATGCCTTGTCACGTTTTAACATTGACATGCATCCTGTATGTTGCAAGAGACACATTAAATAATGGCAATACTCATGCCTTGTCATACATAGGTATCCAGGAAGGGGAAGGATCAGACAACCTCCTATCATCCACTGCCAGACCTTCAGACCATGGAAGAACTTTACATCATCCAGATCTACTATCTGAATCGGCTAACAATTGTGGACCTATTTCACCAGTTGGAGCCAGCTCTGATACCTGCCATTCGTCATCCAAATAGTATACTACCCATTGCACAAGTTATGGCAGTTTGATATGAGCTTATGGTCAAGTATAAATTCCCAACCTAAACCCCTTGTATTGTTTATTATCCAGGTACCTTCACCATGCCATTGTTATGTGGGCATTTCAGAGTCTTGACACTGACTAGTATCTGATGCTGTAATGTTGGTCACAGATTTAGGGTGTATGAGTCCTGTGCCAAGGCAGCTTGGACAGTGTACGGATGGAAATCTGAAGTGCAGGATACACTGGTTTGATGTGGTGTATTTGTCTAGTTGTCAAATGTGTGCGACTATATGGCCTTGATATATGTTCTAATCAAGTGCAATCCATACATTCTCCCTTCACATTGTGTTGACAATTATTCTGTGTGACCTGTTTGTAGCTGTAGCTATGTGTCCTCATTGTAGGCCAGAGTGCCTGTGTCTCAATACTGACATAGGTTGTATCATACCCCCGGATGCTGTGTATTTGTAATGGGGATGGACCCATGATCAGAGACTGTTATACTGCCCTCTGCCTGTGCAATGGCTTATGTTATTTTGGCAGACCATGTTTTGGTATGTGATAAGGCTCAAGCTGATGACAAGATCCACTAATCTGTAAGCCTATTCTACTGGACAAGGTCTGACAAAGTCCTTTCTTTTGTGGTCTGGGGGACAGTACTCTTTACTATGACGGTCCACACATTTTGACAGCCTATGTGCTGTACAGACACTTGCATCAGTGTGCTGCTATTAATTCTCAGCATGACACCACCTGTGACATATCCCTCCTTCCATTACCATCTTATGTCTTCCTCATGTGCATCTCAAGAGCTTACATCTCAACATTTTAACATGTGGAACAGAAGCAAGCAGGTAATGTTTTTCTGATTGGTGAGTTTATTTACATACGTGCAGGAAATAAAAACTGATGCTGCACAAAATGAAAGAGAGGGGATCAGTATTGGTGGATGAAGTCAAAGTAGATGCTACAACATATGGAGTACAAAGTCAAGTGTCCTCTTACCATGGAAGATGGAACAAGGTTGTAGAACAGTCAACAGAGTGAATAACTGGCACACAAAGGAGTGAAATCAGGAAGAGGTCATTTGTTGGCAGTGGCTGTTGTCTTGTCATCTGCATCTCCTGAAGTCTTGGGTGGACATCCCAGCTTGTGGGAGGAGGTTCTCCAGACACAGAGATAGGACTGTCTGAGGCAGGTGCTTCCCATGATAGGGCCTCTTTTCCAGCTGCTGTCACAGATGTAGAAGGGACTGGTGTTGCTTGGCCAAAGGAAGGGGTGTGGTGTTGCACATGGTCCCTGATCAGGGTACTGATAATCTCCCTGAACACCCCTGATAGAGAGGCCAGGATGGTGTTTGTAGCCTCCCACTTTTCTAATGACTCTCAATGGAAGCCCCACTGCAGCTGCTTGATTTCCCTGAGCTCAGTACGTACCTGGCCCATCACGCCTTGGGATTGTTGATAGGCTCCCAAGACTTGGCTGATGGTGTCCTGGCCAGGACCATCCCCAGTGGCCTCATGCCACTGGCCCACAACATCCCTCCCATGCACCCTACCCCCATGTGTCTGTACCCTTGGCACAACTTGCCCCCTACTCCTGGTTCCAGGACCATCATTGTCAGAGGTGTGTTGCTGTAACTTAGGATCCTGGAATGGGGGCACAAGATGGTAGTCACTGTCCTCGGGACACAGGTTGTGGAGACGAATAGCTGCCTGAGATGTAGATGCAACCGGGCTAGGAGGAGTCAATGTGGTCACAGTGAGGCTCACTGGTGTCATCTGACCAGGTTGTTCTGATGGGCCAGAACCTTCCAGAGCATCCAGACGTCCAGGAGTGTTGGTGTCACTGAGGGCTTCATCCATGGGGATATTGGCAGTTTCTTCAGTGGTCTCGGTGTTGCCAGTGGCAGCTCGACCTGTTGATACAATGTTACAGGTTGTATTGTGAGATCTGCCTCCAATAGCCCACAGTGACATTTAGCCAAGGCTGTGTAAACATTGGATTGGCAGGTTTTCCTTATGTGACTGGTACACATGCTTCCAATTGCATAGACCTGACATTTCTGAGAATCCAATTCCATTTCAGTCAACTAGCTGCAGAATGTATGAGTTCACTAATACTTGGGGGGATGGTCATAGACTTACATCTTGCCAGCAGTTCAGGCAAAACAGTGGCTGGGCAGGATGTAGCTTTGATCCTTTTAAGTCCTAGTTGACTGTTATGCGGGCAGACCCTGGACATTGTTGTATATGTGATTGTACTCATCATGTGGTCAGTTTATTGTGAATGTGTCTGCTGCCCATACCGTTCAGCTGATGCATCTTGAGGCCTTTGGTTCATGTTTTGTTATTTCGGTGCACATAGGTTGAAATGTCTTTCTTGTCCACAATAATTTCATCTTGGTTTAGCTGCTCAACATGGATGTAGGTGTTTAGCAACATCACAGAGTGTACCATGGTCTGTCTCTTGGTCCCTTCCAGATGAGTAAAGTTCATTTGTGAGTTCACAAACAGATGCATTGTGACATAATTATAGTGTCCTGGTGATTGGAGTTACAGGGGCTGGCCCTCCTGCAACTTACAGTCATATTACTCCAGTACTATACAGTATACATATGTTATCTTCCTAGGTGTGTACACTACCAATGCAAGTTCACAAACAAGGATATTGGAAAAGGTGCACACTGGGATTGTGTTTGGATTTTGTGAGCTAGAGCCTCCTGACCTTAGCAGTTATGTCACTCTCTGTACTTCATGCAGTTGTTATATGTTATCCCCCAAATGAGTGCACTTCATGTGTGGATTCCCAAAGAAGGGTATTTTGGCAAGTGTACACTGGACTGGTGTTTGGGGTAACAGTAAGGGAGCCTCTGGTGAGTTTCAGCTATGTAACTCCCTGTATTGCACACACTATACTGATGGTTTCCTCCCAGGTGAGTACGCTTCAGTGATGATTTGGTACACAGGGGTATTTTGGGGGAGGACACAGTTTTGGAGTCTTGATTTGGGGGAGCAGTGACTGCTGTGAGTTGCAGACGTGTCATTCTCACTGCTTCATAATACCCAACAGCTGCCAACTACCTCAGTGAGCTTTGAAATACTGTTGTCTTCAGAGAAGGGGACACTGCTCTGGTGTTTGTAGTGACGGTATCAGTGCCTCCTGGCCTTGTCAGTCCTGTCAGTGCTTGTACTACCCACACACTTTACAGGTATCAATCTCTCAAATGAATACACTTCAGTGGTGAGTTCACGGACGAGGGCCATTTGAGCAGAGGACACTATGGTGGCTGAGTGGAGTGATAGTAGCAGTGCCTCCTGGCCTTATAAGGCCTATCAGTGCTTGTACTACCCACACACAACACACTAAACAGATATCAACCTCTCAAGTGAGTACACTTCAAAGGTGAGTTCAGGGAGAAGGTTCTTTTTAGCCGAGGACACTGTGGTGGCTGAGTGGAATGACAGTAGCAGTGCATCCTGGCTTTAGCAGTCCTTTAAATGCTTGTGCTACCCACATGCTATACAGATATCCATCTCTCAGGTGAGTACACTTAAATGGTGAGTTCAGGGGCAAGGGTCATTTGTGCAGAGGACACTGTGGTGGCTGAGTGGAGTGACACTAGCAGTGCATCCTGTCAGTGCCTGTACTACCCACATATTATACAAATGCCATCCTCTTGGATGGGCATACTTCACTAGGGTTTTGCCAAGCAAGTTAATTTTGTTCTGGTTTTTGTACTTGTAGAACAGTGCCTGCTGGGAATTGTAGTGCTGTCAATCCCTGTACAACACACAATGTACACAGCTATTGTTCCCCCCGGTGAGTCTAGTTCACATGTGAGATGCCAAACAGTGGTCTGTGGGCAAGTGGACACTTGGCTGGTGAGTGGGGTGACAGTGAAGGTGGCCAAAAGTGAGCAGTGAGTATGCATGACAATATATGCAGCTGGTGCCTGAAAGCCATGGAACAGACCTTCCCCCTAAGGTCCTTCCACCTCTTTCTGATGCCGTCCCTTGTGCATGGGGTGGTGCCTACAGAATTCACTCTGTCGACTATCCTTTGCCACATTTCCATTTTCCTAGCGACAGTAGTGTGCTGGACTTGTCCTCCAAAGTGTTGTGGCTCTACTCTTATGATTTCATCCACCATGACTCCTAACTCATCGTCAATGAAAGGGGGATTTTTCTGGGGTGACATGGTGGTGATAAGGGACAGGATTGAAATTACCAGGTGATGGTGAGTTTGTGAATTTGGGAAGTACAAATGGATGTGCCTGGAAAAAAAGTGTGAAGATTATGGTATGTGATGCAAGAAAAATTGCAAGGGTGCCTATTCTAACTGTATATTTTTTCTATTGTGTGATTTGGCTACAGTGTGTTGCGTAGTAGAGGCAAAGGATTGTATTGTGTGAAGGGGTGTGTTTTATAGTGTCCTTTGCAGGTGTGTCGAGTGTGGCAATGTGTGTCAGCTGTGTTGTTTTCGAATACATCCAATGTGGTGTTCTGTATTACTGTGGTGACCGCGAACCACCGTGGTTTGAACCGCTATTGGTAGACAGCCAGGGCTGAACCCCATTAAGTCTTTGGACTTGTAATACGGTCTGTGGTTGCTCGGCGGCTGTCGGTTCTGGTGGTTGGACCACCTATTTTATGCCCTCCACGGCATTGGCTGTTTTGCGTTTTTGGCTGACTTTTGGCAGTCCTGCCTGTGCAACTCATAATACTGTGGCGTGTATGACCACCAACATGGCAGTCTTTTGGTGGGCGCCACTACAGCGGTCGGGCGGTCTGACCACCAAAC